>NW_023276807.1:124738173-125938173 GCF_003668045.3 Cricetulus griseus | reverse complement strand
ACTATTTAAAAATATTTCACATTATTCCCTAACAGAATGCTATGGTAGTAAACTTAAGCATTCTTCAAAAGTAGTAAGTTAGACTGTCTCAATTACTTTCGTTATACTAAGAGCCAGGATTTTTTCCCTTGAAAATCTCTAGAAAATATACTTTATGAATGAGTTGAGCACTAAAACCTTTTGTTCATTTGGGTTTTCAGTCTCCAAATTATGTCTCATTGACCTAACAATGAGTTTAAACTCTCAAGGGTTTAATAACTATCAGGCAAATAGAAGTCATTTCATGTTTATTACAGAAATTCTCTAAAAGATAGGAACTGTACATTTCCTTATATTTTCAAGGGAAACAAACTGTTAAACCACTTAGAATTTGAGGACAAATGCTGAAAACTAAACCAACTTTATTTGTTTGATGGTTTTCTAGTTTGTACTCGTTTGGTGTTTTGTCTTTTTTTGGTTTGGTTTGGTTTGGAGTTTTGGGGAGAGAGGTGTTGTTATTTGATTTTTATTAAAAAAATCTGAAAGATTAGGCAAGGATCAAGCGATAATCCAATATACAAATTCAACACAATGTGAAAATGTATTAACAGTCACAAAGGCATGTCTTCTAATGATTAATGGATCACTAAGAGATAATAAATCAATTTTAATTTAAATTAGAAACAAGATTGTTTTACATGTCATTCCCAGATCCCCCCCTCCACTAACATGCTTCCTATCCCATACCATTTCTGCTCCCCAAAGAGGGTGAGACCTTCCATGGGGGTGTCTTCAGAGTCCATCATATTCTTTGGGATAGGGCCTAGGCCCTCCCCCATGTGTCTAGGATGAGGAAGTATCCTTCTACATGAAATGGGCTCCCAAAGTCCATTCCTATACTAGGGATAAGTACTGATCTACTACAAGGAGGAGCCCCACAGATTTCTGAGGTCTACTCACTGACACCCACATTCAGCAGGTCTGGATCAGTCTCATGCTGGTTTCCCAGCTATCAGTCTGGGAACCAAGCGCTCTCCCTTGTTCAGGTCAGCTGTTTCTGTGGGTTTCACCAGCCTGGTAGGGACCCCTTTGCTCATCCGTCCTCCTTCTCTGCAACTGGAAGTTCAGTTCAGTGTTTAGCTGTGGGTATCTGCTTCAATTTGATCAGCTGCTGGATGAAGGCTCTAGGATGGCATATAAGTTAGTCATCAATCTCATTATCTAGGGAGAGCATTTAAGGTAGACACTACACGGTTCCTTAGATGGTTAGTTGGTATCATCCTTGTAGATCACTGGACATTTCCCTAGTTCCTGATTTCTCTTTAAACCTATACTGGTCCCTCTTGGTTGGTATGTCTTATTTTGCTTTCCTCTATTCTTCCACCTACACAACCTTCCTGCTCCCTTATGTCCTCCTCAGCCCTCCTTTTCTTCCCTTATCATTCTCCTAGTTCCCGCTCCCTTACCCCCATGCTCCCAATTGGCTCAGGAGATAATGTCCCTTTCCCCTTCTCCAAGGAACCATGTATGTCTCTTTTAGAGTCCTCCTTGCTTCCTAGCTTCTCTGGTGGTGTGGATTATAGGCTGGTAATCCTTTGTTCTATGTATAATATCCATATATGAGTGAGTGCATACTATGTTTGTCTTTTTGTGACTGGGTTACCTTGCTCAGAATGGTTTCCTCTAGTTCCATCCATTTGCCTGTGAATTTCAAGATTCCATTTTTTTGGCCTTCTGAGTTAAAGCACTTTTAAAAATCTAACTTCTAAATAAGATTAGTAAATCTAGAAACTTTGATCTGCACAGTCCATATCATATTAATGAAACAGTCCGGGCATTTTGCTGATTTGAGATATTTCATTTATATCTGTTCATTTTTTTCTGCATAGGTGTGACTCAGTATGCTTTGCTGTTTGATATCACTCATTATCCTATTTTACATTGCAGAAAATGTTGGGAGCCAAGATTCCCACCTCCTCTTCATTTTCTTCTTGACTTTCATGAGTTCAGTTAGTCAAAGAAATACTTATTTTAGACTGAACAACCAGGAAGTGTTGGAGAATGATTCACTTTTTTTTCTAAGAACCCATATAAAGTTTCCCGACAGGAAGTAATTCTTGAACAGTCACAAAATAACAGTCTCCTTAACTCACATTCAGTTACAAGGCTGCGATTTCTCTACCACTTTGTTATGTAGTATACATATTGGAAACTCATTTCTGTTTAATGTGATGTAAACCAGACTCACTAGGAAGTGAGTATCTTAACGCACAGAACTCTGCAATCTTGTTTGTCTGCCTAGGCAAGCTAATCTGATTGTAATCATGTTACTTATCTTTTAATTTCTTTTGAGGCTGGTGCACATCAGAAGTGGCATTCAGCTGGGAATAACACAGGTGAAATTGATTTTTATCACATTTAAATGATTTGGGGCTTCAGTGTGCTTTTAGATATGCAATCGTAAACCACCTTGGGGTGGGAATCCTACATAGAAACCACAGGCATACACCCAATAGAGATGAACAACAAGACTGTAATAATGTAAACACAATTATAAGTAAAGTCCCAGTGATTCCGATCCACATTGATTTTTCATATCGAATATACACATATTTTATTGAAGAACTAGGAAACTGTTACTGCTCAAACAATTCTTTCTCCCTCTTGAATTGGATTCTGGTTCATCAAAAACAAAATAGTAAGGAAAATAATATTTTATTTAAATTAAATTAATGGAAGACAGATAATAGCACCAGTACTACACCACTTTAAAATGAAGCATTTTGGGTAAAATAGTATTGTACAGAAAAAGTAGGAAATACGAGAAGTAAAGATGATGTTTGTTACTTCATGATTTGAGGCAGGTTTCAGGCTGTTAAGTTGTAAGTCTCAAAAGTCTCTCTTGCAAATATCAGGCATTAAGAGCAGCTATAGTGCTGAGACAGATTAATGAGTAGATTATCTGGCCAACAACAACTGAGAG
This sequence comes from Cricetulus griseus, assembly GCF_003668045.3. Classification (NCBI taxonomy): domain Eukaryota; kingdom Metazoa; phylum Chordata; class Mammalia; order Rodentia; family Cricetidae; genus Cricetulus; species Cricetulus griseus. The sequence goes on along the minus strand of NW_023276807.1, from coordinate 125,935,211 downwards.
CATATCCATGCAATTACAAGTAACAGATTCTGTTATTGCAACTGGAGTATGTGTAAAGTGTCTTTAAAATACAACCATATATAACAAGCTCAGAATAAGACATTGCATTTGCTTATGCTGTGGAACATTTGTTTATGGCTGCAAAGATGTTGCATTCTTTTATGTTGCATTTGTTTAACTCAATGAAGCTGTGTTCCTTTACCTTCTAAAATACCTGATTGATCTAATAAAGAGCTGTACGACCAATAGCAAAGCAGGATAAAAAATAGGCAGGGCTGCCAAACAGAAATAATAAATAGAAGGAGAAATCTGGGGTGGGGAAAGCAAGGAACAAGAAAAGAAGGAAAGGAGGACACTAGGTGCCAGCCACCCAGCCAAATAGTCAACCACAGAGTAAGAAAGAAAACAAGATATACAGAAGGAAGAAAGGAAAAATCTCAGAGGTAAAAGGTAGATGGGATAATTTAAGTTAAGAAAAGTAGGATAAAAATAAGCTAACCTAAGGCCAGGCATTAACAACCCAGAGACAGTTACTGGAGTTCAAGCTGAAGATCAGAAAAACAAATCCACCAAGCCACCAGAGAGTTCTTACCTCTACAAAGTCTGATGAGATCCTGTCCTCAATCTGGCTAGAGACTAACTGCCCAAGATTGACTGACCATTCCTATCTTTTTGTTGTTGTGTTGTTTGTCAAGACAGGGTTTCTCTGTGTAGCTTTGGAGCCTATCCTGGCACCCGCTCTGGAGACCAGGCTGGCCTCGAACTCACAGAGATCCACCTGCCACTGCCTCCTAAATTCTGGGATTAAAGGCGTGTGCCACCAACACTCGGCTTGACCATTCCTGTCTTATATACCTCTTTAGTGCTGGGATTAAAGGCATGAGCTCTATTTCTCTTTTAAACTATTTCACTCTCGTGTAGACCAGGGTGGCCTTGAATTCTCAGCCATTCAATTGTCTCTGTGCCACCACTGCCAAGCTTCTATGACTGTGGATAGCTTTGCATTCTGATCTCTAGGCAAGCTTTATTAGACCATAAACAATATATTACCAAAGAAAGAAATTTATGGTTCTTTCCCAAATACATATAGTACTATCATAGGACCCAGCAATTTCACCATCAGGTGTATATAAAATGAATATAAACCAATAAAAATTCAACAAATAGAAACCTGTATTTTAAAACTTTGCAAAAACATTTACCATAGTGTGGTAATTCACACCTTTAATACCAGAACTCAGGGGACAAAGACAAACTGATTCCTGTAAGTTCAAACCTTCCTGCTCTATATAGTCATTTCCAGTCCAGCCAGAGTTACACAGTGAAAGACTGTCTCATGGGGATGGGTTGATTTATAGAATAAGACTATATCCATCCATCAAGTTTTACAGTAAAATGTGTATAATAAGATTATCATGTTAAATGAATTTATCCAGGAACAGAGAAAGTGGTATTCTGTGTTTGTTTCTTCCACATGGAATCTAAAAAAGAGTGGTATGGAAATAGGAGTGGGACCATTAAGGAAGAAGGAAGAATCAGTGGGAGTGGGGACTCGGGAGAAGAGAGAAGAATGGAGGAATGAGTGTGATTGTAGTACTTCGGGTACATAATGTAAAACGTTACAAGAAAACCTTGTTTCATACAGCTAATACATGCTATTTAGGTCAAGTAAAAATGCATACAAAGGTGAATGATTACAAAGAAAACATGAAGCCAAATTGTAAATAGGCTTCTTTAAAGCTGATAATTATTTTTGAACTTTCAGTTATTTATGCTGCTTTCATGACTGAGATCAGAGGATGAGTTGTAGAAGTGAGTTTTCTCTTCCCCTATGTAATTCTCAGAAATCAGAGTTTGTCAGCAAGTGCCCTTACCCAATGAGCCCTGAAGTCAAACTGAATTTTTTTCATTGTCAAAATCAATACTTGGACTCTTTAGCCACAAATTCATAGATGATGCAAGGGAAAACAAAGGCTAAAATCCAAAATTTAGAAATAGTCTTTGTGCATTAACAAAATGTCAAATAATTCATTAATAATTCACTTCAACATCTTTAGTAAAATAAAAAGTTAAATGGCATCAAATCTTGGCTAAAACAGACCAAGTGCCATTGTAACAATTGGCTGGCAAAGTTATAAAATGGCGCAAATTCTTTGGAGTGATTTCAGATAATGCTATTAACTTCTGATCAAGTCAGATAAACATCTATCATAACGATTTGTGAACATGAATGAACAATTTGTGTTGCAGTTATAACATCTTGTTAAGACAGAAAATATTGTCGGGTGTTGGTGGCACCTGCCTTTAATCCCAGCACTTGGGAGGCAGGCAGATCTCTGTGAGTTCGAGGCCAGCCTGGTCTCTAGAGCAAGTGCCAGGATAGGCTCCAAAGCTACACAGAGAAAACCTGTCTTGAAAAACAAACAAACAAACAAAAAGACAGAAAATATTTTTGACAAATTGGAATTGATGTTAAAAGAGACACAAGGAAGCTGGGCGTTGGTGGCACACACCTTTAATCCCAGCACTCGGGAGGCAGAGGCAGGCGCATCTCTGGGAGTTCGAAGCCAGCCCAGTCTACAGAGCGAGTGCCAGGATAGGCTCCAAAGCTACACAGAGAAAAAAAACCCTCTCAGAAAACAAGAGAGAGAGGGGGGGGAATTCTGGAGTCTACTGAAATCTTCAATGTCATATCATGCACTAAAATTTACACTGTTATTTTATTTTACTCAGTTTTTGAGAGAGGATGTCATTGTGCAGCTAGGTTTGCCTGGAACTCACAGAGTTCTGCCTGCTTCTTCCTCTCCCCCTCAAGTGCTGGGATTAAATGTTTGGGAAACACCTCTACTTTTTATTTTATGTAATTTATACATAATTTGGAAAAGCCGACAAGGACAAACTGAAATTATAATCATTAAATCAGTATTGAATCAACATGAGCTGGGAATAATGATAATAGAGATTTTGAAAATTCAAACAATTCATGATTCCTAATATGTTCTCAAACACTGACACTTTACAAATAAGATACATATAACTTGAATAGCAAATTTAAATTCCAGTAAATGTAACTGTATCATGTATTATATGGCCAAATGTAATTCAAAGTCTCCTCTTGAGTGCAGAAGATGAGAATAATTTAAAATTGAAAAGAGTGGAAAAGCTTCCTAGACTTGATATATTTGAACTTGACATCTTGCTATTATTTAAGAATTTCTTGGAGAGACAGAGTGAGAAGAAAATGGTTGCTGTCACAACCTCTTTAATGTTTACTGCTCTTTGGGGAATATGAACTCTACTAAGAGTGTAGCATAACAAGACTACAATAATTTGTTGTATTAAAGTTACAGACAGGAGAATTCCACAGTAGTTGCATTAGGTTAACATGTTGTTATAAAGCCCTTATCTTCATTCTGAGTACTCTAGGAGATAATCTGATTCATCCTTTCAATTTCTAGAAACCTTGCATTCCCTAGTTAAGGTTCCTTCCTCCATCTTCAAAGCAAGCTTCATACATCTTTCAGTTTCTATGAAAATCCTCTTCCTTCTGTTTTATAATTGCACTGAGCACAAATAAATAATCTCCTCTCAGCAGTATCCCTTAAACCCCTGCTGCATCTGCAATTTTTCTTTTGTTATATAAGCTAAAATTACCACATATTTCAAGCATTTAAAAGTGTACCTATAGGTAAGGTGCATAGGATCCTGCTTATTACAGTTTATCCTCTGGCCCCAAAAGATACACAGTGTTTTCATTTGAAAACTACATTTGTCTAATTATAAAGTACCTCTGTGCCTCAATCTATTATACCATGAGATTCAAGACCAAGTTCTCTTTAGTTCAAATTTTTCCAATCTAATCATCGTCGTTTACTTCTATCATGTTTCAAAGGCTTGGCAATAATAATCCACTAGGCTCATATCTCTACCATTAGTTGAACAGTATTACTTTCTTCTTTGTAAATTTTTAGGATACTGACAATGTCTGAATCCCTTCTGTCATAAAAGGCAACATATCCCAAATACTAGAATGTGGACATCTTCAAGGGACCATTTTTGTATTAACTTTTTTATGAATATGTACAATCCAGATGCTACAGCTAATAAGCCTCTGCAAACTTAACTGGACTGAGAACCTCCATGATATTTTCTCCAACTTAGTGTAATGATGATGTTTCTGTCTATTGGAAGGAGGCTTTGTTTTTTCCACATAATGACCTTCTAGTAATGGCTACTTAGTGGGGCAACTGACTTCTCCTGAGTGATCAGTCTCAAACTCAGGCATAGACATAGCAATATTTTTGTCTTGTCCACATTGTTCTAGTCATGTAGTCCATTCCTAACATAATTTAAGACTAAAATAATACATAAAGGAAAATGTAAAATATAGAGACTTACCTTGACAGAAATTTTCATCCCCAGATTAATCACTGTGATTGACAAGAATGTAAATTCAGCATTTTTTTTAAGTCTTCAAATCTTCATTTTAAATCATTCTCATTTTGTTCAATGGAATAAGGCTGAAAACAAGAAAGTCAAATATTTCAGAAAAATGGGTATCTGTCTTTGACATGTTAAATATACAAGTAAAAATGAATCTATGCTACTGATCATAACTACCCATATATTTTCTTACCTAAGAGGTTAGTGTGGCTTTTGTTTGCTATATTTAAAAATTAAATATCCAGTGTGTCAAAACCCTGAATCTGATGATTTATTTCAGCATATTTTCAAAAGAATACATTGTGTGCATGGGAATTCAGCCAGTATTAAAAAAATCTCCTTAGCTCTAAACTTTATTGTTGTGCAATCATAATGAAAGGAAAAATAAGGCCATCTAGTGTTTTTATTAAATAATCATTAAGGTAGTATTCCAAATAGAAGGATAATTAAATGGACATGTATTCTAAATTTTTCTGTTGACTTTTTCTGGAAGTAATAATGACCTGTGGAATTGCCCTTACCATAGGCTAATGCTATAATATTTTAACAAGTTCATTTATTTTGTTTTTTAATTAAAAAAAACTGATGATCCATGGGATTAGGACCCATAATGTGGCTAATCAAATAAAATCTCTTTTGCTCTGGTACATGTATAGACTTATGAACTAATTTAGCAACAATCCTTTTCAGAGGGAAAAAAAGCAAAGAACAAAACTTGGCTAAAAAAGAGGACATAGCTTCATAATCTCTGGGATGTTCTTTTATCAAATAGGTAAGCTGTATTTATTTCCTAATATGGTCCTTGACACTCTGTAAGAATTTATGGGACCTAACACAGTTCCAACCTGATGGAACTGGGGGTGAAGGGTCCTGACTCTGTTAAAATTAAGAGATGTCAATTAGTCACCTCCTTGCTCTCAAGCTTCTCCTTGGCAAATCCTGGTCAGAAAGGAATTAGAAGGAGGTAACAATGTTAATTTTATTAATGGTAACTCAAAATAGGCACAGTACAGTAAAGGTGGATTGGAGGACAGAAACAAACATATAAACAAACAGAATAGCTGTCATCTATAGTTTTCCCTTCAATCCAGATAGTTCAACAATGAATTCATTTATACAAATTTAGCTGAATATGGCAAAAGAAGTTCTCATCCAATATAGCCACAAAATATTTATTTTAGGTATTTATAGATATTTGTCTCCCTATCTGTATGTATCAAGAAAAACCTAGAAGTACCGAGTGGCTTCATCCATAGGTTGTTATTTCCCCTAAATTGTTCTACACTATTAATATTTTTTCAGTAATGTATTTAGTGATCCACACTGTATGATTGTATAGTTACACAAGGGCACAGCAAAACTCTCAAACAAATCACTAGGAAGATTTTAGAGGGAATCCAACATCTCATTCAGTATTACTTCATTAATTTATATCCAGTTAAGAGAAAAAGAAAACAAATTATAACACAAGAGCTCCAGAGAAACCATTAGAGCACATATTAAAAAGTTGCTCTGAAACATAGTAAACAAGAATTGGGAATGAATTTAAATCATATCATTTCATTTCACTAATGAGCAAATATTTAAACAACTTTGTTTGGCATCTGGAGGACAGCCAATATGAAATCCTCTTCAATAAAGAATTTTTTCTCCCTTAGTAAAGCTGCAACTTTTATGCACCTTTCTTTGTGAAGGTTTTGGTGAAAAGTATGTATACACTAAGAGTGTCAGTGATCAAACAATCAAAATATTTTAGGTTGCATCATAGGCCTATGTAAGTTGACATAGGAACACAATCAAATATTCTCATGTGGTTTTTTTTGTTTGTTTGTTTTTTAAAAGCTAGTAAAAAATTGCATTGTTCCTAACAGTACAGAGAACTAATTAATAGGCACTAATTAATAGTATCTTGGGGATACTAAGATTCCATTCATTTTACATTTTTTTTTTTGCCAATACTAAACAGGGAAATTGATAGTAATACACATACTTGCAGACATAGGCATACATGAGAACAAACATGGGTGATCACATATACACCCGGGATCTTTTAAAAGAGAATCTTCCAAATTTTGTTACTATTTGTCAGAAGCCAGCCTTGGCGACCCCCCATGCCTAACTAGCCTAGCATCCCACCCCTCAGGTTCCGGGACCTGAACTGAGAAGCAACTAACACCTTCCCCCATTTCCTTAGTTAGTGCTTGAGATAAACATAGGAGATTCCGGATACCTGCCTGAGAACAATTAACTCATCCCTCCCCCCACCTCTTTTTCTCTGCTCCTCTTTTCTCTTTAAAAATCCCCTTGATTTCAATAAAATTGGCCTTGACAATGGAATCTGCTTGGTCCCGCTCTTTCTTTCTCGCCCATTATTTGCAGGTGATCCACCTCAGACTCACGAATTACCGGAGCCCGGGCGAGGGCAACTATTGTCTTCAGAAATATTAGATGACAAGTCTATAGAATTAGTCACCTGTTTCATTGCTGTGATAAACTATCAGACAAAAGCAGCTTAAAGAAGAAAGGGAATTTTTGGCTCACAGTTCCAGTCAATGAAATTATGGCCACAGGATCTTTAATAAGGTGATTACATCCAGCGCCAACGCAGGGGGCAGAAGGAGATGAATGCTGGTGTTAAGATCGCTTCCTCATACAGTCCAGGGATTCCAGATGAAGAATGCCTTCACCCACATTTAAACTGAATCTTCCCCCCTCTGTTCACCTAATCTAGATTATTCTGCACCTACCTACCCAGAGGCTAGCCTAATCTTGATGATTCCTCACACACCTACCCAGAGCCTAGACTAATCTAGACTATTCTTCACAGACCTACCTGTAATGGTCTTGCACTGAACTTGTAATGGTGGCCACACCCCCTTAGGCGTGTCCTCAGGCAGAAGGAAATGTAAAGGAGACCCACACCTACCCAGAGGCCAGCCTAATCTAGATTACTCTTCACAGACCTATCAAGAGGCTAGCCTAATTTAGATTATCTCTAACGGGCATGCCCAGAAGTTTTCCTTGTAGGTGATTCTGGATCCAGTCAATTTGAGTCAGTATTAGCGATATATTAACTTCTACAAATAAATTAATAGCAAAGAATAAAAAGTTAAGAAAGAAAACTTCAGGGCAGGAGAGATGTCTAAGTGGTTAAGAGCCTGTGCTGCTCTTGCAGAGGACCTAAGTTGAGTTCCTAGTATTTGTATCAGGTATCTCACAATCACTTGTAACGCCAGCTCCAGAAGATCGGGTGCCTTCTAGCCTCTTTGGGCATCACGCTCGCACATTCTCTCTCTCTCTCTCTCTCTCTCTCTCTCTCTCTCCTCTCCTCTCTCTCTCTCTCTCTCTCTTTCTCTCTCTCTTTTACACACAACACACACACACACACACACACACACACACACACACACACACACACACACACACACACACACACAAGCACACATACAAATCTTTTAGGGTGGTTGGTGAGAGGTCTCAGTGGTTGAAAGAAGTGACTGCTCTTCCAGAGGACCTATGTTCAAATCCCAACTCCTACTAAGCAGCTCACAAGTGTATGTAACTCTAGTTCCAGCGGATCCAACACTCTCATACAGACACACATGCAGGCAAAACACAAATGCACGTAAAGAATAAATAAACCACTTTTTAAAAGAGAAAGAACAGTTCAAGCGGGTTCCTGTTTTCTAATCCCAGTGGCTCAGCCATTTTGGCCAAAGTGAGCACTCACCACAAAGAACAGCCACATCACCACTTCCTTGTGAGCTCCAGCTAAATATCGCTCTCATTTCCACAGCAAACTGCAGGCCTTTGGAGCCAGCAGGCTCTCTTCAAGGACTTACTGATGTGTAGCAAAAATATTTTAGTGTGGAAAAAATACTCCCTAGTGCACTTGTTTGCAAACTGCTGAATTTCTAGATAACTCTAACCATGTTTGAAGACTATTTTTGATAGCGTGGATCTGGTGCTGAAATGCCTCTAAAGACTCAACACTTCTTTTCTTTTTTTTTCCCCCTTCCCTTTTGCTCACAGCATGTCATACCCAGTAGAAACAAAAAGCTGCTTGAGTAGCAATTTCTTATTTTGTACAGTAATTTGTTGTGTTGAACCCAGACCTTTCCATTTCCTGCCTACAAAACAGTAAAGAGCAGTGAAGTGAAATGCAAATTAATATGAAACCCAAATACTCTACTTAGCAGCTTTCGACTTAGTACGCTCAATTGCCAAAAAGAACAGAAAGCGAAGCTTTGCTCTCCTGTTAATTATGCTCTTCTTGCCTGCCAGGAAGACTTTTGCCATTACCTAGAAACTATAAAGAATTGTTTTATTTCATTCAGGAATTTCTGGGTAATTTAATTACTGTTTATTTCTGTTTTGCCCTCATCTGCTTTAGTTTACATAAAATTCAGCAACTTAAGCAAAACCTTTTCTTAATGGCTCTGTTGAGATACACACTAACTGAGAACTATTTAGTGCCTTCCATAAAGTCTACATAAATATGAGCAAAGATTTACTTTCCCGTTGTGGCATGCATGTAAAGTAAGGGAGGATTCAGGTTTCTGATCTCTGTCTGTGTTATTAGGGATAGTCTTTTGCAGATCCAACTATATCAATTTATATTAATAAAATTCTAATATACTAGAAATAGAATACATTGATGTATGTGAAATTAATATTACATCTAACTGAGATAGTTCTATAATTTACTATTTATACCATGAGCATACGCTAGGAAATTCTCAACATTTAGGTATGGATAGTTATATTTCCCTATTATTTTCATTATAGAAATGATAGCCAGGCAGTGGTGGTGCACACCTTTAATCCCAGCACTCAGGAGGCAGAGGCAGGCAGATCTCTGTGAGTTCGAGACCAGCCTGGTCTACAAGAGCTAGTTACAGGACAGCCTCCAAAGCCACAGAGAAACCCTGTCTTGAAAAAACAAAAAAACAAAACAAACAAACAAAAAAAAAGCATGGGCTTTTTATGTGTTTTAGAGACCAGCTTTGAAATAAAATTGAAATTAATAATTATGATTGAAGGAACCGGCTTCCCTTTTGGCAGCCATAACAGCCGAACACATGCTTGCCATAAACCTGCCTTGGTCACTTAGAGGTCAGATGCCTGCCTCATGACAAGGAGCCAATCAGAAGTCAGCTGGTGGCGCTATGCTTTACGACCCTGGGTGTGCTTTACGGACAAGCTCACAGCAATGACAAAAAAACAACTACTATGTGAAGTCCGTGGTGTGTGTTACCACCAAATATCCTGCCATAGGTCACCCTAGTTGATTAATAATTTACTTGATATTCTCCATATTGGTCATCCCACTTTCTTATGAGCAATTTGTATTTTCAAGCATATCACTTCATTTTCTTTTAAAAATTATTATCATTGTATTTGATGTGTATATGAATATGACTTCCAAGCTTGCATGTGCCATGGCATATATATGAGGCCAGAGCATATTTTCAGGCATGATTTTTCTCTTTCACCATGATCTAAAATTTAGGTACCAAGCATTTTTACCTGAGGAGCCTCCCAAACATTGCATTCTTTTTTTTCCTTGAAGTCTCTTCCTGTAGTATGTATTCTTCAGGTATTATTATTATTATTATTAAGACATGGTTTCTCTGTGTAGCTTTGGAGCCTATCCTGCCACTCACTTTGGAGACCAGGCTGGCCTGGAACTCACAGAGAGAGATCCGCCTGCCTCTGCCTCCCAAGTGCTGGGATTAAAGGCACGTGCCACCAACGCCCAGCTACTATTTTTGCCTCCCTTTAGATCCTTTAGCTGATTAACTCCAGAACTTTTCTCTGTCTACTGCTATTTGATGTCTTAATTTATGACATGAAATTTAGACTCCATAACTTACAAAAATAGCCCCTTCTTTTAATGAAACTGAACTTTAATGGGATCTTTTTATTTTCTTTACTATTGTTTGTTCATCAAAACAACACTTTGATCCAATCATGGGTTGCCATCATGCTTTGCACAACTACTAATGATATTAATTACATTTTTCCATGTAATTTGAATGTCTCAAATAGTACTCTACATTGTCAGATAATTCACAGTATTTTATAATAAATTAGTCCAGTCCTTCTTAAGGATAACTGTCATAAGTTTCTCCATTCTTAAACTGCCAATTAACTATCAACATTTCTCACTTCTGTTTTTATCACATTCTACTAATTTTGTAATGGTGCTTGGGGCCAGGAAATATCATTAAGAAATATCTCAAGGTACAAACCTCTGGTTCAGCTCCAGCCTACAATTTTTGCAGATTTGAGGTAATGTGCTACTGAAAGACATGGCCTCACAGGAGAATGTACCCTGGTTTGCATCTCTACAGCAGTAAGTATTTGAATAGGCCTGCACCTGGGCTGAGGGCTAGGTAGGTAAGTAACAAGTGAGGACAGAAATAGAGTTAGGAGCCATCTGGCAGAGAAGAGTCACCTGAAGGAGACAGAAATGGCCTTGTGGCCTTGGAAGCCTGGTCAGGAGACAGGCAGGAAGATGCTGAATAAACAAGAGACTCCAGTTTTGCAGCATGGAACTGAGAGCTCTCTAAAGATGACAAAATGCCTGTGCTTGGTCTTTATCGCTGTTGGGTTGCTAGTGAAGGAACCAGCTTCCCTTTCGGCAGCCATAACAGCCAAACACGTGCTTGCCATAAACCTGCCTTGTTCACTTAGAGGTCAGATGCCTGTCTCGTGACAAGGAACCTTAGTCACTAGAAAGTCAGAAGCCTGCCTCATGACAAGGAGCCAATCAGAAGTCAGCTGGTGGCGCTATGCTTTACGACCCTGGGTGTGCTTTACGGACAAGCTCACAGCAATGACGTAGAGAGCATAGCAACCACCCTGGGAGGGCCTATGGGCCATAACAACCAGTTGTCCAATCAACACAGGGCAAGCCCTCCAAGCCTGGAAGCACACCAATCATGAGCCTGTGCGTAAGCCTGTGTGTACCCCCTAGACACTCCCCTCACGCTGCCCTATAAGATCTTTTGGGAGACCCTAGGAGCCGTCTTTTCTAGCCATCTGCCATGGCGGGTGGGTGAAAGACCCGAGCTAACATGGGGTTAGCTCGTTAAATTACAATAAAGCCTCGTGCAGTTTGCAGCAAGCTCTCGAATCCGCCTGGTGATTGGGGTGACTGAGAACGTGGCCTGGGACCCCGGATACTTGAGTTTTCGGGTCTAACATGATAACATGGTGTATATTAAGAATAACATTTATTCATTTTGTTTTTCTACCATCAGATGCCTCAAAATGAAACCATGATGTCTCTTTATTATTTTGTATAATATGTACATATGAATCAAAATTTCTTATAAAATTGCTTTATTACTTTATTTTTAATCTGATTACATAGGTTACTAATTATTCATATAATCCTCATGTCTATCTATCATGCCTAGTTGTCACAGAAGAACAAAATAGCATTTTAGTTAACAAGGTCTTTAAAACTTCAGATCATAATATGGTCATACATTCAGTAAATGCCATAAACGCTCATGGTGACTCCTTACACTCAGTTGAACTTGTCCCAAGTATTAAATACAATTGGATATCTGATAAATCTCCACTTTACTTTTCAATATGAGAATACATGTTGTCCTTTATATTTTAAGTAGCATTTGGACCAACCATCTGCCTTGAGAATATTTTCCAGTTATGAGAATGCATTTTCACTGATCCTTATATAACCTGGTTCCTTTGGTAACAAAAAACATTCATTTTGGGCACAGCTGCCTTAGTTAGGGGCATTCTAGGTCATCATGGAACAAGGCACAGTTAAGTGGTTCCACAGGAATTGAACTTTGACGTCATTCTTGATCTAATGTAATCTGTTAAATCCAATAGTCATTAAGAAGTCTACAGGAAACCCATAACATGCTTAGCCAGCCACGGTGAGTGTACTCTTGTTTTAATTCTATGTATTAAAGATTGACCATGAAAACTATTAAACTTGCTTATGTACTTTCCCATTTCAGGTAAACAATGCATTAAATCTGAACATGCATAGATGATTTATGCTGGTCCCAGAAGTCATGGTTTTCAAATGAAGATCCACATGCTCTATAAAAAAAATAAAAAACAGCAAAAATCAAGAAACCACCAGGGCTCCTAAAACAATAGAGACTCTTTCTGAGGACAATAAATGCTTTGGTTGGGGAAATAGATATTTCAAGATGTGATTTTCTCCCCACTAGGTATTGTTCATAGGGTGGAAGATGTTATGCAAAATAGGTATCAAATGTCTTAGCCAGCTGTGGACTGTAAATTCTACAATAATCACCTTTTAGGCATGATGTAGTCACTGGAATAATAGTGACATGATTGTTCAGGAGACAACCAATTTTTGTTTTACTTAGATTTGCAATCTTCTCAGCAGGGAGCAGGATATACCTGGTGTTAACCTAGTCAAAATCCTATGGCTCGAGATACCACAGGACCTAGGGGAGCTTACTACTGATACTATGGTAAATAGACATGGAAAACTGCCTTCTGAATATGGATGTTTATATCTTTAGTCCAGTGTTGCTCTCAGCCTTGTTCAAAGATTATTTTTGCAGTGGACAAATGGCTAATAGGACTCAGAATGAGGAATCCTAGCACTTGCATGCTACAACATACACGGGATGTCTTTATCACCTTCACCAAGACCCAGCAAAGATCATGGAAGAAGAGGCTGAAAGAACGTAAGAGTTGGATGATGGTGTGGAGTGCAATGTAACAGTGTCTTCTGGATATGGTGTGGTCCTTGCAATCATGAATGTACAGCACTCACTGCTACCTGAGTAAGACTTGCACAGGCCAAAACATACATGCAAGTAGATCTAGTTGGGAAGAACAAAGAAGTCAGCAGGAGTGGGAAACAGGTAAGAGAGGTCAAATGGGGGAAGGAGGCGTGAATGTGATCACAATGCACAGTATGCATGTGTGGAACAGCCAAAGCTTTAATCACACGAAAAGAAAACAGCTAAATACAATTTACAATATTCCAGAGAGATGTTAGTTCTGGCCTTTTGTCTTTTAGATCACTCAAAATATTTTGTGTTCTCTCTGACTTTCTGTGAAGATTCTGGTCCTTCAAGTATGTAAAAAATCTCTACAAAGCCTGAAGTTTGTTTTGGTCATTGCATCCTGCTCTAGATTTCCCTGTCAGCACACTGGGTGGGGATGATGCAAATGTCCCCAGCTCACACAGCAGACAATGATGCAAGAACCTGTGCTCTCTCTGCATGCAAGAGTGGCTCCAGTGATTTTTCAACTCTGGCAAACTACTAAGCACACTGTGATGGGGTTGCTATAACTCCATTTCCTTTCTTTCTCCTCAGCTTCCTGCCACTAAACTCCCACCCCAGCTTCTCAAACCTATCCAAAAAGGATTCCTCTGTTATCCTGTGGAATTTCTTTTAGTGGGTTCTCATTTTCCTGCTTAGATTTTGTGTGTGATTTGGGAAAAATAACTAAAAGACTGCTGGAGACAGAGGGATGCACTGTGCTCTTGGGCAGACTGGGGAGTGGTATTTCCTTGTTGCTTTTTCTCTTTTAAAAGATTGGTCCTGGAGCCAAGACCCATTCATCTGCTTCAGATCAGCTGAATAGCGGGCACCACGCCCTGAGACACAGGGGATTCTTCCCTTTGTAGCTCTCTCTGCCCAGACATTTCTTACTGCTTGACAGATTTCCTGCTTCCCATAAGTACAATTTACTACTCCCAGTACTATTTTAATGCTTTAAAATTGTTGACAGCCATCAGACTGCATACGCAGAGATTTCAAACTGCAAAAATGATGTCTGAAAATTCATACCATGTAATCTAATGGGAGAACTATGGAAACATTAAAATACATAGCACATGGTTTTATTGTAAGTTTTCTAAATCTAATAACACACTTCCTGTCTTTTACAGATTCAATTTTAAGAGCATTTCCAAGGTCTCAATACAATAAAATACCTCTTCATTAATGTTTATTCCTTCCAGCTCTAAGCAGGCAACATCAATATTCCTGTCTCCAGTTTATTTTTAAGTAAATATAGAACTACACAGTTATTTTGATTTTACTTCATTAAGCATCTTAGTTAAGAAGAAACTACAGAGCAATGATGCTTCTATGCTTCTTGCCCTGGCATATATTTCAAAGGAAGAAATGCAAATTAGCTTCATTAGAAAGACATGCATAAGTATGTTAGTATGTGTTACTATAAACCAGTTGTTCTTGGTTCTATGAAACTGCTAAGAAAATTTTCTTCAGCCAAGTTAGAAAAACTAGAAATAATTAAATATCTTGAATAATCTTGTGAATATATATGTTGATAAATGTAAAGAAATTGGAAAACGTAGATTTTTTTTCATTTTGAAAACAACGAACAAAAAAACAAACAAAAGCCTATAGGCTATCACTGAGATGAGAAAGCACTAGAAGATAAGACACTTCCTTTGAATATATGAGCTGGTGTGTTGCGAGTCTTTGTTTTTTGGAGGATCGAAGAGTAAACCTAAGATTATTAGATAAAAATCACAAGAAAAATCACATATTTTATTGTGGGAGTGATCTACCAAACATTGGCTAGGTAGGCAAATATTTTCTGAGTTTTTCAGGATCTTTTCTGAACCAAGACCCTGAGGACCAAAGAACATCTGGCTACTGCTTTGTGGGTCAGACTGAAAAGAACCACACAAAAACAAAACAAAACAAACCCAGTGGCCACACATAAAAGCCTTGGATTGATGTTTGCACCAACATTACATCTGCTGTTTATTATTTTCTTTTTCCATGTGTCCTGAAAGCCTGGTCTTTTGCAATAAAGACTAAACTGTTAAAAGCTTTTTCTTTTCCCCAGGAAGATTAAAATGATCATATATAAAACCTAGATGTGTGGTGCTCTTTCAGCCTTACTACATCATCACAGTAGAATGGAAGAACACTGTGTTGACATGGGTAGTGTGTAGATGATTCCCAATGTTGACATGGCTGGAAGTTAAAAAGGAAAACACTGGAGCAGATGTAACCCCAGGGAGAGAGACCTTCAGTAAGAGAAAGGATAAAGACTGGAGGAAAGAAGAAATGAACTCTTCCCAATTGCCCATTTTCCCTCAGGCACAAAGCGTCCTGGATTACTCACTCCCACATGAATGCACTCTATCAAACCTTTTTGAAGGTCTTGTGTGCTGGACTTCCCTCCAGACTCTAAGAAAAGTGTAGTGGAAACAAAAGGCAAAATTTCCTGCTCTAAGAGTTGGCTGTTTGTTGGGCATATTCTTAAGAATGCAACCAAATCTATGAGGTATTAGCCATATAATCCACAACCCACAACAATATTCATCCAAATTGAATGGCAAGGCTAAGTTGTAGAAATAACTGAGATGCCAACTGTGCTTCATCCAGAAAGGGTACCCTGGAGATTACCTAGACTTCTGAAGATAACTTCTTAATCTTCCTTGTGCTTAGATAGGAGGGATGAATATGAATGGGAACATTTTAACCTTACAAGGCTTTTTAATGAAAGTGGTAGTATTCATTCTATTCTCCCTTTTTTCTCTTTTACTTGATATATGTTAATGATGATTCTGTAGGGAAAGCAGTTCTCATTTCTTTATATTCCTCTGTGGTGTAGCATCTTGTGAATGTTTAGTGCAAATTTCTTATATGGCCCTATTTTTCAATAGATATTTGTTATATTTCCTACTATTTGTCTTGACAAATACTATTGATCAAATAATGCTTCCCATGCATCATTCATGTGATATTGAGATTATTTACAATTTACAGGTATATTATTAGAAATAAAGTGGTGGATTAATATAGATTTTTGTATTCATAGTTTTGACTACTTTTGTGAAAGTAGCCTCTCCAAAGATTGTACCAGTTTTATTTCTCTCTACTCACAATTCAGTGAATATATGATTTCTCCCACTCTGATATAGTACTCTGCTAGGACTTTTGTTAATATAATAAATAAAATTGCATTATTTTGCAGTTTTACACAAGTGATTGGTCATCTCCACTTTTGACTGGAAAATATTAAATGTATATTTCTCTGTGAAGGAGCACCCTGTGACCTTTTGTTTTTCTATTAAAGAAGTTTCTAATTTATATGGAAATATTTTTATTTGTTATAGGCACAAGGGAATCTTGAATTTGTGACAGAATATCAAAATCATTTTCTCTTTTTATAGGTGGTTTGAGGCCATTTCTATTTAAAGGTACACCAGAGTGGTTTACTCTTATGACCATTTGTGGTACACTACCTTCCATCTTCCTCTATTTCAACTTTATCTTCATTATTACTAACATTTAGTGTTTACCAGTTTTCCCATTACTTTCTCAAGGTTATGCATCTCTGTTGCTTGATTTCCTGCACAGAGGTGAATCTTCAGTTCTTATTTCAAAACTAAAGGTATGGTGGCACACACCTTTAATCCTATCACTCAGGAGACAGAGGCAGATGGATCTCTATGAGGTTGAGGACCTCCCTGTCTATACAACAAGCTCCAGGACAGACAGGACTACACAGAGACACTGTCTCAAAAACCAACAAATATGAGCTGTTAACCTAAAAGACATTTTTGCTTTCTCTAAATTATACATTTAAGGGGTGTTATTTTTTTCCTATTTTTTTTAAATGTTGTCCTAATCCTCTGCTCTCTGTTTATCCTTACTTTTCATTTAATTATCAGCTTTTTTTTCTTGGATAACCCTATAGAAGACTCCTGTAGAGTGAATGGAAAGTAGTATGCCAGTGAGACTCCAAAGGCTTTCTTTGGAAACATTTGCAAATATGGCCCTGTTGTACCATGGGTAGGTTTGACTCCTTTTCTATTACTTTGTGTTCTAAATTTTTGGGCTGCTAGCCCTTTCACCCCAATTTCCTCCTCAATTATTGTCCATAAGAGTTAGTTTTTTCACTTTGGTACATGCCTTCATCTTCAGGAGTTATGTTTGGCTGGCATATTTTGATATTTGCCACATTTGACCCCTTTCTCCAGTCATGTTTTGTTTTTTTTTTTTTTTTTTAAATCACTGAACTTCTCTTTCCTCTGGCTCAGCCAGTTTTAGTCAGCTTTACTATTAAGACTGTGAGTTATATTTCCTCTAGATTTCCTTGAATTGATAACTTTTTTTTCTTTTTAATTCCTAAGAGGAAATGGAATAGGCAGTCATTTAGACACCTTTTCTGTATTTTGAAGAATTGTACTGTTACCTTTGTTTGAAAAGGAAGCAGAAAATTGTGGAGAATTGTGAATAGCTAGCAATAAAGTTCATCTCATTGATCTGTGTTCTTCACAGAGGTCTAGATATCAAATTTTATTTTGTTATCAACTTTTATTATCATTATTATAGATAAATTTCATTTTTATAGAATAATCCTACTCTGAAGACTTGTGTAATTTTTTCCTATTCAAAATTAAATAAATGTTGTGAAAACCAATTATTAGCAAGCTAAATTGTTTTCCTAGTTAGGCTTTCTATTACTGTGCAGAGACATCATGACCACAGCAACTATTATAAAAGAAAAAATAAAATAGAGGCAGTAGTTTACAGTTTCAGAGGTTCGGTCCATCATCATATAGGGAGAAGACTGGTGCTTGAGAAAGAACTGCTACATGTTGACTCAAAGGCAACAGAATATTGTCTGATATACTAGGTGTGGCTTGAGCATAAATGAAACCTCAAAGCCCACCTCCACAGTGACACACTTCCTACAAGAAGATCACATCTACATCAACAAAGCCAGGCCTCCTAATAGTGCCACTCCCTTTGGGGGCCATTTTCTTTCAAACAACCACAATTTTCAGTATGCTTAACTTCACTGCACTATATTTTAAAAATTTCAAATTAAGGTTGAATTTTCAATGGCATTACCATTCCCTTCAGTTTTCCCTTGATCCACCAATGACATCTGTGGTCAAATATCTGCTTACTCAAGACATGAATCAGTTGTACCTGGAATTTTTTGACCTTAAGAAATTAATATTACCCCTGTATCCATGGGCCTAACTTGCTATGCAACCAAATTTTACTTTCTGTTTAAAAACTATTTTCATTTTTGTAAGATAAACTTGGAGACAAGTCAAAATAAGCTAATTGGTGGAGGGTTAGTAGACATCCATTTAATCTGAAGTAGCAATATATCTCTGCAATTAACCTTGTAAGAGATATAGACATACTACAAAACTTCTACTTCTTACAGTCTACAGCTCTAGTTTCTTCAAAAACACAAATTTAGATATGTTTGTGTGTCAGAACAGCTCATCCTATCTCTTGTTGTCTAAGCTGCTTTTTCCCCTTTCATATCTGTCCTTTTATTCACAATAGACTTTTTTCTAATACAATATATCCTGATAGTTTCCCCTCCCTCTACTCCAGGCAGTTCCCAGTTCCTCCTTCCTTCCCTCCCTTCCTAATTGGCTTCCTTTCCTGTGTCTCATTAAAAAAGAGCAGGTTTCTAAGAGGTAACAACCAAGCATGATAAAATAACATAAGATGCAGCAAAAGGCAAAACCTATCATATTGAAGTTGGACACAGTAAACCAACAAGAGGAAAGAGTCCAAAGAGCAGGCACAAGAATTAGAGACCCACTTGTTCTCACAGTCAGGAATCCCATAAAAATACAAAGCTAATTGCTACAATATCCCTTATGAAAGCCTGGTGTACTCCAATGCAGGCCCTGTGTTTGTTGCGTCAGTCTCTGTGAGCTCATACGTGCTTTGTTTAGTTGACTCAGTAGGCCTTGTTCTACTCATCTCTTCCATTTTCTCTTGCTCTTTTAATCTTCCAGCTTCCATTTCTGCAGGATTCCCTGAGCTCTGTGGGAAGAGATTTTATGGAGATTTAAAATTTTGACTCTATCTACAAAATGTCTGACTGAGGGTCTCTGCATGTGTTCCCAGCTGCTACCAGAGGAAGCCTCTCTGATGATGACTGGATAAGGCACTGATCTATGAGTATTGTAGAATGTCATTAAGAGTCATTTTGTTAATGCTATATAATGATTTGATTTAAATCATAATTATTTAAGTTAAATATTGACTTACTGTTGATAAAAGAATGTTTTCCTGATGAAAATACAAATCAGCAAAAAATCTCAATAGAATTGGTCATCTTAAAAATATCTGATTCAATGATTACACAAAATAGAAATACTGTAATAAAAACAATAGCTGAAGTTGCTAATCTTAAATTTAGTTTTGTGTTTTGTTCCTCTATGCCTCCTGGAGGACTCAGAGGTGTTTTTAAATGATATTTTTTACTCATACTCTATGATCACTTCTATCAAAAAGGAGAATAATTGGACTTCTGGAACATTGAGGCTTTTTATATTTTGCCAAGGGATGTCTAAGTTCAAGTTCTGATAATTTGAAATGAAGTCAAACAGACAAAGCACTTAACCTGAAATGAAAATTAATGGATGAAAATGAATTAGCCTCCTACATATTTAATTACTCATAGATATAAAAGTCAGTGGTCATGACCACAGGTAATCCTTTGACATACTATTGCCATGCAAGGTATTTCCCAGATAAAAATATTAAATATCTAGGAAATATTTATAAGAAAGTAAAATTTTAAAATAATAAGTTAAGTGATGATCCTAATATGCCCTGAGAATATTTGAGTTCTAGTACAAATTAAATAAAGGAAAGAGAAAATAGAAACAAAACAAAAAATGTTCTTTAGTAATGATAGAATACCACCTAAGGAGAACTAAGAACAAATAGTTTGTTTAGAACATGGGAATTTAAAAGTCATTAAAAGGAACCAAATGTGAGGCCAGATTGATCAGGTTGTCCATTTCTTGGGTTCATTTGTCTCATTTATGCAGCTGAATCTGCAAATGAGTGGGGAAGATAGAATTTTCACACAAACTATATTTCCCATTTTTAAATTCACTAAGTCTGACCAAGAGCTGCTTCCAGTATTTATCTCACGGAGAAGGCAATTATACAAACCCAAGGAGCTCATATGAAAGATCTCTAGAGAAACATTCAAGGACTTAGTGAGGCTATGATTCACTGAGGCATATATTGTTGTATTTATCAGTACGCATAGGGAAATGTTTTTGCACTGTTCCAGATTCATGTGCTTTCTGTGAATGAGGTATTTGTCTCTGTCTCGTGGCTATTGTTCAGTTCTACATTTTAACCTTGACCTTTTATTCCTGTTTCTGCTGACTGAAAGCTAATATTATCTGGATATTAGTTGTGATTTACCAGTACTTTAACATTCTACAGTTGAAAAAGTTGCCGTAGTTAGTAATGAATTGCATTGGCAAGCTTTCAAAATTGGCTTTTGATAACCTTTGTTCTATTGAAGCAATTTTATCAAATGTAAGTTTGAAATGTACAACTGGAGACATTTTTTTATTTACAGCTCACTCTACTACTATAAAAGGAAAGCTTTGAATTCATATAATTACTTTAGATAAGAAATATACAAAACAGTTGTAAGAAAAAATCTTGTAATATTAAAGTATTTCTATAGAAATTAAAAGGTAAGTAAACCTATAAATTCTAGTAACAGTAAACCATGGATGCCATTATTTAAAATAGGATAAAATAATATGCATACATTAAGAATATAAGCATTAATCAATAAAAAATTAAACTGATCTGGATATATTTATAGAACCATTATTCACCATATCATCAGAGCCTTAAATACAGGGTCTTTGGTGATTCCCATAAAGCCCAACCATAAATAATTTTATTACCTCTTATCCAGGTTTACTTTCTGTTACTTGAAAAGCACAATGACAAAAAGCAACTTGGGGAAAAAGAGATTATTTGGCTAAGACATTCTGATCATAGTCCATACCACTGAGGGAATCAGGGGCAGGAAATCAAGCAGGAGGAAAGGCAGGAACAGTAGAAGGCTGTTTACCAGTTTACTTCCCAAGGATTGCTCAGCCTGTTTTGTTATACCACTGAGGACCTGCACAGAAGTAACACCACTAATAGTGGACTGGACATTCCCACATCAACTATCAAGAAAATCTTCTAGACTTGCCTACAGGCCATCTGATATAGGCACTTCCTCAAATAGGGTTCCCTTTTGCCAGTTAAACCAGGGCTTCTTAATTTTTTTTTTAACTTTTTTCAACATAGTATTTCTTTGATTATCTGGGAATTTCCCATTTTGTACCAGTCATACTCACTTCCCTGCACTCCTGTGTCTACTCCCCTCTTTGTGACCTTCCCCACCAAAGGAAATGAAGTTAAGGGAGTGAGACAACCACATATTGTGTGGTCCATATACTCACTGGAACATGGTTAAACTCCCAGTGTCAAGCCTCCCAAGGAAAGCTGAGTCCTTCTCCTTCTGCACCCCTGGCAGCAGCTGTCTGTAATGATAAATCTTTCAGCCAATCCACCCAAGTCCTGACGCCACATTAAGGTCTCAAGTAGCACACAGAGACTTATATTAGATACAATGCTGCTGGCCAATGACTAGGATTTCTTATCTGCTATCTCTGTCTTAAGTATCAACCATAATAATTAACATATATATATTTTACAAATACTTATCTGATTGAAGATGCCAGTGGCATGCATCCTCTCTTGTCGGGTTCACAATGCAGCTCCCAAAGAAGAGAGGAGGAAGAGGAAGAGAGTGATTTCCTGCTTGTCCCTGCTTATATTCTGAGTCTTCCTGCTATGTCACTTCCTGCCTGGGTCACAAGTCTTTTCCTACTATATTTCCCAGTATCCTCCTTGACTTCTAGTCCCACCTATCTTGCTTACTTATTGGCCAACAGTACTTTATTTAACAACCAATAAGAGAAACATGTACACAGAAAGACATCCGCCATCAATTGTGGAGAACTATACTTCAGCATCTCTATCACAATTTTTAAGAATTCTGTTTGATGGCCTCCTTTTTGGGCTGTTGCTTTGGGGGGTTCGGAAAGGCTTAGGATGGAGTTAGGGGCTGAAGCAGAAGGCTCTATGTCCATTTTTCTCAACTTTATGTATACAGGCATTGATACCACTTTAAGAGTAGCTTCCATGTCCTTTATAGTAATTGAAAACACAGATCCTGGACTTGTACATGGTTTAGGGCAACAGCACAAACCACAAACATCCACCTGGTTTCCAGCATCAGCAAATGTCCAAGACCTCTGCCTGTTGTCTTGGGGCAGTAAAATCTATGGACACCAACATGCCTTTCTACCAAAGTACAAGCCATGTGCCAGGATGGCTTCTGAGAGAACAGACCACTGAGGACACTTAAGGCATTCCAATCCAGGAAATGGACCATTTTTCATCTGGAACATCTTGTTGCTATTGAGAGCCAGGGTGATCGTGTGGCTAGGCAGCTTTTTGGGGGCTGAGTCCCTGCAAGTTCCAGGTTGCTTCAAGCTGTCCTGGGGATCAAGCTGTCCTGGGTAAGGACCTATACCTCCTTCAACTACCGCCTGTTCTCACACCCTTCACAGCTGTGGTGTCTCAAGTTCCACCATGAATGCACCACTTTGCTCCTCCATCTTTCCTATCTTTCCATCGTGTATTTGTCCATAGCAGTGGCATGTGGAGCTGTTGTGTGTGACATAGTATACCCTTCTGCCAAAGAGCTGTACATTCAAATGTTCATTGCAATGAGTCATTGGTCTTGATCAAGGCCTCTGGCTTTTGCCAGACCGTCAATACTAGATCCTGACTGAAACTCCTCATGGATATCCTGCTATTGCCCAGAGTCATGGAGATACTGTGGCTCTGTGAACCAGGACTTCTATTACAACATAATAATAAAACTACACTTCTAACAACCACATAACAGATCATCTTGTTACACATGTTAATATATCATTATATATTCCTATATTTATCACAGCTACATTTTCTTTTATCTAATAAATGTGTTTATTAATCTCTTTTCCTCATAACATTTCAGAACTTTTGTTTTTTAATGTATTTTTTTATTATTATTTGATTGTTTCTCTGTGTAACACTCCTGGCTGTACTGACACTCACTCTGTAGACCAGACTGGCCTCAACTCATAGGAATCTCCCTGCATCTGCCTCTGTTCCCCCGACCCCAACCACATTTAAGAAGTTTTAAAGCTAAAGTCAAATTTTTGAGTATTCAGGTATTTCAAAGTTTTGCCATTGTTCAAATTACTTGAACTATCTTCATCAACTATTTTCATGTCTGCTTCTCAATTAATGAATAAAATAAAAGTGATTATGCTAAGCTAGGTTATAAACAGCATACAGAAAAGAAAAGTGGTACCACTTTAGACCAAACACCCAAAACAAGACATACAGTACACACAAATACTTGAGTTTTAAACAATTTGATGTAATCATATGCTGAGTTAAAAAATATAATATGTAAGTATTAAAAACAGTCAAAATCCTCTTTTTAATGATGCACTATAGTATAATCTCTTGATAATTGCATTACATTATTTTGGCTCTTGTTTTTTAATATATTATTCAGAAAAGATGCATTGTTCTAATTAAATGATTGCAAGTTTTTTAAACAGGCATTCAAGTTCTCGTCTATGAACAATAGTCTGCCTTTCCATTCTGAATGATAGTGACCACTAAACACATAGCTCAGTTTTTCTTAGTTAACTTTAATATAAGTGACCTTAGAAATAAAAAGCACCACACACCAAAATTCACAAGACACAAAGTCTATACATCCAACTTTAAAAATCCCCATAGTCTTTCTCAGTCTGAACACTATTTAAAAGTTCAAAGTGTCTTTTGAGATTCATGATAATCTCTTGACTGTAGCCATCTATAAAATCAGAAGCAAATGAAACAACTCCAACAGATTGCAATTCCAAGGAAAAGAAATGTCAGTAAAGTGAGGAATTCATGAATCAAAGCAAGTCCAAAACCTAGCAAAGCAAACACCAAATCATGTTGCTCTGAGGTCAGTATCCAAAGACTTATAGACAAATTATCCCCTACAGCTTTTGGAATCTGTCTACTAGATTGTTCTGCTACATATATAAGCTCTCCTCAATCGATGTAACAGAGCTCTGTGAGCTTCAAAATATTTTGGTCTTCACTACAACCCAGGTTTCATTTTCATAGTTTCAAACACTGACTCTAGTGGTCTCTTGCCCACTCTAGCCTTCACACAAGGACTCCCCTGTTACAAGTTTCCCGGTCTCCTCTATTCTAGGAAATTACAGAGGAAGAATCTTTGACACCCTCACTCTAGTATCTTTCATTCCTCCAAAGCCTCTTCCACATGGTCCTGTGGTAGTTTGAATAGAGTTGGAGCACATAATCTCTTAAGGAGTGGCTACTTAAGGATGTGTGGCTTTTTAAGAATGGGTATGGCCTTGTTGGAGGAAGTGCCACTGTGGAGACAGACTTTGAGTTTTTCTATGCTCAGGATATCGCCCAGTATTCCAGTCCACATCCTGTTGCCTGTAAGATGTAAGACTCTCAGCTATTACCCCAGCACCATATCTGCCTGCATGCTGCCATGCTCCCTGACATTTAGCACTGTAAGTAAGCCACCCATATTAAATATTTTCATTTATAAGAGTTGCCATGTCATTGTGTCTCTTATTAGCAATTAAAATGCTAACAGTCGACAATGACAACTGTGGCTTCCAGCTTGGGATGTATTCTCATCCCCATCAAATATATATGAAGGAGTTTTGTTTGTTGTTGCATTATAAGAGAAGAAAACTCCTTAGGCTCATATTCACAAGTTGTAAGCTGAGCTATATAGGGTCTTATACAGGCTCCTATCTCATTATTTCAGAATAGACTTCTAGTTATTGCCAGTAATTTTTTAAACAATACAGTTACAGTTGTACTCCAGCATATGCCTTGATTATGTGATATAGCTTCTTATTGTAGTTTTAAAACATTCACACACACACACACACACACACACACACACACACACACACACACACTTTGTATTTCTTTTTGCTCCATTTATTATTTTTTTCACTATAGACCTGCATTTGAGTGGTTACTAATAATCACAGAACACAGTCAATATTTGGTTATTTTAAAATCACCCCCACTAAAAGTATCAGTCCATTATTTTAAATTTAGCCTTAGATAAGTTCTTAGGGCATGGTTAAAAAGTCATCACATTTTTATTAACATGTTATTGGAATAGTTTCTAATCATTGTTTTCTTCTAAAACATCTTGAGCTGGGCACTATGGTTCAAATGGCTATCTTCTTAGCTCTGTCTAAGAACTACTGTCTTCTTGGAAATACTGTCTGCTTTGAACTACTGTCTGCCAAATAAACGTTTTCTTTAACTTGCTTTCAAACATTGTGTTTCATCACAGGGATTAGCAACCCTAACTAACAGTTTGCTTTTAAATTCCTTGTTGATGAATGTCTTTGAGCAGTGATTCCTAATGCTGGGATACTTTAATACAGTTCCTCGTGGTGTGTGACCTCCAACAATATAATTATTTCATTACTACTTCATGCCTGTTATTTTGCTACTGTTATGAATTGTAATGTAAATATATGATATGTACAATATGTGATATGTGACTGCCACAAGTTAACAACCACTGCACTAGAGTAAGATATCTAACTAATTATATGAGACTAATTATTACTAATTATATATACATCAATGTACATATTGTCTTCATCAATGTGGCCATCATATTTATTTATTGCTCATAATAAGGTTTCTATTAGCTATTTGAAAGTCACTTCTGTGACTTTGACTAACACAAGTGTTAGCTTCTAGTAAGGCAGTCTTTTGAGGTACCATACATTTTGTCTTGAAATATGTTTTCCTAATTTAAATGCCTAACACATGAAATGAATTTGGACTATTACTAGGAGCTAAGTCTACTTCCTAAAATGGCCAGATGCCAAGATTAATTAAATTTAAGTAAATTTGGCACGCTTATATGGATATTGAAAAGGAGGAAATTGTAAAGGACCCGAATATATATGACTTTTGAGATAAGTGAAGAGAAGCCAAGTGTTTAGAAATCATTTCATACTTGTCTATAAATATCCTAATAGGTTTTCCCTAAAGTAAAATGAATGATTTTATCACCTAAGCTAATGTAATATTGGTGGCAGACAGCATCCAACAATATAAAGACTGGCAGTTATCTTAATTTTCTACAGTGAAATGATCAGGCAGTACTTGTATTACTACAACAAAATACCAGAGGTTGTCAACTTTGAATCAAGCACATACATATTGCCTTATATTTTCAGAAGTTTTAGTCTATGACCACTTGCTACTTTATGTGTAAAATGATGTAGTATATCATGGGGGGAATTGGACGGAATCAGTAGATGAACAATGCCTATTTGTGACATGGTGGACAAGAAACAAAGAGAAAAAATAGAATTCAAATATACCCTTAAGGGCATGTCCCCAAAGACCTAATCTCTTCCCACTAAACCCTGTATTCATCCTTCAACTTTCAATAGTACCATAGTCTACAAATCAAGCCTTTTCCAAATGGAATCCTTTGGAGACATTCAATATCCTAGTATAGCATAAACCAACCATATATATTTTGATATTTACTACATACTGATGGAGCATGTCCTCTGTATGCTGTGACTACATGTTTCTCTTGTTAGTTGATAAAAGCTGTTTGTTCCCATGCATAGGCACAATTTAGGTAGTCATGTAAGCTAAGGTTATGTGGTGATGCATATATTAATAGTAATGGGTTAATAATTAACAGAGAGCTTTCCACTGAGAAGCCTAAGTCAATGGCTTTGCCAGGAACCAGTGGACAGAGAGAAACCAGTCAAATGGGACCAAGAAAGATGGAGAAAGTCTCCCATTACAACATAAAAAATATTTTATTTAATATATGTATTCTTAAACATGTATGTTTTTTAAATTCTCAAAC
Organism: Cricetulus griseus; assembly: GCF_003668045.3. Taxonomy (NCBI): domain Eukaryota; kingdom Metazoa; phylum Chordata; class Mammalia; order Rodentia; family Cricetidae; genus Cricetulus; species Cricetulus griseus. Next base: position 125,907,911 of record NW_023276807.1, on the reverse strand, counting down.
ATCTGCTTTTAATAAGTTCAAATAATAATTCAGGTGGAAGTAAACCTTCCATTGTTACTATATTTTCTTTAAGTTGAGTGCAAAGCAAAGTAGTTGGTTCATATTCAAAACCTATATTGCTTAGAAATGTAATTGTAAATAATATAGACAAGTTCAGTGTACTGATAAGGTCACATTTATAGGACATATGTTGGAATTGAAAGCATGGATGAAAAAGTGACTTCATATTCTAACTTTGTTCTAATTCTGGAACATGTATTTATTGAATGGAATGTTTATAAAACAGTTTGCATCATTAAGAAATATTTTTCATATTGTGTTTTCCATAGTATAGTGAAACTCATTAATTGTTATAGAACAAATAATATCATGCCTGTCAAAGTTGGCAATTATTGATATATGATTATTATTCAAAATCCAGAAATAATTCCACCAACAAATTTGTCATATTGTACTCAATAGACATACTCATGACTCTGTAGGAAGAGAAGTGTATTACAGACAGGTATTTTTGTGTCTATTTTAGTTAAGTTCTGTATGACCTTCATCCCACTGCTTTTTGACAGTTGTAAACCTTTGCTTACAACTCTAACACCAAGGATGGCTTGTCTAGTTTGACCAAATCCTGGCACATCAGATCAGTCCCAAAAGTCAAGTCTGCACCTGAGGCCATGACATCTGGGTTATGTAGATGGATTAAAAAAAAAGCTGACACAATAATGTTTCTTTGAAATTTAGAATTAAGAATAAGGAACTCCAGTCTCAGCTAGGGTCAGTCTCTTGATCGGGAAGGGGTTCACATAATGACTAAACCTTCTGGCACAATATGGAGTGAATAGCCAGTAAAGCTGGTCTGCAGGGAGAGCAGGAGGCAGATGCCCAGGAAGAAACACAGACAAGGGATTGAGGGAGGAGAAAGAAGGGACAGATTTGCAATTTCTGGAATGTTTTCAACTTCCCAATATTGTCTGTTCTGCTATCCCTTGAGTTATAAAACCATTCCTCTGTCTTTAGAACAAGTTGGCCTCTGTGGAAATAGAATTCCTGATGTTGTTTACTATTTCCAGAAAGAAAAATATGTTCTAATTTATATGGACAGATGCCTTTGGATTGACAGCTTTTGCAAAGTGAGGGATAGCCCAAACTAAGTAGATAAAAACTTGTGATTTCTCACCTCAGCTCTCATCCATATCCACTTCAATCCAAAGAGACCAGGAGACCAGAACAAAATTCTCCAATAATCCCTGAATTACTGACATGGAAGTCATGACATTTCCATAAAGATGATGGGTGATTTTTATAAGACCAAAGATTACTGGGCTGTTTACAGGCATTTCTTATATCATTTTGCCTCTTGGATTATTTCTAATATAAAGATCAAAAAGTCCTTGTTCAATAAACAGTTAAAAAATGTTGTTTTATTAAATCTTAGTTCTCTGTGAGCCAAGAAAAATTTGAGTTCAAAATTAAAAGTTTAGGAATCGGTCCCTGAGAACCCTGGGACTCTGACTCTGCTGAGATCACTGGGCTATTCCGGCCCCCACAGAGTGCAGAGGTGAGCTGCTTCGGCCCCTGCCTTGGACCCAACTTCTGCCTGCTCACTCAGGGAATTCGTGCCCAAGGGTCTGCAGACAGAACGACTTGACCCCTGAGGACCAAGCAACCCAAAGCCTGCTAACAATTCTGTGCCAGTCCTGTTTTCATCCACCTGGAGAGCGAGTGCCTCAGACCTGCTTGCACCCCACCTTGAGACCCATCAGAGTATCAGAGCCAATTGCACACACCTGAAGAGAACACCAAACCCATACACACCAGGAAAGAAAGTGACACCATCTGTGCCCACTGGAAGAAGAGTTGGGAAGAAGACAATATAAGAACACAACCAACAACACGAAAACCAATATGACACCACCAGAGTCTAGGGACTCTACACCAGCAAGACAGGAACATCCCAACAGATGAAGCAGAAGAGAGCAACCTTAAAAACTACTTCATGCTGATGATAGAGAACCTAAGAGAGGAAATTAGAAAATCCTTCAGATAAATGGAAGAAAAGATGAAGCAAAAGATACAAGAAATCAAGGAAAGCCAAAAATGCCAAGAAAATACAATTAAACAGCTAAAGGAAACAGTTCAGGACCTGAAAACTGAAATAGAGACAATAAAGAAAACACAAACTGAGGGAATGCTGGAAGTGGAAAAGCTGAGCAAACAATCAGGAATCACAGATGCAAGCATAAACAACAGAATACAGGAGATGGAAGACAGAATCTCAGACGCTGAAGATAAATTAGAGGAAATAAACTCATCAAACAAAGAAAATCTTAAGTCCAACAAATCCTTAAAACAAAATATCCAGGAAATATGGGACACCATGAAAAGACCAAACCTCAGGATAATAGGTATAGAAGAAGATGAAGAAACCCAACTCAAAGGTGCAGAAAACATATTCAACAAAATCAGAGAAGAAAACTTTCCAAACTTAAGGAAAGACATGCTGATGAAAGTACAAGAAGCCTACAGAACGCCAAATAGAGCGGACCACAAAAGAAAGTCCACTGGTCACATAATAATTAAAACACAAAATGTACAGATAAATAAATAAAGAATATTAAGAGCAACAAGGGAAAAAGTCCAAGTAACATATAAAGCCAAACCTATTAGAATTACAACAGACTTCTCCATGGAAACTCTGGAAGCCAGAGGTCCTGGATAGATATTCTACCAAATCTGAGAGAACATGGATGCCAGCCCAGACTACTATACCCAGCAAAGCTTTCAATCACTATAAATGGAGAAAACAAGATATTCCAAGACAAAACCAGATTTAAACAATATGTAACCACTAATCCAGCCCTACAGAAAGTACTGGAAGGAAAACTCCAACCTATGGAAATTAACTACACTCACATAAACATAGCCAATAGATAATCCCACTTTACAAAAGCCCAAAAAAAGGCAGGGTAAATCCACATACAATAACACTACTAACAACAAATCAAAAACAAACAAGAATAAACACTCAATGGACCTTAATTTCCCTCAATATTAATGGTCTTAACACACCTACAAAAAGACACAGGCTAACAGATTGGATATGAAGACAGAATCCATCCTTCTGCTGCATACAAGAAACATACCTCAAATTCAAAGACAGACATTACCCCAGAGTAAAGTGTTGGGATAAGATATTCCAATCAACTGGACCCAAGAAACAAGCTGGGGTAGCTATCCTAGTGTCTAACAAGTTAAGACTTCAAACTAAATTCAATCAAAAAAGATGAAGAATGTCATTTCATATTCATCAGAGGAAAAATCCATCAGAATGAAGTCTCAATTCTAAACATCTATGACCCAAATACAAAGGCACCAACATTTTTAAAAGAAATATTATTAAAACTCAAATCACAAATAAGACCTCACACAGTTATATTGGGAGACCTCAACACCCCACTCTCACCACTGGACAGGACCACCAGACAGAAACTTAACAAAGAGACAAAGTAATTAACAGAAGTTTTGCACCAATTAGGATTAACAGACATCTATAGATAATTCCATCCAAACACAGAAGAATATACCTTTTTTCAGTATCACATGTAACCTTCTCAAAAATGGACCACACACTCCACAACATAGCAAACCTCAACAGGTACAAAAAAAGGAAATAATCTCCTGTGTCTTATCAGACCACCATGCTTTAAAGTTAGAAATCAAAAACAAAACAAATTGCAGAAAACCTACCAACTCATGGAAATTGAACAACACACAATTGCACCATTCCTGGGTCAAAAAAGAAAAAAATTAAAGACTTCCTAGAATTCAATGAAAATGTAGACACAACATACCCAAACTTATGGGACACTTTGAAAGCAGTACTAAGAGGAAAGTTCATAGCTCTAAGTGCTCACATGAAGAAACTAGAGAATAGCCACACCAGAGAGGCGTCATCACAGCTGAAAGCTCTAGAACAAATGGAAGCAAATTCACCCCAGAGGAGTAGAAGCCAGGAAATAATCAAACTGAGGGCAGAAATCAATAAAGTGGAAACAAAGAAAACAATTCAAATAATCAATGTAACAAAGAGTTGGTTGTTCTAGAAAGTCAACAAGATAAACAAACTTTTATCCAAACTAACCAAAAGGCAGAGAGAAAACATGCAAATTAACAAAATCAGAAATGACAAGGGGAACATAACAACAGACACTGAGTAAATCCATAGAATCTCCAAATCATACTTTGAAAACCTGTACTCCACAAAATTTGAAAATTTAAATGAAATGGACAATTTTCTGGACAGATATCACTTACCAAAATTGAATTAAGAACAGATAAGCAACTTAAGCAGACCTATAACCTCTAAGGAAATAGAAGCATTCAACAAAATCTCCCATGCTCGTAGATAGGCGGGATCAACATAATAAAAATGGCAATCTTACCAAAAAGCAATCTACAGATTCAATGCAATCCCCATCAAAATCCCAACACAATTCTTCACTGACCTTAAAAAAAAATTCTCAACTTTATATGGAGAAACAAAAGACCCAGGATAGCCAAAACAACCCTGTACAATAGAGGAACTTCTGGAGGCATCACCATCCCTAACTTTAAGCTCTATTACAGAGCTATAGTCCTGAAAACAGCTTGGTATTGGCACAAAAATAGACAGGTAGACCAATGGAATAGAATTGAAAACCCTGATATTAACCCACACACCTATGAACACCTGATTTTTGACAAACAATCCAAATATATCCGCTGGAACTAAGAGAAAATCTTCAACAAATGGTGCTGGCATAACTGGATGCAAACATGTAGAAGACTACAGATAGACCCAAGGCTTTCGCCCTGCACAAAACTTAAGTCAAAATGAATCAAAGACCTCAACATAAACCCAGCCACACTGAACCTACTAGAAGATAAAGTGGGAAATACCCTTAAATTATTCGGTATGGGAGACCACTTCATGAACATAACACCAGTAGCACAGACACTGAGATCAACAATTAATAAATGGGGCCTCTTGAAACTGAGAAGCTTCTGTAAGCAAAGGACATAATCAGCAAGACAAAATGACAGCCCACAGACTGGGACAAGATATTCACCAACCCCATATCTAACAGAGGGCTGATCTCCAAAATATTCAAAGAACTCAAGAAGCTATTCTCGAAAACACCAAACAATCCAATAATCCAATTAAAAAATGGGGTACAGAGCTAAAGAGACAATTCTCAATAGAGGAATCTAAAATGACTGAAAGACACATGAGAAAGTGCTCAACATCCTTAGTCATCAGGGAAATGCAAATCAAAACAACTCTGAGATACCATATTACTCCTGTCAGAATGGCTAAAATCAAAAATACCAATGACAGTTTATGCTGGAGAGGATGCGGAGAAAGAGGAACACTCCTCCACTGCTGGTGGGAGTGCCAACTTGTACAGCCACTGTGGAAATCAGTATGGCTACTCCTCAAGAAAATGGGAATCAGTCTACCACAAGATCCAGCAATTCCACTCCTAGGCATATACCCAAAAGAAGAACATTCATACAACAAGGACATCTGTTCAATGATGTTCATAGCAGCACCATTGGTAATAGCCAGAAACTGGAAGCAGCCTAGATTCCCCTTGACTAAAGAATACATAGAAAAAATGTGGTACATTTACACAATGGAGTACTACTCAGTGGAAAAAAAAACAGTGGAATTTTGAAATTTGCATGAAAATGGATGAAACTAGAAGAAACCATTCTGAGAGTGGTAACCCAGTCACAAAAAGACAAACATAGTATGTACTCACTTATATGCGGGTTTTAGACATAGGGTAAATAATTACCAGCCTATAATCCACACTGCCAAAGAAGCTAGTAAACAAGGAGGAGCCTAAGAGAGACATACATGGTCCCTTGGAGAAGGGGAAAGGGTTAAGATCCCCTGAGCAAATTGGGAGCACAGGAAGTGAGGGGAGGGAGATTTGAGAATGAGAAGGGGAGAAGAGAAGGGATGCAGAGGACATGAGGGAGCAGAAAGTTTGAGTCAGGGGAAGAATAGATAATAACAAGAATGGAAATACCATAATAGTGGGAGACATTTTAGGTTTACAGAGAAATCAGGCACTAGGGAAATATCTGTTGATCTACAACGATGACACTAGCTAACAATCTAATCAACAGAGGAGAGGCTACCTTAAATGCCCTCCCCTGATAATGAGATTGATGACTAACTTATATGCCATCCTATAACCTTCATCCAGCAGCTGGTGGAAATAGATGAAGACTCCCACAACTAATCACCAAACTGAACTGGAATCCAGATGCAGAAAAGGACGATTAAAGACCAAAGGAGTCCAGACTAAGCTGGTGAAACTCACAGAAACAGCTGACCTGAACATCCAGGAACTCTTGCTCCCCAGACTGATAGCTAGAATACCAGCAAGGGACTGATCCAGACCCCAGGAACATGGGTTTCTGTGTGGAAACCTCAGAAATCTATGGTACCTCCTGTAGTAGTTCAGTACTTATCCCTAGCATAGGTGTGGACTTGGGAACCTATTCCATGTAGAGGAGTACTCCCTGAGCCAAGACACACGGGGGTGGGCCTAGACCCTATCCCAAAGGATACGATAGGCTCTGATGATACCCTATGGAAGTCCTCACCTCCAGGGGAAGAAGAAAAGATATGTGATAGACAGGATTTTAGTTGGGCAGGGTGGTAGGGGAGGACAGGAGGGAGAATGTAACTTTCATTGTCATGTAAAAAAATCCTGTTTCTAATTCAAACAGAAAAAAGTTAAAAAAATAAAAGTTTAATGGGTTTCATAAGGGAAAATATACATAGTAAAAGAACTATAACTAGATAACTTATCAATCAGAAAAATAAAAATGTATTGCATATCTTACTACACGAATTTCTGGTCTCTCATGAACTCAGAGGTTGGCAGCAATGTTAAGGTAAGTTGAAGGATCCTTGTGAAAGGAGTAAAGTTAAAGTGACGTCTGAAATAAATCTAGAAGGAGAAAAATATCCTCTTTAGGAAATGCCATGCGGTTGACAAGAGAACACATCTAAAGTCCAGAGGAAAGGCCTGGAGCTTTATTATAGTTGTTATCCACAAATCTAAGAACCTGAAAGGATGTCTCAAAAGGATATAGAGAAAGGAAATGTATTCACAAGAAAATCATTCCTAATCTGGGAGAGGTCTGGGGAATTGAGTGTCTAGCACCAGGAGGCCTTTGAGAGTCTAGCTGTTCATTCAGAATAAGGAGATCTATTGCCTGGTGCTTTTATAGTGTCACATGCTAGAAGTGAGACAATCAATTAGGGAAAAAAACAATGTGTGACTTCAGTGAAACAAAAATGAAACAGGGAAATGGATTTCCAATGAGAGTTTAGAGCAAGTGAGAGAATGTTTGCATCAAGTCAAAGATTTCTAGCACACACAACTATAATGTTTTGAGCAACAAAATAAAATAATATTGGATTTTAGCAAAGTGAAATATTCTTGAATCCACATTGTAATAAATTATAATTTGAATAAATAAAAATAAGTATTACATGCAGGTAAATACCAAATGAATTGTGCTGACACTAATGTGTCATGGAAGTAAGAACATCTATCCCCTTCTATGAGGATACCCTTGGATACAGTAACTTTTATTTGTGATGATCTTTCTAAAATTTGTCATCGGTAGATATTATGAAATCAACAGGGACTTAAATAGAACAAAATATAAGACAGATGAAATTGTAGGATTCCCCTTCTGGAGCTAAGGTGATCTTCTTTTTCAGATTTTAAACAATAGATCTCCAGATTCTCACCTACTCCCACATAGGCATCAGACTTGCAGTTACATAATTGACTTTTCTCTTTCAGATGACTCATTAACTTGACTACAGCCACAATTCTCACTTCCTAACATCTGTAGCTTCTGAAGTACCTGTTTGGGAACTTCTCAACATTCATAATCATACAACCAAGCTTCTCCAAGGAAAATAGCTATTAAGTATATACTAATACTATTAGTGGATAAAAAGTTACAACCCATGCCTAAAGATTTTAAATTATAATCAGAAATTGACCAGCGTAATTAGTGTTATGAGATAAATTCAAAAGAAAATCATAATCAGAATGGACAACTGTAATAAGTTTTCTGGGATAGATTAAAAAACAGTAGCAGATTTTTCTACTAAAAAATTTGTGCATCTCACATCTTTTAGCCCTTTTTCCATATTAAGATGGTACTGTTGTATATTGGTATAATACTCCTACATTTTTTTTTTTCAATTTGACATCTGATCTCACTGTGGTCCAGATACAATGTGCTTCAAATTGTCTCTTAATTGGTCTACAATTCATTTTCTATTAAGATGTCAATTCACTTATTATCTCCATTTTTGCAATGCTTTTCTCCTTTTCATTTCAATGGTCAATTTTTATCTTCTTGTTTCTGATTCAGATCAATGGTTACCAACCTGGAAAGCTATTCCCCATGTCTTTGGACCTAAGATATGTGCTGCATTTTTCTTCTCTATCTCAAAAACTTGCATAGTTTTTATTTTCAATTTTTTACAAAGATTCATACATTATTTCTCTGGCTGGCCTTGTCTTTGTCATGTGGCCTAGGCTAGTTTGACCTCATAATCTTTCATCCAAAGCATTCAAAGTGTTGATAACATAAGTGTGTGCCACCATGACCAGCTTTGTTGTAGCAATCAACCTATGGCAGTGCATATTTTGGGTTTCATCCTTAAATCTTGTATCATCATTGTTAATGTACTTGCATGTATTTAATGACTGCAAACTCTGTAAGACCAAAGATTATAGAATTGTCCTCCTTGCATCTAGCATGATACTTGACCCTTCATATGTTAATGTATATTCCTTTATATGAATTGCAAAAGAGAAAATAGATTAATTTAACAAAAATGAAGACTTTTTATTGGGGAAATGGTAAACAGAATTACTAATTTTACTCTCAAAGGAGCCAAATTCCCCATTAATAATGCCTCTGATCCCATTCTGTCCTCATTTAATGTAGCCTCAGGTCATCCCATTGCCCACATTACTATAAACTGCTAATTTCAAATTTCTTCCTATTACCACTAGTTTCTACATACTAGGTAACCAGCCCTTAAGTTGCTTAACATAACGATGCCATTTTAGAGGACATGTGTCTTGCAATCCACATATATGTGCATACACAGCAACAAATGTAAGGCAAATACTCTTTATGGCATGATTCTCCTACTTCAAATTTGCCTCATTTTTAGCAACTACATAATAGAGAGACTATGCTTTTTGGCTCCATGTGGACATAGCGCACTACATATAATGTCTGGCTTCATTCAGTATCTAAATCCATAAATGTCTCCTTATGTTGAGTACAATTGCTGCTCTCTCGTAGAAAATTTGCTTAACTGATAGAAATAAGAAAATTACAGTTTTTTTATGTAAGCCAAGTGTACCAAATATGAAGGGGAATTAAGGGGAAGAAGCATTGACATGCTTTCTTTGCATGGATGATCAGAGCTGCTCTGACCTTCAAATGTCCTCAGCTAACCTGTGGGGCTTTGGGATGCTGTCACAGAATTACAAAAATTTAGATATTGCCTGTTGAATTGATTTTCTCTTTCAAATTTTTAAAAAGTTTCCATTTTGGAAAGGTCAGTCTGGTGCCTGAATGGAGCCCTCACTCTAACTTCTAGTCTCTTTGATGGGAGAAATTACTCTTAAGGCTACTGTGTAGGGAGACACCCTAACCCCGCCCCAGGTAAGCCGGACTGGTGTGTCCGGCTACGCCCATGAGGGCGGGGTGAGGGGAAGTCTGAGATGACATAGAAGGAGGTTAAAAAGGAGCGGGGCTCACGTGGAAAGCCCCTTTTCTCTTCTGCTCTCCCAGCTACCAGCGCTGGTTCCAGCTCTCTCCCTCTCTCTTGACTGGTGTATCTCAATAAAGAAAACCTTAGCACTATTGGCTGCGGGCTATTCACTCATCACTACTGAAAGAGAAACCTGGACACCAATCCAGTTGCAAAAACCTTTGACTGACAATGTGTCCTTCATGTAGGATACGCTGGTACAATGGTGGTGCAGAACTTGTGGAAGTTTCACCACTTTAACTAGAGTTCCATGGCTGACACTGCCTGGATGGCCAGGAACTGGAGACAGGATAGCCAAGAGATCTAGATAAACCAAACAAAACTGGTTTGTTTTTGTTTGTTTGTTTGTTTTTTAATGAAATGATTCCTAGAGGTATTCTCTATGCCCAATATTGGTTACTTGTCCAGTCATCATCAGACAGGCTTCCTCCCATGTGCTGCAAAATGAGAGTAGATGTAGAGATCCACAGCCAGACATTATGTGAAGAGAGAATCAAAATGGAAAGCTCCATTAGGTCCCTCTCAACAAACCTTCTAGAATCCCAGGGAAGAGGGGCAGAAGGATTGTAGGAGTCAGAGAGGGAAGAGGACACCAGGAGAACCCGGCACACAAAATCAACTAATCAGGGCACCTACGGGCTCACAGAGACTAAAGTGGGAATCGTGGGTGTACATGGGTCTGCATCAGGTTCTCTTCGTATGTGTTGTAGCTCTTATCTTGTTTTTATGGGACTCCTAACAGTGGGAGATATTGTGTCTCTTATTCTTTTGTCTGTTCTTGGGACTCTATCTCCTGTTGGGTTACCTTGTCCAGCTTCAGTGTGAGGACTTCTGTCTGGTTTTACTGGATTTTGTTTTGGCATGTTTGTTTGGCTTTGTGTCTGGGAGGCCTGCCCCTTTCTAATAAAAGATGTAGGAGAGAGGGAAGGTGGAGAGGATCTGGGTCGAGTGGAGGGAGGGGAAACTGTGATCAGGATGTAACGTATGAGAGAAGAGTCTATTTTCATTTTTACATTTTTTATTATTTTTAATTACTGATATTTACATATCCATCCACCCATTCCCTCGCCCTCCCCTCCTCTCATATTCCCCACCCAACCCATCTCAACCCACCCTCCCCGACTCCTCTCCAAGGATAGTGAGGCCCTCTACCAAGGAGCTACAAAGTCTGTCATATTGTTTGGGGAGGTGTCTAGACCATCATTGCTGTATCTGGGTGGCAATAGTATCCCTCCACAGGGAATGGGCTCCCCAAGTCCATTTGTGCTCTAGGGATAAAGACTGGATCTGCTGTCAGAGACAGCTGGTACCCACATTCAGAGGGTTTGGTTTGGTCCAATGCTGTTTACCCAGCTTTATGATTAGGGTCTCCATTTCTGTCAGTAGGTCAGGTCCACTGTTTCTGCAGGTCTCTCCATCCCTATCTTGGCTCCTTTGCTCAACCTTCCTCCCTCTCCACAACTGAATTCCAGTAGTATGGTTAAGTGCTTAGCTTTGGGTGTCTGTTTCTGCTTCAAACAGCCACTGGATGAAGACTCTCCTTACTCCCTTTGCCTCAGGGCTCCAATTTGGTCAAGGGTTCTTGTCCCCAGTCCCCTTCTTCGAGGGACTATGCAATCTTCTCTTGGGATCCTCCTTGTTTCCTAGCTCCTCTGGCAGAGTGGATTATAGACTGATAATCCTTTGCTTTATGTATAAAAATAAAAAATGAGTGAGTACATACCATGTTTATCTTTTTGTGGCTGGGTTACCTCACTCAGGATTGTTTCTTATAGTTCCATTTATTTGCCTGTGGATTTCAAGATTCCATTTTTTTTTCTGCTGAGTAGTACTCCATTGTGTAAATATACCACATTTTCTCTATCAATTCTTCAGTTGCGGGATATCTAGGTTCCTTCCATGTTCTGACTATTACAAATAATGCTGCTATGAACAAAGTTGATCATATGTATGTATGAATGTGCATTCTTTGAGTATATACCCAAGAGAGGAATTGCTGGATCTGGAGGTAGACTGATTCCCTTTTTCCTGAGCAACTGCCATACTGATTTCCAGAGTGGTCTTACAAGTTTGCACTCCCAACTGCAATGGAGGAGTGTTCCTTTTACTCCACATCATCTCAAGCCTAGATTGTTATTGGTGTTATTGCTTTTAGCCATTCTGACAGAAGTAAGATGGTATCTCAGAGTGGTTTTGAGTTGCATTTCCCTGATGGCTAAGGATGTTGAGCACTTTCTCAAGTGTCTTTCAGTCATTTTGAATTCCTCTGTTGAGAATTCTCTATTTAGTTCTGCACTCCATCTTTTAATTGCTTTGTTTGGTGTTTTGTTGTCTAGCTTCTTGAGGTCATTGTATATTTTGGTGATCAGTCCTCAGTCAGATGTGGGGTTGGTGAATATCTTTTCCCTGGTTGTGGGCTGGCATTTTTGTCTTGCTGACTGTGTCCTTTGCTTTACAGAATCTTCTCAGTTTCAGGAGGTCCCATTTATTAATTGCCAATCTCATCATTTGAGCTACTGGTGTTATGTTCAGAAAGCAGTGTCCTGTACCAATTTATTCAAGGGTATCACCTACCTTCTCTTCTAGGAGGTTCAGTGTGGCTGAATTTATGTTGAGGTCTTTGATCAATTTGGATTTAAGTTCAGTGCATGGATCAATCTGCAATCTTCTACATGTCCTAATCCAGTTATGCCAACACCATTTGTTGAAGATGCTTTCTTTTTTCCATTGTATACATTTAGCTTCTTTGTCAAAACTGAGGTGTTCATAGGTGTGTGGGTTAATATCAGGGTTTTCAATTTGATTCCATTGGTTAACCTGTCTATTTTTTTCCAACTTATTTATTTGAATTAGAAACAGGATTGTTTTACATGACAATCCCAGTTCCCTTCTCCCATCCGTCCTCCCCTACCGCCCCCCCCCAACTATCACATATCTTTTCTGTTCCTCCTGGATGGTGAGACCTTCCAGAAAGTGTCATCAGTATCTATTGTATCCTTTGGGATAGGTGCTAGGCCCACCCCATGTGTCTTGGCTCAGGGAGTATTCCTCTATTTGGAATGGGCTCCCAAAGTCCCCACCTATGCTAGGGATAAATACTGGGCTTCTACAGGAGGTCCCATAGATTTCTGAGGTTTCCTCACAGAAACCCATGTTCCTGGGGTCTGGATCAGTCCCATGCTGATATTCCAGCTATCAGACTGGGGAGCAAGAGTTCCCAGATGTTCAGGTCAGCTGTTTCTGTGGATTTTAACAGCCTGGTCTGGACCTTTGTGCTCTTCACTGGTCCTTCTCTTGAACCTCTCCCCTTCTCCAGGGGACCATGTATGTCTCTCTTAGTGACCTCCTTGTTTATTAGCTTCTTTGGCAGTGTGGATTGTAGGCTGGTAATCCTTACTCTATGTCTAAAATCCACATGCGAGTGAGTACATATCATATTTGTCTTTTTGTGATTGGGTTACCTCACTCAGAATGGTTTCTTCTAGATACATCCATTATCCTGCAAATTTCACGATTCCATTGGTTTTTTTGTTTTGTTTTTTTGTTTGTTTGTTTTTTTTTCCCACTGAGTAGTACTCCATTGTGTTAATGTACCACATTTTCTCTATCCATTCTTCGATTGAGGGGCATCTAGGCTGCTTTTTTTTTTTTTTTTTGCCAATACCAAGCTGTTATCAGGACTATGGCTCTACAATAGAGCTTGAAGTCAGGGATGGTGATGTCTCTGGAAGTTTCTCTATTATACATAGTTGTTTTGGCTATCCTGGGTTTTTTGTTTTTCCATATGTGTTGGGATTTTGATGGCAATTGCATTGAATCTGTAGATTGCTGTTGGCAAGATTGCCATTTTACTATATTGATCCTACCTACCCAAGAGCATGGGAGATCTTTCCATTTTCTGGTATCTTCTTTAATTTCTTTCTTTAAAGACTCAAAATTCTTACTATGCAGGTCTTTCTCATTTTTGGTTAGTGTTACCCCAAAATATTTTATTTTGTTAGTTGCTATTATAAAGGGTGATGTTTCTCTGCTTTCTTTCTCATTTCATTTATCATCTATATATAGTAGGGCTATTGACTTTTTGAGTTAATCTTGTATCCTGCCACTTTGCTTAAGGTGTTTTTCAGCTGTAGGAGTTCCCTGGTAGAGTTTTTTGAGTCACTTATGTAAACTATCATATCATCTGAAATAGTGAAAATTTGACTTCTTCCTTTCCAATTTGTATCTTCTTGATCTCCTTTTGTGGTCTTATTGCTCTATCTAGGACTTCAAGTACAATATTGACGAGATATGGAGAGAATATAAAACCTTGTTTTGTTCCTGATTTTAGAGGAATAGCCTTGAGTTTTTCTCATTTAGTTTGATGTTGGCTGTTGGTTTGGTGTATATTGCTTTTATCATGTTTAGGTATGTTCCTGTTATTCCTGATCTCTTCAAGACCTTTATCATGAAGGGATGTTGGATTTTGTCAAAGGCATTTTCAGCATCTAGTGAGATGATCGTGTTGTTTTTCTTCTTCATTTGGTTTATATTGTGGATTACATTGATGGATTTTCATATGTTGAGCCATCCCTGCATTTCTGGGATAAAGCCAACTTGATCATGGTGGATGATTTCGCTCATGTGTTTTTGGATTCGCTATGCCAGTATTTTGTTGAATATCTTTGTGTAGATGTTCATGAGGGATATTGGTCTGTAATTCTCTTTTTTCCTTTTGTCTTTGTGAGGGTTGGGTACCCATGTAATTGTAGCTTCATAGAAAGAGCTTGGCAATGTTGCTTCTGCGTCTATTCTGTGGAACAATTTGAGGAGAACTGGTATTAGCTCTCCTTTGAATTTTTGGTAGAATTCTGCAGTGAATCCATCTGGGCCTGGGATTTTTTTGTTTGGTAGATTTTTGATGACTGCTTCTATTTCATTAGTGGTTATAGGTCATTTTAACTTGCTTATCTGTTATTGATTTAATTTTGGTAAATGATATCTATCCAGAAATCATCCATTTCCTTTAGATTTTCAAATTTTGTGGAGTACAGGTTTTCAAAGTCTGACCTGATGATTCTCTGGATTTGAAAAGAGTCTATTTACATAATTTAAAAAGTCAACACTAAATACCTAAGTCAGAGTCAGTGTATAAATGTACATAATCCTAATCAGGAACAAAACATTCCAAAAAGAATGTCATCTGTTTCATTTTGACCTATTGTGATTCTAAGTAGTACAGATTACTGCTGTCTGTCATTAACGATACCTTATGTACCATTGGTTGTAATCCTTTAGAGTTTCTTTAAAACCAACAAAAACAATTTCCTAAAATCAAATGTTTCTGGGAACTAATAGAAAGAAAGAGTATAAGCATGCAGTATTATCAAGCAACTCAGAGAAATCATTTAAGAACTTATTTGGAGCTCTGTCTCCTTACTATTAATAAATACCCATTCTGCCTAGTAAGAGAGGATTAAAACAACTCAGAATAATTTTCAAATTTGATCTAAAGCAAAGTATTTAAATGTGTGACTTAGTGGAAAACTTGAGGGGAATAACTAGAAAGAATAAAAATATAAAGCCTATACCAATATTACAAACTCATCCACTCCAATAATTTTTAACTCTTGATTTTACGCCAATCTGTGCTTTTCTGGGCAAATTCTAACTTGTTGTAAAATTTGTATAGTAAACACTCATGAATTTACCCTCTGGGTACATGATTTTTAATATCAGTTTTTACTTGTACCAAAACATGTTTCTACCTGATGGCAACAATCAGTTAATAATGTTCCCAGATGACTTCGGCTTAATGCCTACCTGGAAGAAAAGAAATTATTTTGATTCAATTCTCAACTTGGAAATGCAGATGCATATATTCACCCAACCACTAAAGTACAATATACCTTAAGAAAACATACATACTATGCCATAGTAATTTGGATGAAGGAATGATTAATTATCAACACCCAGATAATTTTCAAATGAGAGAAGTCATTTGAAGGAGACCAGAAGGAAAGAAAAATGTCTTCTAAGAATCATGCTCAGAAGCAGGTGATGTTTACTATCAGAATAGTTATCCCCAATCCCATCCCTTTCCATGTCTGATATACAGGAAAAATTAGTTATCCTTCAAGGTTTTGAAATATATCATAGTTTAGATAGGCTTCAATTAGTTGGTTTTCCAATTTTTTTTGTTTTGATTTTTCCAAACAGGTTTTCTCTGTGTAACGGTGCTGGCTGTCCTGGAATTCACTTTGTAGACTTCACTGACCTCCAACTCACTGAGATCTGCAGGATTCTGCCTCTGCCTCCCAAGCGCTGGGATTAAAGGTGTGTGTCACCACTGCCCAGCTCAATTAGTTTTTATGACCACATTTTCTTTACATTTTCCTTTACACAATCATTTGAAAATGTGCATAACTCAAGGATGGAATAATACATACATTCAAAGTCACATAAATATTCTGAAAAATGATTTCTCTTGTGAAAATGGTTTCAATTTTGAAGTCACTCCCAATAAAATCCAAATAGAATGGCTCAAACTATAGATAATTTCATTATCTCTGAGGATGGGACAATACACTAATTCAAAATACGTCTTTTTGACATAAGAACAATTTTGAGTTGCACTTACTATAAGAGAAACAATAGCCTCAGAAGGTTGCTTCAGTCTTTTTCTTTTTCCTCTTCACCAAAAGAGATGAAATTCTATATGGAAGATAATTTTCCTACACAAGGAAAAGTCCTATTCTTATTCATGGACAGGAAGTTGAAAGTGAAAGACTATTGTTCAAAAAAGCTTCTTAAATAAGTCTCACCTTTTAACCTTGCTATAGTTTCTATCCTTCTCCATAATCTTTGTTCCACATAGAAAATAAACATTTATGTTGTGTTATGAATGCTCCATTCCAATTTGAAACATATTAAATACATTGGCATGGTTTCTTCCTGTTATTCAGCTTTAGATAGATTTTGTTTCTTCATTCTTGTCAGAAATTTTAAAGAGTAGAGCTGAAATTTTGGCTTCTATGAAGATCATTCAATAAACACATTATTGAACTGTTCGTCATACCCAAAACATTTAAAATTTAAGCATTTATTCTAATGCATGTTATAACTTCCAGGAGAATAACCTTTACTTCTAATTCAATTGTAAGTGTTTCTGATTACCATATTATGAAGAAAATGCATCACCAATACATTGCTTGTTTATTCCCAATGAGTACTCTTGGAAAACAAAAAGGTGCAAACTGATTCTAACATTTTTGCGGACAACTGATGGAAGTTCAGCCAATGGGGAAAAAAAAAAGAAAAAGAGATTGAAGCAGTTGAAAGGATGATAAAATAATAACAGCTACCATGTATTTCATGAAAAATTACATTTTAATAACTTTGTACATGTTTTCATAACTGCATTAAGCCCCCAAAATGTTCTCAACCCCTATTTGTTGATAAGAAAATTGTTTCCGACTTTTGAAATACCTCCTCCTGAGTCACCAAATGAGAGGAACAGCTGTACTTCCAAATATGTTCTATTTAGCACTCGTTGCTACTTCTTTCTGGAGTATACGATTTTTTTCTGAATTGAATTTCTATATAATGACACAAGATTATAAGATATACCAAGGTAAATGATATTTGGTTGGTTGGTTAGAATAAAAACATGTAAAACTCTATGAATTTTATATCCTAAAATATTTCGGATTGTTTTTCTTTACCATGGAGTACTGTGCCATACTTCACAAGCCGTAGTTCAACTTCATTACTTTCATACACTTCATTAACTTAGAGAAACTTAAGAGGAAATAATCTGCATATATTTAAAAACAAAAAGATCTTGACATCTTAAATTGAAAATGTATCCATAAGATTTTATATCCTCTATATTTAATAAGAGAGAAATTAAATTATTTTCTTAGTGAGAGAATCTCATATAACATACTTTGATATATAATTAAAATACTTATGTACCTTGCCTAATTAAAAATAGAGACTCACTCAAAATTACAGGGCATCCTAAGTATCTATGCTATTTATAAATAACTCAGACAAAATGTCTGGAAACAAGAAAAATTAACATAATTCTGATCACGCATTAACCTACAGTTCTGTCCACCCACTGCCTTTTCTCAGGAAAATCTTGTGTAAAACTTGTTCTTTGCTGCTCAGCTTTAAAAAGAGCTCCAATGTAGATTCAGCATCAAGGCAAAACATCTAAAGCTCAGAGTTTGATTGGATTTGATTTTCTTTTCTCTATTTTTTTACCCTGGGTGTTATGACCACAACCCAGAATACATTAGTCATGCTTAGATCAGAAGATGACTTCTGAGAGGATGTGAAGGGATTTATGAATGTAAAAATGAACCCAAAGAGCTTGCCTAGTTTACAGTTGCATGCATGACTTTAATCATAGAAAAGAGCTACTATCTTAGAACACAAAAAGTATTTGTGTAAAATTCCCAAACAGAATTTGGAGTAGGACCTGGGGCATGCGTAAATAATTGAATGAAAGAAAGGAAATAATGGAATTATGGCTGGAATATGGAAGAATTAAAACATGGCTATAAGACACTTAAAAAGAATTTTCCTAGATCTTATATAAAAATTCACAAAAGTACTGTTGGCTATATTCATTTTTACCAGCACACCCTTTAAACTTTACTTTTGTTTTTCCTTACATTTTAAATGATTTAGGGATTATAATGTTAGACAGTGTTTGTCTTTTTAAATAGAAATAATATATGTGGATGACTGAGAAAAATGTGCTTTCATTTTAATGGCTATCTGCCAGCACATTAAATACTGTAAAGGAATAAACAAATTCCTGGACACAAATTTCTTACCCAAATTGAATGATAAAAAGTTAAAAACTGAATAATAATAATAAATGAGGTTAAATCTCTAGAAAGAATTATCCCGTACAAGAAAAGCCCAACACCAAACAATTACTATTCTGTGTTCCACTAACATTTGAGAGAAAAATTTTATTCTCATTTTTCTGAATTTGTTTTTTAAAACATGAAAAGAAATCATCTCATCTAATAACATTTAGCAAGGCTAGGTGCTCTAGTTTATAACTGGACTGTTCCTAATAACCCATATATTTGTAAGTGTAGTTTCAAGCATATATAATGATTGAGAAGTAGGAGATGTAGTGAGAGAATTGATGTTATGGAGTATATGTCCTGGAGGAAGCCTATAAGACCCCTGTCATATCTTTTACACACTGGGTCAAAGGTGAGCAACCGTGTCATCACATGTTCGTAACTAGTGTGCTGCTTCTACACTTGTACAGAAGCCATGAACTGACACCCACAAAATTCTGTGGCAATGATATGCTCTTTCTGATCTGACAATCACAGTTGTTTATTCTAATAGCAAATGGCTGACAAAAAAAGACCTGCATTTTCTGATACAAAAAAAAAAAAAAAAAAAAAAAACAGATAAGAGCACAATCAACAAACTCCATAAGGCATTGTCTTTAAGGAACAAAATCATCTCAAAAACAAACCAACAACAGCAGAGTGAATCCAATAGTTCATTTGAATAATTAGTCATAATAATCAGTTGGGTTTTATTCCTGGAATGCAAGGATAGTTAAGCAACATTGATAGCATGCTGGGGAAAAGTATGATAATCTCCACAGATACAGATGAGTCATTTAATATAATTGGGGGTTTCTCTCCTGCCTGCCAGTTTACAAATAACCATAACTTATATATAACCATTACTTACTATTACTTATAAATGCATGATTGATGGCTCAGGCTTATTATTAGCTAGCTCTTACATTTAAATTGGCCCATAGTTTTTATCTATGCCACAAGGTATGTATGTGACTTGTTACATTATTTTTTACATGTCTTGCTTCCTCTGAGGCTAGCTGGAGTCTCTTGACTCAGCCCTTTTCCTTCACATTATCTTTTGTTTGGTCTCCCCACCTATACTTCTTGCCTGGCTACTGAACAATCAGAATTTTATTAAAGCAATTTGAGTGACAAATCTTTACAGTGTGCAAACTGATTATTCCACATAATTCCCCACTTTAGGTTAATTGAAAAGGAAGGTTTTAACTTCAACATGGTAAGATTATATACAAAAACAGTTACTCAGTAAGAATTAGAGTTATAATATTCAGTCTATTTTTATTTGGCTAAATTAAAGAAAATATTTCATCTATCTTATCTTTGTGAGTCCAAAGTTTTGTATCTAATTTAGCTTTTATCATAACTAAGGAGAACTATAACTATTTAGTCTTTGAATCCATCAAAGACCAGATTAAGGAAATAATATTACCTGAGTAAATAGGAAGTACAAGCAATTGACTTCCAAGAAATATGAGAATTGGCAGGAACATCTGGCTGCCTTGACTATCACCCAAGCTCCTCCTGTAACATTGGGACATCCATTTTCAGCCTACAGGCCTAGAATATCTGACAGACTTTTCTGTAAAGCAGGATATTCTGAAGGACTGTACTACCTTATCCTGGCAAAGTTAGGCAGTCACCTTTCTTGCATCCTACTGGTTCACTTTGGACAGTAGCTGTCAGCAATTGAAACAAGGGCAGTTTCCTTGCCCAAATGGCTAGTTTTTGCCATAAGGAAAAATTTCTCTATGAAGTAATTGGTGGTGCCAGGAGCAGGTGTGTCTTACTGTCAAGAAAAGTCTAAGTCCCTAAAACATTTGAAATGTCATATTCTGTCTGCCTTTGTAGTGTTCAAGATTGCCTATCTATCTGAAATATATAATCTGTATTTATTAATTATATATTACATTTTAAATGAGCTACATAAATATAATACCTAAACAAGAGTATAAATATATGTACAGTATAAAACAATTAACTTTAAATTTGTATTAAAGAAGCTAAAATTCATACCAATGTAAAATATCCTGAGATTAATAGCTGTTATTTTGGATTAAAATAGATTAAATAATCAACTATAACCTACCACCCTTTTTTCCTTTAGAAAGTGAACTTTGTATTTAACTCTTGTTTAGCTAGGGTTTTTGTTTTTTGTTTTTTTAGTTTTTTGTTTTTTTTTCTGTGACCAGTAACAATTTGTAACCAAACCCCTAAACAAAGACAAGCATCCATAATCCATTTCGGGGGAGGGGGCAGAATGTGCATGTAGTTTTCTAGGCTACTGACTGTTGATTTGGGTCTCTGATATTGCTTGAGGGAACCCGAGAAAATTTAGGATTATGTTTAAGTCCTAACTGGAGTATTATGTATGGCTAAATTACTTTAACAATTTGCCTTGAAGCTGTTCTGGATGTACAACTCAGAGGAAACTGCAACAGAGGCACTCTAAGATGCTGGATCATCTGGGCCATTGCTCCTATCAGAGAGTTTTCAGGCTGTCTTTCTCAATCAAATCTGATTTTTTTAAAAGCCAGAATGGACCCATACCCTCTCATTTCCTGTAGAAATAGTAGTAGAACCTATTTCCTAAAGTAACATATTTCTTGACTTAAATTTTGAAGTCAAAATATTTTTAAAATGTAGAAGTTATTTTATTTTAGCAACTTGCATAATCAAATGTCTCTTAGCAGTTATTTTCTCATAAAAAATAAAAAATCTAAAGACAACACAATAATTTACATAATCCAGACTCTCTGTGTATTTTCCAACTTTATGTGGCTTATAATATTTTTATTGCTCTATTCCTTCTTTACAGACTTTTTCTACCATTTTTATTGTCTTTCCAAAGTCCACATACAATATATATATATATTATAAACAGTTTAGAGGTGTTTTTTTCTTATTTGAATATGTTTTTACTGCATATATCTATCTTTTTTCTGACCACGTGAGACTCTAAACTGCTAAGCAGGCATGACTAGGACCAAAGCTGCTTTGGTAGTTGGCTCTGCCCGATTCCTTAGCTTTCTGAAAGTCTAGCTTCATGTCTGAGATAAACTGGAGCCATGTTTACCACTCCAACTCTGGGAAGTTTCTGAGTCCAAACTGTCAAAGAGTAGTGTGCCACCTGCTGCTCATAAATCCCATTTAAGTGTTTGGTGACAGGGCCTCTTAAAAGTGCCACTTCGTTTTTTGCTGCTAATGCTGAGTCGGGAAGCCATCTCTTAAAAGAGCCATGCATTACTGCTAACAGAGCCTATCTAAGAGAAAACAGTTTCCAAGAAGCCGAGTTTGACTCCATTCTTGTGTGTTTAGGATCATTTTTAATGATTTTTTAGGCTTTGTGTGGAAATTCTTGCTGAACTTTGGTGGTCATTATGTAATTGAAGGATTCTCTCCTACCTACCAGTTCCTAAATCATCACTTAGATCAGATGATTAATATTACTATATAGTTATAGTTTTTAGTTATGATAAAAGGTAAATTATATGTAAAACTTTGGACTCACAAAGATAAGATATATGACAAAATATTTACTTTAATTTTGTCAACTACAAATGGTCTAGAAATTGTAACTATAATTCTTAATAAATGTATTTGTATATAATCTTACTATGTTAAAGTTAAAACCTTCCCTTTTAATTACAAAAAATGGGGAAATGCTGAGGGATAACCTTTTTGTATGCTTTGAATATGTTTTATTCCCATTGGTTAATAAATTATCTGATTGGGCTTATGGCAAGGCAGGATAGAGGAAGGCAGGAAATCCAAGTAGAAACACAGTGGAAGAAGGGTGAAGTCTGGAGATATGCCAGCCAGCTGCTGTAGCAAAAAGATGTACTAGACCATTGGTAAAGCCACAAGCCAAGTAGCCAAGTGGCAATACATAGAAATGTGTTAATTAAAACGTAGGAGCTAGTTAGCAATAAGTCTGAGCAATAAGCCAAACAGTTTGTAATTAATATTAAGTCTCTGAGTGATTATTTTTAAAAGTAGCTTCAGGACTAAGTAGAACAGAAAAGCCTGCATTTACAATTTAATAAAGTATAATGTTTGGTTTTGACCAAGCATGGAAGAAATTGGGTATAGAAGTGAAATGCCTCGATATAATAAAGTTCATATGAGCCAACAGCTAACCTTACACTAAATGGGGAAAGTTTGAAACCTTTCTCTCTGATTTATGGAACAGGACAGCCATGTTCATGTTCAGTATGGTACTAGAAGTCCAAGCCACCAAGAGAAAAACAAATTGGGAAATGAATTCAGATAGCAACTGCTTGTCAATCTGCATATGTGTAAAATACCAAAGACTCCAGCAACTTCAAAATCAATTCAGCTAAGCTGCAGTATACAAAACCAACATCTAAAACTCACTGGTTTTGCTGTGTCTTATTTGCAAATTATTTGAGATGGAGATGCAGAAAGCAATTCCACTGACAATAGCTTTAAAAATATATAGATACACATTTAATCAAAGAATAACAGGTCTTTGTGAACTGCAAAGTATTACTCAAAAGGAAGATACAGATATTCCATGGTCATAAATTGGAAGAATCAGTATTGATAAAATGCCCATACTATCTCTACTGGCCTACAGACTGATATAAATTACCATCGGAACACCAGTAACAGAACTCTTGAAATTCTGCATCCAGCTTCTGGAAAGTTGTCTACAAATTGTTAATGATCTTCCAATGTCCCAAGATTTAGTAAAATATAACTTCCTTGTAAATCAGGTGAGGGTGGTGATGGGCACAGATGCTGGTGACAAAACCCTAGGTTTTGACTCACAATTCATATTGTTGACCTTGGCAATGTATCAAAGCTTTCCAAGATTCCTTTTTTTCATCTGAAATTGAGATGATCATTTTCTCATAGAATCATTTTAAGGCTTAAATTAGCTTTTGGGGATTATACCAGTTGGATAGTAAGTCATATATATACATCTGAATATGTGTTCAATTACATTGTAAACTAGAACATTAGTCATTTTCTTGAAAAAAGGAGACCCATGATAAATGAAAGTATTATATTATATTCCTAAACTTCACTTTACTTTTGTTATAGGCACACAAACACATGGAATGACTTGAAACATGAAGAAAACTCTTGTGAAGGAGAAAGTCTAGTGTTAAAGCCAAATCAACCAGAACAACAGAGAGGCCATATGGGAATGCTGGTGAAAGTTATTTTAAGGTTTTCTTTGTAGGTCATTTTTCATATTGGAAGGTGGGTCAGTGCACACCACTTGTCTCCCCTTGAAAGAGTGCTGTGAGGGTAATGGTTGCTTCGTTTTTAGTCTGTAGGTTCTGGCTGTGCTCGGTTGGACCAGAGGCAGTATTCTAGCTCTTTTCCATTGAATAGATTCTCTGTAGACGGTGTAACATTGCCACTTGCCAGTCAGAAACTCACTGAAGGAAATTTCACATAAAAATTGCAACAAGAGGCACAGTGGTTATATTCATCAGCAGTGAGAGAAGTCAGCTTGGCTTCTCTTCCAGCCAGGAGATGAAAATAAAATTACTCTTACCTTAAAGTCATTGACAGATATGAGAAAAACAAATGGAGAAAGAAAGCCATGTGAACTACCTGCCTCCTTGTAAGCAATGCCACTCCCCTGAACAACCCCTATCTTTAAGCTTTTAAATTCTTGTGGGAGATTAGCAATACTTCACAAACATTGAATTTAATTACTAGAAAGTACACCTGTAGTATTGTTTTGAACTTGAAGGTATTTTTAAAAATAGGTAGAAAGCTAAGATTTTTGAAAATTTATTGCCTAAACTTTGTTTTTAAGTTTATGTTTATTTATGTGTTTACAAGTGCATGCGTGTCAACCCCCATGCCACTGCATACAGTGATGTCAGAACATGCGCTATGAAGTTGATTCTGTCCTTCCACCTTTTGGTTTCTAGAAATGGAACTGTGATACCAATTCTTGGTTGTCAACTTGATTTTCTGGAATGATCTACAATCCAGAGGGCACACCTGTAATCCAGATCACAAGTCAGGAAGACACAAGATTTCCATCTGCATCTTGAGGCAGGAAGACACACCTTTAATTGGGTCCACACCTTCTTCCAGGAGCCTATGTAAGGACAAGTGAAGAAGAAAGGGTTTGTTCTCCTTTGCTCCTTGCTCCTTGCTAGTATATCCATTGGAGCCCACTCCTTGGCGATTCCAGCATATACAGAAGACAAGCTGAGACATCCAGTGCTATGGATCAGAGTAACTACTAATTTCTTCGAATTTTCATTCACATCTAGCAATTGTTGGATTAGTTGAACTGGTCTATGAGTCATTTCAATAAATTCCCTTTATATGAACAAAGGGACAGTGAAAATGATATATATTTATTAGCAATCATTCAAGCCAACAATAATTCGGTGGTGAGTATTCAGACTGGTTAAATATGCAGGATGATTAAGCAAAAAATGTGTTGAATTACTACACTACAATAACATATAATGTTATTCTAAAAATAGCAAAGGATAGAAATATAATTTTCTTATTAGAAAGAGTCCTATAAAGGAAAGATAAGATACTAAGAATTTTAATAATTAGATATTGGGAAAGAAAAAAAAAAGAAAGAAAGAAATTGGGAAAGCAAATTCTCCCATTAGGATTTGTAGATAAGGAACTCAGATAAAGATTCTGAGATGTGTTTACATTGTGTGTAGTGATTTCCAACTTTATACTCTTCTATTCATGTCTACAGAATAGGATAGAAATGCAAGAAGAAAACTTTCACCCAAGTTTTATGTAGCTATTTCCTCTTACATTAAGGCATTTTGGGCTGGAGAGATGGCTCAGCAGTTATGAGCACTCACTGTCCTTCTAGAAGACTAGGTTCCAACTCACAGCACCTAGATGGCATCCAAAAATTGTCTCTAACTAGAATATTTGACCCCCTCACACAGACATACATGCAAAATATCACTGCAAATGAAATAAACGCAAATAAATTATTTTAAAAAGGACATTTCTTGTGTGTGGATCTGGCTTGCAGGAGCAGAGGCCTGAGTACAGGGTCCCTGGCACAGTGATATAAGTAATGGTTAGGCAAGCTTTTAGAAAGTTCCTTCCTTTTTTGACAGAGTATTAGTTGAAAGGTGTAGAGACAAAACTGTAATCAAAGGTGGCAGCAAGCTTCCAGAAAAATCTAAATGAAAAGCATCATAAGCAACAGTAGTAGCTGTGGGATCAGACACAAAGGAATGGTTGGAGAGATTCAACCAGTTATTCATAGATGGTGACATCCTTGGCAACTACATGGAGTAAAAAACAGTTGAAATGTCATCAGTTGAAGCTGTCCATTCTGCTGACATTCTGAACTATTTCTTCATGTAAATAATGTCCATGCCTCCCTTTTATCATAAACTGATGATACTTGCAAGCAAGCAAACAAACAAAAATACCCAAATAAAAAACTTCCATCCTGGATGGAAGTTCCTTAAGATTCAGAATGGTAAAAGGAAAGTAAGACACAATGAAATACTGTAAGTGAACCATTCCAATCTCTAAGGAATCTCCTTCATCCTGGACATAATTTAAAGGTTTTAGAGGGGGTTTCTCAAATTCATCTGATACACTAAAACCCTCTAGCCATATGCTTCTTAGGAGAGGCTCAGACCAGCTGGGCTCTACAGAAAACACTCTCTAAACTATGGCCTGCAGCTTGTGCTATGTGATCCAGGAATCCAGCTTCAGTATCAGGTATCACTGAGCTTGTCTGGTGTCTAGGTGCTACTGTTCTCTCTGAGTCCTGTATGTTCTTGTAATTAGGCCCATTCTCCTATTCTTTCAAATAATTCTAGTAAAACTCATTGGTTCACCAAATTGGACTGTGGTAATATCCTCACTTTGGTCTGCTGTCATTAAGTTTCCTATCTTTGGACAGTAGAAGTTTGTTCATGTCTCCCTAGGGACAGTGTCATACAACACCAAGAAAGCTAAGCACAGGAACTATTCCATTTTTTTCAATTCTCTTACTTACCATCTAAAACTAATTAAACTAATTTGTCTGCTGTTAGGAACATTACTGTAAGGGTTTTGAGGTCTACTTGTTAAAGACTTGGTATCCAGTCTGTGATATACAGATCTATGTGTTAAAGACTTCACTTGACCTGCAATCTGTGATATTATAGGTATATACTTTAAGAAGTGGTGCTTGCTTGTTGCTGCTTGGGGTTTTTGTAGGGCCTTGTGGTCTGGGCCACCACCAGGGGAATTGTTGGTGTTCTAGGGCCATGATGCCACAGATAAATCAATTTGGGTGACCTGTAAAGCCACCTGGGACCATGGTGACATCTTGGTCCAGGATGCTAGGACGATGTCTGATCAGGAACCTGGAATGATGTTGGTGCCTGAGGACCAGGATACCAATGTGCCCATGCTGGTATACATGGTCTGTGTTGCCAGCAGGGCTGTGGTGGCTTCAGGGACTGAGCTTTTGCAAAGGTCCATGGTCCTGTTGCAGCTAGGCTATGTGGTAATGCCAAATTCCCTTGGTAGCACAGGGGTAATTGGAACTATGCTGCCATTCAATGGTCCTGGGATGGCTGGAGCTACCCCCAGCTCAATATTGCAGCAAGGGAGAGCTCCTCACCAAGATGGCCATACAAGCATACCCCTCACCTGGACAGTACCCTAGAGTGACCCTGTGGTTAGGGACACAAGTGGGCTGGCCCTGAGAGTGTGAGAGCAGAAAAGCTACTGCCCCCAAGCTGTCTAACATGTGGTGGCATGAATGAAATAAAGATGCCCTCTCCCCTCTACCATTACCACCTGTGGCAGGGGAGAGAGCTGGCCCAAGTGTTATGGTCAAGAGAGTGAGAGAACTAGCCCTGTCCGATACCAGCATCAGCACATGGGAGAGAGAGCCCTGTACCCTGCCTGGATAGCTTGCAAGAGTGGAATTGGTTGTCAGAGTGCAAGTTAGCCGGCCCTGAGGGCATGAGAGCAAGAAAACTGGCCTCTCCCTCCCCAAGTATTCCCCCTACAGTACCAGGAACGAGGGACCTGTACCTACTCTGGGCAAAAATGTAGACTTGGTCCTGGTGATGTGAGTGTTGGGGGATCTGGATGTGAGAGTGTGAGATCAAGAGAAATGGCCCAGTTCCTTGCTCAAGACAGCATTGGATGAGCTAGACAAGACAGTGCTAAAGAGCTTGCCTACAATGAGGGAAAGCTCGAATGCTGACCAACATAGTTGTCACCTAGTCTCATAACTAGGAATATGAGTTGGCCCACCTCACCATCCACTGAATCTATGAACTCTTGGTTCATGTGAAGGGGAGAAACTTACAGATCCAAAATAGCATTTTTTTTTTCATGATACAGGACAACAACATGATACCGAAGAGAAGCCCCAGTGAGAACCCATTATAGGTGGTGTAGCAGAAACCAGAGGCCTGGATCAATGAATCCTGGCAATGAACACTTGCAAGTAAAGATGAACAGACTAAAGGGTAAACTGTGTGACACAGTGGGCCACACTACAGCTTCTAGGACAGGATTTTTCTTTGTTTTTAGTTTTACTTATTTCTTTTTTTTTATTCGATTTTTGGCTTTTCTTTTAAAATTGGTTTTGATTGAGGGTGAGGTTGCAAAGGCAGAGGGCAGGAGATGGGAGAAAAGTATGATAGGTGACAAAATGAGAAATCCATGAAGAATCAAAAAGTGAATTTAAAAAAAAAGGAACTGATTTGCTGAGAACCCATAGTCCACAGTAGCCAGGGAAGCAAGTAGACTGACTGCAGATCTTAACCTCTCCCTCCTCTCCTCTTAACCCAATCCCCCAGTCTTTTATATTTTATTCTTTTATTTATTTAGGTTTTTTTGAGACATGGTTTCTTGGTGTAGCTTTATAGCCTGTTGTGGAGCTTACTCTGGAGACCAGACTGGCCTTGAACTCATAGAGATCCCCCTGCCTCTGCCTCCAGAGTTCGGGGATTAAAGGCATAAGCTACCACCAACCAACACCAATTCCCCCGTCTTTTCCACAACTCTGTAGTAGACTACCTGCTATGTTCTACTATTCTTCCTCTCTGCTGTCATCTCCAGTGGACCACACAGATCTCCTCCAACCTTCCTCCCCACTCATTCTGTTATCCCAGCTTCCAGCCCCAAAAGGCATTCCCTGGGAACCTGCCAACCAAGCCTGCCAGAGAAGCAAGCAGGCTAGCTCAGCAGGTAGGCAAGCTTCAGATACTCACTGTCCCTCCTCTTGTCTAAATCTAATCTCCAAGTCTCATTCCAAACTCTGTAGCCAACTATTTGCTGTGCCCTCTCCTAACTGTCTGTCCTCCAGAGGACTGAGTAGAGTCTAGTGGAACTCTGTTTTCCTCCTTCCTGCAATCCCCATTTACACCCCTAAGTCCCTCCCCTTTCTTAAGTGTCAGCTCCCAACATCTAGAAACACATTTTACCCAACAGACTCAATGGCCATACCTATCACATTTCCAAAGAATGCACTACCAGGCAACACAGCCATCACACTCCCATAAGAACCAGACAGGGTAACAGAAACCAAAGAATAAAACAGCCCTCCAACAAAGACAAAACCAGATAACATACCTAGAATTACCTAGAATCATACCTAGAATCTTCCCATTTGCAGATGCCTAGATGACAGTGTTGAAAACACAATAACCACTGGGACAAATTCTCCACCAGAGTCCAGCAATGTACCAAGTAGGTGCTGAGAATTGCAACAAATCTGAAGCACAAAATAAAGACCTTAAAATAGCATTTACAAATGTGATGGAAAGATTGCATGTAAGGAAATATTCATTTCTTAAAAGAAAATAAATAAATACCTTTTAAAAATTCTATGAAAACACAAAAGTGGAAGTACATGGATAAAATACTTCAAGACCTGAGACTAGAAATAAATCAATAGCAAAAATAACTGAGGGAAATCTGGAAATACAAAAATTAGAAACTCAAATAGGAGCTTCAGAGGCAAGCCTTGCCCTCAGAAAGCACAAACTGGAAAAGGGAATCCCAGACATTGAAGACATGATAGAAGAAATGGATATCTCAGTCAAAGAAACTGTTAATTCTAAAAAAAATAAAAATCTTAAGGGGTCCATACCAGGCTGCTAAAACCCACAGAAACAGCTGACCTGAACAAAGGAAAATGCTTGGACCCCAGACGGATAGCTGGGAAGCCAGCATGGGACTGATCCAGACCCCCTGAATGTGGGTGTCAGTGAGGAGATTTTAGAAATCTATGGGGCCTCTTGTAGTAGATCAGTACTTATTGATACCATAGGAATAGCCTTTAGGAGCCCATCCCACATGGAGGGATACTCCCTGAGCCTAGACACAAGGGGGTTGGCTTAGGCCTATCCCAAAGAATATGACAGACTTTGAAGACCCCGCTATGGAAGGCCTCACCCTCCCTGGGGAGCAGAAAGGGCATGGGATGGCTAGGGTGTTAGTTGGGGGGCAGGGGAGGAGCGGAGGAAGAGGGACCTGGGATTGACATGTAAAATAATTTTCGTTATAATAAAAAAAGGGAAAAAATAAACAATAAAAAATCTTGAAACAAACCATCCATGAAATCTGGGACATGATGGAAACTCCAAATCTAAGAAAAATAGGAATGGAAGAAGGATAAGAAACTCAGGTCAAAGTCATAGAAAACATTTTCAGCAAAATCTTAGAAAACATTTTTTCTAACATAAAAAAGATGTCTTAAAACCACACTCCTATAGATGCCAAAACATTTGTAAAGAAGCCAGAAACATATACTGAAAAAAAAAAAAAAGGTTAGCGTCTTCAACAAATGGTACTAGTCAAACTGGATGGCTGAACGTAGAAGGACAGAAATAGATACATACCTATCACCCTCCATAAAACCCAATTCTAGATGTATCAAAGACCAGGACATAAAATCAAGTGAACAAGAAAAGAAATCTGCCGCTGAAGAGATGGCTCTCAGCATCAAAGAACACTGGCTGCTCTTCCAGAGGACTGAATAACACCAGTTTCAGGGTCTCTGGTACCCTCGCCCAGATACACAGGCAGAAGAAACATCGTTGAACATAAAATAAAAATAAATAAATCTTACAAAATAAGAAAAGAAACCAATGTACCCATAATTCAAAATAAACCATATTTTTTAAACAAAGTCATTTTCTTAGTCTCTTTGTGACAGTAAGGAAAGGCTAAAATCAGAAGCCTGATAAATGGAGGAAGATTAGTCCTGAGGCCACACCTGAGAACTGAAAATCCTTGTGTGGCCTCGGGAGACCAAATACCAATATACATTGGAACATTTTTAAAAGTCAGGGTCATGAGGCTTCGGAGGGAATTGGGGACTTTGTTGGGAACTGAACTAAAAGGCATTCTTGTTAAATCCTGACACATAACCTGTGGATATTTTGTATTTGGAGACATGAAAGGCTGACTTTAAAGGAAATGGGCTAATTAATCTGGTGGAGAAATTGTGAAGTCAGCAGGCATACAGCTTTTGGGGGATCACATTGTGTTCCTGGCCTTGTTAAATCAGATTTGCAGTCGTAATCAGTGGAGAAAAACAAAAGAGTCCAAATAGTTGAGAACATTGTGGTTTGGCCAGAAAAGAAATATTTGAAGTTACGGCATGTTGCTTATGAGATTCCACTATAAGAAAAGAAGCCAAGGACCTTGTGTGGGGAGGATAGGAAAGATGCCTTAAGGACACTTCATGAATCACCAACGTCCCAGAGTTTCAGGTTTTAACTTTTATTAGAGAACCCTACCTCATACTATTCACAAGGACACCCTAGAAAATTTCCTCCCTAGAATTATTTCCCTCTGTCTGTCTTTGCACTCAGTAAGCACTGCACCCACAGTTTAAGCAGCACAACGTCTCTACTGCCCCAGCCAATGTGAGACTGTGGTATTTCCCATATGGCTGTTATTTGGAAGGCAAGAGTTGTGGAATCATAAGGCTTCCCACAAAGTTCAAAGGCTGTCATGGGAGGCTCAGCAGTGTGTGATGTGAGATCGGAGTCCAGGAAAGCAGCAGCCCAAAGCGAAATGCACGAGTGTGTGAGAGCAAGCCTAAGTTTCTGCTGTATACTGGTAAGTGTGTTGTCAACATGACACATTGGAAAATGAGAATGCTATCTATAGGTGGGTGATGCCATCCCTGGGAAGGTAGATCTGTGCTGTATCAGAAAGGCTGCTGAACTCCTAGGAGCCTGGGAGAAAGCAAGTGAGCAGCTTGCTCACAGTCTCTGCTTCATTCAACTTTCAAGCCCCTGCCTTGATTGTTTTAACTTCGCCCAGTTAAATGGAATATATCTAGCAATCCTCCCCAAAAAACATAAACAAAAAGACCATTTCTTCACAAGTTCCTTTTGTTCACTGTATTTTATCACAACGACAGGAAAGAATAACACAAGTAGAGACTGTATGTAGGAAGTTAGAGGTGTTGATAATATGGAACACCCGGAGAACCTGGTAATGTCAGCTGTAGCTGTCAAGGCCAGTGGCAGAGCTTCCCAAGTCCTCTGAAGTTCACCTTATAGAATAAGGTGTCCCACATGCCTTACATGAAAATATTGCATTGCTTTCTCAGATGATTTTGCCTGTGGTTTGCTCCTTCTTATTGAGTATTTATTCTTTCAGAATAGACCAAGAGAGGTAGCCACAATTTCTTCCAAACCTTTTATTTTTTTTACTTTCTAGTGAGGTTTGAGGATTATATGACGATATGGGGCCCAATATTTTTCCCCTCTGGGATGCTTCTCGCCTATATTATAAAACAAGTACCTGATTATCTATTTCTCAATACACCACCCCAAATAGCCAGGACTGATTTTGTATACCTAACATAATTTAATAATTTATAGGCACATTTCATGAGGAAACGTACAAATGAAATCATTTAAGAGAAAATAGCATATAAGTATACTGCAGATCTGCTATGGTTTCAGCATACTTTATCTGAATGAGATTATTCTTACTTTGTTAATAAGGCTTTGTTAATTGGACAACTCCCCCCTTGAAGGCCAGAATTACAGTTCTAGCAGACAACATTCCCTATACAATTGTTGAAGACTGAGAAGTGAAGTTGTAAATTTGATGTCTTAGAGCTGAGTGGTGGAGATCCACACCTTTAATCCCAACAGGGGCAGAGGCAGGCAGGTCTCTGAATTCAAGGCTAGCCTGGTCTACAGAGTGAGTTTCAGGCAAGTATACATAGAGAAACTATGTCTCAAAAACAAAACAAAACAAAAACATCTTGCTTTGTGAAGTACTCTTTCGTATTTGAGTCTTAGTTCATAATTTAGGCTACGTTTTACCCAGTTATAAACAAGCCTGCATATTTATTACAATTAAATCCAGTAAATCATATAAATATATTTGGCCTTAATAGCATCATCTCAATTATCTTAGATGGATGTTCACAATTGTTGAGTGAAATAACTAAATCCTACCTGATGCTAGTGATTTAAAATCTGTCTGGAAGAAGGACTAGCTGTGTAAATTCTTTGTCTGTGATATAGGGGTCTTAACAGTCCCGAGTTCATACACTTCTTTCTAAGAAGTATGATGAAAGCAATCAATGTGAATGCTATTTTCAAATTAGCTTCTGGTAATTTGGCTCCCATCCTCTGTCCTGAGTCTATTTTATATTTGTGTCACCGGTTGAAATTAAGCCTGAATATATCCTTCTGTTTACATATCATGTTGCCCTTTGTGAAGAGTCAAAATAAAAATTGGAGCCATCATCTCAATTGAAGCACCAAGGTGATGCATCTGACTTGGGCTTGATTACAATAGAGTGAAGATTATTTTTCCACCTGTGACAATATCATTATAATCATATGACTTTCATTTATAGTCAAGTGCCAGTGTTTCACTGATGACTTGGAATCTTGAAACCTAGGAATAAGAAAATGCCATCTGTGAAGCACATATAAATTCTAAACCTAGAGAAATTTAAATCACCAGTTACGTTATTTGTTTTTATCTAGTAAAAAGTAGCAGGAATCAGGAAGATGATATTAGGAGTGTTCTTAGCAATTTAAGGGAAGAAGTCAACAACTAGTAAGCTAAACATTGTTTTATACACTCCAGTAATTGACATAGCATGGGGCACAGTGCAAGGGCAACCAGCAATGACATCACAGGAAATGCTGAGTGTCTTCCCATTGGAGCCAAGCAGCTCACCTCATTCACCATCTCATGCTAATAGCATCTGGAACTTAGAAAAGATTTCCAGTATGACAGCATTCTCATCATTATTACTCCCTAGCAAACTGATTAATCACACAATCCATCCCATGCATCTAAAGAATTTACATTTTATTTTCTTCAATTGTTCTCCCAGATTATTGTGCTTAATGAGGATATCAGTTGTATCATACCAGACGTATAGATTTTTGCAGCCATGTTGTGGGGAGTTTAATTTCAAGATACTTAACAAAATCTACCTTTCCTAATTGCAAAAAAAATTTAACTATAATAATTCTAGATTAAGCCTACAGAAATTGTTACATTGGAGAATTCAATTTGGAAATAATCCAGTTTACATGACGTTGATCTAAATTGTCCTCTGGAAGCTCATATTTAAGGTCTCTGTTACTAGCTGATGGGTACTGAGGAAGTGACTGGATCAAGAAGGCTCTACTTCATTGAGTTTAATCCATTGATGGGTTATTGATCCATAGTGTTATCTAGGTTATAGAATTGTTAGGAGGTTGGAGGAAATAGGTCACTTGCTGCATGCCCTGGAAAAAAAGACTTTGCCCCCAAACCCTCTCCACATCTTTCTCTCTCTGTTTCCTTAACTTGAAGTAAGCAGCTTGACTTTTTTTCAATTTTGGCATCATCATGTGTCAAACCAAATATGGGCTTTTGTCTATAAAACTAAGCCAATAGAGGAAGGAAGAAAGCTAACTAATGCAGGGATCCTGTTGCCCACACATATTTTCTGTATTGATGAAACCCAATTCATAGTTTAATAACAACAGTCATCAATCTTCATGATTATATATTGTTTTATCCAAAATATAAACTTTATATTTAAATAAATAATTTGCCAGTGCTTATTAGCAGACCTTGTATTGCATTATTCCCTTTGTGCTAGTTTATGTGACAGTCGCTGAATTTACTTACTGTATCATCTTTTTTGAGATATAAAATTAGCATTCAATATCAAAAAGATTGATAACCCAATGTGTGGTATGTGTGGTGTGTGTGTGTGTGTGTGTGTGTGTGTGTGTGTGTGTGTGTGTGTTCTGTGTTTGTCCTATAATTTCTTTAAGGTACATTATGAGACGAAATAATGCAGTGTTTTGCAATTTAAATATGTCTCCTAATTATTTGAGTCTATTTAAATAATTGAACCTAATATTGGGATATTTTAAATATTTTCTTTCAATACTAATTAATATATAACACAATAATTACATACAACTTTTGAAAGAAAAGCTCACCTGTCTCATGCTGCTATAGTCATCATAGTATTCTTAGTGTGGGACTTTCATGCTGTATTTGTGAATAGCTACTGTGTCCTCTATCAGTGAACTATCTGCAGCACTTCATTAGAACTGTGTTTAAAGCTTTTAATTCTCTGGAAAAAGAAAATCTCTCAATTCTAAAGTTACTGGACACTTACAGAATACTTTTGTTTACTGGGGCAGAGGCTAATAGTCTAGTGGCTGGAGGACTTCAAAAGCAGCAACATGCAACTCTCATGGAATCTACCTTCTGTGATCTAAGGTTGGGTGTTTAAAGCAACTTGGTAAAGGAAAGGGAAAGACTGCAAACTGGGAAGTCAAAGCATTTAAATTGAAAGGTTGATTATATTACAAGGATTATTAGGCTTGGAGGACATTGGGGATCTTCTCCTTCTCTGGAAAATTCAGTTTTTTAAAACCATGCAACTGTAGCATATTCCAACTGAACCAGAGACTCTGTAAAAGAGTGTGTGTGTGTGTGTGTGTGTGTGTGTGTGTGTGTGTGTGTGTGTGTGTGTGTGTGTAGGTGATAAAACTCTAAATAAATAATCTAGTTAGCAACTTTACTTCTTTCTAATATTTTCACCCCCATTTCTTTTCTATAAATGTATCATAAAATGGTTTGCATATGTGGTCAAATTTTATAGAAACCCATAAAGCTGCAATAAAATGTTGCATGTGATGCTGTAGTGAGAACCCTTAAAAATACTGATATGATACTATCTAGTTATTTCTCATTTTACTAAGTCTAGAGGATTGTAATGAACTCTGAGATAAACTGCAAAAATAAAATATTTTACTTTTATCTCTGTCTTTAAATTTTTGTATATTTGTATATGTTTGTTTAGTGGACTATTTTTTAAACTTAGGCACATTAATTAACACTTTTATTTTTCAAATCCCATTCTAATCTTCATGATTATATATCTGGCATTACTCTGTGGACCATGTTCATCTTTTTATGACCTTTCTCTTAATTAATCATTTGAGTCATAACTTGTAAAGGAAAAATAGCACTGAATATATCACATGTGAAGTATTTTGCTTACCATCATTGGAAATTATTTGAGGCAAAATTTTACATTTATAGATTATTAGCCAGTATAGCCTCCCTTGGGAATTTCAACAAGGAGACAAATTTATTTCTGTATGAGTCATGTGTGTGAATATCAACCCAGGAATAAAATTTCCATTTAACAATTAAATACAGCAGGAAAAAAACCAAGTTAGGGGTGAGGAAGAGCATATATTTCTAGCTTTGCATATTTTAACATTCCTATCCTGTCCTTATTCCCTGCAGCTTATAAAATTCATATTATCTTGGTTAATCACCTTCCTGCAGTTTATAAACAAACATTGGAGCAGGGAATAAAGATAAGAGAAAATAAACAAATGGAGAGTTTAGTCACTTCACTATTCAAGCTCCTTCCTGGAGCTCAAGGAGTTGCTGTAGTACATTTCCATGAAAATAAAGCTGATTGGGTGCAAATCCTCTGGTGCTGGGTTAGCTGCTAAAATCATTTCAGTATCCTAGAAAAACTAAGTTTGCTTATCAAGAAGAAAATACACACACACACACACACACACACACACACACACACACACAGCAAACAAATTCTCAAGTATAGGGAAGACATTGGAATGAGAATAGAAGAAGTGGGCATTTGGGAAATGACTAAAGAAAAGAAGGCAAACACTTAACAGATGACTTATTTGTGAAATCAGTTTGCTTAAAACAAACAAATAAAAAGAAGAAGTGATCAATTTAGTTTGTCAAAACTATATGAGGAATTTTAATGACATGTTTTTTCAGTTTTGATAATTCGGGTCTCCAAGGCTTGACCATTCAGCTAAGTTCCACCAAAAATAGATCACCTAATACACTAATACATACATATATATATATATATATATATATATATATATATATATATACATACATACATATATATGGTCATTTTAATCTTCTGTCAAAATTTGGGACAAGTTATTATTGCCCATCAGCATACTGAGTATTTGGCTGCCCAAATTCCTGTTTTATTCAATGACTACTATACATAGGGTTTTTGTTTTTTTCCATTCAGTGTATGATATCAGGCAAAATTATTTTGATGATTACATGAGATTTAAATGGATCAACATCAATATTAGTAGTAGTGTGTTCAATTTTTATTATAACTTTAAAGTATCCAATAATCATAAAATCCACCTTTCTTCATGACCCAAGTAATCTCTACAAATTATAGTGCAAGAGTTAGGAGAATTTTTAGATAAATCCTATTAAAAATCTCTTGGAAAACTATAATATGTGCTCTAAAGACAAGGGCCTATGAGGACATCTCTGTCCTGTGTCAAAATGGCAGTGGTAAATCTACCCTCAGCCTGAGAATCAACACCATGCAGCTTTTCCCCCTCTTTTAGATTTAGTTTTATGTGTGTGTGCAGATGCCTGAGGAGGACAGAGAAGGTATGGGACTCCCTGCAGTTAGAATGAATGCTGAGAACCTAGCTCTGGTCCCCTGTAAATGCTGTAAGGAGTCTGAACTACTTAACTGTCTGTTCAGGCCCACCTGGCAGCCTGTGTTGACCTACTTTATGCTTATGCATTTTCTAAGACACTTCACTATATATCTGAGGGCTTAATGTTTGTCTTTGTTTTTTAAAAGATATCTTTATGATAAGACTATGACTTCTCAGGAAAGTAATATATAAACTTTTCAAATACTAAATTATTTAAAAGTACATGCATTTTTGTTTTTTATAAGGTGTACTGATATTTGCTTTTACTATTAGACAGAAAGTCAGATGGATGGGCATGCCATTGCTTCCCTCATTACATCCTGAAGCAGAATTTCTCATCATACTTCATCCCATTTTCTTCATTAGGAAAGGAAGATTGCCAATAAAAGCCAATTTTCCAGGATATCATTGACTTGAAAAGGTATATATCATCCTATCAAAAAGAAAAGAAAGAAAGAAAATAGAAAATTGAGTTTTTCAAAGTATGCAGAGAAAAACAGGCAAATTCAAGGTGAGGATCTTTAAAATGCAGTTCTTCTAACAGTGGCAAGATGGTAGAAACACCCCTTGCAATGTGTCACTACACACAGAAAATTCTCTTTCAAGTCTCAGGGCTGGAAAGAAGGTCATGACCGGGAAATTAGAGAATTCAGTTGTCTGAATATACACCAACATGATGAGCAAAATAATACGCTTATATTTAAGGACACGACTTTCCAACAAATGTGAATATAATAAATACTAAGACACAGAGGATAATAAATGATTTAAATAAATATAAAAGGTAAAAAGTACTCAACCAAAAAAAGAAGCTAAAGTTTATGTTCTTTTTTTATTTTCAAATTATTTTTTCCTAGACCTCACGTGATAAATTTTAAGTTGCAATGTACTTCTAGTTGTCATCATCTCAGAGTGAACTCAAGAATTCTTCAGGCTGGGAATATTTATCAACAAAACATAATGTACTAAGTTCTAAGTTTGATTCCCCAGATTACAAAACAATAATAATACATGATGTTAATAAACCTATGTAGAGGTACAGTCTTATTTGTAATTAATTTTATCTCAAAGATGAAATTTTTATATGGAGGGAAAGGTCTGTTAAAAATATTTTGTTGTAAATTTTTTTCTTATGTATAAGACCTTAAGGCTAGCTGTGTCCCAGCCCCAGAAATATCTTGATGATTGGAGAATATAAGTTCCATACTACTATTAAGAAAGGTATTAAGACAATAACACATGTTTTGGGAGCATGGAGGTCCTTGTGCCCAGAGATCTCAAGGGAAGACCAGAAATGTTAAACACACAGGATTGTCCTCTCAAAGGAGTGGACATAAAACCTGTTCTTCCATCTAAAAAGCTGAGAATTGGAGGTGATTGACATCCTAGTGATTCTGTGTTGTCTGTTGAACTCCTACAACCATATCAAGCTCCAACAATCAGGACCAGAAGTGGCTAGTAGTAATCTAAATGACCCGTAGAGCTAAGGCCCGCTACAGCTCCAACAACCAGGACCAGAGGTGGCTAACAGCCCAGGTGAATGACCTATAGGATAGTTGTATGGCCAAAACCAGGCTAGATTTTTTTCCTTAGGAAATACAATTAGCCTACCTCTAGAACCCATATTCTTGAAAAAAAAAAAAATGGCATGTACCTTGAGTTAAGTTTCAGTGTAATTATGCTTCCTTGTGTTCTTGGGATTTTATTGCACCTGAAAGTTTTTTATGTCCAAAATTTTCCAATTTTTCCAAATTATACTGTATGTAAGTAAATATGCTGATAATTAATCACCTGGCATCAGAGTCTCTAGAATGTTCGATCCAGGCTGACAATGTGAATCTGAACCGAGTTTTCATGCTTGATGGCTTGTTTACCTGGCTGACATCTGCAGAGAGCCCCTGATGTGGGGTTCACCCTATATCCTCACAATTATTATCCCATCATTTGCCTTGCTTTACCTAAACCTAGCAGAAAGCAATCAGAATGAGACAGGCATTCATTCACTTTTTTTCAGTAAAAACGGAATTAACTGTCAACAGAGAAACACGTAAGTGTGAAACCATTTGATCATGTTATATTTTAATTTGTAAAGACAAAAATGACAAGCAATTTATTTACACAAAACTGTACAAAAGCAAATTAAATTATGTAAAGTATCTCATAAATAGTTGGACGAGTGTTTAATACATTTCGCCATGTTTAGCAAAGTCGCGTGCATAGTGACATAATCAATGATGATTAATTGTTCTCTGCTTCACTATCAACATCCAAGTAGCAGAACAATAGTCAATGATTAACATTACAAACAGATCGTACCACACGGAATGCAAGTGCTGTAAAATGTAGGAAAAGTTGTCTGAAAGTAAACCCTAGGTAGCTGAACGAATGATGCTGCATCCAGATCTCACACGCACCATGCCTGGGTCACAACTCACAAGCCTTATCTTAGTCCTGATGAACTTTTCTCCTTTTATTTATTAGTTAAGGATACAGCTACTTATTTATGACCAACATAACCTATCATTTGAAATGTCATAGGTCTTAAGATTTCTCACAACTGTTTTAAAATGGCTGTTTGGTTCCTGGCAGTTTCTTTGTGGCCTCTGTGTTTCCATCTGTATTTTCCAAGCCTCCCAGGGTAGCCTTTCAGGCAGACATCCTCTGTATCACCTTAGCTCTTCCTCTCATAAAAATAATGCCTCCTTTGTTTACGAAACTCAGGCAACAGGCCAGTCAATAATTCAGACAACAATGGTAATCTGGAGATTCAGACAGAGCAGTCAATTTTAGACAGATGCTACAGACATTTAAATTCACACACGTTTTATAGTTACTCAATTTGTAAATGTATCCTAATGTGTAGTCATGCAGAAGTCCACTTGTGTACAGAAAACAAAGAGAGTTTATATACTGTACAACCAAAAATGAAAAATAAACCTAAAAAATGAAAAAAGAAAGGTTCTAAACAATATTCTACCTTACAAAATGGACTGATTTCACCTCTGATAATACTTCCCTGTGTGATTTGATAACCAATAATTTCACTGTCCAGTGAGATTTGAGCAGCCCCATATTAATGCCTGAATCCTATCTTATGAATGAACAATATTTAAGACTGGTCTATTATATGAGTTGTTCAGAAGGCAAATTTTTAATATATTATTTATTCTCAGAAAATAAACATGGATAAATATACAGGATCAAAAAAGTTGAGAATAGCCCATTTCCCCTCATTATCCAAACCCAACAACCATTTGTTTGTTTGTTTTTTTTA
Organism: Cricetulus griseus; assembly: GCF_003668045.3. Taxonomy (NCBI): domain Eukaryota; kingdom Metazoa; phylum Chordata; class Mammalia; order Rodentia; family Cricetidae; genus Cricetulus; species Cricetulus griseus. Next base: position 125,866,919 of record NW_023276807.1, on the reverse strand, counting down.
CCATAACAAGAGGTATAAAAGGCACAGTTGCTTATTTTGCATTCACTCATTTATTTTTTTTTGTTTTTATTTTTTTTCAAAAGCACTCTATACATGGAGTGGCACCAGATTTAACCTATTCAAAATAAAAGTCATACAAACACAAAATATATTTCTGTGTCATGCCAGCTCATTATATAATAAACATGTTATGATAACTAATTCTACTAGAATTACTTCAAATACTTACAGTACACTGAATTTTATTCTTTCACATCCATTTTAGTTCTAAAGAGAGGTTCACACGTTAAATGATAATGACATGGCTGCCTGGCATGTGGTGCAAACATCATTGTGGAATGTGGATTGAATAAATCTGTAGGTCCAGTGTGACCTGTATTAGCTTTACAGACAACCAAAGGATTTTAAGAGTGAAATGAGCTATCTAGTGGCTTCAAGTGTCCCATGAAAGAAAGAAAATATGCATATAAAAAGTGTTGAACATCAGTGTTATGCAATTATTTCCTTTGTAACGTGCAAGAAAAATATGTATACATTTTCATAAGTATCTTTAGAAGTATTTTGTCTTAATAGGTACTTACAGATTATACAAGGCAGAACTGCTTGAATGCAGTTTTCTAACAAAGTTCTAAAATTTCATCTTCCCATAGTGTAACTAATAACCAAACATAAGCATGTTCAATTATTGATATTTTAGTCCAATGTTTTTATCTCAATTACATCTTGTTTCATTCTACCTATTATACATAAACTAACATCAAAATGAAAATTTCACTTAAGAAAGAGAATAAGGAAATGATCCCAAAAGACCCACCAGAGAAGTGCCCTCAATGATACATATTTTGATGACCTACTGTGAATAATTAACTTATAGTCTAGTTTTCTTCACCTTAAAGTCTAAGAAAGTCTGCAAAGCATGAAACTACCCAAAGCTACAGTGTCTCTACAGTTTTGTAGAAAGCCATCAAGGCTATGCCTTTACCAAGTTTCCAAAATTTGGTGGTGAGAACATTTGCTCTCTTTACCTGTCATCCCCATTCTGTCCATGGATTGTCACTTTCTTCTGAATGTCCCAGCTCAAATTTCAGTTTTTAAAAATCATCTTGCATAGAGCAAAGAGCTCAAAGTCTGCATACTCTGTATCCCTTGAAAAATCGATATATTTTCAACTTTGAGATGCATATATATATATATATATATATATATATCATGAGAAATATTACTGTTCAGAACTCATTCTTTCATGTTTAGAGATTGTTTAAGACGCATATTAAATAATAGTCAAATCAAAGTCAATTAGGTGTTTTATGTTTAAATGTCTCAAAATGTTTCTGAATTGTACAGAATTTGAAATTAATGCACTTATGTTGTGACCAAATGAAAAATGCAATCATACTTAGAAATAATAATTGGATCATCAAGAAAATCTGGGATTCTGAAATGACAAGAGGAGACCTCATAAAATTAAATTCCAGTGTGTCTTTCTATATCTCACTATGCATCAATATGACTTTAAAAAATAGAATCTTCCCTGACAGTATCACATGAGACTAGACTTGGGCTTTGATCAGTTGCCTATCATACTAAACATTTGTCTCATTAGTTCTTCTATTTTCTAAGCATCCAACTAAAATTCTGGGAAAAGAATTAATGTAAAACATGCTAGCATCTGAACGTTTCTGTGTCTGTACAGACACCGTTGCTTCTGTTGTTTAGTGGATTTCTATGTCAAGACCAAATCAATTTCAATATTTCCCTGATCTGCCATGTGATCTTTGGCCTCATAATGGCATAATAATTCAAGTTCACTTATTAGTGATTCAATTCCAAAACATATTTTACAAGTCATATTTCATGTAATTGATTTGTCAAGATTGGATGAGTGTATTTTGTGAATGTATGGAAAAGAAATTGATGCTCTTACCTGAAAATAACAACATATGGCAGTTTGGGACTGCATCCTCCCACTGAGTTTTTACTTTGCTCTTAGTTTTTGTTTGAATATTAAAGCTGTTTTCATCCTAAACTACTTTTTCAAAGGGTCCCCTACATAAGGACTGTACCATTAAAGGGATTCTTATCAATTCCAAAGGGCTGACATTAACAATAATAAACCAGTGATGTCATGTCTGAAGTACATTTTTATCTGTCCTGCGTTTATTAACCAGTCAGATGACACTCAAATAAATCAAGGTAACCAAATTCATGCCTCAGATTGGGAATAATGAGGGTGTGCTCTGTTCTGCTAATCAGACTTGTTACCATGAAAAGAACTTGCAACCATCTTTGTTGTTGTTGTTATTTGGGTTTGAGGGGAGGGGTAGCAAAAAGAGAGTAGGTGTTGGGCATTAGTGAAGGTTGTAGACATGCAAGTGACAAGAATGGGTTCTACTTTGTACACTCATCAGGCAAACAATATCACTAAAGGCCTGATTGGGAGGCAGAAGTGGCAGGAAAGCTTTGTTTCTTTGGTAGCCCCCTCTTTGTGATTAAGTGGTTTTACTCTGTAATGTTTTGCCCCTTACTCTCCTCATACATGAAAAGAACTTTGCTGTTTATCCTTGACAGCCTACAGGTAAACTTCTCTTCTAGTGAGAGTGTTGACAGGAGATGGCTTATATTCCCCTGTTTTTGTTAAAGGAATATCCTCAGGGTTGGCTTCCTCAGTTTTGCTGAAACTAGCTGCACTGAAGGTCTCATAGGATGAGGTCAACTTTTTGTTCAGGAGGTTTCTGTTGCGGTCACCCATGATGGCAGCTTCGCCATTGGCCAGCTTTTCCTGGCTTCCTCGTTCATCGACAGGCATGAAAGTGGAGAGTTTAGGCTGGCTCTTCTTCCTCTCAGGAGAAGTGCGGACTGGCATCCAGCAGGAGTCTGAGTGACCATACTCATCACATTCACGGGTGCACTTGCCAGTCAGAGCTACATCCGGAAGAGGCCTTGAATCTGGAATTCAAGAAGAAGAAACCATTAGTTTTAGACATGCATCAATAGACTTTCCTGCTGCATATGAGCCTGCTACCCATCACTTCACAGAACAGTACTTATTTCATGTATAGTAAAGATAAGGTTTTGCAAAAAATACGTAACTACAGAAGAGAAAAATGGAGAAATGATAATTTATGTATGTAAAATAATCAGTTATATATTCATTTGCTATGTTGCAGAGCCATGCAGATATTCTCAAGTGCTAAGTGAATATATATATATATATATATATATATATATATAATCAATGGATGTTAATTTTCCACATAAACAAGAAAAATATTAAAACCAAAAAGGTAACTTTCTCTATGTTATCCATATATAGTGTGCTGTTGCCAATTGGATTCACTTATGCATTATTCATAGAATACACAAATAGGCAGAACCTTATACTTAAAACACATTCCAAGACAAAAGGGTGACTGAAAAGTAGAATCTAAACTGACATCACATTAAATGATATAAAGTTCAAAAGCAAAGTACAAGCAGGATAAACATCTGAACACATTAGCAATAGAACCTCAAGTACCACCCCTGACCCCCCCCATTATCCACCACCATGGTAGATGACCTAATGTGTGTGGTAGGGCAGTGCCTACATGTTACATGGAAATATATTTCCAAATGTACTTGTTGTATGGAAATCTGAAATATAATGCATTGAGTGAGTGTGGTTAAATTCTGAAATGATTGATGGAACAGCATATGTTTCTAATTAATGGTAGTTTATCAAAGGAATGGGAAATGTATTCCATTTCCAAAGCCCTAAGTCATTTCCACAAGGTTCTTAGAGATTGAGATTAAATATTGCAGTCAAGAATTATTGGTATCATGGATAAAATCATGATATGTGATTATATATTTTCTTAGAATTAAAAATCTACTTACTGGCTTTCACTAACTTTTTTGAAAGATAAAGAGACAGAAACTTATTCTACCACACTGATTCTAAAACAATAACCTGTAGGGTTTCATTTAATGCATTTCATAGTTTAATTTATCAGTCATAAAAACTCAATATGATATCACCCCAATGACTGTCATATGGGTATTGAATTATTATAACTTGGAAATTAAAAATAAATCAATTCTGACTCCAACATGTACACTCATAAGTAGTAAGTTGAACATTCATAATCCTAAATGGTTTAGGTTTAAAATGAGAGGGTCTTTTATATGATTTCCAGTATTTTTTAAATTTTGTTTTGCTAAATGTCGTAATTATTCAATCATTTGTTTACATTTTTCCTTTATGGATGATTAATGACAGATGTAATTATTCATTGAAAGTATTCACACTACTAGTTGACTTCTGAGTAAACAAATCCTTTAAGAGGCAAATGAAATAAAGGTGGTGAGTTGGAGAGACTGCTTAGTAGTTAACAGCATGGTTACTCTTTAGAGAACTTGGATTCTGATTCCAGAATGGACACAGTGGCTTACACACTGTAACCCCAGTTCCCAGGGATCTGGTGTCTCCTTCTGGCCACTATAGGCACAAGATACAGGAGTGAACACAAATATACATGCAGGCAAAACACACACACACACACACACACACACACACACACACACACACTTTCATTATTTTTTAATGCTGAGCCCCTTCATTGCATCATCTCTTCAAAAAATAGAAATAAAACAAAACAAAAGCTAATCCTTTAAAAATATATCAGTTTTGTATTCCATTTGATTTAAATAGGGAACTATGAAATCTGTGAGGCTATATCCTATCTTGATTGTCATACATACTTTGAGTAGAAAAATAATTTGAAAATGTGAGGTGTAAGATCAGTTCTATTTTTTACCCTAAACATTTATCATTTATTTTCCTCATGTCTTTAAAAAATTGAGGCACCTTTTCTCCTTATAGTATTTATCCAGCACACATGAAAAAACTGGGACTTAGTTACTGAAATAGGAAATATCTTCATGAAAGAGATGGTCATTTTCTGCCCAAATAACCCAGAACTGTTTTCTGACATTTCATCCGTTTCTTTCCTTTCAAAATTAGAAAGCTGCTTTGTAGAAATCTTTGTTTCTGGTTTTAAATTACTCTGTTTTTCCTTTTGTTTGAGATGCATTTAGAAACAGATTGGATTCCTATGCTGATGACCCAACAACTCTTCTTAGTGCTTTTTGTACATTGTGTATAAGAACTATACATAAACCATAAGAACTTTATCCATTTAAATTTGATTCATTTTTTAAAGAATCGACCCTTGAAGTAGTCAATCTTTTCCTCTGTCCATACTTCACAATCTGAAGTATTTCATACTAAAAATGTTTTCCTCTTACTGCTTTTAATGACAGACATTACCCACCCACCCCCTTATTTTGCCACAATCTATTTGTAGACTTCGACATCTCTATCCAAAAAGCACAACTTTTAATAAGGACCTCCTGTCATTTCCAAAGTCAAGCACATGATTGGGGACCACAGTGGAAGTTGACAAGCCTAATTGGCTGAGACATGTTGCAGTGTTTGTCATCAAATTTAGAAAATAATCAAGAACGACTATAAGGGAGTCATCAGGAGCAATCAGAACTTTCCATCCTGATGACTGAAATAAATCTTCAAAAGCAATGCCAATGATTAACCCAAGCAATTTGTATTATGATGTAATTTATTAAGGGAATTGATGAGTGGAATAGTAGCGCTCTGTGATTATATGTTTTCTTATTTCAATTATGCTGCATATATTATTATTATTATCTTAAAAAGTTATATGGGAACATTGAAGATCCTTAGGCATAATACTTTCCTTCAGAAAAGACTTTCAAAATATCCTTTGTAGGATTGTGAAGGACAACTTTCTATAACCATTGGCTCCTTTTATTATTTAAATAATGTATTTTGTTTTGGTTTAGTTTTTGAGACAGGGTTTTGGGCTGCAGAGATGGCTCAGCGATTAAAGGCGAGGCTCACAACCAAAACTATGAGAGACAGGGTTTCTATGTGTGTCCCTAGCTGTCCTGAAATTCTGTCTGTAGACCAGACTGATTTCACACTCAGAGATCTGCCTTTCTCTGCCTCCTGAGTGCTGGGATTAAAGGCATGTGCCACCTCTGCCCAGAAAGAATGTATTTTTTTAACATCTAAGAAAGTTATTATATCTTTGGTGCAGTATTATTCCCATTATCTTGAACAGAGTAAAGATAGAAAATAGCTAATACAAATCTTGCTAGTCTGTTGTACATTAAAAGAAACATAAAATGTTCCATTTGGAAATACAAAATTCTCTAAAAGTGATTTCAAGGATAAAACAGCTGTTTAGAGTCTTGGAATTTAATTTTCCCAACTCTTTTGCTATGCATATTTACTTACGTTGTGTGCATGTGTACAATTTTATGTGTATACATATGTGCACAAGCTATGGAATGAATGTTCATATCAGCAGATAACACACAGGAGTAGGCTCTCTCCTCCTCCTATGATGCGGATCTCAGTTATAAAACTCAGTGCTTCAGCATTGGCAGCACATGCCTTCACAAACCCTAACTCTTACCAAATATTAAGAGAATAGATGTGGAAATAGTATTCAATTAGTCCTCTCCTGCTTAACATTACTTGTGTAACTCCATTTTAAAAGAATTATGAAATTTACTAGAAAGATTGCATTGGTTTGGAGAGCTAAAGTCCTTTCTTATACAATAAATTAACCTCCTGCTCAAATGCACAGTTTCAAGACATTATAATAGGAAAGAATCCTGGAGTAGTTTAGAAAATGGAAGTACTTCCTATAGTGTATCCATTTCCTTATCACTTCAACTGGAGACCAAGGAGGGCAGATGCAGTAAAGAGTCAAATGTGGTAGAATATTATTTTAAGCTGCGTGCTGCATTTGTTTATGCTGCATTTGTTTAACTCTGTGAAGCTCTGATTCTTTGCCTGTCTAAAACACCTGATGGTCAAAACAACAACAACAACAAAAAAACCAAAAAAAAAAAAAAAAAAAAAAAAGATCTGAATGGCCAATAACAAGGCAGGAGCAAGGACAGGCAGGGCTGGCAAGCAGAGAGAATGGATAGGAGAAAGGAGGAAGGAGGATAAGAAGAGGACACTAGGGGCAGCCACCCAGCTACAAAGCCACACACAGAGTAAAAATAAGATATACAGAAGTAACAAAAGGGAAAGGCCTAGAGATAAAAGATAGATTGGGTAATTAGATAAGAAAAGCTAGCAAGAAATAAGTCAAGCTAAGGTCAGGCATTCATAAATAAGACTCCATGTGAGTTATTTGGATGCTGGATGGTGGTTCCCCCTCCAAAAAAAAAAAAAAAAAAAAAAAAAAAAAGAGTAAGAAAACACCAACAACAGTTAAACCTCTGGGAGAACAGAAGCTAAAGAGTAAGTGTCCTGATTTTCACTTTAAGGCTTCTCCATTTTACAACACTGCTCCTTTCTCAAGTATAATTGAGGAGTTATTTAGAGGTCAATTACTGTTATCCAAACCCCTAAGAAAAAGATAGACTCTGAAGGAAAATAGGTATCTAAATAGCACAGAAAACCAATGCCACAAAGTCATACATTTTACCACCTACTAAAAAGAATGGCTTAATTTCTTAAATATAAAACAAAACCTGTAGATCTCCTAAAATAAAGGAAACTATACACTAATTTAAAAAGTCAAGCTCTTTTTCTCTAAAGGGATATTATTCTTACTAGAAAGGGAAGATGTATGGGCTTATAGACAGAGGCTGCAGGGTGCTGAACTCTACAGAAATGACGGATTCCAATGGAAATGCTAATGTGGAGGGGGAATCTCATGGAGCCTCAACCTACACAAAGAACTAGAAGTAACTAATGCTGAGAACACAAGAACTGCTCTCCCCCATTGAAGAGTTCCCACATTGTTTACACGATACCAAATATTCAGCCCTGAATTCATATGCATACCAATAACATTATACAGACTGAGCATACACACAAGCACATATAGATATAGACGCAGATGTAAATATAGATATATGCACACTTATATGTATGTAAACACATATAAATACACAAACATGTAACAACAATTAAGGAAATAGAGTGAATGGATTTCAGATAAAATAAAAGGATGCATGGGAAGAGCTAGAGGGAAATAATGCAGTATTTCAGTTAAGAAAAACTAAAAAGAAAGGCAGGTAGGAGAATATGTAGAGTCTTTAGAAACAACAAGGAAAGCTCAGATTTACAGAGACGCTTAGTGTCTCCAGAAGCCTGCCTACAGCATTTGAGGCACCATTATTCTAGGAGAGCACAGAGGACTCCAGACAATTAAGGACAACTTTGTAGGAGGGAGGATCCATGCATGTGGTGATGCTTCCTCCCAGAATCTTGGCAAAGCCATCCAGGTCCTTCGTTTGGGCTGATGATACACTGTTCTTCCCATTCACCCAAGAGCATGCACACAATGTACGGAGCTTTGAAAGATTTCTATTGGGCTTTCCTATTAAACTACATGCATCATTTATTCATTTTACTTACAAATTACTTAATTTGCACACCCCATGAGATAAACGGATTGTTCCTCGGTGTTTTTGAATTTTGACCATTCATGACAATCCTCCACTTTGATCTTTAAAATCATGTGTCTGTTTATTCTTTACAAAATTTTGTGAATGGGAAATATATTTTCTTCTTTGTACAGAAAATATGTGTTGATGCCTTTTTCTGTTTTTTTTTCTACTTTGAAATTATTTGTTCTTGCATTCCAGGTATAAAAAAAAAATGCTCTTTTCTTCTAAAAGCATCTTTAAATTTTACTGAAATTTTACAATTAAATGTTCTTATCCTATACAAGTAAGGTCAGCAAAATGGCTGAGCAGATAAAGGCATGTATTACCATGCTTGACAACCTGAGTTCATTTTCAAGACCTACACGAGAATCAAATCCTGCAAGTTGTCCTCTGAAGATGTATGCATTACTCACTGTGGTTGCTTCTTTTTTAATGCAAATAGTTCAGTACTCAACACACACTGATCAATCTCAATGTCTGTCATTGTCTTTAAACCTATGCCTAAACAACTGGGTTGCTAGAAGCCTGGCTGCCATTTTTAGTCTGGAAAGTACAATGGAGAGCATCTCTAATAAAAAAAATGTCAAAATACTAACAAAAGGACCAAAGACTCAGAGATCAAAATTATGGCCAAGACAATGAAAACAGGAAAAATACCTAAAACACAATGCAGCCTTTGATATCAAATGGATAAAACAAAAGGGCCACTCATCCTAAGCTCTGCAGAATTTTTGATAAATGTGCATGGTTGGATCAAATAAGACATAAAGGCCATATTAATGTCTCATGATAATTCCTACTACAAAGGTATAGTTTTTCAATCAAGGGTGGTATTGACAACTAGAATGAAGCAAAATGAGGTAGTGCTGTCCCCAGCATAGCCTTCCAGAGGCCTGGCAGCATTTGCAACTGTCCGGAGTTCTGGGGCCACCCTTAGCTGGGAAAGTCTCTTTTGAACTCTCTAAGGATGATTGCCACTGGAGAAGTAACTCTGGACATCAAAATTGTCTGAGTAAACCTATCCCCAGCCAGAGATGTGGATGAGTGTAGCTCTTAGGCCAGTCAGGCAAAAGCCAACAAGTTCACCAAGATACAAATCCCTGAACCAGGAGAAGCAGGAAGTCTGTGTTGTTTGAAGCACTAACTTGTTTATTTGGAGGAGGGTGGGGAGGGGTAAGGTGGCACTGGATAACATAAATAATGACCACATGCTGCCTATAATAATGAACCATGCTGCCTATAATATATTAACAGCTCCCAAGGGAGAGCCCGAATTCTGGAAGCAATGCCTTATACTTCATTCATGTCTCCTTCATACATAAATTTTGGGCATTATTACTGCAGGTACAATGTTTCAGAGAAAATGTTCAGAGATGTAATCACATTTAATTAAGAAGTTCAAGCAGAGGGCTCCCTTATAAACTGTTAGAAACTCGGCTGCTTTAATTACAGAAATTCACTGTGCTATACCTTGGAGTGATTTCATTCAGCACTGACATGTCTAGAGAATATTAAAATGTCCAAACATGTTTGAAAGCATCAGCAATTTTTCTTTATACCTTAGGGTAAACTCAGTTAAATGGCAATTGAATATATTGCAAGAAGCATTTACTGCCCTGAGGTTTAGACCACTGTCATTCTGAATGTGTAGACCACTGTCATTATGAATGTGGCTTCACTTCACACAATCATGGCTGTGCACACTCATCTGGAACACTCTTGCTGAAACAAGGCAAACAGGAATCTGCTGGTAAGCACATGAAAACAGCATAGCAGCAGAAAATTGTATGGTGGCAGCTTGGACATGATCAGTGAATGCACACCAGATACGGCTTCGGTTTGATTACTCTCTTCATCCAGGCCAAATCATAGGAAGCAGATTGTCATGTGATAAAGCAGAGGGTAAGGAAAAGATAGAAGATTTACAGATGAGCTGAAGCTCTGAAACCCATAAAGGAACCAGGGCATTTATTTCACCAGCTCCCACTGCCTTCTCCCACTGAGTGCAGATACACTATGGAGTCATCATTTTATATGAGAACTTCTCCACTCTTGTGATTCTCCTTCCAATCACTTGGATTCTGTCCTGTTGGAATTCATTTACGTGAGGGTCCACGGACTTTATTAATCTGTTGTAAAGTAAGAGTTTTCCCTTCCTGACATGCAGATATAGACTTAAATAATACAGTTGGCTATTAGAACACACAAATTAGAGTACCAATTTATTTCTGACATCATAGTGCATGGGTGAAAGATGTATTTTGACACTTAGTCCCTGCCCAGATATCATCAATGGAATTAGAATCAAATGCTAAGAAAATTGTAACAATTCAGAACCTAGTCTCAAAAATAATTATCTGTGTCTCTGAGTAAGGAGGCATTTAAAAACCACAAAATAGGAAATGTACTTTGAACAGACTAAAAAACAGCATTGATTTGGTTAGTATCTTCAATGCACAAATCTAAAAGGCTCAATAATTTGTGAGTTTTTATTTTACCCAAAAATTAGTGATTTCAGATGTGTTTAGTAGACTGAGAACTTTCTTTCCAAAAATCAAAATTCATCATTTGCTTCCAATAATGGCCTTGAACTCAATTACTTCTAACAGGGAAGTAAAATACATTCTTGTTATAATGGAACTTTAAACAAAACTAGATAAAAAGGTTAAAACTTAATAGTTTTTTTCTGTATTTTGACTGCATTTTAATGGTTTTCTTAGAAATTGCCATTTTGTTGGTACTAAAAGATTTGTAAATATCAATTTATAAACACTTCATTCTAATGGCCTGAAATCTCTGAGTTTGAAGACAACTGGATGATTAATATCTGCTGGCATAATCATTTTCCTTATTAGTTCTATAGCCAAATGGTTAGTCAATTGCTTGTGATGACCAGGAAGCTACTAAATGTATACTCAACAATAAATAAACCATCTTTAGAAATGGAGGTTTATAGCACATAGAAATTCTATTGCTGTAAGAATACTTCTGGGTTCCATACTTAAAGGTGGTGGGAATCTTATCTTTGTTTCCAAAACAGTACAATATACCCAATTACTACATTATGTTATATTGTAATGTATAAATAAACATGTACAAAGAAAGAAAACTGAAAAAGAATCTTGTCATAGATACTAATATTTTCTATTTTCCCTTCGTCATGTCATGGCAAAATATTTTCTTTGAAAGTCAGAAGTCAGACAAAAGCTTCTGCAATATGAAGTTCTATTAAATATATATATAAACTGAAAAAGTGAAACTTTGGTTAAATATTTAATCAACTTATTTTAGTGTTTACAGTTACATTGAGAAGAAGTAGTGGCTACAGCAATAAAGTATTTCATGGTGTTTTTCTCTATAATACTTTTGTGCAGATGTGCAAAATAAATCTTAGTAAAGTAGAATTGTAATGCAGTGAGACTAGTTTTGGGCAAAGGTAAATCATAGCAATTTGAATTTATTCAAAATAATTCATTTTAAATTAGCAAAATCAATGATGCTAAATCATTTTCCTATTTAATATAGTGATCTTGAAAAACTATACAATTATTGTAATTTTGTGGGCATTTTCCACATATACTCGCAAACTTTTTGCTTTGGGTTGTGCATTGGACTGCCCTCCCCCCCCCAAAAAAAAAAACAGGAAAGCTTAAGTGGCTAGAAATTCTCCTGTTAAAAACAAGCTATTTGTGAGTGATTCCATTAGAGGTTGTGATTGAAGAGAAACAGATTTTTCTACCATTGAGAAAGGCTTCCAGTAAACAGTGAACTCTGAAGTACTGTTGAGAGATAGAGTTCTTAGACTCTGCATAGGCCCCGAGCAAACATTCGTGGGGAGAATTTTAAAACACTTCGAATGCTGGCTCCAGACTCTGGTCAATAGGTTGATCGGTTGACACTACAAATGGCAATCATGATTAGGACCAAGAATGTTGAAGAGCTCAGCAAGTAGAGCAAGGGAGAGGGAGGAAATGAACTCTGCTGACCAGCTACCAAAACTCCAATGAGCAGCTAAAAGTAGGGGTGGAAATCAATGAAGCAGCCCTGGGTTAGTTTGCTCCATTGATTTTTTGTTTCTCATTGAAATGTTTTCTTTTATTTACTTCCCATTTCTTTTGAGAGAGTTAGAGTAGCATTGTTGCACCTTTTCAAAGCCTTTGAAAGGAGAAGACACCTTTGCACACTCTGAATATCTGAAGTCCACCATGCAAAATTATGTGGGTTTATTGCAAACTCCAGTGCACATGCCCTCTAACAATCATTCCAGAGTAGGCAAAATACTCACATCCAAAAATGTTAATACTAAGATCCCAGGAAACTGTGAATAAGTCAGGTAAAATAATGAATTGGAAACACAGTTTCCAAAAATCTTATATTGTTAATATTGAGGCACAAAGATGAGAAATTATATTGGATTATCTAAACATTCAAATCATAACCATGGAGGTGGGAGTATGAGAGGAAGTGGGGCAGAAGAATTGCCAATATCAGAGTAAAATGATATGGAAGGAATCCATGTGCCATTGTTGTAGCTAGGGCTACAAACCAAGCAACATGGGAATGCTCTAGGAATTATCAAAGGCAGAAATAGTCTCCTTGAGTTCAGAGAAAGGAAAGTCGACTTCAGCTCTAACTTTTATTTAAAGTTCTTGAAGTACTTAATTGTAATAGAATGGATTTCCACTTTGTGGTAAATTTCCTAGGGGAGACAGGAACCTATACATATTTCTATTAATTTTCTTGTGAAAGGAGAATAGATAGACTATTCATATTTCTTCCACTGAATGAAATGGATGGGAAAACTGACTTCCATTATACAGTTATTGAATCATTTGAACTTAAAGTTTTGTATCTAGTTAAGAACCTTAGAAACTTCAACTTTGCTTTGCTATCTAGTTGTATTTATTATTTTCAAAGGATAAACCAACATAGTCAAATTTATTCTGTCCAATAAGACTCAAGCAAATAACTTTTCAAGAGTAACCTTGAAGGGCTCCGCCTCAACACTTTAGGTTATATTTGCCACTGGAATTCTAAGCAGTGATAACTAAGCCATTCTAAAATTGGGTATCATGATTCTTAAAATTAGAAAAATAATTCACGTTGCCTCTAAGCTGTAGAGAAGTAGGTACTACAGCCCAGTACTTGTGACATTTATAGAACTTGTGTGACTTTGGGATGATTTAAGAACAATAATTAGAGTAAAAGGTCTCTATTTTTAACACTTCTTCCGTGAGCTTCATTATAAATCCTAGACTCAACATAGATTGCCCTTCTGGATCTGTCTTTTTTTTTCTTTCATTTGTGTTCCCATTTGCCACCACAACAAATACAGATTCCATAATGTCATTCCTGTAAATCCTGTGTCCTTTAATAACATCATGACATTAATGTGTTGTTTCTTCTATGTCTTATCTGTCTCCCATGAAGCATTAATATGAAGTTCCAAGGTATTTCCTCAGAGTTTTGTTCTGGTTAGCCTAATTTCCATTTTTCTGACTCCTTTGTTTTTGTCCTTTGTCTTCACCATATTATTTAACACAGTGCACCAAAATCTGCCAATGTTCATTTGTAAAGTATAATTCCCTATGGGCAGAATGGGACATGGTGATTGTGCCACCCTGGATGTTGGCATCAGTTAAATTCTTAGTAAACATCTAGGAAGAAAGGAGGGATATAGTTTATATTATGTGTTTTCGTGGTTGTCATAGGAAGAAGTGTTATCATGGCATGGGCTCACCCTCAGTGTAGTGCCGTTAGCCATATTGTGAAGTTGACATGGCTTTTACTTGTTAGAATGGAATGGGTTGACTTGGATAAACTTCTCCCACTAAGAACCTCTTTCAGGGTCTATTTTATATATGAAATATCCCTGGATAAGATTCTCCTTCCAAAAGAACATCATGGTTGGATGGAAATAGCAACAGATGTATTTTCAACCATATCGTTCATTTTTTTCTACTCTGTGGTGGTGGCAGGGGAGGCTATCAGTGGCATTGGTAGGGGGTACTATGAGAAAACCTAATTGGAAGATCTTGTCTGTGGTATCAAGGCTACCCATAAATATGGATTAATTTGTTAAGTAGTTTATAGGTGGTAACTGTTCAGTAGCTATGTAAGTGTCATCAAGACTTCTGACTGGCAGTTGTGCATCCTTTTCAAGAATAAACCAGGGAAACAGAATTTACTATGAATCTAAACACTGTTTTGCATTTTAACACAAGCTATTATCAGCAATGCATCAGCCTTATTCCGTTTGATAAGTTGTATTTGCTCGGTGGGAACAACCTGATGAATCATGGGCAGATTTTAAATCTGTGTTTTACATTGAGCTTTATAAACCACAAATAATTGGTTTTTTAATCCATTGAAGTAATCATAATAAGCTTTAGATAGAGTTTAGCTGTTTCATGATAATTTTACTTCAATTTTTCATGTGTGTACCCATATGTGTATATGTGTGCAAATGAATTTATGGTGAGAGATCACAACAGAAAAGCCCCAAATTCGTAGTTTCAGTTATTTAAATCATATCAAAGCCTAGGTGTATAGTTACACTGTAAAGCAGTTGCTTAGCCTGTACATGGCTAGGTGCTAGGTGCTATTCTCTGCATAATATACACAGAGAGAGAGAGAGAGGGAGAGAGAGAGAGAGAGAGAGAGAGAGAGAGAGAGAGAGAGAGAAAGAAAAGAATAAACTACATGCAATAGAAATATGTAATTTTCAATATTTTAAAATAAATAATATGCTATAATTTGACATTTAATACAGTCTAATATATTATAAATGGACACAATACTGCCTGCATTTGAACGTTTACTTTTAGATATTATTTAAACTTGTACTTTAAAGACTAAATTTTCATTAAAAAATGATTCAGACAACTCCAAAAGTGAGAGTCATTTACACTCTCAGCAACCATTTCATGATGTCTACTATAAATACAGTTCTTACCTTGAGTCTGTCTGAATTGATAACTACTTCCTTAGATTACAATTTCATATTATTTTGTGCAATTGTAGTGATATTTCCCATAATCCACTGAAATCCACTGATAGACTTTGACTTACTTCAGTCAGCTGAGTAGCAACAGAACCTTTAGAAAGGGAGGGCTTACTGTGATGTTTTAAAGTTACATAGACAGTGAGATGTGGGAGACATTTAAAGTTGTCTAATTGTATTGCCTTTCTAATGCCTAAGTATTAATCTGTCACAATGTCAAATTATATACATTTGGGCTTTTTCTTTGGCAAAACTTGTCTCCTCTTAACAAACTCATAGTGTAAAAAATTTAAGAGTGCAATTAGCATGTCATATCTCCTGCAGATGATTTAGGAAAAGCATGAATCAGAGCTTAATAGTCAACATAATTTCATAGATAATCATGGCAAAATTATGGTACTGCAACAATTCAAAGGCTGTACAGTGGGACTAGCAGACAGTGACGATCAACTATTCATCTCCACCATCTGCCGTACATGCTTTTATTTAAGTCTTTTTGTGTTTGTGTGCATTTTTGTTTTGCCAATGTTTTCAGTTTTGAGTTTGCCAGCAGTTGGCCTCACATAAGAAAATAGGTTTCATGGTGTAAACAGATCTTCCCATGTATGCAATGAATTAGCTACACTGGCTATTCTGTAGCACTTAGGGAAAGAAGAGAGGCTGGGGGATTTCATTTTTATAAGTTTCCATAGATTGGCCAATGTATCCCTTGAAATTCAAACACATCAATCCTATAAGGAAGAACAACAATAACAAACAGAAAAACCTACAAGTATTGAAACAGTGCAAATACTGATTGAAGCATAAGCTTTGCAATTTTCCTTTAAATGGCCCACTTCAAATTTATGTGCACTATATTAACCATTGTCTCATACTCTATGAGTACTTAACAGCAGAAGGAAGTCAATGGCAAGTTCTGCTTTCCAAATTCTTCCAAATTTCTGGCCTTCACTACTTTGCAAATATGTCAATGACTAGTGAATTTCAGACATAGGAACTTAGAGAAAATCCCAAAATGGAGGGGGAAATAGCAAAAGGGACAACTTTATTGAACAAAACTGATATGGAGTGTGCAACTCAGGAAGGACAGATCCCACTATTGGGGATTCCCAAAATTCTTAATTATGTTTATTCATGCGCACAGGAAATACTGATCTGTCAGGCATGATTCTGAAAACTTTACAGGTTTTACTCATTTTTTTTATCACCTAGAGTTCACAGAGGACTAAATGAAATCAAAGAAGAAATGAGTGAATTACTCACCAGCTTACATTTGCTAAGTTTTGGAAGGTGGTTACAAACTCAGGCAATCTGCCTTCAGACCTGGCTCCTTACAACTTCACACCGTTTCAATGAATAGCACAACGATGTACTATACATAAACTGAGGTTATGAGTGTGAAAATTATAGTTATTTTTTGCAGCTGAGAGGTTCTACATTTTTCTATACTTGGCCAAAGCTGAAAAAGCAGGGTTCCTGTCTATCTGACAGAATGGTGTCGGCCAATCATAGATAAAGTCTTAGCTTGAAATGTGAGGAATTAGATTGAAGAGATAAAGAGGTGTAAATGACACAAACATATTTGGAAGCATTCAGTGTCAGAATAACCCTGAGATGTAATCGCTTGAATTCAACTTTTCCCCCTGCAAACTCTTCTCCCCAGATGTACCTCAGTTGTCTTTGAATGATAATGAAAAATTTTCAGTCCATGTCAAAATAAGGACACTGAATTACAGTGTTGGTAAAGTCCTCCATCTTCTATAATCACCATCATTTGCATCCAAGAGAAAGTCTCATTTTCATGGTGTATGTCTAAGTTATATTCCACATGTCAGAAGGAATACTTAGTTATGAGGTTTTGAATCCTTGTCATTCCATGAAAAGAAAAGCCATGTGTGTAAATTACAGTGTATTGGGATGATTGAATTTGGAGGATGCTGTGCCTCTTCTTGGTGAATTGGATGTAAAGGAAGTGTATGTTTTAACAAAAAGAAGAGGAAAATAATAATGTGCATTCTAGCAAAGTATCACGTTGTGTGAGATATGTTGACCACAATTCAATTGCTTGAATTGGAAAATACTGATTATATAGCTTTTGTAGGAGAAAATACACACAAGACATTGTTTGAGCTTGACTCCTAAATTAACTAAATTATTTGATATTACCCAAAATTATTTGATGTATCCTTGCCACTCATGAAGCTAAAACGTAATCTGTAGGAATGGAGGGAAAGCTACAACTATCAAAAGATAATGAGGGGGAATAGGACTGATGCCTTCAAGTACAAGTATACCTTTACTACTTATCAGATTTTGTATTACAACACAAACAAGGAAACATGTCTCGAATAGCCATCTAGAGAGTCATAGGAATCAATGAGTTAGAGTGGCAAGCACACAGGGATATGATGTAAGATCTCATTCTGCCACTTACCAGCCAAAGAACTCTTTTGAGGAAGGAACGAGGAAGTGTTAAGTTAAGCAAATGTCATTAAGATCTTTATATAGTTGTATTCAACACCTAACCTGCTGTTACAAAAACTAATATTTTCCCATTTCCTATAACCTCTTCCCAGATATGGTATAATTGGATGAATATCTGATCTATATTTTTAAAACATGTATTTTATTCAATGTTCCCTTTTTGGGGATGAAATGGAAGATGTGACTACTTTAAAATTTTGGTGTTTGTAATACTTTGGAGAAACAATAGTATTGACAAATTATAGATAAATGTTTTTGTGATAAAAATATATGTTTTTGTGTAGGAATAAATACATTTGTTTTAAATAAGCCTTGAAAATTTAATGAAGGAAAGAAATCTGTTAAGTTGTGTATATTTTAGCTATTTAAATTAATAAATGCTAACAATGCATATTACAAATTACTTAGAAGAAGAATTGCAATTTAATTTAGAAGATTAGTCATCCATTTGTTAATGATGTTTCTGACAGTTTGCATTGTATTACTATAATTACTAGCTGTTCAAACTTAATGTAAACTTATTCTTTTGTTACTTGCAGGTACATAATAATAAGGGTATAAATAAAAATTAGTACTCTGTCATCCATTTAACTATATATAATCTCTCATTGCCTCCAAAGAAACAATTTTTGTATAGTTATTATTTTGTACATTTTAAAATCATACTTTTTGAAACTTAAATCTCCATTCCAGTTTTGTTGCATTTGGGAACAGGAAAAGATGGTAAAATTGAGGAAATTAAATAGGATGTTTGTCTTTAATTCAAAATAATCTCACTCTTTGAGTGAACTCTACAGGTGTTTTGGCATTTTGATAATGGAATTTGATGTAAAGAGATTTAACAGAATAAAAAGTATGAAAGACAGAGTCCCAGTGAATGCACAGCAAATTACCTTCCAAAAGGGGGAAAGTTAAGAAGGATGTTCCTGCTTTGCATGCTAACTGGTCTCAATAATGCAGAGCTTAAGTGCAAGAGAGAGAATTTAAAGAGAAACAAAAATCTTGACATGAACTTGTCTTCAAGTAAGTGTCAAGTAGAAGTTGCTTCTCTGCATAAAAACTGTGAATACATTCAGGGATTCACTTACCCTTTAGGATGAATTAAAGAATGTCATTTAACTATTTTAAATGTTGTCCATTCAAAATGAGGACTAATTATCTGCCCATGATATACCTACATGGCTTCCGAAGAACACGTGGAGATTGGCTATGATTAAATGCATTTACAATTGCAGTCAGGTTCAAGAATCAGTCTAAGATGATCTGAGAAGTGTGACCAGTTATACATTATTTATGAACTTGAGAAAATAGTGAAATAAAATATCCCCTTACAGTGTGTCCACACACCTGCCATGACATATTCTAAAACAGTTAGTGTCTAACATGCTTTTGCTTTTGAAAAAAGCAAAAGTTCTAGCCAGATAGCGATTCATATATAATGATAATAATATTGAATATTTAACCCCAGGGCTACCCACTGACCCGAAGTAGCATTATGAACCCTTCCTGCTAGGCAGGGTATAATTAAATTTGCTGTCTTGTAGGTAACTAAAATGATCCACATATATGTTTTTCCTTTGTCTGAAATGGAATTCTTTCCAGACTAATCCACAAAGCTACTACCATCAAACTTAATTAGGTTATTTTAAGCTAAGTTAGAGGAAAAATAAAAAAAATGAATTTATGTGAGAAATATATCTTCTCCCACCACTGATACTTATTTTAAAATGTTCAGTGTTGTTGAAATTCTTTTTAGGATTGGGTGTACTCATCTATATAAATTGAAAGATAAGAATAACTACAAATTCCCAGTAAATAAATGTATTTACCTGACTGAATTTTAAAAGATACTGGACATAAAACTTCCACAAAGAATTAAATGTCTTACATAGCCAACCATCCATGGATTATAATGTTGTTTGGGCAGCAAACCACTGGCTATCAGGAGAAAAGAAATATATCACACCTAAGTATTTTTTAATTTTTAAGCACTTTAGATAACCATGTAATTGTGATAGCAAGTCTCATTTACTTCTTTGTAGATAATGTCATATCTAGTGATGTTTTCCATCATTTTATACTTTCCTAATGTATTTATTTAAAAAATATATGCTAACCTACAAATTCATAGATACTGATTTCTTGTGCTCATTATATCATAAAAGAGCATTTTATTCAGCCTGAATGACTTAACATTGAAAATGCCTTTTTCATTCTTCTTGCACTTAGGCATGATAACTAAGACAATGCTTAAAAGATACACAGGATACAAACATCTGGTATGTTTTTTGAACAATGACACATGACCTTTGAACAGTGGCCATGTGCTAATTACATTCTGGGAGAAAATAATATCCACCTTCAGGGAGATAAATAGCTAAACTGTCATTATGAGTGGCACACATTTATCCCTGTAAACTAGTAAGGACAGCTCTGAATACACAGAAGACCTTGTGTGTTTAAGTCATGGGACTTGACTCTTCAATTCCTGGCACAAAGTGAGAACTCTTTACATTATATGAAGAAAAGGAAGTAGGATATGTTGCTCCCATTTCCTAAAACAAGGAACATGTGACAAGTGATTTGCCTAAAAACAAATCTGGAGGGAAAGAAATTTAAGGTTTGAGCTCAGCAGAGGCCCATGGAATAGGCACACTTGTTTCTCCAATCCTATCAATCTCCTCTAGGCTGATACAAGATAATTAACCCTGCTTAGCCATTTACCTCTTACTCTGTTATAGAGATGCTGTGAAGACTAAACCTGATTCTATACCTCAAATTCTTGGATTTAGGTACAGTAAATATGTACTTAAGAAAAGATAGGAGAAATTGAGAAAGGAACTAAGGATAGTTTCTGTTTTTCTTACATATCAATCCATCTACTGTGTGGGATTTTCAGCAAAAAATATAGGAAATTCTGTATGTAGATTTAAGAAACCTAGTAACAGTAATTGAAAAGTAAAATCCGGAAAGAAACATGGCATGATATTTAGTTACATTTTAAGAGATATTAGGGAAGAAAACTAAAGAAAGACACGGAAAGAAGAGAGAAGACAGGAGAGGGAGGAGACAGGCAGAAGAATGTGAATAAAATGAGTGAGAGAATGGGAAGAACTGCACACACGTGTGAGTCTCCACTTTGGGTGTTACATTCAGAAAAACACAACTTCCATAAAAATCTTACTGCCTTTTGGGTTTGCTTGGAGACGTGGTTAATAAGGAATATTGGCACTCAGTGGTTAGAGGTGCTTGACATGTTAATCTTGGCTTGATTTGTCAGAAGTTGCACTAGAGCTAGCGGTGCCCTTCATTTTACATGAATGGGCAGGCTGTAACATAAGGCTACAATGAAAATTATAAAAATGACTCTACAGCACATTACAACATCAGCATGAAAAATAACAAGAAAATGAGTGATTTGATCAGTCATTTCCTGTTATAAAGATGGAGAAACATAAAGCCTCTGAAATGAATATAAACTGCACCATGATAGACAACTTAATGGAAAACTTTGGTCCTAGTAAGAAACAAACATGGCTTTAAGGAAAAACGTGTAGATAAATGACACAGAACACTTGAACATTTTCCATCTACCCGTAATTGTCCAAAGGTTTCAGCACTGCCCTAACAGGAAAAAAAAAAAAAAAAAAAAAAAAAAAAAAAAAAAAAAAAAAAAAGAATAACAAGTCAACAGCAGCTGTCTGCTAGGCACACATTTAGATGTGCAGGCTGTCTTGTCTTATTTTAAATTTGATCGTGAGTATCCAGATCTTCCCATAAATATCTTCTGTGCCTTCTTCCTTTCTCTTCTGTGCTTATGGTTCACTCGCACCATCAGTAGAGAAACTGTGGTTTTCAATTTATGCCAGAGGATCTTATTTTTTTGTAATTACACATTACTCAGTTTCTCATTGTGCCCCCATGTTTCCCCCTAAAATCCCCATTAAAGGGGGAGCTACTAATGCTAAACATGTTTTCTGCTAAAATTCTCTTTTAAATTAGAAAAATGATAGATTTGCTTCCCAAGGAAGTTGGCTAGGCAGCAGCATATATTTTATAACAACATTAACCAAACCTTATTTGAGAATTGTTTAATGTTCTAAGGAAAGAGAAACTAATGACCTAAAATTAGTACAGGGTTTAGAGTGTTCCCCATGCTGCTTGCAATTCCCTTTCAAAGTCAGTCTGAGTGTTGTAACCACAGTAAAGTCTCATTGCAATTCACACAGGTTTAGCTGCTGTCTTGCAAGGCTAGACACAGTTTTAAAGAAAATGATTTATTGTTGTTTGGCATTTTGTATGTGCTTAAATGTTTCATACAATATGTTTTGATCATATTCTTTCCTCTCTCCCAGCTCCTCCTGGATCCTCCCTATTTCACTACCCACTCATTTTCATGTTTTTATCCTTCTGGCAAAAAAAAAAATGAAAGGGAAAATTAAATATAAAATAAAACATACAGCATAAATAAGACCTGCACAAGTTCAAGCCAGAAGAAATCCCGGCATGGGAAAAGGAAGTAGACACAAGATACAAGATCCCTTCCCTAACCAAGAAGCTGTTTGCTACTGATACCTGCTGGGAAAGAGAAAATTAATTTTCAACTATAAGTGACATTGTGTATATCAACCATACTCCAGGGTAGGCCCCATGGTCAGGAGGAGTCGGTTAACACAAAATGAACCCTATCTGGTAATTGTGACTCAAAACCAAAAGGTCAGATAGAATGCTTTCATTATATTATATTATAACTTTAAAAATATTTTTAAAATGGAGTCTATGTTTTGGTGTGCTTTTTTTGTTTTGTCTTTTATTCATTGTGACTTTTAAGGCATGGAAGAGATATATTGTTTAAAAGTAGAACTGTGTACCTAGATCTTTAGTGAACAAATAATAGTGGTGTAAACTTTTCCTGGAGACTGTGAAATTAAGTTCCATGTGGATCTTGTCTTTCAGATGTTAAAAACAGAGGAAAGAAAAAATGCAAATGATTTCAGTTCACATTTTAAAACTCTCCATTCTCTGGAAAGTACAATAAATTATGTGAAATGTTTCTAAATGAATACAAGTTCACTTTTGTCATGGTGCCTGACATTTGAAATGGAAACACTGGTCTATAGCATTCCCAGCATGACTGGCTTCATTAATAATTGGCCTCACCACCCTTCTCGCAATGTTGACCTCTACTTCAAAGTCCTAACAGACATCTTTACCCAGTTCTGGGTGAATGAGAAACCTGTTTTTCATCCCTAATAGACTGAAGATGGTACTTTTGCTTGGATGTTTCAGTCAGTTATTATTTCTGTTTTTCTGTTCATTAGAGGAACAAATACAGTCACTTCCAAACTGGAAATGCCATGTTTTTAGCAAGAATAATATCATAATGATGCTAACATCCTAGTAAAACAAAAATGAAACATATTGGCTTGATAAATTTCCTGCCTAGAGAGCTGCTTGGCACATTTCTGATTCATGATGAATAACTGTAGAATAATGAATTAATGAATGCTAAAACACTAACTGTGTGTCAGCACCATAATACTTCTCTCTGTTCTGCCAAATGCTTGAAGAATATACAATAGTTTTAAGCAGTGCTCATTACAAAGCTCAAAAATCTTCTATTAGAAAGGAAATAACGATTAAGTACAGCATTTGTTGTTGAATAGTTAGTGCCTATGCTACCATGTAAGAGTTAATGTCAAGGAATTAATTTACTCATCTTTTACTAAGGACATGGTAGTAAGTATCTGTAGTATTTCCCATTTAAAATTCTAAAATATGATCTGGAATATCTTATGCCCTTAGACTGTCAGAGTATTCTAAAACATGCATAAAAAATACAATGTGATCTGTTACTTGTAGCACTTGTATGCACCTATGTTCCTGGATTTTACCATGGCATTAACACTATTTTACATTTTCAATTACCATTATGTCTGTTTGTATATGTGTGCCTGTACATGTGTTTTAAGGCATGTCCATACATGTATATATGCATGTGGAGTCAGAGGTCAGCCTTGGGTGGAGTTCCCTAAAAGCTGTCAACCTTGTTTCTTGAAACTGGTTCTCTTTATCTTCAGATTTTTCAATTTAGCTAGCTTGGCTGGCCAGAAAGTCCCAGGAATCCCCCCCTCTCTACTCCCCAGTGCTGGGATTATAAGTAACCAGTCACTTCAGCTTTTTAAATGAGTTCTGGGGATCAAACTGAAGTCCCTATGTTAGTATCTGAGCTACCTCCCCAGTCTTATATTAATGCTTTCTTTTAATTTTATCTTATTTAACTGCAGCATTCAAACTGCTGTTTTATTTCTTCTGAGACAAAACAGTCAGAGATGAGCTTTCATTTCAGAGATAACAAAGCTATCACTGCTTATTAGAGACTGGGAGTTGGACAGACCCCAGAGTAGGCAAGTAGTCAGGGGGTGCATTGCTGGGTAATAAATGTCACAAATTTCCAAGATGTCTGGCTTCTTCCTCGCCCTCCTGAGTTGAAACAAAAGCCTGGCAGCTTACTGGAAAGGCTTTGTAGGCTTTTGTCTCCCAAAAGCAGGCGCCCTGCTGATGAACTGACTCATCAAGGTCAAGGATAAGTCATAAAATAGTCTGAGCCAAACCAACCATGTGAGCTTTCTTCGAAGGGACCAACTCTAAATTGGGGAAGGAAAAACTCCTGAAGCATTAAAACCCCCAGCCCTTAAGAAAAAAACTGGATTTTTCCTGCTTCCCAAGCCCCCTTCTGCTTTTCAGGGGGCTTTTTTTCTCTGGGAGTCTGTTGCGTGTGGGTTCGTACCCACCCCAATAAACGCCTCTGTTCAACGACTGATGGGCCTGTGGTGCTTGAGGTCTCTCCACTGCTACCTGTTGGGCTTCTGCTTTTTCACACTAACTGGCAGAGAAAACAAACCTGATCAACCCTAGTCTGGAATCACTTGTATGGAATGTTAGCTTAAGCAGCCTACAAAGTACTTGTGCAAAAGCTGATGCCAGTACCACTCTAAGTGTGACATGATTTTTTCTCACTCAGTTATTTACCAAGCAAAGTAATGAAATCATTATGAAGTCCCCAGTAGGCCTGCCAGCCTTGGGACTGTCCTTCTGTGAGCAGTCAAGGATGGCTAGAAACACAGCTCAGACTAAAATTGTAAACTTTCTTTCAACATTGTAAGGTTTGCTTTAGCTGTGTTTTGTAACTTGATTGTGATTTCTCAAATGTGGACTCGTATTGTGCAACAGCTGTTGCGACATCAAAACTTGGACAGGCCTGCATGTGTCTGGAGATGTTCATGGTGCTATACTACAAGTTTCTATAAACTCCAGGGCTCATAAAAGCACTAGGTGTTACCTGTAACAACCAAAAAAGCCTGTGAAGAGTGTTTATGGACTTTTTTATAATCAAGTCCACTTCTGAAGAACCAGGGTCTCATGTTATTCCAGAGAATGACAACTGAAGGAAAGAAGCAGTGGTCAGGAGAGATATCAAGATACTTTGCGTGTAAGGCAAAGTTTTCTATTGTGAGAAGCACGTATTTTAGAGCATTTAAAGCTGCTAAAATAAGTTTTGGTTAGAGCTTACAAAAATCTCAATTAAGCCACTTGCAAAGAGAATTGTTAGAAGTTCCACAGTTCCCAGAAACAGGAGGACTAGCTGTCACATTGTGTTATCCCAGATTTCCTGTAAGTAGTGTTATCTAAACAGGGGAAGGTGGAGGCAGTAAACCTCTCAAGGTATTCTGATACAGTGTAGCTTTTTTTCTTATCTGGTTTGGGAGGAAAGAATATTTAGGAATTCAATAGTGATAAGAAAATGAACTTTCCAAGATAACAAAGAATATATTTTTAACAGATGTTTTGTTGTTCTAGATCCAATTACTTCTGTAAACCTGCTTTTCAGTACAATATTGCTACAGCCATGAAGTCTCAGTGTGGCTGACCAAACAAGACCTGAACAAGGATGATAACAACAGACATCTTAATGTGGAGGTTGGAAAATGTCATGCTCCACATCCCTAGACAAAGAAGTACAGGTGAGTGAAGCATGCTGGGTGTGGAAGAAACAGTCTTCTTCCAGGTCACTTTCCTCAATTGTCTACACAATACTAAGTGATAAGTCCTCAAATAACAACGTACAATTAACATTAAAGGAGTAAGAATGTTCCAGTTATGCATTTAGAGCTTTATATTTATATGAATAAAACAACTATATTGTAAATATATTTTAATTTCAAAAATTAAATAATTCTATTTTTTTTTTTTTTTTTGGTTTTTTGAGATAGGGTTTCTCTGTAGCTTTGGAGCCTATCCTGGCACTTGCTCTAGAGACCAGGCTGGCCTCAAACTCACAGAGATCCGCCTGCCTCTGCCTCCCGAGTGCTGGGATTAAAGGCATGCGCCACCAACACCCGGCAAAAATTAAATAATTCTTAAGAAAATTCAACACTGTTTCTTCATATTCATGAGTATCAGGAAGAAAAAGCATGGAATATTCAATTTTAGGTATTTTAGTGGTGATAATATATTCTTTATATTATATTATATTATATTGCAGTCATTAGTTACAGTAAAATTAAAGAACAAAAAACATTTCTAAAGTTCCAAGGCTATTAAGTGAATGTAGTTTATGTAAGTATGTTTATCTATATATGTGTGAGTTTAAATTTAAGGAGATGTTAGATGACCCATAGGAGCCACAGAAAATTAAGGATAAGCTCAAAATAAAATGAGCAAGTTGCACTAAATAGTTCAATAAATTTCCCAATCAAACTGTGAACTTAATATATCAATCATGCAACAAAACTACTTTTTTATTGCCAGCAGAATATCTTAGAAGAAAGCAAAATTACCCATAATAACAGTGTTGTGCACATTCAGAGTATCAGCAATGATAGCACAGTTTTAAAAGTATGATGCATAAAAGAAATCATCAAAGTACAGTTTTTCATAAGCTTCTCTGTGTTCTTTTTTCAATACATGGAATTTATTAAATTCAAGTGAGACATGACAACTTGTTTTGTGATACACTGTTTACTTTGCAATGTTTTACATTGTGTATTTTTTTGTTTGTTTGTTTCAATTGGTGGATATTTTTTTTTGGTGAATGAAAGTGGAGAAGGGAAGGAAGTGGTTCAGAACTGACACCAAACATGAATCAGTGCTCCGTATGCCAATCAAGTAAATGAAAATTCGTGCTGTTACTGCCTTGGCAATAATGAAGATAAATAGACAAAGGACTTTGAATGGCAACTGGGAGGAAGAGAATGAAGCTTCTATTTCAACAAGGAACCTTTTTGTGCCATCACATATAGCTTTGTGAGCTGGCCAAATTAGGATGCCATATGACAATTCATGTTAAGAGAAGACTATGGAAGACAGAGCTCATGCACTTTTATTTAAGTGTTCTGATTAAATAATAGAAAATATGCATATTTTATTAATTGTTCATGTTCACTTCTCCGCACACCACACTGTCTAGTATACATGTTTAAGGTGACTCATTTTAAATGAACACAACTAAAATAGATAAATAAATTTAATGCTGTAATAATGACATTTCAGGCCTAATTTTTGTAATATAGGATTATATTTTGAATATAAGAAGATTTATGATTATCTGCAGGTAAATATCTGCATTATGGAACAAGAATTCATAATTATAGCTAAGTTATTTCAAATAACTAAATTTCCACTTCATCAAAATATCTATATCATGATGGATTCTGAATATTGGATATAGCAATGAGAGTATAATAATTTATTATTCAATAACGATAACACAAAATAGATCATATTATCCAGCAATTGAATACCAGCAATAGTATATATTTAATTGAGTTAGATGATTCCTCTTTACTAAAATAGTCATTAGTTAAGAAATAAAGTTAGCATGATATAAAAACTAATTTTGATTATAATCTTAAGTAACACAAATGCTTAACTTTCAAACTTTAAATTGCACTAAATTACATACTGTTTAACAGTTTTTTGATGGTCACTAAGAGCTACCTGGAATTTTCTAAAATCTTAAATATCTCATCAAGCTAAAAGTAACATTTTCCATTTTTGTCTACTCTAAATGGATAATTGTAAGATGAACCACAATTATCACAACAATATATTATTACAATGATAATATATTTATATATGAGAAGAAGAAACAGAACTAAATATGACCTGGATGAGAAAATATTATATTAGTAGTAAAGATTTTAGCAATATTATGCATAAATGTCACCATAAATAAATCAAGTATATTTAAATTTAAAAACACATTCATTTTACAATTGTCTCTTAGTAACAAAGCCAACTTGAAAATTCTGTTGCTTTGCTCCTTGGGTGCTTTTTTCACTTCATCAAAAAAATTCATAATTAACATGGTATGTACTTACTCATATGTGGATTTTAGGCATAGAGAAAAGCATTACCAGCCTACAATCCACACTGCCAGAGAAGCTAGGAAACAAGGAGGACCCTAAGAGAGACACATACATGGTTCCCTGGAGAAGGGGAAAGGGAAAAGATCTCCTGAGCAAATTGGGAGCATGGGAGGAGGAGGGAGGGAGCTAGGAGAATGAGAAGGGGAGAAGAGGAGGGGTGAGGAGGCCATGAGGGAGCAGAAAGGTTGAGTCAGGGGAAGAATAGAAGAAAACAAGAAAGGAGACACCATAATAGAGGGAGACATTTTAGGTTTAAAGAGAAATCAGTCACTAGGAAAATGTCTGGAGATGTACAAAGATGACACCACCTAACAATCTAAGCAACAGAGGAGAAGCTACCTTAAATGCCCTCCCCTGGTAATGAGATTGATGACTAATTCATGTGCCATCCTATAGCCTTCATCCAGCAGCTGGTGGAAGTAGAAGCAGACACCCACAACTAATCACTGAACTGAACTAGAATCCAGTTGCAGAGAAGGACGAGTGATGAGCAAAGGTGTCCAGACCAGGCTGGTGAAACCCACAGAAACAGCTGACCTGAACAAATGGGAGCTCTTGGTCTCAAGACTGATAGCTGGGATACCAGCATGGGACTGATCCAGACCCCAGGAATGTGGGTTTCAGTGAGGAGACCTCGGAAATCTACGGGACCTCCTGCAGTATTTCAGTACTTATCCCTAGCATAGGTGTGGACTTTGGGAGCCCAGACCACATACAGGGATACTCCCTGACCCAAGACAAATGGGGGTGGGTCTAGGCCCTATCCCAAAGGAAATGGTAGAGTCTGATAACACCCTATGGAAGGCCTCACCCTCCCTGGGGAGCAGAAAAATTAGGGGGGATGGTAGGGGAGGAGGGGAGGGAGACGGAACTGGGATTGACATATAAAACAATCTTGTCTCTAATTCAAATAAAAAATCTGAAAAAAACTTCATAATTATGTGTTTGAGGCCACCCAAGAAAATCTACAGAGCTCACCAACTTGTAAGCATTATATATAATGATGGGTAAGTAATAAAATACTGGATAGATAAAAGCACAGTCACTATTTTGAAAAAAAATGTTTGATTTATAATAACTCAAAAAATTTTCCAACAAACAATGTCTAGACACAGACAAAAGGTCAATATTAATATTAAATAGAACTATTGCTAATAATGTAGTGCTGCTTGTTTAAAGAAATGACAATAAGAATAAAAGGAGAGCATAAAGAAAGACCTGAAAAAAGTGAATCAGCTTTTATTGAAACAGGATTTGAACAATTATACTGAAATTCATGTAGTGTTCAGAATCACATTGGAGACAGTAAATCTGACTATTATCCCAAATAGCATAATTACCTCCTTTCTACTAAATACTCTATGCTCTTTTCAAAAAAGATGGGCAGAGGGACTAATTCTCCGTAGTTATGCAAATCTCTCCTAGAATGAACACTATCGATAATAGCCATAGGTCAGTTTATTTCAAGATAATATACCAGGTGCCCGCATTGTCAAAATACCTGCATTATAATTCTATTCCAGTTGCTGCTTTTAATTACGAGGTTCTTCTCAACAGGAAACAATCCCGCAGAGAACTGAAACAATTTATTTTAAATACTATAAACAAGAGATTCTCTGCTTCATGGATCTGCGAGTCTGGAGCATCCTGTGAGCTCACAGCATGTTAAGTCTACTGAACACACACAGTATCGAGAAAGGCAGACTCTCATTTCAAAGTGGTTTTCCCATAAAAGACCGTAAATGCAGGTTAAAATGCCTTTGGTTCTATAGCAGTTGCTAAATATTATATTCTGCTGTCTTTATAATCAATTTCATGGACATTCAAATCGTTTGTGCAAATCAAATATTCTAGTTGTGAATCCACTGAACATGAACATCAACAAAGGCATTCATGCAAGACACAGCTCTCGATTTGTTTCCAAAATTATTAGAGTTTTAGAATAATGATGTCTACACAGTCCTTATACCACACACTGATATGCAACTCTTATCTGCTCAAGGAAGGACATGGATTTTACCAAACCTTCTCCAATTACTCGACAGAGGTAATTTTTCTATCACTGGTGGTAAAAGGGAATATAAAAAAGCAAGTACCTGGGATTAAAAGAAACGTCAAGAAAAACAAACATCTTAGTTAACCAGCATGTGTCTCCATATGGAACATCTAAAATTCACAGTAAGAACATCCCAGAATGCCTTATGTGTTAGTCATGATTCTGCATGTAACACTGCTGACTAATTTAATGTTCAGTCCTCGTGTTACAGATTAGCTCAAAAATGTTAAGTAATTTGCCCAAAGTTCTCAATTCTTATGAGTGACCTAGACTATATTTGAATTCAGTTTATCTTCAGAGACTGACCAACAAATACTTCAGATGCCAACGTTTAGAAATAGGAGTAAAACACACACACACACACACACACACACACACACATATATATATAATTCTTTGAAGAAATTGTTTTGCACAGGGTCGTTTGTAGTTCACACTAGGAAGCAGCTGAGTGTTTGGGAACTATCCATGCTTTTCCTCTTTGCTTTCTGTAACCCAGAAACCATCATCGACTGTCCTCAGAATACATTATACTAATATCTCCAGTGTGTGAGTGTTGTGATTGTCTTTCTTGTTTGTCTTCTCATGGTAAAATGTATATCCAAACATGAAAATTAGAATAGCCATATTACTTATTTATTTATTTATTTATTTATTTATTTATTTATTTATTTGGTTTTTTGAGACAGAGTTTCTCTGTGGCATTGGAGGCTGTCCTGGAACTAGCTCTTGTAGACCAGGCTGGTCTCGAACTCACAGAGATCCACCTGCCTCTGCCTCCCTAGTGCTGAGATTAAATGTGTGCACCACTAATGCCCAGTGAATAGCCATATTACTTGATAGTAAAATTTCCTGTGTTGATATATGCATGGCTTTCAGATGCGAAGTGTCTTTTACTGCTCCATGTTCTAAGATTTCTTCTGATAGTTAAAGCCATAAATTGCTTGGGCAAATTAATGAAAATTCTTCAACAAAGATTCTCCCTTGTGTAATATATGAGATGCAAAACTAGCTTTACATTAGTTTAAGGAGAACTCCCTGTGTAATTCTAATGAAACTTGTTCCTTAGTTTCTGTAATAATATAAATAACTTTTTGCACATATGTTTTCAGAAAACATGACTAAGTACAAAAGTAGTTAGAAAATCATGAAGTCAAGCTACTGTTTGATAAAAAGAAGCAGATATTAGATTAATTGTTTATTCTTTGTCACAAAGAGGCCCTGTTTAATAAATGAATTTTGTGCTCCACATTTCTTATTAACATCTCCAGACATGGTAAACTTCCATGGCATTACATACCTGCTAATTGAATTGACTCTTGAGCAAACATAAATATTTGTCATTGTATTTTTTGGCATGAAACACTAAATAATCAAATACTAAATGATTAGTTTCTTAAGTGTTTGTGTACATTGGGAGATAGTGTGTTGTGGATGTTAACATGACACTGTGTGATTAGAGAGTCTACATTTGACTCAGAGGTCTACCAATTCAATATATGGAACCAGAAAAACTTTAGTGTTTTTTTTTTACTACATTTTCTTAGCTCCATGCATGACTAAAAATAATACAGACTCTTCCTATTGCTACAAGAATTCAATGGCAATAAGTGAAAAATATTTAAGACAAGCATAGGTACCCATGTATACTTTAAACTGAATATATGTCGTGTTTATGATGCTTACTATGCTGTCTCCATTTCTGATGTTTCATCTTCAAACAGATCACATATTTCCTTCGCCAACAACTTGTGAAAATGTTAATAATTTTTAAGATAAACTTCAGTGTCCAAGGTAAACTATGATGGAATCTGCCCAGTTACAGAGATAAGAAAAACAATTCATGATAATAATTAGATTATCAATATTAGGAAAAGTGATTAAGGTACCACTAATGTCTAAGCACACAGCTAAGCTAACTTGGTAGATGGCTTGTTTTAAATTATGAGATACAGATAATTTTAAATGAGCTTTTATTTTCCATGTTATATGTAATCTAAAATGTGTCTTTTCTATAGTCTTCTTCAGAAACTCAGCATAATATAAAAATGAAGTAGTATTGTATTTTATACCTTACAGTTGAACTTTAAATCATGGTTCAGTTTAATAGCACACACAACTGGTGTTTTCAGCTACCTTTTGAATAAACTTTATAACTACCAATAAAATTCTTTGTTAGTCAATGCAAGAACATTTACATGTAATTATAAATGAAATACAAATATATACAAAATTCCTATCACAAAGGCAATTCCATGCTAATTTTAAGCAATTTTTACCTTATTTATATGACAGAGAAAAAAAAACAGTTTTATATTTTACTGACTTCAAAAGTGATGTATTTTTGTTAGCAGATCATAAACTATTTTTAGATTACTCAACTAAGAAATTTGAACTTTTCTTACATTATATTGATATGGAATCTATTGCCCTAAAGGCCAAAATAAAGTTGAAGCAAAGAAAAAGATTAGAAATACCCAGCGCAGACACCAGCTCAGGGGCCCCTGACTCTGTCAGAGGAATATTACACTGACATCTCTTATCATTTTGACTGATGTCCTGTTTCTGTCTCAGAAGAAAAGAGCATTTTCCTTCCACCATCATCTGCACAAGCCAAAGCATGAATGAGATTGCTTTTGACTCATTCTAATTATCAAACCTACTTTTCCACTCTCATTACATGTCTTTAGACTCTCCGGTGAACTGCCTTGCTTGAGCGATTTTGTATGTCAGTTAATGGGTTTTTTATGACATGCATTTGTGTCACTCTTCCCCAATTCATTGTGGGAGAGTTAAAAAAAAGCAAATGCAAAATGCATTTCTATTACCATTTAGTCTTCAATTTACATCCTATCATCCATGTATTCATGTCATTACTTGTATACTCCAGTGCTTAGTTACAGAAATATTGCTTGGGTAATTTTGACAGGTATATAAACTGCACTGAGAAAAGAATATAAAAATTCTGGATCAATTCAACTATTGAACAAGGCATCATAGAAATATAGTTTGAACAACAAGAGAAGTTAATATAGAAAATAAATTGCATTAGCTTCCTATATTAATGAGTCATTTTAAACATATAATTACCAAAAAAGGTAGTAGAAGACTTAAGAATAAATAGATGAATAGAAAACCCCAATGTTTTAGGAGAGTAAGATGTCAATCCTTAATTAGATGGTTTACTACCAAAATTAATATCCAAGACAAAAATTTACCCTTTATCAATAGTATTGCATGTTACCACTTCCTAAAACAGAACCTTGAAATGGAATGGATTTCTGAAGCAGTAGGAAATATTTAATTAGGATCCTGTTGTACAACTGTGGTTATTTCTCCCTCTTAATATGTTTTATGTTACAGATAATTTCTTGAAAATCGACATGAAATGAATAGTCAAGTACTGATCTTCAATGCTCAGGAAACATTGATCACAGTGATAAAAAGTTATGTTATGACATACATATTTTTTTTGCTCAAAGTCTGACCTACTTTGACCCCAGAATCTAATCACGAAGTGGCTTTTCAATCTAAAGGAACATAGGATAAATCTCTTTTATGTTACTACCAGAATGTCTTGAACCTAGCTAAAGCTGTTATATTCTAGGGTAACCTGACCCCAGTGGACAGCAGACCACAGGTTCAAGAAACATAAAACATGTTCACCACAACTGCTCATGAAGCAGTTCTGCCTTTTCAGGGGACCTTTAATCAGTCTCTGATGCAAAATTAGTATACAGCTGCAAATTCTATTAAGGGTTAAATGACTGTCACCTCTTTGAATGGACACAGGATCAACAGGAGGGTAGGACAAGATGGACAATGGCAGACCTTCTCGAAGGATATGAATGTATGCCCAGTAAGTTCAAATATACATTGCCTTAAACATACTCTATATTCTTGCTCTGTTTCACAGAGTTGTTATTTAAAGAAAACAACATCTCAGGCTGGGTAGGGGGCTCACTGGTGCTTTCTGCATAGCATTAGGACTTGAACTTGATTTACATTCAGCCATATAAACATTAGGCAGGGCAGCCCTTGTCTGGGTGTGATAAGCAGTTTGTACAGGACAGGGGGAGGATTGAAGAAGCAGAGACAGACAGATTCTGGGACAGTCAGCAAAACTGGATGGCATGGA
The DNA here is from genome assembly GCF_003668045.3 of Cricetulus griseus. Classification (NCBI taxonomy): domain Eukaryota; kingdom Metazoa; phylum Chordata; class Mammalia; order Rodentia; family Cricetidae; genus Cricetulus; species Cricetulus griseus. Next base: position 125,832,312 of record NW_023276807.1, on the reverse strand, counting down.
AAGATCCAGATTCAGAGGGACTGAATGCAGGTAATGCCTGAAACAGTGTGAAGGAGAAAAATAAAGAAGACACTTGATGTCAAACTCTGGCCTCCACATGCACATCTATGGGTGAATACAACCTTACACATGTAAACACCCTACACACACACACACACACACACACACACACACACACACACACACACACACACACACACACACACACACACACACCACATACACACAGACAGAGAGAGAGAGACAGACACACACAGAGAGAGAGAGAGAGAGAGAGAGAGAGAATTAGCAAATAACTCTTTCTATAACAAAGATTATGTTCTTGACATAAATCCATATGATGAACTTTGTGATTATCAAGTGTATCCCTTAGCTCTCCATATTTAATATATTCATATACAATAGTAATATTATTAGTCAAAGATTCTGAACTTGTGAGCTTGACTTCTTCACTGAGGGGTCTGGTAGTTCCCCTAGTTAGAAAGAGCAAGCCTGCAAACATTTCCAGAAAATAAAGAGATAAGAAAGGGGCTGCATTCAAGGAGTTTCAAGTTCTTCTGCTCCACAACTGTGCATTTTCTAGATGTTTACTCAAAATTTCTTTTTTTATTTATTTACAGGTAAAATGTAACATAAACAACCTTGATTCTTGAGACTCAGCCACATATATTATTGTAATTTTTAGTATATTTATTACAGTCATTCTCATGAGTTAGATGTGTTAGATTTAAGATATTAATTTATTATGGCAAAACTCATTTACCTCATAGAAATGATTTACTAACTTCGTATTGCCATACATTTTAATTATTGAAAATGAAATACATGGTATGTATATATGTATGTATCATATAAATACTATGCTCAGTGAGAAGGTCTCCAAATTAGATTATGTGTTGTATACTTTCCACAAGTAAATTCACTACCCATCTGGATTGTAATTACGAAAATCACTCCTCGAGTTCAAATGAACCACTTTGCCATTTTATTACATTCAAAGGAACATTTTGAAACATTTTTATTGCATAAAAACTGTCATGTATTTACAAACACCAACTTGTGCCTTCACATTATATAGCATTCCCACCCTATCAACACATATTTCAGAGGAATTTTTCAACTCAACTTTGCATATGAGTCTGACTTCCCTTTTAGGTTGGTATACTACTTGTTTGGGCTGGCTTTGGTAGATCAGTAAGCTCATACTCTGAGCTGTTCAAGCAGCAGCTAACCAGGCAGCCACAACAAACACAATCCTGGCAGCCCCTCATGTGTCTCTGCCTGTAATTCAGATGCTCTTTGCAAAGAGTTTACATGTAGACCACGTCGCTCTTAGAAAGCTCAGTGTGAGGATTTTAAACAGAAAGCTTATTAGCCACACAGTGCTGCAAATTGTCATTATAAATAGTTGCTCAAAATAGTGTGAGGACACAGCGCATGGCAATGTATTATAATGCAAAAATCCTGAACAATTTCTTGAAAAATAATGATGCTATAGTAAATGATAATATTCTGTCAAGAGACACTAAACATCATTCAATCAAATACTGTACCATTTAGCTATAAGAAAAATTGTTTTTCTTTTAATGTAAATTACAGAGGTCAAACTATGGGGTACAAATGGGACAGCTAGATGCTTCCATTGTCATTTGTTTTAACTGCATTTGGCAGACAGTGTAACTTAAAACCATTAGAGATTACACTCCTACTCAAAAACTCCAACAGTTTATTTAGTCAAATACTCTGAGTAGCTTTTTGTGTATTTGCTTTGAGATGCATAGGTGTCACTTCTCAGGTTGGCCTCTAACTCACTCTGTAGCTGAGGGTGACTGTGAATTCCTATACTGCTGCCTCTACCACCCAAATGCTGGGATCAGTGGTATGAGCCACCATGCACAGTTTTTTCATTGTTGGGAGATCACACCCCGAGCTTTGTGCATGATGTGCAAATAGTCTATCAACTGAAGTCATCCTGTGCTGTGATAAAACAATAAACAGAATGCTGTGTTTTCACAGCAAAGCTCCTATCACACTAGCACATGTAAATGTTGACAATGGGCAAAGCAATATGCTATAGAATATTTTTAAATATAAAATTGGAAATGTAGAGTACAAAACAGGATGAGTCCAGGACTACTAAGCCAAACTGCTTTCTAAATGGAAATACCAAAATATATAACTAGCAGTGGCAATACTTACAGAATCAAAAACACTACATAAAAATTTCTTTAAAAATGTATTGAAAATAAATACAATGTCCCTTCAACATTATCCAAATTTCTAATTATATAAACACTACAAGAACACATCAGAAAAGAGGTACATGTATTATGTGATGTCTCTTAAGATACGTAATTATTAAAATGAAAATGACACTGGTCTTATAGTTTGTCATATATTTTGCAAGGAAAGCTGAGTAAATATTTGAACTCAAGATAGTACCACAGACTCTAGCTCCCACTTGATACATAAGTATCAAATTTAAAAGACAATTATCCGGTGAGATTAACAATTGTTCAGTAATTTTAAGATATATAAAACTTTTTATCATAGCTCTATCAAAAATATAACAGAGCCAGATATTAATTAATATAAATACTTTAATGTTCAGTGATATTAAACTTTAGATCTAATAATAAAGTCATCACTTTGAATGTATAAAATCCAAAACTGTTACAAAAACTGAAGTTCAAATGACATATACAGCTACCAGCATGCAAGATAGTCGACGATATTTGACTGTCATCTTCAGATACCTGCCACAAGCCCATAGCTTTTGTTCAGGAATGCTTTTCCTCACTGTTATATCTTTACAGTTAGTCTGTCACATGGTGAAAATGATGCATCCAGGCATACTACCTGTGCCTCTTAATTTCCCTCTCCCACAAAGACTTATGATCTAAACCATGGTCTTCCTCAATACTGCATTTGACTAAGACTGAGACCAGGAGATATCATGCTTCTGGATTTAGGATGTTGTTTGAATCAGACATGAATAAAATAAACGATAACATTTTTCCAATGTGGCTACATTTTCAGACTACCAGACATACCACACTTCATTTCAAATAACAGTCAGAGGAATGATGCCTGTTATTTGAATTCTCAATATCTTACTCCATTTCAAATAACTCTGTTACTGCTGATATAAAAATGTTAAGAAGGCTTGAGAAAGGCTCAGCAAGAGTAGTATTTAAGTCATTGGAGTCAAAGCAATGTGAAGGTTCTCATGAATGAAGAGATGGGTTTGTTAAGGCTGCATATTCTTACCACATCCTTTCAATTGTACCACGATGCTTGATCTGTCCATATTTCATCATGAGAGAATGTGGATGCAACATGCACACATGGGGGTCATCTCCTATATCTTTAAATCGTTCAATATGCTTTGCTGTGCTTTGCATTTAAAAAATGTGTTTCTGAAACATTTCAGGTGAAAGGAAGACTTAAAGGTCACTGCTTACTCTTCTAAGATAAGCTGTTTCCTACTTAGAAATAACATACCAATATGCATGGATTCAGCATGCGCATATTTTTAAAAATCCAAGTGATAACAAAGAATAGAACATTTTCCAGAACACCTGACTATATAAGGTTGGAGGTACTTGCATTAGACAGACAAGACAATTGTTGTTGCCTTTTTAAACAGATGCCTATAAGAATAGGGGGTAACTCCTTGTTTCATTGTCTGACACCCACACACTCTGTTCTCCAAATCTCATCACTAACATATATGACTATCTGAATTATACCCAGAGGTATAATTTAAATACATAGTGATGCGTAGAATGAGTTCACTAAGAAAACTCTCTTTTGACGATAAAAATACCGCTTTAAATACAACAGTTCAAAGCTCAGGACATAATTAAATACATATGAATGGTTTTACGGAGTGCTTAATGCATGTAAAATTTCCTTTGACAATTCAAATTTAAACTCACTTTAGTTCTTATAAATCTTGCAAGAGTATAATTGACTTAACATTTTCTCCCTAAACAGCTAATATATTACTTTCATTTCTATCTGGATTTTCATATAAATGAGAATAAGAGATGGAAAAAATGCTCTCTGGTAAGAATCAACCGAAGCAGGTTGGAAAAGCTAGATCCAGTTTTTTTTTTCTTTTCTCTGTAGTCTTTTGTATAACTTTTTGCTGGTTTTGAATATGATTCATTACAGTCAACATAGCAAATAGGGTAAAATTAATTTGGGAGTTGAAAATATTCAGATAGGAATCAGCAAAGAGAATGCCCCAAGCAAAAAATTAGCAATTTTTTCTCTGGATATTATGAAACCAATTTTCTACATGCCAAAGATATAAGAAAATGCATGTCCAGAACGATCTAGATAAAGGAACATTTTTCTATAACTTTCTGTTCAAGCCATTCATATCTCAGTTCTGTTTTCCTAGCTCTTAAGACTTGCCTAGAAAACTGGAATCAACTGGAAAGACACTAAAGTGATGCCAGAAGACCTCTGCTCTGGATCTTCCATCACTCTATAAACTTGGATTAGCTCCCACTAGTCTCTTTATGACTCACTTTCCTCTAAAACAAGAGTATAAAGCTACATTACCCACAAGATGTCAGGAATTCTAAACTTCTGCTCCTAGCTTCCAATGCTTAAGCACGTAACAGGCCTGAGTGTCTTATCTAGCATCTACAATACTTTTATTAAGCCTCAGAAACTATGTAAGTTTACAGATGAAGCTATACAATAGCATGTCTGCTAAATTTACCCCAACAATTCTTACTATAATCCATTGTCTACAGAACTATATAAACCTTAATTTAGACTTTTGCTTGAGGCTGACATAAATCACTTCCTCTTCTTGAGCTTTCTTTGGCTAAACTGACTTCCTGACTGGAGCCCTGTATCTTGGCTGCATTGTTCTTCTTTAACAAATCTATCTACTAAACTCTACCTTATGATCCATTCCCAACTATCCATTTTTTTTATCTCCCCTCTGGATTAAGTATACCTGGTTATACTTTGCATGCATATGTATGTATGTATGTATGTATGTATGTATGTATGTATGTATGTAGTCTTTGTGATGTTGTTGCTATGACACACATGCCAGATTAAGAGCCGCACCCAAATTTCTTTTTCCCTTTTCCCTTTTCATCAACGCTCCTTTCTTTCTTTTATTAAATATGCCAAGTCAAGAGCAATCATCTAATAAAATTATAAGTATGCTTCTTTTGATCTTTAGTTGAATACTTTCCATGGCACCATCAGCTAAATACTAAATTTCTGCATTAGCATTGCCTTTTAAAATATACAGAATCCACTAAAGTTGATACTTTGCCAAGGTGTGAACTTGGCATATTATTCAGAAGAAAATTAGTATATTTATTGTAAGTTTGCTGTCACCTACAGATATTTTCAATTATCGAGAAATATTAAAATTAATAACTTGATTTAAACTCATGTAGGCAGTGACCTGACCCCACACAATCATCTCCAGACTAATCCCCAAGCATTTTTAACAATGATTATTTTTTGATTGTGCAGTTTGGCCTACCTCTTTGAGTTCTTGTAAACTGGGCACAATAGCTCTTATATTTCAGGGTGCTCAGGAAAATGCAAAGTAATTTGTATAACCTAGCTAACAATAGGTGCTTGATATGTGAATACTCTGATTACTATGTCAAGATTTTAAATACTGACTGAAATTTTTGTGCTGTAAATACATGTCTCAAAAAATAGCCTATGATTATGGATGACATTTTTCCAGTGGTCAACCATGGAAACTAAATATAGTCCCTTGATATGCTACTGGAGTTTCAAATGGTAACAGGAAACCTGGTCTGTATGTGTAAAGATAAAGCATGGCAAGGTGTCAGCACATGCTGGGACATCAAACAACCCCAATTTTACAATTAATTGTCTTTCACCTGGATGGAGTAACAACAACAATGAAAAATGATCTCCATTTTAGAATTCTAAGAAGTACTTTGATTATAGTGTTACCCCCAAACAAGACTTATCAATATAACCCTTCATCTGCAACTTATTTAATAAGAAATCAATCCTGTGTATAAATCCACTTATCTTAAAGCATGTAAATTTCCTTACCCAATAATAAACATGGTGGCTCTCTCTTAACCATTTTACTTGTTTTTGATTTTGGACTTAAGACATGAGCAGTTCCTTAAGCTGTTGAACATATGAAAAATATGTTCAGAGAAGTTCACATATATGATCCTGCATTTAAGTAATCCAGTCACTTTTTAAATGATCTTTATTTTATTTACTTGATCAATAACAAATGAATATAAAAATCTTACTAGGGAAATACATATTAAAGAATGAAGTTGTTTTAAGAAAAATATTTGCTGTATTTACATGGCAAGTATTTATAGCAAATGTCTGGTTATATTCTATGTAATACTGGAAGAAAGAAGTTACCCATACACATATTTAATTATATAAATATATTGGTATATCATAGTTTGAAGAATGACAAGCTAAGCAAGCATTCTCTTCTTGCCATACTGTAGTGATAAGATTTTGGGAAATCTCCACTCCACTGTCTTTGTATATACACATACACATATACATACACATACACATACACATACACATACACATACACATACACATACACATACACATACACATACACATACACATACTGACCATCTGATTGAAAAAGCATACTTAAATATCTATACACAATGATAGATAAAAAAGTATCTGCACCAAAAACTCAGAGGTAAATTAATATGCCCTCAGTATGTATGAACTCTTATGGAAGTTTGCTTGTGGGGGTTATTTTGTTTATTTCTCATTCTGAGGAAAAAATAAACTCAGTAACAAATTTTACAATGCAAAAGAAAATAGACAGCACAGAGTCTACAAACCTGGGTTGTTCTTTTTCCCATACTGACAAGTATCTAAGCTTTAAATGTTTAAGACAAATGTCTTTACCAAAAATAAAATAACAATGGCCTACACTTTCTCGATGATAACTCTCAGATCACTTAAGTATAAATAAATTCAAATATGTTTCCAGTTATGTCTCAGCCCATGACAGGAAATCATTTTTTCACATAGCAATTTATGCCCGAGCAACAGATTTGAATTCTCCTAAACCATCATCTATATTTTCCAATCATGAAATTATTTCTTAACCTCTAGATATAGATTTAATTCATTTTTATGAGGCTACAAATCCCACAGGTTGATTATATGCTACGAAAAGAAATTCTAAATTTGCAATTTTTAATTGAGAGTGTGTACTTTTACCAAGTATTTTAGGAAAGGTGAAAGGAAATTCTCCTCTAGGTGCTTTTTTATATCTCTCAGTTGCTTCCTCCCCCACCCATTATTCCCAGAGTCAGTGGCCCAACCCTTACATTTTCATGTAAGCTTGATCACATCTTCTATTTTGGAAAGGTGACTTAAAACTTGAGAAATAGGCTTTCTTGTGTATCTAAGCTAAAGCTACTTCAAGGACTAGAAATAATTCATTCTGACTTCCCAAGCATCTTACAGCATTAGAACAGTTTTATATATTATAAATCACTGACAATGCTTGAGGAACTAATGTAGAGAATGTCAGCAATTATCAATTGCTTTCATTGCATGATCAAGATACAGATAAAAAGAAAAAAAAGTACCCTACAGGATTGGTTCTCAACCTGAGGGTCATGCTCCCTATGTGGGGAGGATGACTTTTTCACAGGTGTAGCATATCAGATATCCTGCATATAAATATTTACAGTATGGTTCTTAACAGTAACAAAAGTACAGTTATGAAGAAGCAACAAATAATTTGTATGGTTGGGAGGTCACCACATGAGAAATTGTATTAAAAGGTCACAGCATTAGATAGTTGAAAAACCACTGTTCTGTGGATTATTTCTGTGACTATTAGGACTCTAATATCTCTAATGGTGAATTAGATTTTTTTCCATATACTGCTTTTTAAGTTATCTATTTCCATAGGTGAAAATGTACCAAGACCATTTCAGCCATGTAATGGTAAAATGTTCTAACATTCTTAATGTTTCTATAGAATCATATTTAAGAAGCCAAGCAGCAGTGTGCTGATATATAGTTAAGGAGCAAATAACAGTTCTGTAAAACTTATCAGAATAAAAGCTGCTAATCTAATAATTAGAGACGCAAACCAGGCCAACAACTCACAAAAAGAACTTCTGAATGTTGTACTAAATGTACAGTATTACTTTAATTATTTTGTATTAGTTTGTTTAGTTGTTTACAAAGGACATATCTTCCTCTTGGAAATCTCCATTGAATTTTTTATTTCCAGAGCTTATGACACTAGTGTGGGGCCCTCTGCAGGGACATGGTTCTTTCCCCTATATAGATAGTGTGGTGCTTGACACTCATAAAATTACCACAATAGCTTTTGTCATACAAGTGCCAAAACACAGCCTACAAACATGACATTGTAAAGAAGTGAGACTCTTAGGAGCTGAGGAGGCCATGAAAACACTGGCCTCGTGGCCTAATGACTGAGAACCTTCTTTCTGTCCAATCACTGGAGAAGACTCTCTTCATTGTCTCAGTCAGGAAAGACAAAGCAAGACTCTGCTTCAGCCAGTCTCAGATTTCTCAGTTTTCAGGATGGTGAGCTAAGGAGTTTCTCTTCATTACTATAACAAGTTTCCAGTATTTTGTTATAGCACCAGAAAACTAAGACAATGTCCATGCAAAATATGATTTTTAAATGAAAATGAATGACTTAGAATGCTTCATCTTAGAAAAGAAAACTACACAAAAACCTTCCCAGAACTTACTTTTCAAGATAAAACAATTACAGTTGTATCCTAAGAAGGGAGCATTTTTAATGAGCTGCAGAGATCAGCTCTGTGGTAGTGAGTAGACCCTTTGTACTAAGAGAAATGTTCTGTAGCCCCATGACAGGTGGATCCTTGAGCTCCTTGCATCCCATTGTGTCCCTTGCCCTTCATCATACTCCTGTTTTATACTTCAGGGTGAATGTGAAGGTGGCACACAGGGACTCACTAGACCAAAGAAATATAATTTACACCGGGTGTAAAATCCACCATGGGACTAATTTCTATGAACACAATTAATAGCCTAAAAGAAAAAGAAAGAAAATAGCACCAGGGATATTCAAAGCCACAGTTGCCACCATAAAGAAATTTTGTACTACTGCATATAATTCAGGCTGCTGTGTGACTTTTTACCTTCCGTACAGGTCAAGGTCTTTCTTCTCTGAAAATATAATCCCAGGTACTATATTTATTTTTTTCACCATAGAGCTATATATTAAAAAAAAACTGCCAGTTTGGCCATCAACATTAAAACCCAAGGATCTGTCTGTTCACATCACAGAAGAACTGTATGATCAATTGGTATTTGATATTGACTCTCAAATAATGCATCCCGAAGCAAACCGTTTTGGTCAAATGGATCACAAGGCTCAACCTGAATGTTTTTAAAGATTAAAAAGGAAATGTGCTTTGGCTGCAGGCAGTGTTTAAGAGGAGCAGCCTTCAGCTGAACCTTACATTTTTGTTATGTGTTCATTATCAGTGGTATCTGGACGAAGGGAAGCATTTCTGCTAAAGCTTTCCCCAGTTCCATTTGCCCCTAACAGATGCTGTGAAACTGCTCCTGGTCCCACTGCTGGATGTGTGTGCCTTGCTGATTTGCTTCTGTTTATCAGAAATTCTTTCTGTTATCTCAGTAGGCCCTGTCTGTGATTCTGCAGGATAAACCAAAACAATTCTTACCAACAAAAAACACATCTTACCTCAAAATCCACTGGGAAGGTTTTTCAGTCTTTACAACAGGCAATGAATGTTATGTAGCATTTCATTGATTTGTTTTAATATGTTCTTATGTAATATCTGGGAGAAAGATAGTCATTTAATTCTTATTTTAAAGCAAAGCTAAGTGTATTGACTCAACAGACACTAGGATGTGTATGACAAATGTTTCAATTTTTGAGATTATTGAAGACACTTTTGGAAAAATCTAATAACATTTCTGCAGATTGGTTTTGTTTTGGTGACTTTTAGTTGGAAATTTGGAACTATCACTTTTTGCTTCTTTAGTAATGTTAATTTACAAATTTCTTTCCACATGCATTAATTCAAGCATGGCTTGGGATATTAATAGACAAGTATTATCAATGTTTTGAGAGTGAGAAAGTTAGAGAGATGTCCCCAAATACATGCATGAAAATAAACCTGCAGTAGATGCCTTGTAAAAACATGTCTACAGTGAATCAAGTACAAGGACAAAAGAGGGAATGTCACCTAAATTGTACAACTGAAATCATTAGTTGACTTGAATGACCTAACAGACATACAGTAGTTGCTTTATTATCTTGAGACAGCTTATTTTGTTTAAAAAAGGCTTTCTCACATATGATCTTACTTAGTTTGTTTTTGCTTGTTCTGTTGTCTTTTTTAAAAAAAATTCAAAGTACAACTTTTCTATAATTCACAGACAATTGGGTAGGTTATAGGAGGTAATAAAAATGGAATACTATATGATGATAATGTTTAAAATGGTGCCTCTTTAACAAATCATGTTTGAATTTTAAGATAAAGATTTTTATTCCAACCAATATATGTACAGGATATAACATGATAGAACATACATGGAGAGATTTTAGTCTAATTTTCAGCATAACTTCTATAACTTCCAAATAAACTGTAGAAGACAACTACAGTGCTTCTCTTACCCAAGAAATTCAAAGTTCTTTTTCTACCTTACTACATCAAAAGTGGTCTTGGTGGTTCTTTTTAATGAACACTCAGAACTGGAAAGAAGTCTATAAGTCATTTTCCATAGCAAATTCAAATGTGTATCATATTTATAAGAATGATGCAAAAATACATTTTGCCTTTTGACTATCACTCAGGGCAAAAGGAAAGCAAGCTGTGCTGTCATTGATTCTCCCTAAAATGGTAATAAAATGCATATAATGGAAATGAGTCTTCCTGCTAGTTTTTATTTGTCACAAAGCATTTACTATAGGAGATTCAAAATAATTCCTTGTGGTTTGTAACAAAGAGCATCCTATTCTGTTAAAAAATCAGGTAATATCTGTGGGAAATAAAAATACAGTATCCAAGTACCTGTCATTGGAAAGCTAATTTCCTACTGCACATTACTCTTTGGTGGATAGATGCACAAACAGACAATAGAGAAGTGGGCCAGCCTGCCTCAGAGATCACACACACACACACACACACACACACACACACACACACACACAAGTAAGAATGGAAAACCTTCCCCAGGAAATTGGGCAATAGAATTCTATCAGTCTTTGGCAAAAGATGGACACACAGATTTCCCTTGTATCTCTCTAGTCAGACACCAGAATTTAAAAAAGTAAGCATTAAATGAGATTCTGCTTGAAAATCCCTAGCATAAATTGTCAGACACTTCAGGCATTTAGGAGAAGGCCAATGGAAATGAGGTGTCAGGTATCTCCCCAGGTTTTTACTGAACCTATTTTTGAACAAACGTTGAATAATTAGAGGCATTTAAACTGCATCTTAGTTGCCTGCATAAATTGGTATTCCTGGAAATGTGTGCAGAAATGGGATTCTGGCATAATATATATGATTTACTAGTGAGAAGATGTTTAACCTCATTCATAAAGCAACACAATCTCTAAGCAGTTAAGAATCATTGACTTTCGCAATGGTGACACTAGTGCAGAAATGCTCTCAAGAAGATAGTATCCATCTCAGGTGAGTCCCTGAGCTTGTGTCTGCAACTTAATATTCCTCACTTCTTCCTGTTCACAATGATCCTTACATGCAAATTTCATCTAGTGTTTCCATCTTCTAACTAACAAAGACTAAGGTTTAGGGGACTTGCTTTCATGTTTGTATGGACATGGATAATGTCATTGCTTACATAAGCACAAATACAATGTTTCAAAGTGTATATAAGAAATACTGATAGAACCTTGTTGAGCATCAATGGTGTACCAGGCAATTTTGAGAATATGCAATTAGACAGCTTCTCAGGATGCGGAGTGCACAGAAATTTTGAACAGCGCTCTAGGGAAAGAATAGTAACTCCATCAGGTGATAGATTACTGCGACGAACACCAAAATGGAAATCACAGTACTTCAGATAGAGCCTGATTACAATTTCACAATTCAACAATTATAAATACTTCTAGTTTTTCATTTGCTTTAATCATGAGAGTTTTTAGCTTCAGTCTTTGATTATATACATCCCGAATCTCACATCATGTGTTTCTAATGTTCTGAAATTGTAGTGTTAAGTGGAAGCTTTGTTTATAAATAAGTAAGTAGAATACGAATTCTAGGGGGGTTAAGACCATGATTTGGAAAACCAGAGACAGCTGACCCGAGCTAGTGGGAGCTCATGGACTCAGGACTGCCAGTTGGGGAACCTGCATGGGACTGAATTAGGCCCTCTGAATGTGGGTGAAAGATATATGACTTGATATTCTTTGGGAGGCTAGCAGTGGGACCAGCACCAATCCTGGGTACATGAACTGGCTTTTTATAGCCCATTGCCTATGGTGGGAGACCTTGCTCAGCTTTGATATAGGGGGAGGGGCTTGGTCCTGTCTCAATTTGCTATATTAGGCTTTGATGAGACTTACCCCCTCTGAGGAGTAGATGGGGATGAGATGGGAGAAAGTGGGGGTGCAGAAGAAGTTTGGGCGATTGATATGTAAAATGAAAAACTGAATCAAAAGGGAAAAGAATTCTGTATTGTATGCAATTACATAAAGCAGTTTGGAGATGTGAGGTGTTTTTTTCAGTACCTGAGAGAATAAATGGCATTTAACTGTGTTGCAAAGGTCTGTTTGCACCACCTTCATTTTTACTTGACCCTTTCATTTTGGTAAGACATAACAGCATGCAACAGAGACCATCAACCAGTAATTGACCAGAAAATTTTGATATATCTTTATGAGCCCAGATGCCAATCAACCAACATAAATAATGATTTCTATAATTGTCAAGTTCCATTATCTTAGTCATACAAGGGACAATTAAAGCTTCTCAACAAATTGATAACATTTTAACTTTTAGTGTTTAATTTGTTTAAAAAAGTAAAAAAAAAATCTAAAAAAAATCCATGTTGGTGGATAAAAGCCATGCAGATTTTTATATCTTCAGGTAAGACATATATGACCCCTATTCTGTTTATTTAAATATGTTTTTGATTAGGCACTTGCTGTTCTCTATTTCCATGAAGTATTGGTTGCATTGACCAATCAGTGATGTCATCTTGTTATTATTTCACACAATCATCCTATGCTTAACAGGAAATTAAGAAATTGTCTTATGACAAGAGATAAAACACACACACAAAAATTGTTCTACAAATATCAAATTGGCTAGGTTTGTATAGTGATAATGACAAGTTACTATCTCATGTCAATAAATGATTATGCTATGATAAATGCTAATAAAGTTACTCATCAAGTTATTTTACCTGTACTGTAGTGTAGTATTTAACATTTGTAAACTTTGTCCTAAGCTTTTCCAAGTTACAGAAAAAAATGTGGTCGCATTCTTTCTTTGGTTTTCTGAAAATAATCCATGAAGTTTTCTTGATAGGGCACACATAAATTTAGGACAAAAATTTAAAAATAAATATATGCAGTAAAAATAACTAGGCACAGTAAAAATAATTATGCACATTATTTTTCTCATCAATTTGTAAACTACAAATATAATAAGCGATATTTTGCATTAATGATGCTGAGTATTAAGAGAAGAAAATATTTTGGCATCCGTAAACTATTGCATTTCCTGCCTTGGGGATTGTTTTACATTTTGTGCATTCTTGATACCATATAGCATAACACTGATCATAGTTTATATTTTAACTGCAGCAATAGGACCATAAGGAATAACATACATAAATAGAAAAATAATGCATAAATGTGCATACAGATTTGGGTGTTTATATGTTTAGGGAATGTTTATATACATTTTTTGTAAAGTGTATGCAAATACACATTTGTCACTTGTGTTGACAATTTCCTCAAATCAAATGCTGAGGAATGTCAGATATATTATTGTATAATAAGTTGTAACATTGGACGAAAAAAATATTTGTATTCCCACCTTATTCAGTGAGGTTGAGTATGTTCAGAGTGGTGTAATTACAGCAAATGATCACCTCATATGAGTCATTTTTTTCAATATTTAGTAGCATTTATATTTAAAGTACCTTGAAAGGCATTGGTAGAAAATAATTAAACGCTTTTCATTTTAACATAGTCTTGGAGAATATGGCAAGCATTTAATTCTTGCACAGATAAAAGACCACCCCTTCACAGGCCTGCATGGCATTAAGTGTAATGACCTGAATAAACTAGAAATGGAAAGCCAGTTTCCAGAGCCTGCTGACTTGGCATTCAGCCACTAAAATCAAAGGAGGGGAAGGGGTGATGAAGGGGTGTGCATATGTACATGACATCTGAGTCAGGTGTTTCTTAATCACATCTTCAGGGGTAATTATTAGGTCAAATTGTATTTGATGAGGAGCTCTAAACTCTTACTAAGTTATCTGAGGTCTGCAAGAGAAATGGCTCACTTTACTCAACAGAAATGTATGAAAGCTAAACTGCTGAGCTCATTATTACAGCCATTTTTAGGTAGCTCCTTATTGTAAGACTCTGATAGTTAGTTGATGGTTTTCTGAATATAATGTTACTTCTCCATTAGTCGAAATTACTATTCAAAGAGCATCATTAAGCAGAATTATGGGGAAAATGAAAATTGTTGCAGAGAGCTTTTCTAAAATGATTTTATAGTTTTTCAAGTAAGAAATCATATCTATATATGTTGCTATTCTAATTTTAGCCTTAATGTTTCTAAACTGGGACTTGAACAATATAAAAACATAGTTATGATTTAAGCCATTTTGCACATAATATCTATCAAAAGAAAGATTAATTTACAACCCTCCTTGGATTCACATGGAAGTAATGCCAACAAAAGTAAAAAAAAAATGAGAAAAAAATTGGCATTGTATATTTAGGTAAAGTAGCCAAAAATTTTAAACTGTTAAAATAGCAAGGTGGCCTTAAAAAGACATGTATATTCTTACTGTTTTTATTACAAATTCTTTTTCTGTTCCTAAAATATGCTTTATTATGTATTTTTAAACCATATCATTTTTACACTTTATAATATAAAGATGTTTTAAACACATAGTTCAATATCTCCTGCTCTAACTTTGAAAACTTTTGCCAACAACATCATGTCATCGGCATGTGTTCATTTTCAATGTGAGAGCTGAGGAATGACCAGGAACCCACTTATCTAAAACAAACAAGCACTATTCCTCACTTTTTTATCTGACTCAGTCAGAGTTACAAGATAACATGCCTAAAATAGTTCAACAGTTTAATGTGAAGAGACCATATTAAGAGCTAAGGGCATGAACAATAAGCGTAGGACATTTTGCGTTGTTAAATAGGATACGCTCTTCAACACTGTCAAAACAAATATTAGTGCAAATATCTGCCTTGCATTTTTGTTTAAAACATTTAAGGTATTTGAAGATTTCATCGTACTTAGGAGGTAGGTGGAAAGAACTGAGTAGTTATTTTTAAATGCTCTCACTAAGCTGATTGCCTTGAAAAGATGACAGGCATTAATACAAAAATTATCAAAGAGAAGATGCACCCTTTTATACTTGAAAATCAAGTATTCATTTTAAAGGAGTCAGCAATAACATTTTAAGTCAAATCACTCAGAGAATGTTCATTCCATTGCTAATTCTGGTAATTATTGCTGATACCATTGACATGTATTTTTTTTTACTAGCTACAGTTTAACTTATAAAATCTGTTAAATTATGTTTCTTGCCTTTAAGAACCCAAGACCCCAAAAGAAGACAAGCAAGAATACAATGCTGCCAAATCAAACTGTGGCATTCATGAGACACAAAGAAAAGCCCCAGGAAAATTAAGGGGGAGGGGGAAAAACAGAGCCTTCAGTGGTGATTTATAAAACTGACTTCATCCAAGTTACACTGTACTATGCATACTCTTATAGTTTGCTGGTAGAAGTGCTTCCAGGAACTTGCAAATTCCTTTGCATATTCTATGACCAATAGTTTTCTAGGTTATTTTTCTCTAAAATGACTCAGAAAAAGGCAGTATCCGCAGCCAATGCCCTGTCCAAGTGTGTGAAAAGTAACCTCCATATGGTTATTAAAGAGCACCCTGGCTATTTTAATGTATAATAGGTTAGTTGGGAATAGGTTCATATCAATTTGCCACACAACTCTTGTCATTTGACATAAAACTCTCCAGTTCCTTGCAGAGGCAGTTAGGGATTTTAACTGTATCTCCCTCTGTTCTAACTGGTAAAGGAGAGTGAAGAGTTAATGCATATAAAGTGCACAGAGCATTTCTTTACCACAAGATCATCCAGTCTTCCCATTAATGAATTAATAGGCATTTACTGTATACTAATAATAGTTAACTATTTCCTGTGGTCAAAATTCTAGGACAGAATTGCCAAAATTTTCTGAGTAAAGATAGAAAAATGTTCTCATACAATTAGCTGGAATGGCAGATAAGGGAACAATTAAGATGAATTCTGAACTCATCAGCATTTTCGTCTCCATCATCGTGGTTTCCTACTTTCCTAATGGGTGCAGTTAAGGGAATCCAAGTCTTTTCATTAACATGCATTCCCACCCTTATGCCCCCCCAAACCCCGACTGTCACTTTTCCTACCTGCCAATCTCTTGACACTTTTCACTTGTACGGGTTATTTCTCTATCAACAATCATCTCTCCCTGGATACTAGACAAATGCCCTAAAAATGATTCTGCTTACCATACACATATATGCACACACATTACAGTTTTTCTAACACACACACACACACACACACACACACACACACACACACACACAAATATAAAGGTGTGTGATTGTATTTGAGTGTTACTTTGGGGATCACTACCATCCAATCATCTTGTCAATAGTTTGAAGTGTATCTCCCCAGACTATTCCACAGCACAGACCTCATTCTGTTATCTTTATAAAGTACGATGTGTGGCAGGCAGCACTGTACATTGTGAAAGTGAAAACATGTGCAGGCGAAAAGATTTCGATTACCCCATGGCTAGTAGTTGGTACACTGATTCAGGTTTCACTTGAGCAGGGTGACTGCCTGCCGCACATTTATTTACTCCCACCATCTTGAACCATGCCTTGTAATTAATCACACTCTGCACTAGCAGCAAGTGAGTCTGCTCCCCACGATGCAGCGAACAGTTACTGGCCTCTCTCTCACTGAGTGTATCTGCAACCCTGTTGTGATTTTGTTTCCAGAAAGACTTCTGTCCCTGCTGTTTGGGGAAATGTATCTATAATGTCTTGATCCAAGAATTTCATATTCAACAGATGGTATTCTTGGCTATGTATTCAGTGCAGTTCCTCTGAGAAGAGCTGAGTGCTTAATATTGCTTGTTCTCTGCCAATCATCTCTTAGTGTACAAGTAAATCTTGATCAAATATGTATTATTCTTGTGCTTTCACTTGGACCCATTTGGCATTCTGATCTTCATGTAGCCTGCACCGTGAGGATATCAAGTAAGTTGCTGCAAGGTCCTGTTTTAGGAGAGATACCTAACACTATATATTTATATGACTGAATATATACATAAGCATATATATATATGTATGTATGTATATTAAAGATTGCAAGTAAAATAGCAACATTATTTTTCAAAAAACAAAATTTTCTCTCTCCTGTTTCTCTGTATGCCTCACATAATATACCACTCTTCTGGAAGTAAAGCAAAATGGAAAGCTATAAGGAACACTGATGTGTATATAATAATATCTGTCTATCTATCTATCTATCTATCTATCTATCTATCTATCTATCTGTCTATCTATCTATTTCTCCCTCTGTGTGTGTGTGTAATATGAGGTGATGGTTGATCATCAGGAAACACACAAACACAGCCTACCTGCCAAAACAGACTTCTTAAGGGAGACCCACACATAAGAAATGTTTAGATTTAAAGTATATCAGAATTAGGCTTGTGATAATTATTTTTAATTTAAATAAGAGCAAACTTTCCTATTCTTCCATTTTACATAAGAAAAATAGAGAAAGAGCCTGGGCTCCAGAGTGAGTGCCAGGATAGGCTCCAAAGACACACAGAGAAACCCTGTCTCAAAAAACCAAAAAAAAAAAAAAAGAAAGAAAGAAAGAAAGAAAGAAAGAAAGAAAGAAAGAAAAATAGAGAAAGAAAATAGCAAAGAGGAGGCAGTTCACAAAATCTAGGAAGTCAATTTTCCCTAGTTTATTTGCATCATTTAACTCCCCCTCTTCATGGCTAAACACAGAGTTGCTGCCTTTCCAGTTTCTGCAAAGCTCAGAGTGAACTGGATTACCAGATTCAAAGCTCTGCTTTTCTAACACTTCCCTAGCTGGCAAAATCCACTATTTTTCTTTTTCAACTTTGTTCTTTACTTCCTGGCATTCTTTGAAGATTACCTTCCTGTTAAACACTAAATCTGTCATCTGCAGGTTAGACATGGTCATTTATAGACAAAAGCCTGGCTTTCTGCTTGCAGAGGAAAGATAACTAAAAAAGGATGCCCATTTTGGAAGAGTGTCACAGTGCATTTTTTTGTTTGATCATTTTTTAAAATCAATTGCTGAGTTAAAGTTCCAGTTTGACAATTGTTAATCAATTGGGCAGTCAGGCATGCTGATGTAAACACCCTCTACTTGTGTTTTAAATTCTCAATAATAGAGATCAGTAGTATCTTAAGTTCATTAAAATAATTTCATATCCAAGTCTATTAGTGCAGTGAAATTAAATTCCTGTCCTTCTCAATGAATCTATTACATGGTTTCCCATCTTTAAATATTTACTGGCATTCTCTCCTTATATTTATTGTGGACAATCAAATGCAGCCTTCCATTTTAGTTGGTGTATAACATTTCCATAAGATAGTCATGTCAGAAAGGCATTTAGTGGCATTTATTACTAACCTGTGTCAAAGAGGATATCAAGACTCTACATGTAATCCCTGGATGATATGAGCTTTTGAATGTGATAGATGTAGTAGATAGCAAAAACACTGGCCCAGAACACATGATGATTAATAAATTGTTATTGAGTTCTCTCTTTCTAGGATGGCATGTAAGTTAGTCATCAACCTCATTATCAGGGGAGGGAATTTAAGGTAGCCTCTCCCCTGTTGCTTAGATGGTTAGTTGGTGTCATCCTTATAGATCTCTGGACTGGTAGGCTTGTAATCCTTTGCTCTATGTGTGAATCCATTTATGAGTGAGTGCATATGCATGCCAGGTGGTGGGGGCACACTCCTTTAATCGCAGCACTTGGCAGACAAAGGCAGTTGGTTTGCTATGAGTTTGGTGTCAGGCTGGTCTAGAGAATGAGCTCCAGGACAATAAGGACTACATAGAGAAACCCTGTCTCAAAACAAACAAATAGCTTGCAATGGTTGGAATTGTATTTTTATTATTTCAGTGTCACCAAATGAACTGGAGAAGAATTTGATACCATCAAAGACCACAGCAATATTCTCTCTATGACTTAACAAACTAAAGGTTGTAACACTCTGATACAACTGACTTACCTGATGAGGTCAGAGACTGGGAGACTCTGGTCTTTCCCAGCCAACCACTGAGACTAGGAGCATATTGAAGACAGGGTGGAGAGCTCTTAGAGACACTGCATTCTCTTCCCTTAATCCTGCTGCAACATTTGCAGCATCACGGGATGTCTCTTTTGAATGTCAAGATAAAGGATGTAATCTTTTAAAATTTGGCTAAGATCAAATTTTAAAGTTAGGTTTTTCACTTTTTGAAAGGACAGCAAAATGCTCTATGTAACTAGTGAGGCTAAAGAACATAACAGTGGAAGCAATCCCACTTAAATGGTATATAATAAAAATGAAAAGAACTTGACTGTTAAAATATTACAATTTATAATAATCAGTTTATTGTTCATATCCATCTTATGAAAAGGACAGCACTTAATTATGCATAATTTCTCAGTACCAACCATATAGTCTGCTTAAATGTGTTGTTGCAAATGAGCAAAATCAAACTATGATAATATTATAATTCATTATCACTTTCTTGCTTTTCAAAGGCTCTTTTTTAATTTTTTAATTTTAATTAGAAAGAAGATTATTTTACATGTCAATCCTAGGTCCCTTTCTTAGCAGAAACTTTGTTCGCTATTTCTGGTCGGGAAAGAGTTCATCTTTTAAACTTAACATACAAAGTTTTGAACTTCATGCATTATCATACACACATTGTTTTTGTGGCATCGTCTTCCAACACTCCCCTCGACAGTACACTAACCATGATGCTGCTCCTTTACCACCCCTGACCATCACCTCCATTATGTCCCCATTATCCTTTTCCTTCTTAAGACTTCTTTTCCTGGAGCAGGAAAAGAGTGCAAGGTGTGGGTGGAAACATGAGGATCAGTTGTTTGAGTTGGGGGTGAAATAGAGGGAGAGAATAATGAAAGAAATGTCTTGATGGGGAAGCTCATATGCTCTGGCCCAACAGCTAGGAAGCATGCAAGGGACCCACCTAGGCCCTGTACATATGTGTGACAATTGTATAGCTTGGTCTGTTTGTGGTGCTCCAAGCAGAGGATTCAGGATGTGCCCCTGGCACTTGAGCTGGTTTTTGTGTACCTCTTCCCCATACTGGGTTGCCTCATCCAACCTTAATACAAAGGGAGGAACTTATTCCTACCTCAACTTGCTATGTCATGCTTTGTTGACGCCCATGGGAGGCCGGTCCCTTTCTGACAAAGAGAGGAGGATTGGAAGGGAGGAGGTAGAGGAGAAGAAGGGGTGCAGTGTGAGGTAAGGAATGAGAGGAGAGGAGAGGAGGGAGGGGAAACTGCAATCAGAATGTAAAACAATTGAAAAATAATTAATAAAACATCTTTTCCCTTCTCGAGATCCCCACTCTAGTTGCATATTCTATGCCCACCTCAAACACAAGAAGAAACACACACACACACACACACACACACACACACACACACACACACACACACCTACAATCTGCATATGAAAGAGCACATATATTATTTGGCTGACTCCAAGCCAACTCCTTAATATCACCTTGTCCAGTTTCATTCATTGTCCTGTAAATTTCAGCACTTTAAAATCAGCTTACTTGCTTATAAAACATCAATAAGTTTTATAATACAGGAAATATGAATGCCTAAATATTATATCATATTTATATAATTCAAAAGAAAATCTGTTTGGTGAGGGAAAGTAAACACAATCTGCAATCTTCTGACACTGTGTTCAATATGTCTTTCTCACCTGTGCTAGTTGTATGATGGTCAGATCCTACAACTTTAGATATGCTGGTTAGTTTTACCTAGAGAAAAAAAAAATGTGATGGCATTTTGGTTCCCTGTCTGAATTCTGGAACTTTCAAAGCTAGTTACTTCAGGTTTATGTAATAAGTTTTCTATTTTTCATCTTCTACAAATTAGTTTTTAACTTGAAATAACAAGAAAAGAAAGACAAAACCTCTTTAACTAGGTTTGTTCTATATTAAAGAGATTACTTACAAGAGTAAGTAATTTACATTGTATTGACTTCCTTTTTAAAAAATACGTTAGGTAATGGGAGAAAAATGAACCTGATAATGTTCTTGAGATAGATTCACATAATCTCAGCTATCTTGACTAAAAAAACATAAAAGAACCTAAAATAATAATGTTACAACATTAAAATAGACAGAAATGTGAAATACTGTTATTGTAAAGGTGTGTCGTTGAGAGGCTTGATAAAGCTGCAAGCAAAAAAAGTTTAATAGCCATATTATGAAAATAGTATATAATGGACCTACATTCAATATGCTTCTATTTGTGAATTGTAATGAATGATAATAAGAATCAAAATGTGCACAATAAATGGTCATTCATTGCTGGGTGAAGAAACTAAGAAATAAAATTTGGGCAACTTGGGAAGTAAACATGTAAGATATTAAGTTCTGTGTAGTTGCATTGCTCAGAGCTCTCACATACTTCTTTGTTGTTAAAAAGGTCTGTTACTGGCAAATATTTCCTAGGAAGACTTGAAAACACCTTTTCTCCCTCAGAAACTACAGTGTGGCTATTATTTTAGTACTGAAATTTTACTGTAGGATTTTTCTCTTTACTTAAAAATACTTTGGATTCTGCATGAATTATACTGTTCAGTATGGTACCATTTCTGAGACTTGTGACAAGTTTATTCTTCATTTCATAGGTTTCTATGGTTTCACTGCTTTGAATGAATTTAGCTACAGGTGCTTTTAAAGACTTGAATAAATGTAATGTTACCATTTTAGTTTTCTAAAGAGTGATTTTATTTTTATTATCAATAGCTTGCTAATTATGAAATAGTGCTCTTTAATAAATCTTTAACAAATCAAATGATACACACTTCTTAATACCTTTACCAACTTACTGATGAATTTTTTACAGGTTTTTTTCATCGCAAACATCATAAACCCCATTGTTTTATCATATTAAATAAAATGCTATTGTAAAATTCTAATCTTATGAATGGGATTAGCCAAGGAATTCATGTCCTCGCTAGAAAAACTTTCTAAACATAGTAAATATGTTCTAAAGATATGTGTTGAGAAAATAGCAAAACCAGGCAGCATGCTTCAACTCCAACACTACCATTATATTTAGAGTATATATCCAAGTATATTTAAATATTTATTTTAAGTTTAAGACATGGGAATTGGTATGAAGGATTTAGTAGTGAAAGTAAACATGTTAACTCTTCTTGCATGTTTAGAGAGGGCGTAGGTGGCAAGGGAAGAGATTTGATCATGTGAAACAGGTCTCCAGCTATCATTTCCTACTGCACATTTATGCTTAGTACTTACTGTCTTTCTTTAAAAAATAGCATTTTCTTCCACTGAGTACCAAATTCTCCAGTGCACCTACTTTGGCTAAAGTGCAGTATACTCTAAGATTGTAAGAATTCGTGGATCTAAGCTCTGTTAGAGGATATAGTGAGTGCTGTCAGATCTGCAGTGAGAATTTTTGGGGTATGTCTCAATATTCTTGCAATTGAGAGCTACTTAGAGTCTATTTCAGTGGACCTGTATGTTGTACATTGTGGCTATCTTGAATTCAAATGTTTTTGTGAAGTTTCTTCCTTAACTGTCTGATTCTACAGAACTATAGTCGTCACCAAAGGTATATTGGAATTTCGGTTCTATATATTTACCATGCTGTATGTTACTCTTTATTAGAATATGGGAGCTGTAAAGTAGCATTTACATGTTGCTATAATTACTAGTGACAGGGAGCATCTTTGTCTGTGTTAACTCATCATTTGGATATTTGCTTATAGCAAGCTCTATGTTTTATGAAATAAATTTGGTCAACACATCCTAGTAATTTTCACACTTTATTGCTTTTTACCCCTCATTAAATTTGTGGAGCTTTTTAGGCTATTGATGCTGCTTCTAATGTTAATGAAGTCAATTTGTTAAGTATTTTTTGTAGCTTGCCTTGATAATATTTTTGCATGTGATAGAAGTGGTTCACTCTGAGGTCAGAATGTTTGCTATGTTGGTTTTCTTAACTTTTAAAAATTTCTAGCCTCAAATATTTGGTCATTAATTTACCTGGAATACATCTTGTTCAGTCTGTAAGGTATAGTTCTATTCCCTCCTCCCCCAATTATCTCAGAATATTTATTGGTTACAATCAACAGTCTGTTTCCTAATGAGTTCTAATGAAGCTTTTGAAAACTAATTGCCCACACGTATGCAAGCTCTATTTTGTAACATGTTATTCTCCATTTATTGTCTGAACATAATACCAAACTCTTAAACATTATGTCTTTTAAACAACTTTTTGGATATGACATATAACATTCCTTTTTTACCAACTTGCTTCTTAAAATTTACATTGCTAAGTTTTTGACTTTCAGCTTTCCAAATAAAAGTTGGAGTGATTTGCTTTCTATAAAATGCACCTAAGATGTTTAATTGTTTTAAAATAAAAATGAACAGCCCTTGGCTTTGCGTTAACTAGAGCTGGAAAATAGTGTAGTACCTTATATGGGCTTCTTTCCTTGGTGCTTTCCTGCTGGATTTTCAAGATCAGGGATGGCATGTTACTGCCTTTCAGTCTCTGCACCTCTCCTTTGTCCATCACTATCAAGTACTGCACAGAATCATACACACTAATCCCTGTTAAAATATTTTGAAACATTGATAGGAGAGTTCTTTTCTTTGCAAAACTCAGATCTTCCCCCACCAAAAGCAGTTATGCCACATTTAAACCCAGCAACCTCTGTGCAGGCTGATCCTAACCAGCCACCACCTTTTATTGATTCCCTCATAGCAGCTTGCCAACTCTTTTCTCTTTCATTTCCTAGTTTCCATCCAGAAGTTAGCTAGGGCCATCTGCATTCTAACTTCCATATTCACATACCAAATTCTTCAAGGAATAACAATATCCTCACTATAAATGTGCTCTCCTCAACTCTACCATGGAGGGCATGGAGCAAGGAGCACATACTATGGACTCATAAAGTAGGTTTGCATCATTCCCTGACTCTTATCACCAATTCTTAAGAACATGAAGAGGGGAGAGATATTACAAGAGATAAATAATTTTAATTTTTCCTTTTAAAATTTGCAATTATTCTTATATGATTGATGTCTGAGGTCTGTGGTCTCTACATCTTATTCTAAACTTGATATAAGATCTTTTGGAAAGACTTGCCTAACTGTCACTGTATTCCTATATACTTTTATCGGATTTGTGGATGAATGCATATGCAATAACATCCCCAATTATTACATACTTTTCCTTTTTGCACTGATGATCTCAACACTTTTTCATACTTTTATATTTAAAAAAAATTTACGTTTCATCACTAAATAGACAATTTCATGAATATTGAGGAATTTCTAATTCTAATTATGTAACAATCCCATTGTCATGAATTAGAGTTGTTTCATCTGTTTATATGAAGAATAATGTCCCTTCAATGACTTTTGCAGTGAATTATGTAGATAGATGCCCTGTGTGATAACCCAGGAGAAGAAAACTCTCCTAGCCTCTTTTAGATCTTCGTAAAATCATTTATGTAACAATACTACCTGAAATTTTTATTTTTAAAAGCAGAATTGCAGCTGTGACTATTGCCTTATATAGAACTTGAGAAAAATAAAACTCAGTACCAGTTTGTTTGAAAAGAAACATTATAGCAACTTTGTGAGTACAGGGGCATAAACACTTACTTAAATGTAGGGGGTGGCATAAAAAGCTGCAGCATAAGCAATATATTTTACACAGTACCAATGTTTTGTATTAATGGCTTCTTTATATTTGCAGACAGTCAAAATAACTTTCTATTTATTAAGGTTTTTCCTTTAAGAGAATTTGGCATGAAAAAATGTTAAGGTATTTTCTTTTCATACTAGTAGAACCCAAAGAACAACTGGATAAAATATGAATCAAATAATTGTGTATGAAAGTAAAGATAGCAGAAAAGGCTAACTTATAATAACCCGATCGTAGAATGAACCTGTGTAATACAAATTGTGCTAAGGCAGTTTGTAACATAAACTGATCAGTATGCCACACAGCTAAATCCTCAGAAAAGCTAACAATACAGACAGGACCTGAAAGAGTAGCTATCATACTTCAAATTATATAAGACAAATCCAGTGACTATTTCTTTCAGATAAAATCCATGCCAACTAGCATATGAATATCATTTAACCTTAAGAACACTGTAGAAGTACAGATAGTCCTGTGAGATAACTCACATTGCCAGGAGACAAGGTCTTACATTTCCACAGAGTCTGTCAGAGCTTGCTGGAGTATTTCACATCTCTTTGGATTTAAAGATGCTCAGACTCTGTGAGCTATATGGAGGTAAACTAAAGATGTATTTAATGAAGAGATTCTTGTGAAGATGTTTCAAAATACCATAAGGTAGAGTGCATTGGTGGTTTGGTAGTAATCACAGCTGCCTTTAAATGAATGAAGAGAAAGAAGAAAGAAGGGAGAAAAAAGAGAGGAGGAGGCAGAGGGGAAAATTAATTCTAGATATAAAACATATATAAAATTATATCTAGATACAAATTCTAGATACAAACATATACTAATAAGTCACTTTACTCACTGAATTTAATGTGGTTTCTGATATCACCTCTAATGCAATAATGCTGATATCCAGTGGACACTGCCCTTTGTTACCTGTGTGCAGAGCTGGCAATTCTTAAAAGATAACAGAGGGAAGCTACCAATGCTGTTCTGAGTTGTAATTTGATCAGGGCTTCTGGTTCTCACCTAGAGGCAGTTACCTAAATTACTGTTGAATATTTAAAACACACACATCTCCCAGACATAAAGAATCAGACTCTTCTAAGTGTTATATATACTTCAGTGGAAGATATTACAGATGTAGACAATGAGGCAGGCTACAGGGAACTAAAAGGGTTCCTCATTTCTGTAGGTGTAAGTTGATTGTGATCAGTAGACTCAGCTCTAGGGACTCTCTTCTTATTGACTCTTAATCGCTGGCTCTTTCCATCAAGGTACATGACTAATATATAAACAACAATGTGACACTCTTATAAATAGTATTATTCCATGCAAAAGGAGCGCTTTCAGGCAAATGTAAAGGTCATCCTCATGATTACAGAATGGAGCTGAATAAATAAAAAACAAGCAAACAAGAATAACCAAACAGCCTTCTGAAGGTAGCACACTGTTACAAAGGGATGCATATAACACATATAAAACCATCATTATCTGCATTTGTGTCTAAGAAAGAGTGGTATTTGGAGGGTCATGCACGCTCTCTATTGCAGGCTCCCTTTCAAAGTTTTTCTCAGTAGTCTTAATAAGCACTCTGCTGATGAGAAAGATGTGCCTGATTATACATAGGGTTAGGAGGAGAAGAATGGCCACTATCATTGTCGTATAATTCCTATTAATTTTTCCAGCATAAACGGTGAACAATATATCAGTAGGCATGAATTTAAATGTAGAGTGGCAGTACTAGGTCACTTAAATAGATGAATTTTTCAGCCACACAGAGAATCTCATCATTGTCATAGTGTGGAGAGGACAAAAAGCTACAAGTATTTTTCTTTCTAGCCACATCCAGTATAATTGTTAGTCAAGATCATTAATAGTTTTGAAATGATTGCAGCACTAAATGATACTGATGTATTTTAATTCATTCATGAAACTGAAATAATTCTGCTTACTTAGGCCAAAAGAAGTATTCATGAACTAAGTGGACAATCGACTTGTGCTCATGGCATTTTTTTTCCAGACAGGGTTTCTCTGTGTAGCTTTGGAGCTCATGGCTTTTTACTTCAATTAAAATGTAACTGTATCACCCCAGTCCCCTGTCCCCCATTCCCTGTCACTGCCCCTTCTAAACTTCATGGCCCTTTTTAAAATCTAATTGGTGTGTGTGTGTGTGTGTGTGTGTGTGTGTGTGTGTGTGTGTGTGTGTGCTGTATCTGAATAAATATATAAAAACAAATAAACACACCCTGCTGAGTGCATTTAGTGTTGCTTATATGTATATGCTAATGTATCACTCTTAACTTGAAATGCAGTATGTGTGCATGATGAAAGTCAGAAAGAAACTTTCAATGAACACATAAACAAAGAGACACTTGAGTGATTTCAGGTAAGAGTACTTATATGGTTGAGTGTGGATGTGCTGTGAGTATTACAGAATGGAGCTATTTTAAAACAATTCATTGACGATAATTTACAAAAAATCCAAAGGACAAAATAACCATATGAACCTCAGAGAATAAGGGGGAATGCAAAGGGCCTTATGTATTCAGCTCAATGTGTTTAAGGAATGTGTAGAGTTATAGTTGGTTGGAAGGTAGAGATACTTGAAATATTCATAAAGTAAGGCAAATAAATTAATGAGAGGAAGATATAAGAAAATTAGCATACATGTTGAAAAGTTACTAATTTTGTGTATGAAAGTGCTATCATATTTTAGTTGTTATATGTTGTATATAAGTACAGTAAGGTAATCCCCATAGATAATTATTATATATCCTTGATTAATTAATTAATCTTGATATGAGTGAGATTTGGCAGAGGTCACAGAAATTACTATTGTATTTTATGCGGCATATGCATTTGTTTTGTATTAACATAGATGGTGGTCTTTAATATATTTTATCTGACCACTGACATACACATGACATTCAAGGGTCAGTATCTGTTCAATATTTCTGTTTTCTTTAAAGTCAATGTTCACATTCCATGAGGTATCTATGATGTTATCTGGCTTAATAGTGTATTGAGTAGATTCTTCCATTTTACTATGTATTATTTGTTTAATGTTCTAGAGATTGAATGCATCCCAGGCAAGTACTTGACAAATACCTGAGCAGCTCTCCCAGGCCCTTTAATTCTTAATGACTCACATCATACAAAGTCTCTGTTTTCAGTATATCAGGATAATTTAAGAGGTATTAGATAACTGCGTGCTAACTAGTCTACAACTGGTTTATATATGCATGCTACAAATCAATATCAGAAAATGGGTGTGAAAGTTAGAACATGATCTCTTCTTTAAGTAGAAGGATAAATTCTCTTGAAGAAAACATTTTCAAACCTGTAATATCATGACACGAACCCTAATCTCCCCAGCCCAGCACTCCAGGGTTTCAACAAACCATGGCGGTCCGCATTCACTAGCACTTACAAATATTTATCTCACTTGCTTTATTATTCATGCCACAGTCTGTCCACATACTTTCATATTTACACAGCCTCATGATCCAGCCCAAATGTCAGCTGCTCTGGTAAAGTTTTCTTGAGTAGGAAAAATTTCTCCTGAATAGATTTAGTCAGCATGTATATTTTCTTCTTTAGATGTAACCATCTTTAAGAACTTACTGTTCTTTGCTTCTGTGCTTCAATCAACAATGATTCTCTCCTGGGAGGGAGTTCATTATTCATTTTTCTCCACTGAATCTATTGATAGGGTAGCATTTGCACGTTGAGTTCATTCCACCACCAAAGGAACTCAGTGCGTGACTGAATAGGTGATTGGATATCAGCTTCCATGCCTAGCATCCTTATAATTGACGTCTTGACTCAATGTCACCTGTGGAATACAGCTGAGATAAAAACCACTACATAAAGTTATTCTGGCCTCTTGTTCATTTTCTTCTACATGCTTCTGCCTGCTTTATTCCCCCTCCTTCCCACAACAGAATCTATTCTTACACTCTTCCAAAATAAGATTCTTATTCCTCTGTGAAATGAAGTCACTATACAGTTCTCTATATACTCTTTCAGTGTCAAAGCTGGATTATAAACATTATCTCTTTGTGTATCATACCTGTGTATATTAAAGGATAATTATTTGTGTGTGTGTGTGTGTGTGTGTGTGTGTGTGTGTGTGTGTGTGTGTGTGTGTGTTTATGAGTCTTTGAAACAGACTGGTTTGTTAAATATAACAGTATGTGGTTTCTTTGTATCAGTGACTGCCTTATATGTACGTAAGTACATATCTTACCACTGGACACATGCAGTGCTTAGTAGGGTAATGTTGAATTATAAATCATCTCTTGTGGTCATTTTTAAGCAGTAAATTTCAGATATTATTTCTGTCCAAAATGTTGTCTCAGAAAAGACCTTCATTGAAATGGAAATTTTTATTGGCCCAAAACAATTCCTTTGGGGTTTCATGCAGTGGTTTTATTTTTTCATAGATGTGTTCTATGTACATCCATGTGTGGGTGTTTGATTACTCTAATATTGTTTTCCAAAGAAAACTGACTGTGTTACGATTCTAAACTTAGAAAAACAAATATAGTCAAAGTGAGTCATAGTTCTGACACTGGTTTAGTAGCAAACGTAGTTATTTATAAAAAACTAATCTAAAGGTAATAACATCCAAATAAAGTGTTAGCATTCTCTAGAATACTCCAACAAGCAACTTACTATTACTGGTGTTTACTATTAATTATAGAATCTCTTTGACATTAAAGAAAGAGCACTTTCTAAATTCTTTATCTCTGTGATGATTTTAATGAACAAATGGGAGGACCTGATTTAAATGTGAAAAGTTTATGCCAAGGGAGGATGATAGTAACATATTCTAACTAAATCTGAGCAACCACTCTGCATGAACTAAGGTGGGTGGGAGAGATACAATGAATTGAGCTCTCTCCGAAAACCTACCCCATTTTTTAAAATAACAGCAATGAATTGATTTGTCAAACATCAAGAGCAAAAAGAGTAGAACTACAATTTGCCTGCATTTACCAAAAGCATCATCTTTCTTCTGCAGCTCCAAAATATGATTAGGATAGGATGCTCTTGTCAAAAACATATTATTCAGTTCATAAAATGCTAACCCATAAAACACATCATCACCTTTTCTTCCACATCTTTTACTTCCAATAGAAAAGTAATTTCCTTACATCTGAATAAATTTAAATAACCTTGTTTAAAAATAACACACATACATGCTAAGCATTAGCGGATGATAAAATGTAGACCTACAGAGAAGATGGGATTTGGGCTTTGGAGAGAATAAAAGCTTCACAGTAAATTAATACTGTGTGTTTTCCCTCCACCAGAGATGTTTTAAAAAAAGAATCTATTAAACACTATGCTACCTATGAATGAGCTTTGAATTACCTTTGCTGCTGTCAAAGCCCATTTATCAACCTGACAGTGTTAGTCTCTAAAAGCAAATAAGGGCAAGACAGGCCCTGAACTTATGCCTTGGAAGAATAAAGTTTCTCCTCACAAGGGAAAGACATCTGGATACAGCTGCAGTATTTTATGCATTCTCAGCCAAACACTGCTAGAAGCCTTTCTTTGGAGCGCCCTATTCAAACTAAGTCTGATATAATTCCAAGTGTCCCTGTATTGAAACACTGCATTGAAAAGTACAAATATTAGCAGATATTTGTTCAACTTCATAATTCAGATTTATAATAAAATGGTCCAGAAGGAAAACAATCCTTGTTGTATTTTTACAAAGTAATTTTAACTATACATTATTTGGGTATTTTTGTAAGTTCTTACAGTCATTATATAGAAAACTAAAGATGAAAAGTAGTCAACATTTTAGAGAGAATGGTTTCTATAAGCC
The DNA here is from genome assembly GCF_003668045.3 of Cricetulus griseus. Lineage (NCBI taxonomy): Eukaryota > Metazoa > Chordata > Mammalia > Rodentia > Cricetidae > Cricetulus > Cricetulus griseus. The sequence goes on along the minus strand of NW_023276807.1, from coordinate 125,801,153 downwards.
ACATTGATTTTTAAAATCCTGATTAAAATAAGCCAAGCTGAGTTTGATAGGGTGGTCATTGTGTTAATATAACCTATATATTTCCAGAAAGGGTTGCTTGAGCAAATGCCTACACATAAACATTAAACATCTAGACACAAATATCTGTGTTTTATTAGCTAACATCCCTGAGAAGATATCTATGTAACTGGAGCAACTCCTTGCTAATGGAGTGGAACATTCTAGAAAGAATTCTATTAAATAAAAAGTCAGTCTTATTATTGGATTTTGCTGGATCAATGGTGCTAAAAATCATCATTCTGCCAGTTTGAAAGGTATTCATTGTCAGATGTCCGTTTAAACAACTGCTGTGATATTGTTTAATTAAAAATCTCTCTAAAACCACATTGTGAGATGAGTATAGTAGTCACTCAAATGCTATACACTTGAGAACATTCAAGGTTGGAAGTGGTGGTAGATTTAAGGGATTCATTATCACACATGCATATTTCTCATCTTTTTTTTTTTGTAAAAGGTAACTTTGTATTATCTCAGCCTTCTGTGAAAATGAAAACCCACTCTTGTCTTAGCTGCCTTTCCCTTTTGATGCTTAGCATGTCTGCATCTCTCATTTTCAGTATGAATACAAAAGCTGTTAGTTTTAATCCAAAAATGCAATCAAAATCTTGGGCCTGTGATAGATTTTACACAAAATTCCACTTCTGAGGGCAAATGTTATAAATTCATTTTGTCACATATATGCTTAAAGAAAAACCAAATAAAAAAATAGAGTAAAATTTGATATTAATTTATATTACATATTTCTAACTCATCCTTTATGTTAGAAAAATGTTTACTGTTACATGTATTGAAAGCAGCTAAAAGTAGCTCTTGTTGAATGTTGAAAAGTTAAGCTCAATACAACCATGACAAAAATATGAGAAAAGAATCTTGCCAGGGAAATAGAGGCTATTAAGAAGATCTTCATTTCTCACCCATAGAAAAGCTTCAACCTAAACCAAAATTTAGCCTACTTGCGGAAAAATGTTGCTGTCATTTTCTCTATAAACATTAAATTAAAGACAAACAATCCCCAATGTAATTCAAGGTCATCAGGTAGCATCTTAGAAGAAATACATTACAATATCACATGTGTTCTATACATTTTCTCATGGTATATAAGGTCCTTCATGTTTCATCTCTCCCTCAATTTTCTGTTAATTTATAACAACAACAACAAAACTTGAACCATGAGGAGGACCATTCTACTTGTTTATGTCAGCAAAGTGTGTGAATTTGGGTGAGTCAAGCGAATGCAAGTTTCTTCATAGATTAGGATATCTGAAAGTTGGAAGATCTTTGTCTGCTAAATTAGCATGGATGGGTTTTATGATGGGATTCTATTCCCTTTTAAAATACCATTGTTCATTCCTAAAATTAAAAACACCAAAAAGGAAAAAGTAGCATTTATAAGGCATTTATATTGGCTACCAATTTAGCATTTAGCTCAAAGACAACAGTTATGTAAATATGAGTGTTCACTCATGTACATACATATGTGTAGTAAGAAGCTGTGGGGATTTGACAAGGAGATCATCCTTCTTGCCACCCGACATTTCTACGATAGTTGAGAGAGAATGTTTAGAATCATATTTTAAAGCAAATGTTACACTGAATTATAGGACTTAAGTCTGTTCTGGAAATAGACACATGGCCAGTGTAATTATGGCTTGCATGAGTCATGGAGGCGGCTCAAGGCTCTGTTCATCCTATTTATACTCTAGCCCTGGAGAAATATTCAGAAGCAAAGGAAACACTGACAAAGAGCAATGTCAGGTGGAGTTCACTGGACACAGCCTCCTTTCTTATAACTCAAACACAGGCAAACTAAGGAGTCCTACTGCTACCTTGGAAGTTCTTCATGGTTATGAGGGGAGTGCAAGGTAGTCACAACATCTCTTGAGGTGTTACCTTTCTAGGTTATTATAGAGAATTGAATCCTACAAAAAAATTGGTCAGAAAATTTACAGCATAATAACATACTTCAAAAGAAAAGTATCTGATTAGTGAAGTCTTTGTGCTAGAATGTGCATTGTATATAACTATACATATATGCATGTGTATACATAATATATGTGCACATACATATACACAAAATATACAAACATACACATGTACATATATGTATACATACACACACTTATATATACATATACTTTATATATGTAGTATAGTTCCTGAACATTCTTGTTGCCTTTACTTTAGAAGTCTTTCCATGCAGAAATGTTTGTAGAGTAATAATTTGCTGGTTGTATGTCACTAATTTTTCTATTTTTCTTCTTTTTAGAATCATAGGTTCACACACAAAAAAATTTAAGGAAGGTATAGATATACAACAAATGATCCATTATCTTAGCATAAGAATCCTATTCTCCATTATCTTATTTCTCGGAATTAATTAAATCAGTACAAACAGAGGAAATCAAAATGAGTTCTACAATTTCAAAAGTAAAAGAAAAAATAAAAAAATCTTGTTTTTCTATGAGACAGAACTATCTCACTTGTAGTGTTTGTTTTTTCCTCTCTAGTTTCTCTGTGCACACTATAAACTGTCATAAACAATAGAAATATACTAAACTCCACTGTAAAACTATGTGTTTTATCTGAGACAGGATCATGCTATAAATATCTCAGATGGGTCTTCAATTCATAATCCTCCTCCATCACTGTCATGAATTTCTGAGATTGTAGAGTTACACAGGAATTACAGCCATGTCTTAGGGAATGCCTATTAACTAAAATGGAAGAACTTTTGGTATTATTGCAATCTTTAAGTGTAAATATTCTTTCTTTTAGAGTATGAGGCATTTTGTCACTTCCTTTGGTTTCTTCTTTTTGTAATCCATCCTTAACAATGAAGTACCCTTTGGTTGTCAATATTCGATTTGAGTGAAATGACCAAGATTCCCCAGGGATTTTGTTTGCCTGTTGATTTTTTGTTGTTATTGTTAAAAGGGGCTCTTTAAACTGATAAAGAATGAACTAAGGTTTGATATCATGGAAGCCTTCTGTAGACTTTGCTCCTTGCTCACATTCATTCCCAGTGACTTGATAAGATTTCATTCTGTGATCTGGCTAAGATTTCCTCTTCATTTGTCCATCCAGCTAATATTTACTGGCAATCTGCTAAATACTGCAATCCATGCAGTAGCTAATGTTAATCAAATGAATACTATTATTTTTCAAAGAAAAAAGTTTCTCTAATACCACTTGATCAAACCTAATATATTATTACAAAAAGTAATGTCTTATGCACTGATCACTGATCAGGCAGGCTTGTGTGTGTGTGTGTGTGTGTGTGTGTGTGTGTGTGTGTGTGTGTGTGTGTGTGTGTGATGTGTGTGTCTGTGTGTGTGAGTTGAACAGATTTGGGAGTAAGGGTGATATGAAAAGAGTAAGAGGGGAGAAATGATGTAATCCTATTTTAATTTCAAATAATATATTTTGAAATGTCAAGTTTATACGTTGCTTTCCAAGGCCAGTAAACATCAGAAAGCAGCCAACTCATGCTCATACTTCTGAATTCCAGGAAGACATGTAGCCTCTTAGTGGTGTCATTTTTATTATTTAGACTGTGAGACTCATAGCCATTTTGAACTGAAATTGACCTTAAAGTTTACTGGAATAGAGCCTCCTAAACTTTGTTGTACATCAAATCACTGGATCTGGGTAAAAATGGTAAAGACAAGAGTGACCTAAATTCACAGAATTCTGGGTAGGGTTGCCTTAAGTTATTTTTATTTCAATGTTACCCAGCTATGTCTGAAGTAGAGTATATTTGGGGAACATGGATCTCCATTAAGTATCTTTTGTGTTAGAAGACTCCGGTATTCATGGCTATGCTAGGGATAAAGCTTAGGCCTTCCACCTTTCTTTTGTGCTATCATGATAGCTGCTTTGTATATTTATCAAAAAAAATAATTCCTGGGGATTGCATCATCTTGATTTTAAGTATATCATATTGCCTTTATATGTTAGTTTTAGTAAAATGTGCATAAATTAATGGAATTAGGGAGAAAAACTCATAAATGTGTGGAATTTCATTTTGCCTCTTTTTCTGTCTCTGCCCTTCCCGCCCCTGCCCCTCTGAGGTAATTTTTCTGCCCAGGGCCTAGCTTCGTACTTTACACATGATTGCACATGAACTCTACCATTGACCTACCAAGCTACATTGCTAGCCACAGTGATCAACTTATTTTACTTTTTGTTGTTTCTGGAAATAGAGGAGCATCTTGAACCATTCTGAGATATATTTAATAGCACAGATAGTGCCGTCAATACAATAAAGAGTGCTTGGGCAATTAAATACTGTGCTATTGGCTTAGCTAGAACATATTAAGTCCCATTAAAGTCAAATTTCATGTCAAAGTACCTTGAAGAAGCCATCATCATGAAGTTTCAAAACAATAGAACAAGCTAACAGAGCCCATTAAAAGGTGTCTGAGACACTGTTACAGTTTAGAATATGAGTCTGACAAGTGACAATGGCTAATAATAACACCTGAACTAATTTCCCACTTGAAATCTCACTTTGATTATAATTCTTTATTAAACATGAGCTCAAAGATGATAAGGTTATGCTTTTTTCCTGAATGACTCAGTATTTATGTAGAAAACCATTCAGTCCTCTTTTTGAAAAATAAAAAAGTCTAAAAGTGGCTACAGGAAACATTTATCCTATGTATCAGCAGCATTTCATTATAAAAGAAATACCACAGTAGATCACATGCATGCTCAAATCCTAGACCCTTCATTTCACAGAGAGAGTGTCTTTCTATTTATTTGCATGCAATGCTTCAAATTACAGAAGAAAAAACCAAAACAATAACTTTGCCTTGGATTGCTGTGTCAGTGCCACTCACATCAAGTGGCTTCTCAGTAGAACTTGATGTCAGCCATTCAGTAAACAGTATGGTTGGTGAGTGATAGGTAGGTCAATGGTTAGTGCAGTTTTTTTTTTTATGACTAAAGCAAATTTCACCTCCGTGGTTAAACAGTCTTTGTGATTTAATAAAGCTTGCCCAAAGGATCAGAATGCAAGGCTAGCCATATTAGTTAGGTATAGAAGCTGGGCAGTGGTGGCACACACCCTTAATCACAGGACTCATCCAATGGGTATCTCTGAGTTCAAGGCCATCTTGGCATACACAAGAGTGAATCAGTTGGAAAGAGAATTAGAGTTCATGCCTTGCTTTTAATCTCAGCTCTCGAGAGAATATAAGGACTTCATTGCAGTTTCAGAGAGTAAGTCTGGTTTTTGGTGGAAAGATTGCAGTCTAGGAGTCTGAGGTGGAGAAACATGCAGTCTGGAGATGCAAGCTGAGCCTTGGTGGATCTCCCATTCAGTCTGAGCAAGGGTAGAGGTGCAAAGTCTCCAATGGCTGGCTGTTTTGCTTCTGACATTTCAGGCAAGCTTTATTAAATCATAAACATATATCATCACACACCTCCAATTACTGTCCTCCAACTATCTTAAGGAAAAATGTGGCACTAAAAAGATCAACGACTTAATTGTTCTGTGGATGTACCCTTCAGTTTTTCCTTTGTCGTTGACAAAATGCAATTATTAACAAGAATATTCTATTGCATGTTTAAAACTTTTGAAATATTTAATAAAATGTCCTGCTTGCAAACAGACTTCAGATACATAGTAGATGCCTGTTAGTATTACAATTCAGTTATCGAAAAAATGCTTGCCAATTCTATCTCAATAGAACTTTTCTTTCAGATCTTTAAGTTAAAAGGTGAAAAAAAAAACAAAAAAAATCACAAAAGGTAACATGAATTGCTATAGTCACATTAGCAGACTTATGACTACTTAGTTCATTCTGAGACATTTAATAATCATTTGCTAAATGTCTATCTGTACACAGTTTTTCTTTAAAGACACTTAACTTTTTAAAGTTCTTATTTTCTCTTCCATGGCTGGCCACATACCTTGTAATTGGAGAAGCATTAATTTTTACCTCAAATGTGATCTCTTAGCAACAGGTAAGTGAAGGAAAAGAAAGTTGAAAATTGCAACCCTGACTCCCAACTGCAAAGTGAAGACAATTTTCACTAAAGTCCATTTAATTTAAAATCTCTTTTCTGCCTCTCAGACAGCCTTACCACTAAGCACTGCTATTAGGGTGCCACTCACTCTCTGAACTGAAGGATTGCCTCTTGGATGTTAGGATGACTCACTGCTAAGCACACTATACTGAAGCTGCCACACATATTTATTGCTGAGATGAAGGAAGAAGCAAAAGATCATGAGAAATTTCTGGTGTTCTTGTATCACCTGATACTAATACCTACACAGCAAGTTTATACTTTGTTCTTCAGAGGTGGCTCCATTCCTGCCCAAAGCACCGATGTGGTACTCGAAAACACTGCCATGTATCTTCCAAACAAAATTCTAAATTAAGCATCTTTAACTGCCATATGGAGAATCAAAGTCAACTTGACCTGTCCAATATTTTGAATTAATATTATTATTCAAAATAATGGTAGTTAATGAGAGTTTACTTTGTTCACAGTATACAAGGGGAGAGATGCTATGAAATGTGAGCAGAAGTTGCAAGTTTGCAAAGGAATGAAATGTAAGTCTGTGTGATTGTACTGAAGACAGTGAAGTTTCAACCTCAGATTTGGAATGTACTCATTTAGGTAAGTCTGTAAAATAAACTATTCCTTGTTTTGAAAGTCAGGACTCCCAAGTATACAGTTGCTTTATAAAACCACCTGAATGAGAATCAGTTTCTTAACTGAAATTTAAGAAAAAGAAAAGAATTCCCATTCCATGTTGGGGAAGAATAACATTGGTAATAATATTTCCTTGTACAATGCCCTATGCTGACACACAAGGTACAGGGTTAGATACAGTAATAGCTGTCACAGTGCAATCTTGAAAACAGTGTCCCGAATGATTCTGAGGACCCACTCTCTGAAAGACAAATAAGTCTCAGGGGAATATTGGTTGGGATTTGAAACAAAAGTTATGGTTGTAGGAACTCCTCAGAAAAACTGCTATCTCAGGGCTGCAGAAATATCTCAGGGTTAAAAACACTGCTGCACCTGCAGGGAACCAGGGTTCAGTACCCTGCACCCATGTGGTGGGTCACAGTTGTCTATACCTCCACCACCAAGGGATATGATGCCTTTTTTCTGGCTTCTCAGACACCAGGCATGAACTTGGAGTGCCTACATCCACACAGACATTTACACAAAAATAAAAATAAATAAATCATTTTTTAAAAAAGGAAATGATTTCAAATCACAGTATCATAAGAAAGTCTTGATAGGAAGGCCAACTATTTATTTTCCCTGAAATAAGGACAATCTGCAGGGCATGTGCTTATTTCTTTTAATTTAATATTTCTTTTTCTTTTTGAAATTGATTATAATTACATCATTTATCCCTTTCCTTTTGTCCCTCCAAACCCTCTTTCTAAAATTTCAAATTCATGGTATCTTTTTCCATTAATTTTTATTATATGTATATATGTATGTACATACATATTCCTAACTATAAGCTGCCCAATTTATATAATATTATCCCTATGTATGTTTTCAGGGCTCAACATTTGGTATTAGATAACAAATTGGCTTGCTTTTCCCTGGAGAAGACTATTTCCCACTCAGCATTCCTTAGTTGCCTGTAATTCTTTATTGAGGTGTCATGGGCTTTTCCTTGTCCACTTTGGCATATCTACTATTTTGTTTGGATTTCAGACTTTTTGAAATTTTATTTCACATTTTATTCTTCTACATCCTGACTACAGTTTCCCCTCCCTTACCTCCTCAGTCCCCTGTTACCCACTTCTGCTCTTCTCCACATCCACCTGCCTCCACCTCCCCACAGAAAAGAGGAGTCTTCTCAGGGACATCACCCAAACATTGCATAATAAGCTACAACAAGACCAGGCACATAATATCATATCAAGGCTGGACAAGCAACCCAGTAGGAGGCAAAGGGTCCCACAAGCTGGAAAAAGGAAACCCACAAGAACACCAAGCTACTCCACCATAACATATAACTAGTTTAGACCCCTAATGACTTCCTGATCTCTGTAAGCCCATATGAGTCCGAGTCAATTGATTCTGTGTGCTGTGTCCTCATATTGTCTCTGACTTCTCTTGTTCTTCAGATCATTGCTCCCCCCACCATCAGAAGGATTCCCTAAGCTCCTCATAATGTTTGGCTGTGGGACTCTGAAAATTTTCCCATAAGTTGCTGTACATTGTCTCTCTGGTCTTGGCACTCTTATTCTTGATTAGTTCATGTTTAGGTAGTCGTGTTCTAAGACTTTAAGGCTGTGGCTTCTGACATTCCAAGGAGACACAGATTCACAGAAACTCATGGATGATGTAGTTCTTATAATCTTCCAGGCCCCTCTTTTTAAAAAATACATTTTTATTTAAATTAAAAGCAATCTTATTTTACATACCAATCCCAGATACCTCTCCCTCCTGTCCTCCCACTCCACCCAGCAATGCCCCATCACACCTCCCATGCACGCCCCAGGGAGAGTGAGGCCTCCCATGGGGCATCATCAAAAAAATCTGTCACATCATTTAGGGAAGGACCTAGGTCCTCCTCTGTGTATCTAAGCTGAGAGAGTATCCCTCCATAGGGAATGGCTCCCAAAGTCTATTCATGCACCACAGATAAATACTGGTTCCACTGCTAGAGGCCCCATAGACCACCCAGGCCTCCCAACTGACACCCACTTTAGGGGGCCTGGTTTCTTCTTATGCTGGTTCCCCAGCCATCATTCTGAGTCCATGAGCTTCCACTTGATCAGGTCAGCTGTTTTTGTGGGTTTCCACAGCATGGTCTTGACCCCTTTGCTCATCATTCCTCCCTTTTCACAACTTCCAGGAGTTTGGCTCAGTGTTTAGCTGTGGGTGTCTGTTTCTGGTTCCATCAGCTACTGGATGAAGGCTCCAGGATGGCACTTAAGGTAGTCATCAACCTCATTATAGGGGAAGGGCATTTAAGGTAACCTCTCCACTATTGCTTAGATTCTTAGTGGGGTCATGTTTGTGGATCCCTGGAAATTTCCCTAGTGTCAGATTTCTCATTAAGCCCATAATAGCTCCCTCTCTTAAGGAATCTCTTTCCTTGCTCGCTTATGTTCCTCCCCCACTTCTACTTTCCTGATCCCTCATGTTCTCCTCCCCTCTCCAGTTCTCTCCTCTTCTTTTTCCTCCCTCCTCCTACACCTCCATCCCAATTTACTCAGGAGATCTTGTCCCTTTCCACTTCTGGTAGGGGCATGTATGTCTTCTACAGAATTCTCTGGATCTTAGGAGGAGTGTTTTGTAGTTGTTTCCATTGAGACTGGACTCCACAACTCTGGATTTTCAATGTTTTCCCATAGTGGTCTCTGTTGCAAGAGAAATTTCCCTGATGAGGGGTGAAGACTACTTTTGCAAATGCTTTTTAACAGAATATATGACTGGGGTGAATTAATGAATGCATGGATAATAATATGCGCCTAGAAGGAGTTATATTTTCTGTTAGAATTGAGTACATTTTGATCAGGTCTTCCCATTTGAAAATGCATTTCTTTTAAATCTTCTCAGACAACCATTAAGTATTTCTTAGACAGGTACATGACACACACATGCAATCTATCTGTCCATTTAATGTTGCTCTGACAAAATATGAGACTGAACATATATGAAAAATGAAGATCAACTTAACACAGAGTTGGAGAGGCTTAAAGCACAGACATCATAGTGTCAAACTACAGAGTGGATTCTATGGCAGTACCTCCATATGAGGGAGAGGCATGAAAGGAAATAAGCGCATGTAGAAAACGACAAAACATAGATCCCTCTCATAAGAATTAACCACACAACTCAATGTCCTCCTAAGCCCCACCACTTAAAAGTCACTTCTTTTGCTATTCCCCAGCAGAGTCCATTCTTCAGGCCTATGGATATGTTGTGAAAAAACCACATCCCACCCAAAGCAGATAGGCACACATTTAACTGATCTTCGCTGATGCACTGAGTGTAGCAGGCTATATGTAAAATATTATTGTATCCTCAAGTTTCATGTTAAAACAATAAAATCTACTCATTTCATCAACATTATCAAAACAGTATAAGCACAAAGTTATCTTTTTTTGTAATTTTGCTTAAAGACCCAATGTTACACTTTATAACATCAAAAAGCACACACACACACACACACACAAAAAAAAAAATCAGGATTTGTCTGGGATATATACACAGAAACAGAAAATTCCATTTTGCAGAGCCCTATGGCATTTTGACAAAATGGCCCTGGAAACAATATGAGAAATGAGCATGAAGAGAGGATGGTGAATGTAGAAGGAAATTGTGTTTATTGATCTTCATTGGTACTACACTTCATAACACAGGGCCAAATTTATAAAATCAGTTGTCAGTTTGGCACTGACCAGCAGGCTCCTCTAGAACTCAGAGAGTTTGACTCTCATATCCTTTGGATTATTAATTTCAGAGTTCCTGGACTGTTTCTGATGTCCAAAAGATAAAAGGTAGGACAAAGTAAAGGAAATTAGATATTTTAAATGAACAAGAAGACTATTATTCTTAGGAAAAAATCGGGTGCCAAGATATTACAATCTATATTGGTTCTTTTCTGTATTGTTGGGGTCTTTCTACATAATGTTGTCCAGTACAATGAAAATATGACTTGTAAACATGAGGCTTAGAAAGCAATATCCTTAAGCCATTCAGATATATCTGATTGTCCCAGGATGCACCCCATTTTTTTAAATGCTGGAAATTGTTCAGTTATAATAGATGGTAATCATGTTGTCAATGACTTCAGTTTTCTGATAACTTAACTTTATAGAAGCCAAAGTTTAGATACCATCTTTAATATAACACACAAGTGTGACATCCCAACTACATGAGAATCTGAAATGATTTGTTAAGATTGTTTTACTGGATGTTAAACAACTGCAAGATCCACTGCTATTCTCCCTTGTGTGTGGCTCTATTTCCATTTCTTTTCTGACACATTATTAAGTGAAATCATAAATTGACCTGTTTCCTAGAGCAGAAGAGAAGCAGAGGAGAACTGTTACTCAGAATATATTAAATCCAATAAACAAAGTCTCTGCGTATATGCAAGACCAATTTAACTACATTGACTCAATTGGTCAATCGATTCAAATTTACAGAAAGGTTAGCTCAGTCAAACCAACAATCAATTCAAAGAAAACAAGGAAAATTTTCACTTTCAATCTGCATGCTTTGGATAGGATATGAGACCACATTATTCCAGAACAAAGGAAATGAAACATTTGCTGCAGGAAAATTGATCTCAAGATCAATGATTTTTTTTAAGTGTACTCTCTAACAATAATCTTTACCTTGCCTTGGGCATTTTGTTACTACTAAAAACAGATGTTAATTTAAACACTGGAGACAATGTTTTTCACTGACAAAATTCAGATAAACTGTGTAATGAATAAAAATAAGATTTTGCATTTCTGGTATTTGAAGTCTCAGAGGTGAATAAGTAAAGCATACATTTGGCAGGGGGAATCTGACATGGTTGGGAATATATACCTAGGAGAAAATAAAAATAGTAATCTTTGGATTTTGTATCATTAGATTTTCATTTAAATGATATACACACACATATATACAAAACACACAGACACAGACACACACACACACACACACACACACACTGCTTTAAAAATAAAATTAACAAATAATAAAAACATTATTTCATATACCATATACACTGTGTGTCAAGTCTAAAGTACTACTCATCTGGTTTCTTTTCCTGAAATAGAGTTAAGTATAAGACCACAAGGCCATCATAAATGGTACATAATAAAAAGTTAAATGCCATCATAGAGTTTTCATCCAGTAGCTGATGGAAGCAGAAGTAGAAGCAGAGATTCACAGCTAATCACTGAGCAGAACTCCTGGAATCCAGTTGTAGATAAAGAGGAGCAATAAGCAAAGGGGTCAAGACTATGTTGGGGAAACCCACAGAAACAGTTGACCTGAGCAAGTAGGAGATCATGGACTCCAGAGTGACAGCTGGGGAACCAGCAAAGGGCCATAGGACGGAACCAGGCCCCCTGAGCATGGCCGGGGCCCTCTGGCAGTGGAACCAGTATTTATGAGAAAGAAATCACACAATTATTTCCAAGTATCTTGACTGAGTATTCAGGGACTTTGAAGACAGGACAAAAGAATTATTTTGTGAGTCAATTTAAACCTACCTGTGAACTTTAGCAAAGACTGGGTATAAAAACAGTTTTAAGGTAAATTAAAAATATATACATACAACCTGTTCACTTGAGGGACTTAATCAGATGTTTGGTCATTAAGGGTAATTTTAAAACCTGGTGGACTAGTGAATAAGGGAGGCAGAGGCAGAGGCAGGCAGATCTCTATGAGTTCAAGGCCACCCTGGTCTCCAGAGCGAGTACCAGGATAGGCTCCAAAGCTACACAGAGAAACCCTGTCTCGAAAAATCAAAAAAAACAAAAAACAAAAAACAAAAAACAAAAACAAAAACAAAAAAAAACAGCTTCCTCCTCTGTATAACTGAGAAAGTTATTTCAATTTCCATTACATCTCATACTTGGGTTTACGTCTCCTTCCAATGAAAATGGAACAATGGGTTTCAGATCTGCACTCACTCATATGTGGCAGTGAAGGCAGCCTAGAAAGCTTTGCAATGCCATGCATCACTGCCTCCCTTGTTTCCTCTGCTTGGCTCCGCTCACTGCATTGTTCTCCTCCCAGTGACTGTATCTACAAGCTTCCACTCAAAGACTCTATCATTTTCTGAAGCACATTTGTCTACATAGACAGTATTTATTAAGTTTGCCACTAGAATGCCAACACAGTTAGTGCGAAAGGCTGCCAAGCAATTAACTTATTCATTCAGTGATTTCCAAAAATAATTCCTATATTTGTAAGGTCCTCTACATTTTAATTAAATCAGTTGTCAAATTCTATTTATTATCCTCAGAAAGCTCATTAAAACAAAATAAAAATTTAGAAGGATCATCATTGTAACTGAATGTCGTATACATATATTATGTACTTCTTGCATAAATGTCCTTTACCTAAATTATTGCTATGTGTGTATTAGGTTTATAAGAGTTTGACCAAATGTTTCTTTGATGGACTGGCCTATGTCAATGAAAGTTTAACAAATAAATTAATGTTGCTTACATAAGCATTAGCACAGAGCTTTACAAATGGGCTTCCATTTTTATACAGAATACAGCAATACAAAGACCACAGCAACTCTTTAAGTGAAAATATCTGGGAATTTCTTATATTCATCTCTGGGTTGGAATTGATTTGTAGGAAGTTTTTGTTGTTGTTGTTGTTTGTTCTGGATTTGGTTTGAGGATTTCTTTTTTTTCATTAGAAATTATTTATTCTTTTAGAATTTTGTACATAGATATAATGCAATATTTGTCCTTATTTTTGGTTGTTCTCTATGAGCTTAATTTTCTCCTAGTACCCATAAATAAAACTACCTACCTACACATTCTAAATTCTGGTTTTACAATGTATTACTTTTCAGAATTTTATTACTGGTGCCAAACATCATTTAAGCATCCTTGAGATGTATAACACACTAGATAGCTTGTTTCTTTGAACTCATACTATCTATACTTGCATGGGCTTTTAGAAACTTGACATTTTTTATCTTCATTTCTTCTCTGAGCTCTGGGAGGATCTCATAAGGCTGTCTCAGAAGTCACCATCTGACTGTGTTTCCTGCATTCAGCAGGTGTTAAATAATGCATTCCCATGCAAATTGTTTCACAGAGAAATAAATCACTGCAGTAACAGACACAAATAAAATTTAGAGTCATATTTTTGGCTGGAGGGATAGCTCAGTCGTTAAAGGCTAGGCTCACAACCAAAATAGAGGCATATTTTCCTAAGAGGTTTTTTTGTTTTTCAGTTTTTTGAGACAGGATTTCTGGCTGATTAACAATCCTGGCTATCCTGGAATTCCCTTTGTAGACCATGTTTGCCTTGGACTCACAGAAATCTGCCTGCTTCTGCCTCCCAAGTGCTGGGATTAAAGGCATGCACCACCACTGCCAGGCTACATTTTTTAAATCAAGTGATATTTCATTTTTTAATGATCACATGTAAGCTGACTCCTAATGGTATGAATATCTGCTAATCCCACATAGTGCATATGTTGCTATGGTTGTTGAGTTCAGTGCTGTTAGATTCCTCCAGTGTTAACAGGTATGACACCTTGATTGACTGGTGTATCAATATCTCCCAACTTATTCACTGGGATGCAGTGATGTTTTATTTTCATCTTTCATCAGCAGTAAAGAAAGGCTAATATGTTTATATGAAATGATGCAGTTAACCCCTCAATACTTGAGAGTTTTCTCCAAATTACTGCTATTCAAAGTGCTGCTTATTTTGTTAAGGAGATTTTTCTATAGGACTTTGCTCTAATTGTCTTATTTCCTCATGATACTCTAAGAGTAAAATGCAAAATATATTATTTTTTAAGGGAAATCCAAAAGAAAAATCTTGTCACTGTCTGGTAGGAGTAGAGGAAAATTGGTAAAGATAACAGGGATGATTTTGCTATGTAAAATAAAAGCTTTTTTGAGAATTGGAAAGAGAAAAAAATACTAGGGAAAAATACTTCATAGGTTTGTAAACACTTTCACTGAAGTACACTTGTATGCATTTTTTTCTGAATGAAAGATTTAATCAAGGTCAAATTTATTTAGTAAGATCATTTTTCTCAACAGTGAGATTGTCTAAAAATAAATAAACACATAATATTATTACTGAATTTTTTCTTAAATTTTAAAATTTAATTCATGCATCACATATCCAAATAAGGAAAATATTAAAGGTTTTGGTGTCATCTAGAATCTACACATTACACATTTCTCTGAACTTAACTATATTGCACATGTGCAACAAAACATCCAGCTAGGCCTACTGATTGATGAATAACATTAACAATTATAAATACTATAATCTAGACAACATTAAGCGTACAAGTCCACATTCTCCTGTTAATCTGCCTTTAAAACAGTGAAAATTAATAGCCTATTAAATACCTTGTTTTGATTTTCATTATTTTTTAAACCCACTTCTTGAAGAAAATCATTTTTAAAGAATTATTTATCTGTTTTCATTGTATGTGTTTTACCTGTATGTATTATATTTTGCCACACTGTATTACATTACAATACATAGCAACTGCAGAGGCCAGAGGAGTGTGTCAGGTCCCCTGGAACTGGAGTTACAGAAAGTTGTTAGCTGCCAGATTGTTATTGGAACCTGAACTCAGGTCTCATGAAAGAGTGTCCAATGCTCTTAACCTTTGAGTCCTCTAGGATTGTTTCATTTTCAATGGAAAATCAGCAGGGGAAAAAACCATTCACTCAGGCTAGAAGTTAAGTATTACATTACAATATGTGAGTAATAATTTATCTTGTATCTCATTTTAGATAATGATGAGGAAATGTCACTTTTAGAATTAAAGAGAATCTATTAGGGAGCTCAGAAGGCAAAAATCACTGTGCCTTATAAATTTGAAGACCTGGGTTCAGTCCCTGGAGCCTACATAAAAAAGTCAGATGTGAAGACTCACAGCAGCAACCCCAGCATTCCCTATAGTGAGGTGGGAGGTTACACACAGGAAAATTGCTCAGAAGTTCTCAGGTCAGCTCGCTGGAGTATGAAGCATTTGCTTCAAGAGGGTGGACATGAAAGAAGCAACTTCTGAAAGTTGTCTTCTGGCATGCTTACATGCTTCATGGCATGTGAGTGTCCATAAACACACACAAACACACACACACACAAACAAACACACACACACACACACACACACACACACACACACATATACACACACACATGCAAATAAGTAACTATTAAAAGAGTGCTTACAGAATTCACAGCCTTTACCATATAAGGATTAGGTGCAGGACCTACCACACAGTGGGTCATTTACTGAGGGGATGAACAATCTCTGGTTGAAAGAAATATTCTGTCCAAAGTGAGTAGTGTCTACAATTATATTTTATGAAACATCACCGTAATAAAGAAAACCATAGGGAAAAGTTAAATGATCAGAAATTCTAAAAAGAAGCATACAAATAAATTTGTCTAACTGTAATCAACACTATGGAACTGAGCATATAGTATAGCAGATGTATGAATTAGGGACCTTCAACACACAGCCTTTTCTTTATAATGGAAATTGAACAAAACTCCAAATCCTAAGCTCTGTTGATCTTAAGCCATTGAGATAAGTTTTCTTAAAGTCAAGGTGTGTGCTTCAGCATCTTTAAACATCTTATTTGATGGAGGAACTTAACCCAGTGTTTAGAGGCAAGAGATATTGATACTCATAAAGCAAGGTCTCTCCTAAAGTTACCATTGCTAAAGCAAGAACCAGGCTCCCTCTATGTAATCCAATCTCATAATGAGGTTAGTCTTTGTCTCTTGCTTGCTGTGGATCTCCAGCTTTAATATTATTAATTATCAACTCCTTTACATATAGAAACCCAAACACACAGTCTTCAGATCTATTGTTTGAATGTTTCTTCTAAAAATGTCTGTATTGCTTACTGAGGTAAACATTGCTCCAGGATCCAGGTACTACAACTGTTTTAACTATGGGTTTTATCATTGTTATTGTTGAAAATAACTCCAAATAGCGATTAAAACTTGGTTTTACAACACAGCAGTGTTAATACATTTTGTTAAATAGCATGAGGAAATAAAAAGAATGATGAAATATAGCTCCTAAACCCTAGGAAATAAACTTTCACTACAGTGATAAATCATAAACACATGACAGGGTGAAAGAAAATTATGGTTGATAAGTCATAAATAGCAAGTGAGTGTTGACATACAAAGTGTCATAAGGCACAGTAAATAAAAAATACGAAAGCTGGAAGGTACAAGGATGAATCAGCAGAAGATAAAGAAACTGAGTTTTGGGGTTTGGACAGAGCAAAAGATCTCAGTTAGTGACATTGAAGAAAAACCTAGGAAACAGCGGGAAAAATATATTGAGGCAAAACCTAACAACAGCTTTAACCATTATGGAGATAGCGTGAGGTTTTCCTTTCAAAATATATAATTCACCAATCATATTTCTGTGCATGTACCCCAAAGAGATGAAATTAGTGCATGGGGTAGATGTCTAAAGTGCATGTGTATAAGGCTTACACTAACAAGCTATGAATTAATTATGCATGTCTGTTAATAGATGAATAGGTACAGCAATGTGGTAAATATACATAGAGGAATACTGTTGAGTCTTAAAAAAATATGTCTTTTGTGATAGCATGATTGGAACGGGATCTTATACTAACCAAAGAAGCCAGTCACAAAGACATAAATAGCACCCATTCTCTAGTAGTTGTTCTTTTGTTATAACAATAGCCCAGCATGCTGAATATAGGCTCAGGAATACAGCTTATTTTGCTACTGCTAAGAGGAGAAGTGATGAGCAAAGGTGTCAAGACTAGGCTGGTGAAACCCATAGAAACTGGTGACCTGAATAAGGGGGAGCTCATGGACCCCAGACTGATAACTGGCAAACCAGCATGAGACTGTTCCAGACCCCCTGAATGAGGATGTTAGTTTGGAGTTCTGCTTAATCTGTGAGGCCTCTGATAGTGGATCAGTATTTATCCCTAGTACATGAGTGGACTCTGGGAGCCCAATCCACATAGAGGGATACTCTCTCAGCCTAGAAACATGGGGGGAGGTCTAAGCCCTGCTCCAAATGAAATGACAGACTTTGAAGAAAGGCGATAGGAATGGAGTTTGGTGGGGGGCAGGGGAGTAGAGGAGGGAGAGGGAACTGGGGTTGACATGTAAAACAAGCTTATTACTAATTGAAATTTAAAAAAGGAAAAAAGAATAAATTCCAATGTTTTAATCACCAAAAGTTATGTATTTAAGGTGATACTCATACTGACTAGCTTAGTTTTATTATTTCACATCACATTAAATGTATGGCACTACCTGATATTCCCACAATATACGCAGTTATAATTTTTAAACAATAAAAAAATAAAATAAGTTGAATACTGTATTATGAAATCTGCCTTGTATTTCAAAAGGAAAGGTTTAATCATTTTATCCGTTTGTTTTTCTCCTGAAAACACTCTGAGATGCAGTCTTAGTCAGGGGTTCTGATGGCAATTATGTCATGTCGTCAGACACTGGCATCAGCAGCAGCTCATCCAATTCAACAAAGTTTGCAGTGTGTCAGAAACAAAGGTCTTTCTATTATGATGCTCTCACATACAATGTGCAGATACACTTGCACTTGCTATGTATGGATCCTCTCACTCCAGTCACTTGCTGTACTCTTTTTTTTTCTTTTTTGAAAAAATTTAAATTAGAAAAAAGCTTCTTTTACATGTCAACCTCAGTCCCTCTCCCTCCCCTCCTCCCCTGCCTCCCACTTACTCCTCCCCCATCCCAACCCCTTTCTGCTCACCAGGGAGGGTGAGTCCTTCCATCGGGGATCTTCAAAGTTTGTCATACCATTTGGAGCAGGGCCTCCCCTGTGTGTCTGGGCTGAGAGAGTATCCCTCTATGTGGATTGGGCTCCCAGAGTCCACTCATGTACTAGGGATAAATACTGATCCACTATCAGAGGCCCCATAGATTAACCAGACCTCCAAACTGACATCCATGTTGTTCATGGGGTCTGAATCAGTGCTGTGCTGATTTCCCAGCTATAACTCTGGGGTCCATGAGCTCTCCCTTGTTCAGGTCATCTGTTTCTGTGGGTTTCTCCAGCCTGCTCTTCTTATTTATTAATGAGCTATTTTTACTTAGGAGGATGGCTTCAGGTTAAACACTCCATTACTCAGGCTAAGGTTATTTAAAGAAACTACAGTTTTTTTTTAATCTTTTTCTTTTTGTTATTTGTTTGAGGTTTTGCCATGATAAGGCACAGCACCAGGACTTCATGAATGCTAGGCAAATGTCCTCAATCTGAGCACTGTCCACATTTTCTTTAACTGTTTTTCATCACAAAGCAATCTATAGATCAATCATTTCATTCAGGTAAATTTGTTTTAAATTTCGTTGCATCACATACTGTAAGTTTAATGTCTATACTAGTTATCAATGACCAATATTACTGTAATAAGTTGCTGCCTATCAATATTTCCATAACATTCACTGGTAAGGATAATGTAAACACTTAAGCCTGAAGGCACTGAGGATAGATGGGATTATCTATCAGTTCAACAACGTTTCAAGTTTTGGTGCTGAGGTCTTAGTACATGGTCATGTTCCATTGAGCCTGGTAGTTCAGGAAGGGACATGGCAATTCTTTCTGTTGAATATCAATTCTACCCCATTTAATATCTAAAAGACAAAACACATGGTTACATTCAGCACCAAGCATGTAATCTATTTTTGTACTCTAATAAAAAGTCCTATATTTTGCCTAGACACTTGTGAGATTAAAAACCATTTTATTCTATGAAACCATAAAAACAAATCTTTAAAAACTGCTGACAACTAATTTAATGATAACAAAATCATAAATAGGGCTTATTTATCAATTTTCCTCAAGTCTACATTAAAGAAACAAACTATCATGAACTACATATATCCTTAATCTCCTAAATCCATTCCATAAGCAGAAAAAAGGGAAAACACTGAGAAACAATGCTTTGGTTTTTAAAAGGTGACATCTGCTTCTAGTCAAAACAAAATGTATGATTTTTGATCAGAAGTTGTATCCCTGATGAGGTGGAAACTGAAGGCTATTTTTATGTGGCAATGTGTTAACTTATTTGGATAACAAATAAAAACATGTGATTTAGTGTTGTTCTATTGTATGTGCTAACAATGAAGTTTTTCAATACCAGCTCCCAGGAGATTCTCTCTCAAAACAACAAAAATGAAATATAATTTTTACTCAGTAATATTTAAGGGTCATGAGCCCATGACTAAGAAATAAAATCAAGTTTTTGATATGAACAGGCCTGTAATTCCAGCACTGGGGAGGCTGAGGCAGGTGGGTTGTCTATATTGTATGGACACTACTAGATATATAAAAAGATCAAAGCAAGGCAAAACAACAACAACAAAAAGGAACTCCTGGGTGAGCAATTTTAGAGAATGGAGTACTGACAACCAGTTTATTTAAGGATGGGAAGGAAGAACACAAGTTGGAAAGAGTAACATTTGCCTCACATGGAGGAGAACATGAGTTTAATTCCCTGCTCTGCAGAAACTGCAAACTGACAAAGCAAAAGATAGAGATGGAAGAAGACAGAACAGTGTCCCCATGAACACATATGACCTTGTAGTCAATGAAAGAAGAACAGATTGGAAATATTTCAGATACCTCAGCCAGTGAATGTCTGAGTTCAGAAGCTGTTTGGGTCAAGTTCCCTGTCATTTGCAATGTAATTAATAGAGTAAAATCAATGGTGACCATGTTTTTTTTTTTTTTTTTTTTCCTTTTTGCTAGCTAGTGAAAAGAAGTCTAGCTCATTGATCAAGTAAAAAGAAATCTACATTTTTTCAGGCTTCACTTTACAATCTCCATGTCCATATCTGAGTCCTCTTTACTACAAACTGGTGTCTTCTACTTCTAAAGTGTGAAAACTCATGCCCTAGAATTTTAAAGTCAGAGCTGAGTTAGCTTACTCACACTCCATGGTGGTATCAGTGCTCATAGTAGCTCTCTTCTCCTATTGGTTTTCCTTTTCTGAAACTCCTTTCAAGTGGCGAAATTAACCTTCACCTTTAAATTGCATCCACTGTTAGTTTTTCTGTTTGTGTGTTTCCATGCATTACAGTTGCCATCACAGCTGTTTTTTGCTCCCTGGTACTTTAATTCTCAAGGGGTATTTTATTCTTTTTCCATTGTGGTGCTCTGGTAGGGTAGCATTTTGATATGATGTTCTCACTGGACTCTTTGGCAGAAGTGTTCACAGTTTCCTGGGTTAAGTGCATTTACTGTGAGTGGCAACAACAACTTTTCTTAAGGAATTACACTTAGCCTCTTTCTCCTTTCAGCAGTGCCAGTGGGGCGGCTTCTTCCAAAAAGCTCAGTATCAGGCATATGGAAAAATAAACTATTTGTGCTGAAAACTTGGAGCTTCTGAGGACTTTTCTGGGCATCCCTATAAACTCAGTGAATTGGAATTAACAGCTCTGTTCTTGCATAAATGAACACAAAGCCTGTAAAGTAATTCTATGCTAATCGCAGCACATTAGTCTTGGATTCTACTGACATGAAAAGATTCTAACTGACATCAAGCCTGAGGATGAGTAATAATGATATTATCATGGATTATGTCAATATTTGCAGGTCATATTAACACATAATATCTACTGAAAGCAGAAGACTAATTTTTCATCCTAAATTGTGCTACTTTAATTATTAAAACTTGTTTTGTTTAGGTGTTTTGTTTTTGTTTGATTATTTGTTTGTTTGTTGTGTGTGTCTGTGTGTGTGCCTTTTCGTGTTGTATTTTACTTTGCATTGTTTTTTGTTTTTGTTTTTGTTTTTTTTGAGACAGGCTTTCTTTATATAACTCTGGCTGCCCAGGAACTCACTATTTAGACTGTGATGGCCTTGTATTCACAGAGATCTGCTTGTCTCTGCCTCCCAAGTCCTAGGATTAAAGGTGCAAGCCACCATACTCAGGTACAATTATAATGCACTTTCAGAGCTGCAAGTTACACTGCAAGAAGACATTTGGGAATATTAGTTCAGTTGGGCTAGAGAGATGGCTCGGCTATTAAAAATCCAGACTTCTAACTAAAAATATAAGGGAATATTAATTTAAATGCTAAGGGTGTAGTTCAGTGTTAGACCATTAGAACAGCAGAGCACACCACTTGGAGTCAGCCCTAGCCCTGCATACATACGCATAAAACCCTTTTAATGTGTATGTGCAAAAGCTACATAAAACAGACTTCTTATTAAATGGCAATATTTCTGGGTTTGAGTAACTTTGGAATGAAATAAATGGTAGCTTCAAGCAAGGAATGATCAAGATGGCGGAAGTACAGGTAAAGGTATCTGGTGTAGTTGTCTTTGCAATTAGGAGAAGCATCTGATTAAATAAGACCAGAACTTTACAAATCACATTGGTTTCAATGTGCAGAAATGACAGACTCCTGAGAGAACTCAGGAACTAAATCAAGCCCTAATCAATCTAACATATTAACTGCACAGTCCCTCTCTGTGCCCTGTCTCTATTTCTCTTTCAAAGCTAATGAACACAGTGTAAGTCATGCATCTAGAGAATGGAAAAATGACAATTGTCCTATGCCTATGGGGTCCCAGAGATGAGATAATCAGTGTGAGGCAGGGACAGCATCCTCTATCACAGGAAGCATTTGTCCAGAGTATGCAGCTGTGCACGTTCCATTACTAGTGCCAGATGCAACAGCAACAACAGTGCCATCATGACCAAGTTTTGAGAACACTAACATGAACTTTGAACTCATAACTTGGCAGCCACATCATAGGACAGTGTATACAGCAGGACAGATTGGTTCTTGAATATTTGTTCTAAACAACAGCTGAGAAAAAAATACACATGAAGTTATTCATCAGCTTAATCTTCCAGAATATTTGAGGCCATTCCATCTCTTTTCTCCAACTGTTTATTATTTTGGCCTTGTGCAACCATGGGGAAAAGGAATTTTCAACTGTTTGGAAAGTAAGACTATTTAAAAGTCAAACAAGAAAAAAATCCTTTCAAGTCTTTTGTTACCTTAAAAATCATTAAAGTATAACTACCTAAATTTATTAGAATTAATCACAAATAAGCACCATTATTTACAGAATATTTGGGTAGCATTAGCGACCATTTAGACCTCTTTTATTTATATAACAATTACTAAACAGTGCATATGTTGTTTAAAATCCCTATGTTGCATGTATAATGTATAAATGTAGGCCTAGTTCTTTGCAAAGTGGAAATATATGTTAGGATTAATTGGCCTTTCCTCTTCTATAGTATTTGCAATACAAATGGTTTCATGTGCTGTATATGAATATCATTTAAAGGATGAACATTATAAAAATGTTTATATTGTTGTGGGTTAGAAGATTCTACTTTCCTGAACAATAAAGGCAAGCACCATAAAATCCAGCAAAGCTGTTTATCTGTGTACATATATGGTTTGGGAAATATTTTTAAATGGATATATTAAAAGCTTATCCTACCAAACTAAAAGAACTATACATACTCTAAAAACCTTGTCACAATTAAAGAACAACTTACCATAAAAATTACAAGCTTGATAGCATGGGGGTTAGCAAATCCAAGGGAAAAGACTGCAGACGTATGATGAATGAAACTAGCTTAGGTTTTACATGAATAACTCCCATAAGCCTTCCAGAAACCTAAGGGTGAGAAGTCATTTGTTCACATTCCAGTTCTCTAATTAGTAGAACTAGTTGATGGAAGTTGAACTCCATAAGCAAGCAAGATTATGCAAAAAGTGGTATAGAAAGTAAAATGATAAAATGAACTATGTTTGAATAGAAAAGTGGAAGAGTCAGTATTAAGTGAGTATTTTGTACAAGATGCTTATTAAACAAGCCTAGACTGAACTCTTCAGCCTACCTGGGTTAATCTATGAAATGTTAGAAATGAAAAACTTGTGTATTGATATACAAGTCAGAACATGATTTGTAACAATGGGCAGTGGGAGTTGCTGTTGCAACAACACTGTGTACGATATAAAGCACGCAATTGAAAAATTCTAGGTGAAACTAGATTAAAACCTCCCTTCAAGTATTATGAATGGTCTTAATGAAAGAACAGAAGTGATAAAGTATATAAAACAGATGACAGTGCCCTCTTGAGGATGTTACTGAAATCTGACACCAGTAGCCCCTCAGATTCTGCAGGTAACGTTGATGTTCATTCCTGTATCACAGAATCACTATGCTTCATTCTTATGGTTACAAGAAAAATTCACATGTTACTAAGGAATTATAGAAACTGATTCTGTAAACTTTCCTTCCAGGGGCAGCCTGTGGAAGACGGTCACGCTAACACCATGGTGCAGGTGCAGCAGTTTGGGTGTCCAGAACTATGGGATAGGTGTGTTATAGTCAATGAATATACAGAGAATGTTACTGCTTGGTACTGAGGATTTCAGTCAAAAATGTGCTATTAATAAACACCTATAAGCAACTGTAGAAAATCAGAAACCGAATTTGACAAAAGCCTATAAATGTTGATGTCATTTGTAATGGCAGCCATTCTGTCTATCACACTGCAATGTCTTACAGCTAAGCATGGAATGTCCAGGCCTCATGATGAAACTTCTGGTTTATTTCCATGGCCTGGAAATTTTATACTCCACTGACTATTCTTGTTTTCCCCGAGAATACACACATGCCTGTGAGCTCCCATGCACAGATACTGCAGAATTCCCTCTAAAATCCTGACATTACTGAAGCTTTGCCATCACATAAAAAAAAAAAAATTCTTGAAAGAATTTTGATCTAGTCTCCAAATATTTCAAACCAACAAACCAAAAACCAAGCCAAAACAAAACAATAAGCACCAAGAAAGCAGCCCAAGTTTTATCAGGAAGTCAGACATTTATATATACCACTTTGAGGGGAAAATAACAGACATTAGCACACCAGGTGAACAGAACAGACTCAAATTGGTTTTCTTTTCCTTCAGCTGCACTAGTTTCTATGTCATCACCAAGCTAGGATACATTCAGAATATGCCTTGCATTTACAGTCATTCCTTCATACTGCTTTGCCTTCTGGAAATTTTAAATGGTTTGTATTTCTTCTGGAATGCAGAAGAAAGATGAAAAAGGCAAAAACAAAAGTGAAAAGACACTTCTTTGTCTTTCTCAAGAAATGCACTAACCGGAGAGAAAGTAATGAAGTACCAAAATACCACTTCATGTCCCTTGTGCATTTGTCTCAGCTCAAGGAAACTTCACAAATACATTTGCCATATTCTCTCTAAAGGCTGGAAAGCCCAGTGGATCTCTTATATTTTTGTCTCATGAAGTGACTCCAACCTTACTAAAAATAACCAGCTAATTATCTTCACATTCTCATAATTGTTAAAACATTAAGTTATATTACTAAGAATGCTCTTTTTTTGCCCTTTGTTAGTAATAGCTGTCACATGCAAGGATAGTAGTAATTTATGCCTTTTTAATTCAAAAAAGGGATAAAAAGGGTGTCACTTAGAATGAAGAAATGACAAAAATACCAATCTACAAAATGAAATCAGAATCCATGTTTTACATTTCCTAGACAATAATTACATTTATAAAGAAATGAAAAATAAGAATTCATATTATACTATTATTTTATGGGAGTGTCGACTGTGAAACAAGACACACATCAATGCAGAGTGCAAAGCATCAGGAGTTATGGAGGTTTTCATGGGCTCACACAAAAATCCCAGGGTCCACTTTGTCAGTCTTGACTATGACTGGCCATCTGCACAGCCTAATTTCTTGTACCCTCAAGATGCCGCCACTGTTATATTTATTAACTTCTTATTATTTTGTTTCTATAGCAGGCACCACTATCATTTACTTATCTGTTAACCTATTTAAATAGATAGAAATCCTCTATTATAGAGAGGGCCACTTTCACTTTAAGCTATAACTTCCCCCTTTCACATCTCAAGATTAGATGTCATTAGGGCCAATCCTGAGTCCCTATTTTCTGCTCCAACCCCAATTTTTAGCTCTTTTCCCTTTGAACTATGCCTTCACCATGCCTGAAATGTTGGGAAAGTTTACAAAGAGCCACAATAACCCCCAGGCCTCTTCTGCTAGATGAATCAGGAAATTACTGAGACATGTGCGAAGTTTTGGCTTCCGTTCCTGCTTTTCATTTCCTTTTCCTAAATGATAGTGTCTACTCAGACTCTACGTCACCTCCCCACTAAGCTTACTTGTTCTCCATAACTTCTTTTTCTTTTTCCCTCTTGTCCTCTTTCTCAGCAATTTCATAGTTCAAACACCACTCCTATGGAAAGGTTTTTATATCGCCATTTTTCTAAATTTACCTTTGTCTAAGACTCTAAATCTTTATTCCTGGGATTGCTCAACTTTCTGTTTATGTTTGCAATTTTAAATATTTCAAGAACTTCAAAAATTTCATCCAAGTTGGGTGTGGTTGTGCCCACCTTTAATCCCTTCACTCAGGAGGTAGAGGAAAGCAGATCTATGTGAATTCCAGGCCAGCCTGGTCTGAAAAGTGATTTCCAGGCTAGCTAGTGAAACCCTATTTCAAAAAAGAAAAAAACAAAAACAAAAAACCAAACAACAACAACAACAATAAAAGCAAGAACAAACTTCAAAACACAACTACTACATCTAAACTAATACACCACTTTTCCTTCATACGTCAAACTTGAATTCTCTGTACTTTAAACAGTTTAATGGATTTAGTCACACTACTCTGGGTAATTATCCCCAAATTTCTTATCACATTGTATATATTAGTGGTAATATCCTGCTCTATCACAGGCTATTGTAACAGAGTGCCTCCTGCTATTTTCTTTTACTTCAATCTGTTGCTGTCAAATTAGCCTTTCAAAGCATAAAGAGTACATTTCCCATACAAAGCTTAATGCTTAACTTCTTGCTGTTTACCTAAGTTGTAAGTCCTTTTCTAGAGCTATCTTTCCACTCCAGTGTTGTGCAATGCTCTATACTATGGGTACTATGATACTGGGTGATTTGAGGTTCAGTTTTCCTTTTCTTTGACTGTTTCCTTAAGATACCCCTACCTGTAGGGATGCCATTCTTCAATAGTAATATAACCACATTCTATTTTCTTCTTTTCTCTGGATGTGTCTGCTTCCTACACAATGATGCTTGGTGAGAAATCTGACAGAGAAACTATATATTGCAATGTTGCTAACTTCTTTTTGTGTATTTCTGTTGAAAGTGATTTCCTTTTTCATCTTATCCACTGAATATTGTTTTATTTCCCTTGTGGCCTTGTGATAGCTATAGTAGTTTACTATATCTAATTTACTTTTCTGTTATTTTTCTCTTGCTTGGAGGTAAAATTCTTGAGGTTAACTTCCATATATCATGATCCTTTCCCAAGGCTTAGTGTTTGTCTACAAAATAATAAGCTGGGTATTAACAAATATCCCTTTACCTGAAATAATCTGAATAAGATAAGCTATTCATTAATACACACACACACATATATCCACACAAACTTATACAATGATTTTGATGAATTGTTATAATCTTGCTCACAAAAAAACACAGTCTCTATGTCCATGTGATTAATCTCCAATGTAACTTGGAAAGAGCAAAAAGAGATTGCCCTTTTTCTCAGGTGAAATATTATGGTTGATATTGGTGAACACAAATGCCTGACTCAGTATCATGAATTCAGTGATTTGATAGATATCAGAAAAACATGGTTAATCACTGTTATCCTTCTATCTGGCCTAGGAAACAGAAAATGAAAAAGAGGACAATGACCACAACAAATAAATATATAAAGCCAAGCCTGAGAACACTTGCACATATTTAAATACCATAAAGATTTAGTGGTCTGCATTATATCACTTATCAAGGCTTTGCATGCAGCTGAAGGAAACCTTGGTGCCCACCGAGCTGAACACTGGCTCTCAGAACAACCTGTCAATAAGCAACTCTAGTATCCTGCTGCACAGGGATTGCTGCTTAGATTCCCATGCTTATCTTTATGATTAACTTTCTCAGTGCCATTGTTGCCATTTGTCCCCTGTTGTACACAATTCTCCAGAAGGAAAAAATAATACTCAGTTCCATGAGCAGATTTTTAAATTCCCAGTCCCTTTTATGCCCCTTAGACTGAATTTATTGATTCTTGGTGATACTAACACATGCTTGGGAAGAGTAACATTATGGTTTTGAGAATTCTCCAAGTCATTTGGTGGCATTTCTCTAGCTTCAACACGAGGCAGCATATTGATTTGAGTAGAAAACTGTATGAGCAAATTGGGACCACTTGTTTTCGGGGAAATTGCTTTGGCCAAAAGAAAATGTGAATGAGAAACCAGCAAAGCAATATTAACTCACACAACACTTGTCTCTTCTTTGCATGACTGTTCAAGTCAAGCTTTGGAGCTGAATCTATCTATCTGTCTATCATCTATCTATCTAATATTCTGAATGCAATTTCTTCTTCCTTTTCCCTCCCCCCAACTCCTTCATCCACTCCTCCACTGTTTTTGTTCAGAAAAGGCCAAGCGTCCCATGAGTATCAACAAAACATGGCACCAAATTGTAATAAGATTAAGTATCCCCCCTCATATTAAGACTGAGCAAGGCAATCCAACATGAGGAGAAGGTTTCCAAGAGCCAGGGAAAGTGCTAGGGATAGTCCCTGCTCCCATTGTTAGGAGTCCCACAAGTGGACCAAGATAAACATGTATTTCATTTGGTATGATGTGCTGTGCTCCTTCAGAACTTTGTATGCATTTGCATTGCTTCCAGGAATAGGCAGGCCCTAATTTCATTCGTGTTTATGAGGTCAGAAACTGTGGCCAAAATTAGATGTAGACCTCAACATGCTAAACACAAGGAAATACTTGTTCTGGGTAGAAGGATACATGGTAAACTGAAGCATCAGAACAAACATCAAACCAATTGTATTAATCATTTTTTACTGACACTGCAATGAGACAACTGAAGCAATTAACTTTTAAAGAGAAAGGGACTTGGAAGCTCCCACCCAATGTTGGGACCACAAGCAAAGCTAGAATGACAGAATGGGAATGGCCAAAAGACAAAACCCCTCACACTATGAACCAAGAAGCAAGGGAGAGGAAGATAAAAACGGGGTGCCAAAATCCTACAAGTGTAAAACCTTTACAACTCCAGTGTCTGTATAGGCACAATCTTCAAAAGTTAGAGATTTTCCTTTTGTTTTTCAATTTTTGGTATCTTCTGCATGCCACATTCATGTGTCTCTGTTTTTTTTTTTTATATATAAGCATGGAGTAAGTTTAAACACATATTCATATGTGGGGGTAGTGAGAAGGAGAGAGGAAGGAATGGAAGGAGAGGAAGAGGGGAAGAGAAGAAGAAAGAGAAAAGAACATGAGAGAACATTTAAAAGAGGGTGTTTACACAAGTTATACTTTTCGATAGTTCTACTAGCAAAGGTAGACCCAGGAAAATTCTTTTATATTATTTAGGTAATAAAAATAAGGCCTGATAACAAAGAGCATTTAGAGTTAGATTTGAGTAACATGGAGAAGAGTTCTCAAAAGTCAAAACTACAAACATGAAGCATATGCGCAGGAAGTCATATCCATTCCCATTTCTGGTAAGGAAAGCTCTGTTCTCTGGCTTTGAGGCTCAGCGACTATCATGTTCACATCTGGTGGTGAAGGATTTCCCGTGAGCACTCAAAAATCCTCACATTTTCACCAAAGCACCATGAACTCTAAAAGAGTGAATAAAAATATCAGAGTGACATAATGGTTTCCTACCCTGCTTTTAATATTGATACAAATGCATGGATGTCTCTGTGTGAAGATCTACCGTGTCAATGGTCTTCAAAAGACTGGACTCCTTGCTTCTGAGTAACACTTACAATGCTGTGGAGATAGTTGGGAGAGAGGATGTTCTAGGTACAAAGTGTATTATTAATTCACTGTGGAACACATGAAGTACACTGTGTCATTCCTGTATAGCATACATACATCTTCCATGTTAAACTACTGAATAGTTTATCCAAAGTTGAGCGCCACTTTTGTGGTGAACTAGGATTTTAAAATGCAAAGGGCAAAGTAACACCATCTCACATAATCCTCCAGCTAGTTCTGTATATGTTTGGCTTATAGTCAGTCACTCAACCCCTAAAAATTTTACTATTTGTGATTTGCTTTACTCATTATCTGAGTCTCATAGAATGAATGCTACAGTGGATGTTTCAGATTATCTTGGACAAAGGATACAATAACTAACGTAGCATTTTAATAGAAATTTAAAAATCACTAAGCAAACAGCACTTTATTTTAAAAGTAAGTATGAAAGCTGGGTGTTGGTGGTGCACATCTTTAATCCAGCACTCAAGACACAGAGGAAGGTAGATCTCTACAAGATTGAGGTCATCACCATGACTGTTACACAGAGAAACCCTGTTTTGAAAAATGAAATAAAACAAAAAGTAAGTACTATTTTCAACTTGAAAAGAGTAGTTTTGACTCACAGTTTTGGAGGAATCTGTTATCTGTTGGTCTCAGTGTTGTGAGCCTTTCAAAAGGTAGGAAAGCGGGTTGCAGCAAAAACACTTCATCTCATGTCAAGGAAGCAAGAGAAAAAAGAATGGGATTAAGACCCCATGATCCCCTTTAAAGGGAAAATGACCAGTGTCACAGAGACCTGGTAAGAGAAACACCCCAGAAGCTTGTGTCAGTTCCCAGTACCACTCCTCCAAGGGCCAGATTTTTAACATATGGGTCTTTGAAAGACACTAGTATACCTATGCCAGCTATGTAGTTATTCTCACTACTGTAGATGAAAACCACCAAGATTCATAGACTTTAGAAAAGAGCTTTGATGGATAAAGAATCAATCACAATGATGTACAAAAGTGAAGCCTGCCCAATTAAGAAAATGACATAAATTGCTGCAGAGATGGATCAGTGATTAAGATTATCTGTTGCTATACCAGAGGACCTGATTCAGTTTCCAGAACACACATAGAGTGACTCTCAAGCACCTGTAACTCCAGATCCAGGGCATCTGACACCCTTTTCCAGTGCTTTGCAAACACATAAACATGTGCCCCCCTCCACATACACACACAAGTAAATCTTCCTAAAAAATGAAGACATGGTAAGAGATAATTATGCTGAAATCAATTTAATTTGAAAACAGGGATGATGATGAAACTGTAGGAGGATATAGTAAAATATGAGAACATAGAATTTTTCAGACTCCCAACCAAGTTTGAATACTGTAGAATGCGTTACTAGGCCAGTGAAGCACTTTGCCTTTAATAGACAGCATGAATTACTTTCATTAGAGAACTAAGCAATCACATGGTTCTTCCAAACTCAATTTATTCTTTCTAATTTAACAAAGTTCACCTCATTTATGATTTAAAACATGTTTAGAGTACTCTGTGTTAAATAGGCTATTGTCTCTGTCCTAAAAGAAAAATAATTTCTTAACTTTTACTTTCAAATGAAAAAAAAACATCATTATAGCACTTAGCCAAATTCAGATTGATCTATTCCATTAAATAAAACAATATAAACTGTACATTTATGGTATCCCATGAAGTCTCTGTCTAGTATTTCCTCTGGTTTGTTCCATTTCCAAGTCACAAAAAGCATATAAATTCAGGCAGCATGTTCTCTGACAGTGAAAAATCAAAGGTGAAAGTCCACTTACACTTCTTATGAACAACTAATGATGTCTGCCAAGGAAACACTTACCACTATCAGAAACATTTTACAACACCTGCCAAAAAATAATTACACACAACATTTTGAGATCATCTGAATGCCAAGAAAACCCTTGCATATCCTCAAGGAACTTAAAAAAATAGAGTTTAAAATAATGAACCACCTCCCATTTTCTTCTATTAAATGATTATCTGATGTCAGGGCCTTGCCACTTAGTTGCGACTTAATTACATGGCGGCACAACCATTTGGGAAATTGCAGTCTACTGTTATATGCACCGAAAAAGTAATTTGCATGCCACCTGCTTGTGGTTCTGAGATGACGTCAACCACTGCTGAAACAGAAAGCAAAAATGTCTATTAGGAACAGAGGTGCTCTCTGAGGTCGTATTGGTGCTTCAGAATAAGCTAAGGACAAGCACATGTCTTGCTGGAAGGCACACCTTCACCTTGTTTGGGGCGAGGGGAGACTTAGCTTTCAAAGAACCACATCAATCTCTTTGCAAAGAGTGACCTGAAATGTAATTCTGTCCTCCACATATTCTGCTTTGAAAAATCAGAATAGCTGTTTATGTTCTAGTCCCAGCCTCCTTGTCTTAGGGTTGCCAATACATTCTCTCACATCACAGGCGTATAATTAATTAAGGTGCTAGTACTTTCCAACCTGTGGATGAAGGTAACAGGTGCAAATTACCATTTGAAAGAGTGATTTCCATCACCAAGGCTAACTGCTGACTAGGGAGGCTTACATCAACCCTATTTGAAGTTCGGTTATTTTTTAAATGCTGACAGAATCCACACTTACATATAGCATCACACAGATAAGATGTGCTCCCTGCCCTTGGAGTCGGCCATTTCTAGTGAAACAGATGGTGCGATTACAGAATGAATTGAGACAGGACAGGGAAATCACAGTAGCTTTTTACCATCCTGAAAGAGTTCTATCATAGCACTGCAAATAAGCAATGGCAAATAAGACTTCCATAACAGCAATTCCTAATTTCAGAAGTTTATTTTACATTTTGGAAAAGTTACTGAGCAGCTAGCATCCAGGCTTTTTTTGATCATACTCATTTTTAAAATGTATTGCCTGTGCTAATACTATAGGAATTTTAAAGTTCAACATTTGAACAACTGAACTCACATGACTCTTATTTAGATAGTAATCATGGTCAAAAGATAATACTAATAATAAACAATTGTTTCCATTTATAGCCACGTGACATGGTTTGGATATGGATGTTATGTAGGAGAAAAGGCAATTTACTGTAATGAGAAGCATTTTCATGTGCCTCTGAGGATGAAGCAGGGAAATGATGAAGAGTAAAAAGAAGGAGATTGAAAGGAGAAGGGGAGGAATAGGTCAGGATGAAGTGAAGAGACAGTGAGCTACATTTTTTTCTGGATGGGATTAGTATTAATATTTTCTTTGTGCTGTGTGTATGTGTAATGTGTACAAACACATGCATATCACACCATGTATATGGAGGACAAAGAACAGCCTACTAGTGTTATATGTCTCTTTTCACCATATGGGTCTCAAGAATTGGACTCCAGTAGCCAATCTTGTTAAGAAGATGAGTTATCTCCCCAGTCCTTAACTATGCTTTCTATCCAAAAGGAACTTCCAACAAAAGAGAGTGTGAACTACAAACAAGAAAAACAAATTAGGTAAATAGGTATCAAAAGTGAAGCCATACAAAGTCTATTTCATATTTACTACTGTGTGTCAGATGGATCCCAGATGAAGACATAATTTCATTGCAAAAAGTAAGATTTAACATATTTTCTATAAAATAGACGTGTTAGTATATGAACTAAAATAATATATTTTAATAAACATTATTAGTTAATTGTTCAAAAGTGGCAGTGTATTATTCTTTTTTTAAAGTTTTTTTTTTAATTTTAGAAACAATCAATCACCCCATTCCCTCCCACTCACAATGTATTATTCTTAAACTAAACCATATTAGCATTAGTTTGAAGAGCCTATACGAGCTACTTTAGGCTTCTTTAGATGTATGATGTCACATATAATTTAGACATATTCAATTCTGCAATTAGAGACCAACCCTCTCACGAAAGGTGTTTAATCTGATAAGAAGAAAGGCTTCTTTGATCTTCAGGAACTGCTTATCATGGTGTGACACATGCACATAATTATAAACAAATAGTTTTGCTAAGGCAAGCAGAGTTCTCAAAAAGCTAATTAAAAGTGAAATAAGTAACTATACATTTTATCTTGGTTCTTATGGAGGCTGAGCAATGCAGCTACTTATCCTAGGATAAAGAGCAAATACTACTTATGTATAATTAAAATAATAACAAATGTCATAAAAAACAATTAAATCGGTAATGGAGGAATATTGTGTCACAATCCTGAAAGCCTGCAGTTAGAATTCCAAAACTTATCTAAGGAAGAAATCTCGTATTCTTCATAAATACATTAAAAGAAAATTGTCAGAATAAAAGGAACGCTTTTTAAAAAAGATACTTGAATCTGTTTCCAAAATTCTCTGTTAATTTCTTTTGCACTTTGCACTGGGGGGGGGGGGCGGCATTTGAAAGGAACAAAAAGCCCATTGCAGATTTGACATAGTAGTTTGAATAATAAAAGTATTTTAAAATTCTATTTTCTGAGATGTAAAATATTCTCTTAGAATAATATAAAAAAGACCAGTAACTAAAAAATTGAAATTCCTTAATCTGGAACAAAATATGTTCTTGATTGTTGAGAACTTATCTTTGGGTTCCACCTACCTTTAGTTCTTTCACATAACCAGTTCTGGAGAAATGTACCCTAACATTTGCCCCAAATGTTTCAATTGTACCTTCTCATACTTGAGAAGATTATTTGTCCGAGGTTTGGCACTTCTTTTTGTTGTTGTTGTTGTTGTTGAATCTCAGGTGGGGTTTGACTAGTTAGACCTTGTTGGACTAATATGTCGCACAAGCTATCTGCACAATCACAGAACACCTCCTGCATAAACCTCAGAAGAGCTGCGATAATCGTTATGAACCCTAACATTGATTCCTGTGTTAGTATGATTGAGAAGTGAGCTGGAATTTTTCTGTTTCCTGAGGTTACAATGTAGAGGGAAGGATATTTAGCAATGTCTGTGAATATTATCAACTGAATGTCAGTTGTAACCCACCTGTTGAGACAAAAATGTCTACAGACATTAACAATGTTCGGGAAGAGGCTGAGTGGCAAAATTTCCCACAGAGAATACCACTGTTTAAAATCTCCATCCATGCTTGGTGAAAGCTTAGCCACCTATATTTTATAGACATAATACATGTAGTCTTCCTTTGGATTATTTACTTTTCCTGTTGCTACACTAAACTACCTAATAGAAGCAATTTAAGGAGAGAACACATTTTGCCTCCAAGTTTGAGTAAACACAGTCCCCCACAATCAAGGAAGTCATGGCAGCAGGAACTATCAAGGATGTGTCAAGGGTCACATCATCACAGCTGTGAGAATCAAGGGGAGAAGGTGTGATGCACAAAGGAGCTATGAAACATTTCTTTGAGTGAGTGACTTCTTCTACTAGACCCCACCTCATAAAGGTTCCATGATCTTGAAACAGCACTCCAAACTGGGGACCAAATGTTCAAAAACATAAGACCCTTTCTCTTTAGATCATATTCATCTTTCACTTTTTATAAACACATGAGCCTGCAGAGTAAATTTTGCATTCAAACAATCACATTCTCACACCACAGTAGTAAATGGATTCTTTCTTCTGAAAGCAGCTCATTGATCTTTACATGTGATTTTGAGCACATCCTATCTTCAGCCTTAAAAGCAAATCTAGCTGAAAGCTATGACCACATAGATCCTTGATATATCCTCAGAATCCTCGGGATCTTATAACTCATTTTGTTCAGAAATCATTACATACTTTGTCCCATAGTTGTTATAATCTTATAATGTAATAATCTTATAATCCCCACATTCTCTGGCTTTATGTTATGCCGGGTTCTGTAGTTTTTGAGAAAGTGAAAAATGATTAATGTCTAGCAATCTAGAGAATAGTGCAGATGTGTTCCCCTTTGTTGCTGTCTAAAACTGGAGAATAAGTCACTGATGCTGAATCCAGCAATAGTCATGTTTTCTTTTCTCTTCAGCAGATAAAGTTCATTACTAAACAAATTAGCTTTTCAGTTCCTGCTGCTAAGCCATACGTAGTTGGAATTTACTAAAACTTCCAGTCTTTTTTTACTAGTTGTTCTGTTCTAAATACCAATAATTTGAAATAATATGAATTTATGCTATTTATGATAAAAACACATGAGTGAAAGATACAGCTGATTTAGATAAACTCAAAGCAATGCAGTGTGTGTGTGTGTGTGGGGGGGGTGAGTCTGTGTGTGTCCTTCTCTTTGTCCTTCCCCCTCTCTTTCTCTTAATTGTGCCTTGTCCTTGGACCAGAGTTTTAAGTGAGAAACTTTTCTACACTAAAGCTGATGGACAGATAAACACATGCCTGGCTCTATTATTTGTTAGAAAGGATGACAACCTAGTATCACAGTGCTGAACTAATGTCTGAAAGGAAGAAAGCAATGAATGAAATCTCTAATGGAAAACAAATAGTTCCCGAACTCTGATAACGGCAGTATACTGGCACGGTACTATTTTTAGCCTCCTCCCTGTACTAAAATTGGTACATGAAAGGGTCCTTTTCACTAGCTTCAGAAACAGGCCTTAAGAGAAACAATTTAAGATACAAAAAAAAAAGGATTTCTGAAATGATGATGACAAGGCTCTGTCAAGTGAATACAATTGTCAATCTTGCCACTGAACACACTCTTTTGTCTTGTAAAAGGAATCCAATCTGGATAGTTCATGCTCTTAGTCTCAGGGTTACTAAGGATTACAACTTAGATTGAATTTCAGCATTGGGTGTTTGAGGAGACTAATGAAGGAGCAAGATCTAAAATGTCCTGAACTCAAGAGTAATGGGATTATTCTGTTTTCATATAATTTCTTTATTCTTCTTGCTCGAATTTTTTAGTCATGCTAAAGACTGAATACACGGCCTTGTAGATGCTAAGTAGGAATGCTCCCATTGAACTACATTACATGCTGTTATCATTAGTCTGTGTTGTCATATTGTTTTTGTCTTCATAAAACACCAGTTTACTGTAAAAATTTGTGCCTACATTAACAGATGACTCAAGTCCAACATTGTAATGATGAACACAGTCCTTAGAACCCAGTGCTAGTATCAGATTCTCATTGTGTGCTTTTTCTGCCCACCTTAGGTTCCAGATCTTTCCTCCCACGCACATCCTAGAATTTTACTCTGCTTTATCTGAGATATAACATGGATGTACAGTGAGTAGAAAAGGAAAACCATAGATAACTTTAAGACCTACAGAGAAGTCCATTCTTAAAGCTATGAGTCAAGATTTAGCACCACACACAGCTGTGTGTGTGTGTGTGTCACACAAACACATATATACATATACCAAATGTGTGTGAAAATGCAGGTATAAAGTCCTATCCAGACCACCTAGCTCATCACTTAATTAAGAAGTTTCTTTTCAACTTCACTGTCTTAGATCTTCCCTAAATGTCTAGATGTCTAGAACACACTTTGACATGAAGACTCCCATTTAAAATCTGTGATTAGTTGATTGGGCATTAACTAAAGTTGGCACAGGATCCACACACTGAAATAAGCAGACTTAGATGCCTTTGATTTGGGCAAAGTTGCCCGTGATGAATTAATATCCTTAAGTGTTTTCCTGGCCACAAACACAGATGAATGATTAGCAGCAAAAGAAATCAAGCAAGTTTTTAAAATCTAAGCTATGTTTAGCATTAACTACATTTCTGGATGTACAAGATAAAATTTTATAATAATCTATGAATTTGCTTGCAGTGTGTCAAATCCCATTTCTGTAGCCTCACTTAATTAGCTGTACTGGCTACAGTCAGACATCAAAACAAATCAAAGACACAGGCCAGTTGAGGCTTCCTTCAACTTGCTGAAGTGGTTAACTTTACCATACAAATTTTTTTCTACCTTTCTCACACCTATTGTACTTGTTAAAGAATAGAGTAATCCTGAAGTAAGTGATCTTAATATATAGCTCTCTTCAGTGTTTTCTATCACATGCTTTATTCAACATGAAGACTAGACTAAGTTTAAAACACACTAGGAGATCATCAAAGTCTGTCATTTGGGGCAGGACTTAGGCATAAGAGAGTATCCCTCGATGGGGAATGGGCTCCAAAAGCCCATTCCTGCACTAGGGATAAATACTGGTTCTACTGCCAGAGGTCCTGCCCCAAATGAAGTGACAGACTTTGATGATCCCTCGTGGGAGGCCTCAACCTCCCCGAGGAGTGGATGGTGGGTAAGATGGCGGATGGTAGGGAGAATGGGAGCACAGGATGGAGAGGGAACTGGGATTGGTATATAAGTTTGTTTTTTAATTTAAATAAAAATTAATTAAAAAGAAATCAAAAGAGAAAATTAAACTATATATATATATATATATATATATATATATACTGCTAATCCTTAACTATGGAAATTTTAATTTGAAATTCATTTCTTCTAGTCTATTAGAAATAAGTTTATCACATTTAAATAATCAAGTATAAGTGGTGAAACAATTCTGTTAAAATATGTATATAAACTTTTAAAAATATTTCTATGATTAGCACTCTTCATAAGTATCCATTTTCATGTATAAAAAAACCAATGATGTCATAGATTATTTAACATTTCCTTGGGCAGTTTTCTATAAAAATAACTTTTGTCATATCTAAGAACATTTTTCTCAAAACGATTATTATATTTAAAAGAAAAAGTATTTTTTATAGAGATTCTCACTATGTAACCCTGGGTGTCCTAAAAATCACTATGCAGAGCAAGCTGGCCTTGAACTCATGGAGATCTGTCTGTCTCTGCTTGCCAGTACTGTGATTAAAGACACTATGACTCTATAAACAATATTTTCTTTTCTTTCTTTCTCTCTCTCTCTCTCTCTCTCTCTCTCTCTCTCTCTCTCTCTCTCTTTTTCTTTTTGGTTTTACGAGACAGGGTTTCTCTGTGTAGCTTTGGAGCCTATCCGGGCACTCACTCTGTAGACCAGGCTGGCCTCGAACTCAAAGAGATCCGCCTGCCTCTGCCTCCTGAGTGCTGGGATTAAAGGCGTACGCCACCAATGCCCGGCTATAAACAATATTTTCAACTGAAAATAAAGTTATAGAAAACATAATATAATCATGACCCTTAATAAGGCACATGTATTCAAAAATGTTGTTGCAGCGTGCATCCAATTGGGTAATTAAAATTTCGTAGGAAACTGAATACTTACCATGTTTAATTAAATTAATGAAACACCAATGAAAGAAAAGCAGGATTGATACAACAGTTTTTTTTTCCGCTAATAAAATACCATGATAAGCAATTTCAATAGAAGAAGATGTCAGAGACCTACCAATTTTGAATTCCATATTTTAATATTATGTTCGCCATGTATATAGGCAAATATCTATATAAAAAGCTAAGTACATGTATAAAAGCATGCATACATATGCATTTATAGAAATGTAGAAATGTTCAGTATTTTTATAGAGAATAATGTAGAATACTAGAAAGAATAATGTAGGAGAGTATATCCAGCACTCAAAGGACTGAGGTGTTTGATTAGACATGAAGCAAACATCCCCACACACGGAGCACAGTGCCTTGTGTGTGGAAGTTCTAAGGAAGCTCAGCTGGTGATTTAGAGTCCTTGTAGAGATGAATTAGCTACTTTATCCAGACTTAGCAGAGAGGCTGCAAGTTGCAGTTGGGGAAGAGATTTATGTCAGCAGCATGGGGCACCACTTCCTCGTAGGAAGGAGCTCATGAGTTGCTATAGATGTGGCTACAAAGTTCTGCTGCATCAACTGCATTCGGTCTACTTTAAAGAAAAGCTTAGAATAGACGCTAAACAAATTGAGAACATGGAAAGAGGGGGGAGGAAGCTACGAGAGTGAGAAGGGAAGAAAAGGAAGGATGCAGAGGTCATGAGGAGCAGAAATTTAGAGTCAGGTGTAGATTAGAAGAAAGGACATATGACAGGTAGGATTTTAGTTGGGGGGTGATAGAGGAGGAAGGGAGGGAGAAGGGAACTGGGATCATCATGTAATTCAATCTTGTTTGTAATTCAAATATATAAAAATAATTAAATAAATGAGAATACAAAATTTAAATAAAAGAATAGATGCTAAAATCTTACTTTTACTTGTTTAGACTGCAGTGATTTGTCATCCTTGAGAAAACACTACCACACAGATTAACTTTATTAATTAATGATTTAGTCAATTTATTTATTAACATTAGCCAACTAGCTCTGTGACATGGCTAGATTTTTTTTTTAAAGCAGTCATCAGGCAAAATTAAGCTGTGCTCTGAGAAGGAGTCTCCAAGGTGAATGTATGAAGTGCTCCTTTAATATAGGATTGACTTTTCATTTTTCTGTCTTTCTCCAAATGAAAGTCAAATAATACAAAATTATTTTATGGCCAAAAAATGAGCGATGCTACAAGTACTAGTGCTGTGTAGGAATTCTTCAATTTCAATTTCATGGGATGCCAAGGTGGCAGAATGTTGAGTTCTGTAAAGAGAATATGAGGCAGGCAGAACGGCACTTATGCTAACACATATTTGCTCACAGACACACACACTTGCAGTTTCAGAGGGAATACATAAAAATTATGCTGCAGACAATATCTTTATACAAATTTATCATAGCATCTGTCAGCTCCATAATATGTGCATGTAACTAGGAACACACGTCTTCACAGTATGCTCATTTTGATTTGCCCACTGTTTTTAACTTCTCTTGCTGGCTGCTGTCGTTCAGATCACAGCCTTGGGATTCCTAGATACTTCACATATACATCAAGAATGCAAACTTTTATTTGAAACCCCTGGAGGTACAGTTTGAGCAAAATATGAGCGGGATGGCATTGTAGTCAGAGAGATAATGTGAAATTTCTATGATTGGAAGTAACTAAGGAACAATCTCAAAGAGAAATGTGCAGAATGAGTGTAGAGACATGAAGTCATGAATTTCTAAATGCCTAAAGCTAACAAAAATTGGGTTATTAAAAGGTCAATGAAGGCCAGATGTGTGGTTCATGTGGTTCATCCCAGGATTTGAGAGAGAGAGGCTGCTATACCATTGTGAGTTCAAGGCCAGTCTGTGTTGAATAGTGAGTTCCAGGACATCCGGTGCTACAAAGAAAGACCTTTTCTAAAATTCAGTAAATAGATAGCAGATAGATAGATAGATAGATAGATAGATAGATAGATAGATAGATAGATAGATAGATAGATAGATGAAAATGCAGAACAATTTGTAATTACTGTGATAGTGGTAAATTCTTCATTTATATGAGAAATGACAGCTATGTGAAGTCTTGTGGGAATGTACATATAATCCATTGATATTACATGCTAAACATCATGCCTTTGATTTTATTCTATACCTCCCTGAAATTTCTAGCTCTGACACAAAGATTCCTGAAAATATTTTCATGATAATCATATTTTATGTGGATATCATGAAATATATCTTACAAGATGTGTCTTTATGAAGACCAAACTTCCAAAATGTAACTTGAATAAAAATTCACAAGGTTCAAAACCTGTAAAAATAATGGAGAAACTGCTTTTTGTTGGATTGAGAGAGAACATGGGCAGCTTTAAATACACAATTGGGACTGTGTATAGCCTGAACAGAGATTTTAGAGAATTTTATGTAACAGAGAGATCCAAAAATTTCTTTCATTCATAGGCTAACTACCTATGATAATTAGGAAATAAATCATCTACTTGAAACAATCACATAGATCTTGTTTGACACTTAAGGAATAATAAAAGACTCGACATTCTTATTAAGTAGGATCAAAATATTTCTGTAGTGTGACAAGCAATCACAAAATTCTCCAAATACTTAAACTCTTTGCCTGAGTTGGGATTTCTTCCAAATCTCAGTAGAATTACATTAAGAAACAAGGCCCTCTCTTACTGCTGTTTGTACACTAATAGCCATTTCATTTAGCTGAAAATTAAGGGCAGATGCTATGCAAGATGGCAAACGCAATGTGTTCTAAATGCAAGGCAAATTCTCAGAATATCCTGTGAAATTTATGTTAACCTTTTCCTTTTTTTGGATACTTCTTAAGAAAAAACTGACATAAAGTTGTGCATTTCAAGAAGCTGATCCAAAGCAGTAGCAGATATCACATCCGTAAACAGCTACATGGTTTTTCATTGAGATTATGAATTGCTTAGGTTTTAAAAGACCTCTTTAAAAAAATCACAGAAAATCACATATGTACTAGAGAGGTATGACAATTTTTAAGTAAGAAATACATTTCCTCAGAATATTAGCTGAATGTATGAGGCTTCTAAGACTAAATGTTTTGAGTCTAAGATGTAAAAAGCCAAGTGATGAGACATATAGTGTGCAGGGCTTATAGAAAAATGTAGGCACCTGGATTGACTCTGATAACCACTTATAACATGACCTTCACTTATAAAATCTCCTCATCCCCAGGCTCTATTTCTTAAATAAAGATGATAACAATTGTATTGTTGCTTAGGACATGATCTATTTGAAGCATTGTGCTGGGTACACTGCAGACTCTCCTCTGACTTTTCTGACAATCCTTTCAACCACTTATTATGCAGCTTTCATTCCAAAGTATAAATACCATCAACCTTGGAGGTACTTTTATCAAGTGCTATAGGAAATTATGTTTTATTCAACAAGTATCAAAATCCTCTGAAATTAGGTTCATTTTCCTCAAATATTTTTTCTCACAATTTTCTGCACTACTTCAGTTTCATAGAGTCTATATGTCTACCTGCAAAGAATTCTCTGAAGTCAGACAAACATTAATCCAAACCATAGAAACTACCATGTTGTATTTTGATTCCATCGTTACTAATAAGCATCAAGCTAGGCTTCTACCGAAGTGGATCTAGAAGCCTCAACACATTTGATTGCTTCTCTGAGTCATGGCTCATTATCTGTTCTAATTTTGACTTTCCTAATCCTTTTCATGCCCTGAACATTTCTTATGTGTTCACCTCCTACTGAGAGTGATTTCTGGAAAATTTGTTTGGGATTCAAACTATCTTTACCATACTGTAAAGCACAGATAGCATATATCATTCTTTTTATATTAAAACACAACACTTTTACTATAATTGTAAAATACAACTAGAGAAAAGCAAGGTACGACATCTATAATGGAGGAAGACATGCGCCTCTCCATGAAACACATAAGCAAAGGAATGGATAATTGTGCTGGATTTGTATTGCTTTATATTCTCATCTGTTCACACATTTTTCACACACTTTGGCCAGTAGTGATGAAAATGAGCAGTTCTTCTCAATGTTATTCAACATTAACTTAGATTCATAAAAAGAAAAAAAACATGCCCAGTTGCTCCCCCAACCAGTGTTAATTTATTTGGGATACACTTCAAAAACTCCTGTAGATCTTAAACTGAGAAATAATATCAAGCAATATACATATAATATATATATATATATATTATATATATATATATATATATTTCACTGCATCTGCACATTTGTGTTAAATTTTAATTTATAAATTAAGTTAGTAAGAGATTATCAACCATGGCTAGTATTGAAATAGAATGTGACAGGATGTTATACTAGTACAAAATCTAAGAATATGGTCTCTTAAAAGAAAATATGGGTGAGTTCACCTTCAGGAGACACGAAGCAGTTTTCTTCAGAATTTAAATTTTCATTAAAAAATATCAACACAAAATTCATTTTTTCCTTTTTCTCAAACTCATGGCCACCAGATTCATGTTTATTGTAGGTCTTGAAACTGCATCATGCTGAGTGGTTTTTTTTTCTCATATTTAGC
The DNA here is from genome assembly GCF_003668045.3 of Cricetulus griseus. Classification (NCBI taxonomy): domain Eukaryota; kingdom Metazoa; phylum Chordata; class Mammalia; order Rodentia; family Cricetidae; genus Cricetulus; species Cricetulus griseus. The sequence continues at coordinate 125,757,765 of NW_023276807.1, read as the reverse complement.
AGAGCATTTTCAGCTTTTCAATAATAGTAGATAATTTATAGCTACCCCTTGGCCTATTCTAATTCGCAGCATTCCCTCTTCAGTGCTTGGGATGATTATTGAGTAAAATAAGAGTCACCTGGTGAAGAGGAGCACCGTGAACTGTGACTGTGTAAGAATACAGGGAATAATGGTTCCTAGGTGTGCAATGTATAAGCCTGGTCTGTGCCAAATAAAAGGATGGTTTGTGACCATGTGGGACAAAGCTGATGAGAAGGATTTCATCACATTTCTTAGAACTGCACACATTAAAGCTCATGAATTATGTATTTTTTGAATTCTCCATTTTGTATTTTCAGACAATGGGTTGATTTAGAATAACTGAAACCTCAGAAAGCAAAATTGCAGATAAAGAGGCATCCTGTCCACAGGTAATGGGAGATAGAGCAGAAATTTAATATGGGTCTGAGGGTACAACTTTTGTTCTCAGCAATTCTCCTGCGGGTGTTCAGGTAAAATGGGGATCATGAAATGCCTACTCCTACAAGAGACTCATCTGAGTTCTACTGTCTGTTTTTAAAACCTCTAAGCAGTTTAAAGCAAAGCCGTTTTGCAAGAACGGTAAGCCTGGCTTCGCCAATCATCGGATCTGACCTTGAGTGTCAGAGTCTCTCCTGATTCTCCCACATCGGCTGTGCTGGTTCATTTTCTGCTGGCAGCCCTGAACCTCAGCCCTAGCCTACCATCTCCTTAAGTTCAGTCACAATTCTAACACTTCCTGAGCCTTGTCTCAATGTCTGAAGTGAGCCTCTGTTGACTCTTCCTCCCTGCCTGTACCTACTTACTAAAGCCCTATGCCTTAAGCCAAGTAACTGTCATGTTTAACTTGATTATCTCATTTCCATTTCCTTGTCACCTCAAACTCAACATTATCACTGAACAGTTTGCTCTTATCTTTCCTGCTATAATACTTTCGAACTCCTGGTCTGTTGGTCCCCATTTTCCTTATCATCACTGCCACATTCCTCCTCACACTGCAGCTGAAATGTTAGATATTATGTGTATTCCTTTGCATAATTGTTTGGAAAGGCAATGTCTAAGTCACACTTACAACTCTTTCTCTCATAGCCTGATGAGTTTCCTGACCTACAATTGTTCTAATCAACACTGAACAAAACAGAAAGGAATTAAATATTTACAAGTTCTCTTCAGTTAATATCCGGGCCTAGAAATGGATAGAAATGGTAGATTCCACTTACCTTTTAAAATGATAAATCTAATTTATACCTGAAACATTCAGGTTGAAATAGATTCTAAACATCAAGTTGGTTCACTTGTGATCCAAGAACAAGGTTTTTTTTTTTTTTTTTTTTTTTTTTTAAAGCAAATGCATAAGAAAATAGAAAAATATTCAGTCAGGCGTTGCTTTAAATGTATTTTTCTCCTTTCGCACCATGCTTTAGAAAATGTTTTGCCTCATTACCTAAATAGGTTTAATGATACAGTAAGCAAAATTATGCACAATAAAACTAAGCACTAGGAATTTTAGAGCTTATAGTGTGAATTTTCAAAGTCATTACCTACTCTACCATTAGGAACAATCATCATCAACTGTGTAAAATCACAAATCTCCGCAGTGCCAGGGAGACTTTATCAGCAAACCTGGGGGTTGTTTGCTGAGCGGAACACACGAGATTTGTAAAATTATTATTAATCCCCGAAGGGCACCTGCACACAATCAGTTGCAAGCAGAGTTTGTTGTTTCAGAAAACCTAACGGCCCCTGACTGTTAACCATAACAGAGCCTTTGCAGTTTCAAGTAGTGTCAGAGGTAATTCAAAGGAAACTTGGTGTTTCACTTCTTACTATTTGAGCAATTCTCTCCAGAACATTAAGGAAAATAAGGTGTATACATGTTATGATCAAAAGAATTATGAATTGTATCATTTCTAAACATTTAAAGTGTAAAAGGTGGACATTATTGTTTCTGTGAAGTCTTCTTGTTTCTACAGAAATAATAAATACATTTGTCAACAAATCCCTCTTTGCAAGTGACTCAATGTTCACTTAACTATTCATTCCTTCCTCTTTCAGGCATGCATTCTAGATTGTGTCTCCTCACCTTCTTTCAAAGGAGATATAGTAATAACCAAGTCCAGGAGATGGCATTTACCTCTATGCCTGGGCCATAAAAGAGCAAACAAAAAGAACATATGAACTACTCCTTTTCTTTACTCTCATCTCCCTCTAGAATTGAAGAGGCTGCAAGTCTTCGGGGGCATGAACTACAAGTTAGGATCAGTGCTGTCACAGAAAGCCATCCCATCCACATCCACTCATTACATAAACAAAAGCCAGTTGTCTACTGTGTTAACTAGTATCGCTCTGCTGCTCTTTATTACATTTACCCAAAGTTGACCAACTGAGTTTCAGAAATGCTGTTTCAAAAAGAAACACGGTCTTTTGTTGGGATAAGATGGTTCCCAGACTTATTTGAACAGAAATAATTCTCAAGGAGGTTTGAAAGGGAAGCAGTAAATTAAAGGGTTCTGTTTCAGACTGATGAATTTACTTTCTCTAGTTAGGAAATGCTTTCCCCTGGGGGTTGCAAGAACCCAGTTAAGGAGCCTATTGAAGGTGTCTTAATGAATCAAGAGTAATGTAATCTACTCTGGGACCTGTGCCATTGGAGATCCTTAACCCATTACTTAATCAGGCAGAACTGTCAAATTCAAATATATTTGCACTGCATGATTTTATCTCATAAACCAATTGAATAGATATATGATATATCTTGTCCCTGCATGTTTTCCCAACACATTATTTTTATTTTTAAATAAGCCCAGAAAAACATTTTTTTCCATAGCACAAAGTATCTTACGTTCTACAATTCACATAAGGAAATAAAGAATGAAAAGAAGGGGAGAAAAAAAAACAATTTAGAAGAGAATCCTTGCACACAGGCAGTGGGTAGAAATCGAAGTAAATTCTGGTCAGAGCTGGATTTCACAGTGTGAATTTATATAGCCCTACATTACTCAAACAAATGGCTAGTGAGGCTGCAAATGGTCACATTGAAACCTGGATTGCATTTGTATTAATGAAGAGAGAACCTCACAGTTGATTTACTAAACCAGGAGTGGTGGGGGTGTTAAAGTGTCTCAATTTAAAACACACTGAAGAACTGGGCTCATGAACCCACGTGGTTCAGCACACCTATCCTCAAGTATACCCCTGGCCTTCCCCTATTCTCATTGTGCTGACAGCCAGCCAGCACTGACGGTCCTAGAGTTGAAGAGGATTGACAACAGCAGTGATTCCCAAGTTTACTGTTCAATTGTGAGCCTGAATTTGATTTGCCTGTATCCTTTTGCAAGTTACCTCACTATTCAATGTCTTTAAAATACTCATGTCACACTAAATGCATACATACACTTAGTCACAGGCACACACACACACACACACACACAATTTGACATCAAATCAAAAAAGATAAAAAAATATAGAATGTGTAGTCAATGAATGAAATTCTTTTTATAAGAGATTTCGATTGTTTTGACATGTTTCCAGTGAGCCTGTGGTTAATAGAAGTCTTCTCTTGTTAATTTGGAGCTCCATGAATGCTGAACCCTGACTATCCTTATACAAAATAAACATCATTCAACATGTGGGGCTAGAGAGATTGCTCAACAGTTAAGAGAAATAGCTGTTCTTCCAGAGGAGAATGGTTCAATTTCCGGTACCCACATGACAGCTCACAACTGTCTGTAACTCCAGCTTCTGGACTTCCAAGGGCAACATTCATGCAAAGAGTGCACAGACTTTCATACAGACAAAATATCTACATGAATGATAAATAATAAATATTTTAAAGTGCCTGTCAAAATTTTCATGTACTCAATATGATCATATTATTACATAATCATACTTCTTATAACAATAAATTTAACACTAATGTATCTTCTTTTTTGTTGTTTGTTTTGGTTTGGATTTTTTTCCAGACAGGGTTTTTGTGTAGCTTTGCTGTCCTGGAACTCGCTCTGTAGACCAGGCTAGCCTTTAACTTACAAAATTCCACCCGCCTCTTCCTTCTGAATGCTGGTATTAAAGGCAAGCACAACCATGCCCGGCTCTCGTGTGTCTTTGTAAGACTACACTTTTCATTGGGCGAAGGTATCACACACCTTTAATCCATCACTCGGAACCAGAGGCAGATGGATCTCTGTGAATTTGAGGCCAGCCTGGTCTACAGAGCAACTTCCAGGTCAGCTAGAACTACACAGAGCGTTGGCTACACTGTCTTGACCTGCGCCCCCAAAAAGACTACATATTTCATTTCATGGTAAGAGAATTCATTTGACTAAAAACATCATATAGAGATTTATTTTTTTGCAGTTCTTTGAAATACACATGTATAAGTATTTTATGTAACTTTCACTTCAACAATTTTTTTCAAACTAGAATCTTCCATCAATAGTCACATGTACTTTTACCTGTGGTGCATATTTTTGAACTGTCTTTTTAAAGATTGCAAGAATGCATATACCCTGACAGATGTAAATGAAACTACACATTTCTTTAAAGCTACAGTGAAACTACATATTATATCTTCATTTTTATGTTTGTGGAGAAAATTAGAACTGCATGTATTTTGCTATTACATCAAATACTTTTGGTTTTGGTTTTTATAAGTAGCTTTATAAGAAGTATATGTGAAAATAAAAATAATATATTTAAATATGTAAGGAATTGTTTCAACTTTCATCAAATTCAATAAATAAAATGTTATAGATTATCAGTGGAATTACAATAGCAGATCTTAGCAAATTTTAGTTGAAAATTATAGTTATTACAAATCTATATTTGCATAAAACCTTTAGCTACATTTTGTGGGAAAATTGAATATTGTGAGCATAATTTCAAAACCTTGTTTTCTTTGTGGGATTATAAGTGAACAAGAAAACGGAAGGTTATACATATATTTTCTGAACTGAACTTTGTGTACAGTGTTGTGACATGGAGTTATGTGCATAAAAGGTAAGCAGAAACTGAAATAAACTGGGGGAAGTAAATAGGAAAATAGTTTAAGGGAATCATGCATGTTATCTTGGACAAGGTAGTTTGTCTCTATATGATAGTCATGTTATGTTTGATAGCCTCTGCTCTATGATCTGATTTCTTCACAAATTACACTGCTGAATATTTTCTTTTTATTGGTTTACCTGAACTAAAAACAAAAGTGAGATGGCTGATGATACAGAAAGTTGAGCCAGAGTAAATGTTTCAGAATTTTGAAGGAGAAAATTGTCCTTTTCCTGTCAATCATCATATGTTGATAGTCCTCTTTTCTGACCTTTCTTCTAAGTTAATTAAGATTTCCGAAGAATCAAAGGAGTTAAAAATACCATTGGTATGAAAAATAATGTTGTTTTGGAGCTACAAATGAAGAAATTATTAAATCTGTCTTATATCTAATTAAAAGAAGGGTGAAACTGACTTTGATTCATCAGGTAAATGGGAGGTTCCATTCGTGCAATACTGCAGGGAAAAAGTAACGCTGTATTTATGTTCATTAGAAAAATGTTAGTAATAACACTATTTTCCTGATCATCATTAGTCTTACAGTCTAAGATAGGCTCAACAACATCTTTATTCAAAGTGAGCTCATCAACTTCAGTTTTGTCCTCTTGATTTTGCTTCCTATGAAGCACCTGGGGGACTTCCTATGAAGCATCTCAGTTGTACATTGTCGTGTACAGCTCTTATTGTTGCTATTCTATAGTAGTGTTTTGTGGTGATTAAGGTGGCCATGCTGGCAGTGGATATGAATAAACAAACAGATGAATTTCATTCAATTCAAAGTTCTAGTTAGTTTCCTCTACTCAGGGTGTCCTCAGTTACTGGAGTTCATTCTCAGTGCCTATTTTATATGCACTCTTTGAACTGTTTGTTCCTTTTCATGTATATCAGGCCTATGTACAAATAAATGAGAAATCTTTGCTGGAACTATAGTCTACATTACAATGTTATGCACAAAATACATCTGAACTGTAAACATGTAAACATGAAAAATATAACTAGCCCCCCATTCCCAAATTTCTATCTCTAAAACAATCTTTATTTTCCTCTGTTCATTTTAAGACAGTACTGGTATGGCTTATAGAAGATAGTTTTTCAAGTGAAACTATCACATTTCACTTTTTCTGTTCATTTACTTTGATACAAGCAAACCATAAAAATAATTACTTCCTTAATAAATCATCTCAATATTAGTATAAAGTTACTCCTTTTAGCACTCTATTTCTTTTTTAAAGTTTATTTATTTTTAAATTTCATTTTACACTCCAACGCCAGTTCTTCCTCCCACCCCCTACCCCTTCTCCATCACGCCTTCAGCCCACTTCCAAAATTTCAGAATTGGTGGCCATCATTTCCCTGGTGGCTTAAGGTTAAGTGTCTCTCCTTGATTTTGTTCAAAGAAGTACCCATGACAAACCTGGTGTCATTGCTTCCTCCTCTGCCACCTAAGAATCAGCAGTTGTGTTCTGCCAAAGACATTTGCTTCAAATGTAATTTCCTTTTGAAATTCTTCCTCTGCTAGCTCTCATAGCTATTGTGTGCTTATAAAAACTTCAAGTCTACTTTCAGAAGGAATTATTCAAAAACATCCAAAAGTATATTTTAAAATCTGTTCACTACTTAAAGCACTGCCTGCACACTGGCTTTCCATTTTCACATTATACTTGCAATAGCATAATTGCCAATGTGTGAATATTGCATTGCATTTTGCACACATACAAGTAAGTATTTTCCTTTAGTCATTTGGGAATTTAAGCGTGTCCATCACATTAACTCAAAAATGTTAAGAACCTGAACATTGGCCATTAGTAGGTATTGCTTTAATGTCCTTGGATATTTTGAAGTCAGTTCATTACATTTTTGTAATAATTGGTTAGATTTGGCAGGAGGGGTGCTGGCCTTGAATACTTTAATTACATAAATATATATATACTAGATTATATTATACCTATCCACCATCTTGGCCATTCTTTTTCTATTGCCAGAAGCTATATACCCTAATAATCACACCACAAGATGAATCTGTGAACATTAACTCATGTATATATGGACATTATTAAAACTTTAATACCCAAATAAATTTAAGTTAGATTTTGATACTTTTTGCAGTAAGTAAAACATGTCCTATCCATGTGATCTGTAATTCAATTAAATTTCTGTGTAAGTAAATTTCTATGTGTAAGCATTGTGCTAGACATTTAAAAAGTTCAAAGATGAAAGAACATTGTTACTACCACTAAAAATTTATAGGGTAATATATGATTAGTTACAGTCAAAGCTCATAGATCAATAATTTTTCTGTACTAGGAAAGAATGTGCTAAATTATATTTGGCAGGTATGAACAAAGCCTTATGAAGAGTTTAGAGGACAGATTCTGAATCATAGTTCAGACTTGTAGAATTGTGTCATTGTAGAAGAATTAATGGAAGAGGAGGACTTTTACTGGGTTTTGATGAGTAAGGATTTTTATGCCATGCTTGTAGACTATTGTTTTACCTATATTTTCATGGCAAATTCTGACTGACAAAGACCAATGATGGGGATTGTACTGTGTATGTTTATCTTATTGATTGTTGAATAAAATACTGGTTGGCCAATGAGACAGCAAGTTAGACAGGATTGGAAGTCAGGGAGGATTCTGGGAAATGTAGTAGTGATGATCCAGGCAGGAAGTGACATAGCAAGGAGACTCATATTTAAGCGAAGGAGAAACAGGAAGGGCCCTCTTTCCCGTTCGCCTCCTCCAGTGGTACAATGTGATCCACCGACAAGGAGGGACGCCAATAAGGCGTCCAATAAGATAAGTCTTATGAAATATATATATATATATATATATATATATATATATATATATTTATGATAGTTAAGACTGAGCTGGCAGATGAGAAGTCCTAGTGATTGGCCAAGCAGCATTGTACCTAATACAAGTTTCTGTGTATTCATTTGGGCCTAACTCGGGCAGACGGCTGGCATAAAGCTCACAGTGGGGCTCAGGCAGCTTTTGGCAGAAAGATTTATCGTAACAAACCAAGTGTAGTATTACTTGTGTTTTATGTTTCTATTTGATAGACATATTTTATTGTGCCAATAAAATTTATAAAACTTATTGGGAATCAACACCTGGGTGTTTAGAGTATACCTCTATAAAACTGTTGTACAACTCTAGTAGACTTGGCATTTCATCAGAAAGCATGGATAGGAGGCCAAGAAAACAGTATTCACTTTATATGCATCATAAAGCAACCATCAGTTTGCTGAGTATGTGTATGCTGGCATTTTGACAGAAAAAGACAAGGCATGAAGTATAGTTGTTTCTATTTTGAGAAATAAGTGATATGAGTCCTTCAAAGAATAAACTGATTAATAAGGAATTCACAGTCATGGATGTATCTTCAGATGTACTCACTAATGAAGGAAATGATTAAGAAAAGATGCAAACAAACAAAAGCAAACCATGATTTCAATATTAAGAGGGAACTTTGGCAGCTTAAAAAACATATGTTTGGGAGAGGGGAAAAACATAAATGTTCACTCTTCCTATTAACTCAGACATGGTCATTGAGTGTCACATGCATGTTTCTCTCCTCCTACAGTCCTTTACATCCTAGTAACAGGGCACACGTGATAAACAGGTATTAACCAGGTGGTATGTAATTTCTGCTTGGCAAATACCACATGAGAGGAGGTAGATGAGGGGCTAAAGAGGCCTCATTAAAGCAATATACACTGCAAAGTCTAATGTCCTCCCATGTATCTATTTAAAAAGTAATTTCCAATGAAAGCAGTTAAGAAAATCATAGGAGTAAAGTTCATGGATTAGATTGTGCATATAAGGTTCTACGGTTTTGTCAAAATGGCAGAGGGGACAAAATTGTTTTCTCATTTAAGATTTTTGCAATAAAATTCTTGCTAAGAAAAATCAATATTGCTAGAATAAGAAATGTGCAATTCTTAACAAGCAAATGTTACAGGATATCATTTCCCTTTTCCCACCTCTCCTCTGTCCTACACTCCTCCCTTTCTGTGATTACCATGCTCTTCTCCACACCCTAGCTCTCTCACACATTTCCCTACCCTCCCTGCTTAATACTTGTAAGCACTTTTTTTTCTCTCCATAACCTTTTGTTAGGTTTCATGTAAACCACATACAGGAAATTAGCAAAAGAAACAACTTCAAAATACACTGGTATTAACATGTTAAGGGCAGTGATATGATTCCATGCAAAATCTAAATAACAAGCATATTTCATTGTTAAGTTCTTCATTTTTATGATTAATGAGTTAAATTTATCTATCTATACACACATATGTGTATATATGTATGTTAAATTTCTTAACAGTATCATTAGACCCAGGCATGATGTCATATTTATTTAATCCCAGCACTCAGGAGGGAGAGGCAGGTAGATATATATCTGTGAGTATGAAGCCATCTTTGTCTAGATAGCAGGTTCCAAGAAGTCAACCAGGGCTGCATAGTAAGTCCCTGTTTCTGCTTTTGTTTTTAATTTACCATTCCAAGCATTTTTTGTAAGTATATTCTCTTTTTATCACTGTATTTTTACCATCTGCTTATATTTTGCAAAAAATTAAAAAAGCCATTTCCTTTTTATAGCAATATAAATTTAGTATAAATGAGAAATCTAAATATGTTTGCATGGTATTATTTTAGTACTGACTACTCTTAATTCACCAAATAACTATCTTTTTAAAAGGCTTTCCTAGCTATATAATTTTTACTGTATTAGCTTAAATTCCACCAATACTTATCTGTAAGGCATAAACAAGAAAAGAAATTTCCAGGAAAAATAATACAACCCATTTACAAGACTTTATAAATAACTTGAACACCTTTATAACAAAATAAAATCCTGTGTTACAGATGTTGTTAAACATCATTCCTGCAACTTGAATGGTAATAAATAAAATAATATTTTTATCTTCTAAATGTTTCCAGCTTTATCTTAGGATGGGCTTTCATTTGTCAGACATTATTGACAGTCATATGCCATATATAATAACCATGTGATACTGGTGTAAGAAAGAATCAAAACAGTTATTACTTGCATTCAATATGATTTCTTTGAGGGGAAAGAATATGCTCTAAATTAATTCTCAAATTATTCCCTCACAAGCATTCATAGCTGCTCTTTTTATTTTGTTTTTAAATATTCTTGTTTTGTATCTGCTTTCAGTTGAATGTAAAGATTTATCAAAACTGCTCTAGCAACTAGGGAGATGGTTGGTAGTTTGCCTGCTGTACAAAGCACTGAGTTGTATCCCAGTCCTGGGACTGCAGCATGGCAGGTGTGTGAGTGTATATGTGTGTGTGTGAGGGGGTGGCAATTCTTGCAGCCTTCAGGACACAGAATCTAGACAAAGGAGAACCAATGAACTTCCAATTCAGTGAGAGTATCTGTTTCAGTAAAGAAATGTGGAAAGAAATCAGAGAAAGACCTCAAGTGCAGACCTCTAGTTTCCATACACACCCATATCCCTACAACAAGTCCATAGACTACACACATATCCCCCATCCCCACCCCGGACACACCAATACACAGATTTTGAAAGGAACTCTTCTGAGCCAGACCTTGGTGGCATATACCTTTAATCCTAGCACTCAGGAGGCAGAGGCAGGCAGACCTCTGTGAGTTCAAGGCCAGTCTGGTCTGCAGAGTGAGTTCCAGGACAGGCTCCAAAGCATTACAGAGAAACCCTGTCTTGAAAAAAAATCAAACAAACAACCAAAAAGAACTCTGTGTATTTGAATATAACCACTTTGGTCTGCAGAGTGAGTTCCAGGACAGGCTCCAAAGCATTACAGAGAAACCCTGTCTTGAAAAAAAATCAAACAAACAACCAAAAAGAACTCTGTGTATTTGAATATAACCACTTACTACTTTCTGTGTTTCAATACTTTGTCTTCTGGAACATCTTCAGACAATAATAATGATAATACAATAATTATCTTTTTTTCTTTTCTAGCATGACCTTACATGAAGTTACAGATTTATTAATTTATCAAATAAAACACAAATTTTATCTTTTATTGTAGAAAATTTAGGAGCAATTATTGTGTCTAAGATTCAGTTTTCAGTATACTTTTTCTTATTTGTATTAGTTCTTTGAGAATTTTGTACAATGTATTTTGATCACATTAGTTCCCCTCCTCACGTATTTCCTATCTATTTCAGGCATGCATTTCATGAATTCATAGATGGTTGTTTATACTTAAAATAAGTCTGCTCGCTTTGGTGACTATAAGACAAACAAAACGTTAATAAGCCTCATATTAAATTAAAGTAATAGAATGACATACTTTGAATGAGAAATAAACCCCACAGGCTTATGTGTTGAAGCTCAGAAATCCAGGTAAAGATGTAATTTGCCAGTGTTCTAGGACTTTTTAGAGACTGGGCATAACTAAGGAAGTAGGTCTCTTTAATGTCCTCATGCCGTTAACTCTGCCTGCTTCTGCTTTGTTTCTGACAAGGGGAACAGATCTCTTTACTAAATTTTGTACCATGAGGTTCTATCATACTATTGCACCAAGATCAGGAAAGGCAAGGATTGTGGACTAATATTGTAACCAAATGGTTCTAATGAGACTAGTGAGACTGAAATCCAGATAATGGTGATCAGTCGTGGGTAGGATACAAACTCTTAGCTCTGCTTTTTAAACTTGGACCTCACTTATGAAACCTGAAGATTGGACAGGAGGATTTTGTAGGAATTTTCTCATTGTCTTTTTTCCTAATGTGGCTACATTGAATACATCTGCTCTTTTTGACTTACTGGGGACAAGTGGCCGGACTTGATTTGAGATACAGATTGTAAACCTAACCCCACCCATTCAAAATTGATAATAGCCTGCCTCAAAACAGATACTTTCTCCTTTTTAGTAAATTTTCTTCCTTTCAGTTCTCTTTGGTCATAGCTGTACTAAAGTAATTAGTATGTTATGTGGACATCATTTTATTTATTTATTTATTTATTTATTTATTTATTTATTTTTCCAAGTTTTTTATTTGAATTAGAAAGAGGATTGTTTTACATGACAATCCCAGTTCCCTTCTCCCACCTGTCCTCCCCTACTGCCCCCCCCTCAGCTAAAACCGTATCTATCACATATCCTTTCTGCTCCCCTTGGATGGTGAGGCCTTCCATAGGGTGTCATCAGTGTCTATTGTATCCTTTGGGATAGGGCCTAGGCCCACCCCCGTGTGTCTTGGCTCAGGGAGTATTCCTCTATGTGGAATGGGCTCTCAAAGTCCATGCCTATGCTAGGGATAAGTACTGAACTTCTACAGGAGGTCCTGAAGATCTCTGAGGTTTCTTCACAGAAATCCATGTTTCTGGGGTCTGGATCAGTCCCATGCTGGTATTCCAGCTATCAGTCTGGGGAGCAAGAGTTCCGGAATGTTCAGGTCAGCTGTTTCTGTGAGTTTCACTAGCCTGGTCTGGACCCCTGTGCTCTTCACTCACCTTATTTTTGGTTTTTTGAGACAGGGTTTCTCTGTATAGCTTTGGAGGTTGTCCTGGCACTAGCTCTGTAGACCAGGCTGGCCTTGAACCCACAGAGATCCACCTGCCTCTGCCTCCCCAGTGCTGGGACTAAAGGCATTCGCCACCAACACCCATCTTGTGGATATCATTTATATAGCTTGAAAAGAAATTGAATTGAGGAAAGTCAGTTAAACATGTAAAAAAATTAAAAGCTCTCAGGCTCAGAATAGATTGAATTGATTTGAATTCTTTCTGACACATTACCAGAGCACCTATCACGATGAACTTTGCTATGATTCCCAGCAAGTATTCAAACTTTGTATTTCTTTATATATTAAAAACAATTAAGAAAGTATCTCTCTTTGTGTGTGAGTGAGAGAGAATGTATGTGTACTTTTTCCTTAATATGTCTTTGGCTTGTTTTTCATAAACATAGAAATTACTGACTTTAAATAGACTTTAAATAGAACTCATTATTTTCATAAATTCTACCCATGATATGAATAGATGAGTTCAAAAACAGCTTTACTGTTTACCTTCATGGTTACTGTGACAAAATACCTAACAGAAGTCACTTAAGGGAGGAATGATCTATTCTGGCTTGTGGTTTCTAGAGATGACAGTGCATCATGGCAGGGAAAGTGGCTGAGTCCATCTCAGTAGGAGTAGGGACTTCCTGGTTCAAAAAGCATGGTACAAAGATGAGAAGAGCAAGACCTGTAACATGCATGGGGCATCACCACTCAAAGGGGCCATTCCCACAAGACATGAAACATGCATCACCACTCAAGTTGTCATCCCCACAACAGAGTTATTTACTTTTTGTAAACAGACTAGAATGTGGAGTGAATATTGTATGCATCTTTTGTATAACTGAAAGTAAGTCAAACTTAAGAGTGAATATTACTTATTTCTGAAGACATATTCTGTTTCATCATGATTGTTATTATTGCTAAAAGAAACCATTGAACCTTTCAAGCTATAACTTGTTTCTATAAGTCTGACTGAAATTTTAATAGTTCATTATGTGCTTGTATGAAGTAAATGTTATTTGTATGTGTAATAAACACATTTATCTGAAAAGTAGTCACATATAATAAAATAATTGTAATTTATGTTAATTCAATGGCATATTACCTGGAGAGTAGTTTTGCAGAAACTATCATAATACAAGGATGTTGTTCTCAACTACAGAAGTACCTTCCATTTTCCTTCTTTATTCTACAAATGTCCTTAAATGCAATCTTAAGCATAGTTTAATAAAATTTTTTGTTTGTATTTTTGAAATGCCGTAGTAATTTGACAGCTAGTAAATTTAAAATTAAGTTTGAAAGCAAATTACACTTAAAAATTAATTTGAAATTCATCACCAGCAAGATGTTTTTACTATGTGAGAGTTATCCAAGCATAATTTTAATATCATACCAATATAGAATTTTTATGAAAATTAAAATATATTTCCCAGGCAGTGGTGGTACACACCTTTAATTACATTACTCTGAGGGAGAGGCAGGCGGATCTCTGTGTGCTCAAGGCCAGCCTAGTCTACAGAGTAAGTTCCAGAACAACCAGGGCTACACAATGTCTCAAAAAAACAAAAACAAGCAAAAAATTATTAAAACACATATAAAATGTAAACATTAAAATGTAGCTTTGTTTTACTTGAGAAAGAAAAAGAAGAAAGGATAAGTGGTCTGAAAGCCTAGGATGTCTATTAGTATTAGTTATTATCTTGTAATTCAAGATATTGCTCTAGACAGTTACATGTCTGGAAAGAAGTCAAATAAAAGGAAGATTATTCCATGCTGAATTTTACAAGCAGAATGAGTTCCAAGAATAATGTCTTCACTTCAATTGGCATAGTGAATGAAAAAACAATTTGAAGTACTTTCTTATAGCAGGCCAGTTCTTTAAGATCTTCTTATTAAAATTGATTAATGCACTCACCATTATTTCATTTCTTTTATGAACAAGCAGCCTATAAATTCCATACCTGCTGCAAAATTTTAACCTTGTAGTTTTTTGGTTAATAGAACTGTTGTCTGCTTTGACTTATTTTTGCCACAAGAGTTAACTGAAGGATTTTAGTTATTAGTATTATAAGAACCCAGAGAGGATGTTAGAGGTAATTCCCATGTAAGTCCAACACAAGAAAGAAGTCTTCTATTTCGATGTATAGAAAAACCATGCTTTAAATGATTTATCAGGGAAAAGGGCTTAGCATGCATTTTCTATCAAACACATAAAAAATATTTGTATTCAAATTTCAAAAGGCTTTTTATTGTTATCATTTTACTTTTTAAAAATATAGATGAGAATAAATGAGGCTTGAAATTATCCAATAATTTGGATATATTTTCCTTATTTCTGGTGGGTCTAGGTCTGATAAATATGCCCTTTGCTACCTTATTTTAATACTACATCTTTTATTTAAGGAATTGTGACAAGAACTAGAATTCTGACATGTTAATACATGGTCAAATTTTCTTCCAAAAGTGCTTCATGATCAAATGAAACTCAAATAATATGTTTTCAAAGTACATACATGTGTTCTGTGAGCAATTCTGACAATGTCGCCAATTTCTTCCTCATAGTATTGACAAAGTAGGGTAATCAGATCAAAATAAAGTTGATTATTATTGATATACCTCATACAACCTTACATTTACACCAGTTAATCAGATGGTCACAATTCTTAAGAAACTTGTACCTTGTACTTACTCCTTTTGTATTTAAAAATCATCAAATAAAGGGAAGAACAAAGTATACATATAAATTATAAATTCTTTTAAGCAGGGAGAGAGAAGGATTTCACAAAATAATGTTATTTTCATTTAAACGCTTGATTACCCCTGTTGCTAAGTCTTAATGGAACCCCAGAATAGAAAGTTTAAACAGACAGAAAAATCTTTTAGGTGTGCTTCCAGGCTTTGGAGGGTGAAGAGGTGTGTGTGTGTGTGTGTGTGTGTGTGTGTGTGTGTGTGTGTGTGTGTGTGTGTGTGTGTGTTTATTCTTTGTTTGCTTATTATGTTTGTTTTGATTTGATTTTTAGAAGTTTTTTGGGGGGCACTGCAGGGGAAGATATGGGAGGACTGAGAAGAATTTGGGTGCGTGGTATGAAATTCCTGAAGAATCAAAAAAGAAACTATGTTAAAACATAAAATAATTCCCATCTTTATAAATGTTAATGTAGAATACATTTTCTGTTACCACACATCTCCTTATATAATGACAACTATACTCTAGGCCTGGGGTTTTTATGCAATAGCAAGAAGTTGCTGTAGGGACCCATTTGCTCCCTCCTTCTGCCTAGCATATAACTCAAATATGACCAGGAAAGTTTTAGGCAAGCTCCTTCAAACTGTATGCAGAGTTGTGGAGCCCAGTCCCAAAGTATACAAACACTTCCACATGTACAGTTTGGGGAACATGCCAAAGAGGGGACAGAGGCCCAGGGACTTAACTATGTCCTTAAAACATCAGAACTATACCAATAAGGTCTTACCAACATGGACACCCAAAATGTGAGCTAAACAAGGTTGCCAAAGACCATGGAGATGGAGAAAAGCCACAAGGCCTCAACCCTACATAAAGAACAGCAAGGAATTGAGAAAAGTTGCAAGCAAGGAAGATGGCCCTCCCTAGGAGAGAGCACATCAATTGATTCTCCTGCATGAAATGGTCAGCTCTGAAAACAAACACACAAGTGGCATTATATGTATATAACAGGCTTTGTTTAGGAATATATAGACATACATACATGCATGGAATAGAATATTATGAAAAAGGAGGAAATGAATTTAAGGAAAACCAGAGGTACTGTATGTATATTAAAGGATTTGTTGGAGGCAAAGGAAAGGGACAACCGTTCTAATTAAAATATAGTCTCAAAGGTGACACAAAAAAATCATTGAAAAAACTTATAAAAATTAACCTCTATGATTTGCTTTCTAGAGGTTTCCTGGGAAACGCAAGGTCACTACAGGCTGTCATGTTTTAGCACCATCAACAGTACACTTCAATGAAATGAGAGGTGGAGAATTTTCAGCATAAAGGACATCATTGTGCCTGGTTGTGGAGGATCTGAGCTCATAATAAGAATCCTGAAAGCTTCCCACAAACTTTTGCTACATAGGCAGAGACAGAATGCTGAGCATATGTAGATAGAATGAAGCACATTCTGATAGCAAAATAATTGGATGAAAATTAATGGCAAATCTCGATGGCTCGGATCATATTCAATGCAGTCATTAGAATATTGCTTGATTAGGTGTTGCCAGATTTTGATAATGCTCTGTCAGTTAACTCTGCTGTGACTACTGACAGACATTCAAATTTCTTGTTTCTTTATGCTAATAATAATAAAACATGAGTCTCGGTACATCTGTGTGTCTGCCTTGTATCATAATATGAATCAGTTACTTGTTCTCCATAAACAACAACCAAAAAGGACTGATATTCCAAGCAGCTGCTTCATTTACACTTATTTGACTGTGGTTTCCATTGCCAGAATTAGAGACAGGTGGAACAAATGGCTCCAGAAGAGATGTGGGCTGTAAAATGTGTGAAGTGGGCTTTGTAAGGTGGGCTGTATAAAGCAGTATACTTGGCAATTCTTTTCTGGAGTAATGCTGATCTGTCATGCTATATATCTAGGATAATTAGCATCATGCAACATTTTCATATTAACATCATTTTTCATTTCAATAAACATAGAATCAATGTTTATTTTAAGTACATTCAATCATATATTAATGGACTGTCAAATTCCTCTTTATTTAAGTATTAATTAGTAGTTAGTACTTTTTATAGGTACAGAGGTTTGGTGTACTTTTGAGGTTTTAAAATAATGTGAAAGGGAAAGAGGGAGAGAGAGACAGGGAGAAAGGGTGAGGGAGAATGAGAGAGAGAGAGGGACTTCATAAGATTTTGTGCATGAGCCTATGGAGACCAGAAACAGGAGAAACAGATGGTCGGAAGCCACCACCTGAGTGCTGGGAACTGAACTCAAGTTCTGTGCAAGAGTAGTTAAATGCTTTTAATAACTGAGCCATTTAGAGATCAGTAGCCACCCAGGGAGATTTTTCTCTTGGCTCAAAGATTTGTTCTATCATTTGATAGGTCATAAAATATGACGACTAGGCAAGCACTATGGGAATTTTTTTTTAAGTACATCTCTGCAAGTCAGATAATGTAGTGGACAGGAGAGCTGACATGGAAAATCAAATAAGGACTATGTAAGCATCAAAGGAATCATCTTCCTTAAAATTACATTCAGAAGGTATTTTCCTGAATACCAACTTGATCAAACTATGGGAAATAGCAAAGAAGTATGGACAAATGTCCTGCAGGCACCCTCTGGGTGCCAGCATTAGAATAGTGTGACTTTGTCTAATTTATTTAATAGGACAAAAAGCTTAAAATGGAGCTTGAAATGATGCTTTGCAAGTTTTATTTTTTTTTCTAGGAGGCATTCTCATTGGCAGGAAAAGGCTTGGAAGGAAAAGAAACATAACGATTTCCCATACTCTCTGCAGCCTTTCAATATTCACCAAATTTCTCAGAACACCTGAGCTGCAAAATAAACAACAACAAATGACTCTCTTCCTAATTTGTAAGTGATGTATTCAGGAAGCACATGTTTGGACAAAAATTATTTTCAATAGCAAATCTAGTGAGATACTGAAAATAATTCTGCATTTTAGGAGCCAAGGGATCATTCTAACTAATCCATGGCATAGCATACTATATTTACCCCCAAAGCTAAAAGCCAGTTTTATTCTACACAGCCTACCATCAACAACAAAGTGTGAGCCAATGGAATATACACCAAAAACTTAAAATGCCCATTTGTAGGAATCAAATATTATCACCTTTGTGACATATGATTCTATTTTTAATAATTCATTTGAGTAATGTCCATGTTTCTCCTCTCCAGTGGCAGAGTAGAGAGTTGCCCTTCTGTTTTGATACCATGACATCTGCCTTTTCCCAAAGGTGATACCCTGATGGCTCATATTTATTGTCAACTTTTCATGAGTTCTTCCCCCCCCCCACTGCCTGCAACTGCCACCTTGTGTCATGCAACGGTGATTAAATCATGTGCAGTGGTTGTAACAGATGACTCTCTTTAATCATGAAGCTTACAGTTAGAGCCTGTTCACACAGTGAAAGAATGCTGACTCTGTAATTCACTCTTCAGTGAAGCTTCAAGGGTAATCACGAAGAGGTTGCCTTTGAATCTTGAAGTCTTATACTAAAGCTATTAAAAATGATTTAATAAATACACATTTAATTATTGGATCAGTTTAAGTGCACTATCTAATTTCATTAGTACAGATGGTTCAGTTACTTGATTCACTCAGGGTTCTCTGAGACCTACAGTCTATGTAAGCCCCATTCTCAGTCTTTGTCCCTTGGGTTTAGTTAGATGCTACAGGACTCACTCACAGCCTATGCAAATATTTTAAAAAGAAATAACAAAACAATAAAGCAGTTGAAACTGCATTCCCTGTAATCTTCATCAAAACACATGCATATAGGATGTAGCTTCAATTGCTCGTGGTCACTTTTGTCATATATTTTTAAGAATATAATCTCAGCCTGATTTTATTTGTAAAATAGTGAATATTTTCACTTAGAAGAAAATAATCTTAAACCATTCTTTTCTTTCTTAAAAATTGATTTTTATTGCTTATTCTTGTGTGTGTGTGACATATATGTATGTGTGTTCACAGAGGCCAAAAGAAAGCATTTGGTCCTATCACCGAAGGTACAGGCAGTTGTGGGCCACCCTACATGGGTACTGGGAATAGAACTTAGTTCCTATGCAAAAAGCAGCTCTTAATTGCAAAGACTTCTATTGATCCCCAACATATTCTCAATATGTTTTAAAAGCTTAAGCAAACACTCATTTTCAAAACTTCAACCACAGATAAAACAACTAAGCTTTGCAGAATTATTGGCATAACACTAAGTCCTTTTAAAGAGAAATAATTTGATAACCTACCTTGAAGGCTATGTGTCTCCTTTTCTAATTCTTGTAATAATAAATTTATTCTTTGATATCTCATACCTGTGTATAATGCATTCTGATAACCTTCCCCCCATTCTTTCCTATCACCTTCACATGCTTGTTAAGGCATGCCCTTCCCTCCTATAGGTCCCTTGTTGGTATTCAGGGGATCTGGTTTTGTGTCTCACAGAGTTTAACCAGAACCCACTGATTAGCTGCAGTTTTGGATGCCAACTATTCATTGGAATCTGATGGAATAGTTTTAGAGGACACAGACTCAGGATGATGAGAGCATGTCTCCCTGAATCTTCCAGTAGCTAGTACTTCAGCACAGAGGAGAAGAACCATGGAAGGCCCAGTTAAACCAAATTTGACAGACAACCAGTAATGTATAGGCAACTGATGCTGCTACGAGGTCATGGCTGTCATGGTTGTATCATGCCCAGATGACTGTACTTCACAACCCTTCTCCCTGTCGAGCTATTACTTCCTTCTGGTCCCTCCGCCTTTTTAGGAATACAAGTTTTACTCAAACAATTGACTTGTGAAAAGCTTTAGAGAAATGCTATTTCATAAAGCAAAATCATAAACATGTATTTTTGACTTTTGCTTCTCTGTGCTTCATTTACACTCTACTGACATTAATTTATCCTATGTGATCTGAAATCAGATGCTCATTCTGATTTTTAATTGCTGTTTTAGCCATGCAGTAGTATAATCTTGGATATATTGACTGATTACTCTGTGCTCTGTTTTCTCATTAAAATGGGAACAACATGGTTCTACCTGGATATGCAGGGAATGATGAAATATGGAATGAATACACAATGCTCTTAACAGAGCCTGCCTTGAATAAGTAGATATTACAGACAATAGATGCTTCCAATGTTATTAATCTTATGCAGTTTTCTTTTCATAATAAATAAAACATACATTGTCCTGTATTGTTAATTAGTTATGGCAACTATATATGACTTTTTCCGATTACTTTTTAGGCTTATGCTCTTCTTCTCTCCATTGCTTATACTTTCTAACCCCCTCAATCTCTCTCTTTTTTTCCTTCTTTAAAACTCAGAATAATGCAACATCTGGGATATAAACATCACTTGTATACATAATGAAACCAAATGTATCTCTGTACTGTATATTTCTCCGTACTGTATATTTCTTGAAGGTGGGACAGATTTTCTCTGGATATCAGAAAATGAGAAATTTGATGACAAAAGTAAATCTCTAAGAGCCAGAAGTTACCCCTTCTTTAAAAACATTGGCAGTATTTATAAGGTCACCCAAGCATCAAAAGACTTAGAGGAAAATGACTTTAAGTTACTTGTGCAACCTTAAATATTTGTGCTGCTTTGTTACAAGAAGATCCCATTTTCTCTAATGTTAGTTAGAATGAAGAAATGTCTTATGATAAATAAGTGAGGATTAGTACCAATAGAGAGAGGCTGGTACTGTTTCTGAAGTAAAGCATTTAGTAATTTTTGTAGTAAAATGCTTACAAACTGGAAACCTCTTTCAGGTTCCATTCTTCTCCAGACTCCTTAACCTGCCCCCCTCATAATTGCATAGTGTGTAGATTGGTACTTCCTTGAAATTCACTCTGTGTTTATTTATTTTCAATAGAAACAAAATTTTCCTGTTGGAAAGCCTACCAAAGAGTCTAAAAGTGATACATTTAAATAAAAGCCTGTTTACAGGGGAGAGGCTAGGAGGACATCAGCAAGCTTAAAACAAATAAGCACTTGGTAAGTGTTTTTAAAGACAGGTTAAAACAAATATGATTCTAGATCAACTGTCCCATTTCCCAAAGCTGCAAACTACTGGAAATTAGTTGTCTTTTAAAGAATGAATTTGTCTGTGGAAGTACTAAAGATTAGATAAAGTCATGTACCCACAGCTAAAGTTTAGACTAATTAAAAAATGTTACTTTTCTTCTGACCTCCAGGAAAGTGCCACAAACTGGCATGAGCAGAAGCCTTATCTTTGCCTAGGAATTATAATTGTAAATCACAGGATGCTGTGGATACTACCGGAATTTATGTGTCAAAATATTTGGGGTTATAGACACTGGCAGAATCAACAGAACAGGCTCTCACATCATCCTCCCATTTGAGATTTCCATTAAGTTGAGCTGAGAATAGTAGATTAAGGAATAATTATGTCATTGAAAAATTACTGTAAAATCTTTGCATTAATTACTAAAGCATAGTTTTATTTAAAGAAATATCTGACTTTATTGGCTTGTATAATGCATTTTCCAGCTTTCTTGGCTTATGTCTCTATTCCTACTCAAGTCATGCATCAGAAATTAATTTTGATATCAAGACGACAAAAAATTTCAACCCTTGTGCCCAAGAGTCTTCTAAGTAGAGCCTGTAATGCTATTCAGCTTATTTGTGCCAATTTACTTTAAAAACCGGTATACATTAAATATATTGGAGCACTTTGAATAGTGCAGTGAAACGCCTGGGCTATTAAAGGCTATTAAATTGTGCACATTGCTTGAAATAGGAATGATGTGTCTCATATGGAACTGTGTGAACATGCACTGCTGGTGAAGCCATGGTACTTAGATATTTATCATTTTATCCCCTGGAGAGGCAAACATAGACCCAGAATTAACTTTCCACTCAAAGCTTGTCTACTCGCTTCTCCTGTCCTGGTTAAATTAAGATCAGTGTATCTATTTTCCAGTTAATGTGTTTCAATTATGTGAACTTAAAATCATGTTGATAATTCCCACCAAGGTTAAGAAAAGGAAGATTGACTGGAATGGGGTGTGTGTGTGTGTGTGTGTGTGTGTGTGTGTGTGTGTGTGTGTGTGTGTCTGTGTGTGTCTGTGTGTGTGTTTTCTAACAGAAGAGTTGTGGGTTTTATGTATTTTTTAAAAAGCTATATTCTATCATATTGGTTCAGTATACTTAACCATCATTTTAAGGAGTTTATAATTAGTTTCAAAAGTGCTGTCCAAATGATGCTTTTGTTGTTGTTTATAATAGGTTACTTTAGCTTAACTATTATACTTGTTAAGAAAATAATTACTTTGTTGATCATAAAAGTAGAGGTAAATATTTTTGTTCCCAACATAATAAATGAACATAATATTGAGTTTTCTCTTAATTTGTGTAACTATTTCCGACAATAAAAATAACAACAAAAGTTACTGTTCCAAATGGCTTCTTTATAATCAGGTTTTGGCTCACTATCATTACCTCACGTTTTTAAGACTATGTTAGTAGGTAGGCTGTTCAATTTCCTTTTAAAATAATGTGTGGGTAAAGTATGTTCAGGAGAACACAAGTGATTGTGTCCTTATATATTTGAATTTGTGAGTGTATGATTCCATTTGTGTGTTTAATGGAGATCATTCACATTATATATGAACTAAATATAGAGATATAATGAGTGAAATTTGAGATCCAATGTATTATAATCTTTATACACAAAGATCAGTTCATGCTGTTTACTCTATGTTCTTTATTATCTTACTAATGATGTGTGTGTGCCTGTGTGTGTGTGTGTGTGTGTGTGTGTGTGTTTACTCTTTTAGTAAAAACAATTAACTTGTACTCAAATTCTGAGGACAATTTCAACACTCTTACACAGGAACAGTATTTACTTTAACATTTTATGTCTTTGGAGTTAAAATGTATTGCCTGGTATTTACTAGTATGTATTTAAAATTATTATGCATAAGTAGAATTTTGAGGAACACTTTATGAATTTTTTTACACAAAGCCTTTTGTCAAAGGATTTTAGTATTTATCCAACATGTCTTTACCTTAATATAAAAAATTCAGATTTATAATGAGTTTATTTACTTTTAGGCACACATTTTTTATGAACAACATACTTTTTCCCCTCTCTTAAATGCCAGAGTCCTAATTTCACCATCAAATTAATATATTTTTCAATCATCACTCATTATGTTATAATTATGTTCTTGTTTTATACATATATCCTGAGATACATAGAACATACTCTCATATAATAAATAAAAAAGAGTTAATCTTAAAAATAATAACACCATTTTCTTTATGTCATAATAAAAAGAATACCTTTCAGAATAGACTGTGTCTTTTATTTAAGGTTTTTCTTTTTTCTTTTGTTTTGTAGTACAGATGTATTGTTTTGTATAAAGTGTTAAAACAATTGTTTGAATTTTTTTCTTTTTGTTTCATACTTTTTTGTTTGTATCAGTTTTGTGTGAGAAGAAAATAAAAGTGAGGATACGGAAAGCAAGGACAAGAGACAAAGAAGGTAAAAAGATTAGAAAAGTGACTGTATCTTACCCTTAATCTGCAATCTATCTCATACTTGCTTAAACAGTTTGCCTGTTTTTCCATAAAAAGAAAACAATATGTTTATATATTACACAATATTTACAAATGTAAGCTCTCAGAAAGCTACAGAAATGCAGACAACTGCACTCCTTATGTTTGTGAAATATAATATCATGTGTTCAAAGCTGAACTTTTTTTGCAAGATTTTTCAAACCTTGCTCCTCAAATATGATCTAGCTTCCTGTCTATAGGTGCCTCCTTAAATGAAGCAAAATTTTATTATAAATAGAAAATCCCTTCGCTGTGCAAAAGACATAATTTTAACTTTAACACTTTACTGAACTTCTCTGCAAAATCTTGAAACTGACAGCAGAAATCTCCTGATGATTTCCGCAATCTAGTCAAATCTCTCCCACTTCAGCCTCTCCAGTTTCAAAGGTAGTCCAGATGGAACCATGAAATTTTTGCAGCAAGTTCTACAGCACATAATTTTGTTCATTAAAGTTATTATGCCATGCACAGCTGTAAAATGCCATAGAAAGGAGCACATGTGCAAGAGAATTCTTGTGTTATAAGTTTTATAAAACTAAAAATTGAGATTTTACAGCCACACACAATAATTTATTGGAAACATCAACATGTGTGCTGCTCTAGGGGTATTCAAGTGGTGCCATTCCTTTTCCAAGAGAAAAACGTTTGTCATTTAATATTCAGTATCAACACAAATGTTTTCCTCAGAATTATTGTCTAAATTAGGTGCTTTAAAATACATCAATATATCATTAACTTCTTACTTTACCATATTAGATCTATAGAAAAATCAATTCTCCCTAACAATGGCAAGAGAACCTAATCACTCTCTAAATTTATTTTTAATTAGCATCATCTGCATTAATTGGTGTAGCTGATAGCAAAACACTACAGAGTTGCTATTTTATATTTGAAATGTAATATATCTTTTGTTCCCACTCTCAATGAAGAATTATAGTCATTTTTTAAATATTCCCGCAGTTCATATTTTCATATGCAAGGTTCCATAATGTTTGCAAGACATTAAATAAAGGAGGCTACAGAAGGGTGCTCTATTCAAAAGAGTTTCCAGGTAAATATTTGCTCTTGACTTCTTCTACATGTTCAGAAGTAGCAATAAAACTATTGTCCCCTTCCTCTTTTCCTCACAGATCCATTGTTTTTCAAACTTTTTCTATTTGGGTAACTGTAACTAAAATCCAAGGAGGATTAATTTATCAGACATTCAAAACTTCCTGTTATCAGTGATTTGTATATTGTCATACACTTGTGCTTCATTGTTGTTATTGTTTTCTCTTTAGAGACAGTGTCTCACTAAACAGTGCAAGATGGCCACAAACTTAAGATCTTCCTTCCTTAGCCTCCTCAGTACTAGGTGCACAAGTGTATGCCACTAGTCCTAATTACAATATTTACAATAACTATAAAATATGAACAATATTTCCATTGTTTTAATTACAGGAATGGGAGATAGGACAGAGGTTGGCATAAAACAGTATGTCCAGACCACTAAGGAGTGAATTAATTTTCCAAGATACTACAGAAGTTACATTTGTATAACTGTAGAGTGGATGTGCTGAGTCCAGGGCTCATGGTTCTTTCTGATGTATCATATATTTTAAAGTCTTAGCCTCTACAAATGCCCTCTAAAGAGGGGCATCACAAACACAGTAACACACTTTCTCTTTCAATTAAGCACAGCAATTATCAAGCTGACAATTAATGACAACTAACCAGAGACTTTTTTTGCTTTCACTAACAATTTATTTTCCAGTTGCATACTTTCAAAATCACTCTTCTTTTACCAAAATCAACAATTCACTAATAAATCCTATCTCATCTCAATGTTACTCTCTACTTAGTCATCACCTATGATAGAAAATTTGTCTGCTCTTAATTGCACTGCTTCTCTTGTTTTAAAATCTGATTCTAACTTGGAAATATATCTCCAAGGGTTTGTCTCCTGATATTCCAGAGACATGTAACAACATAGGTTGTGAAACTCCATACTCAGAGGGTGTTTTTGTTGTTCTTGTTCTGTTTTGTTGATTTTGAATTCTATAGGTCTACAATGAGCTCCAAGCACTTGACATTTTTGACCAGTTTCTGGGTGACATCAATGTTTCTTATTCATAAAGCATAGATGGAGAAGTATCTCATAATCGATCATTTCACTTTTTGCTTTAGCAAACTGAGAAACTAATAAAGTGGAAATTTTAAGATTTTATTTATTTATTTATTTATTTATTTATTTTTATTATGTATACAACATTCTGCTTCCATGTATATCTGCACACCAGAAGATGCCACCAGATCTCACTACAGATGGTTGTGAGTCACCATGTGGTTGCTGGGAATTGAACTCAGGACCCCTGGAAGAGCAGTCGGTGCTCTTAACCTCTGAGCCATCTCTCCAGCCCTGAAGCGGATTCTTATCCTATCTTCTCCAGACAACTACTTAAAACATCAACTTGGGTGTGTTGATGTCATTATAAACTTCTTGACATCTAACTATTTCTTCATGAATGAAACATTCCCTCCTGGAGGAAGTTGGGGATTCCTAATTCTCAGAACTCTAAAATGACAAGGATTGGGAAATTCTAAAAAGTTACAAAATTTGTGAGGCCAATTCCTATTGGCACGTGCAAACAACTGCTGAGATAGAAAAGACTCTTTGATGGATTCTCTGCTGTTTGGAGAAAAAGACATAGGGAATTAGCTTTTGTGAGTCATCCCCCATACTGGGTGAACACTGCAGCGATGTAAGTTCTTGAGAGTCATTTTGCGCATGTAAGTGATCCTGATAAATCCATTGGCTTATGAAGATAGACTTGAATGCTCAGAAGCCAGTATCCTCACTGAGGTGAGCAGACATTTGAGCTTCCTAGGAAAATTACACAATTGGTACCCAAACAGAGATGCAACAGAATTAAAACTGAGTCAGGGAGGATCTGTTGCATGATCCCATGACATATGTTAAGGCTAATAATTGAGGTGGATTTATCTGAGTCAAAACTATCTGTGGAACAATCTCTCTGTGACTACCTTTCTATATGATCTATGGGACAGTGTGCCTCCTTGCTGTGTAGA
The DNA here is from genome assembly GCF_003668045.3 of Cricetulus griseus. Taxonomy (NCBI): domain Eukaryota; kingdom Metazoa; phylum Chordata; class Mammalia; order Rodentia; family Cricetidae; genus Cricetulus; species Cricetulus griseus. Next base: position 125,730,776 of record NW_023276807.1, on the reverse strand, counting down.
GGTTTCCTGATCACTGCTGTGAGTAAGAAGACACATAATTAAGGCTGAGGAATTTGAGAGTGCAGCATCTTTGAGCAGGGGAAATCCCACAATGGCCATATTTCTCTATGTGCCATGCCAACTTAGTGAATGTGGCTTAATATATTAAGACAGAAGTACCCCCTCCAGAGCTGACATGTTAGAGCATATACTGCATGTAATAAAGTTGATAAGGTTGTTGGATGACAACCAAAATACCAAATACAGGTTCTCTCTTTGCAAAGTTGTTGGTCAGTAAGTTTCTTACAGATGTGGGCAAACCAATCATGTAATTGTATAACCCTATTGCTGAATGTACTTCAAACATAAGGTGGAGCTAGCAGTTCCCTCCCTGGTGTCTAGTGTTCATAGTTCCAAATTATGCTAGATAGCTGCTGATACCAACTGTCCTACTGCTTATTGACTCTATCGGCTATTGTATCAAGCTACCAGTGAGATGTATGTGGTACAACAATGGCAACATTTTACGGTTCAAACAATTGCTTTCCAATTACATTTAGTTTTGTACCGAAGATATGGTAAAAAAAAAAAGCAGTTTTCCAAGTCTAAGTTAAATCATTAGGCTTACTGAAAACAGAAAAACAATACAAAAGGATTGCACCTAAGCATATGGTACCTTCTAAGAGAGATTTAATTTTAAATCAATTATTATTACATTAAAAGCTCTCTCAAACTGCCATGGTCAAATTGTGACTAAGCAGTACTCTCAACAACTGTCTTACAATTATGTCTTGTTAGCAAAAACATTACTAAAAGTAGGGTGTGATGAAGACTGAATCTAATATGGTATACTTTGACAATAAAAGTTAACCTTCCCAACACTGAAGGCTAAAATAAAGTATTGCCACATCTGCCACATTTCTCCAGCTTCTGGGAAACCTACTTTTGATTTAACAGTAGTAAGTCCCAAGGTAACCTCAAAACGTCTGAGCAGGTGTGTTCAAATCACCAAATCTCTTAGAGAGTAAGGAAGCTTTCTTCTTTCCTTTATTTGCCTTTGCTTCAAGAAGGCTGTTCTTCATAAAATGGTCAACTGATTTTCCCATGTGGAAATGGATGTTCTCACAATGGGATACACATTCCTTTCTTCCCTGGGTGGCTGCTGTGTCCTTTATTAATCTACCCAGGTAACATAGCAAACAATAGCAAATTAGGATGGATTTTGTTCTAATCAGAAGCACTCATTTGAAAATGAAAGCTCATTTTTTTAATGTTTCCATTTCTACTCTTTTTCTATGACTTGTTGGGCAAGACAAAAACTATATGAAGCTTTTATGGAACATAGATAATAAGAAAAAAATTAGTAACATGAAGACAAAAAGAAGAAAGTTTAAAGAGAGACATTGCAAGTGTTCTGAGGAAGGAAAAAAACTACATAGATAGACAGAAGATGATAGATTATACATTAAAAATACATGATAGATGAATTGTATAGACTTACATTTCAGTTTAAATATAAATACATGTATAAACATTGTGATAAGTAGAGTAATGGGAACCTACCAATACCTTCATCCTAACCCTAGGAACCTGTGAATATATTAGCTTATGTAACAAGGGAGAATGAAAGCAGCAGATAAGTTGACCTTGAAATGCGGGAGAATATCCTGGTTTGTCTAGTTAGAGATGGCATAATCAAAGGGTCATTTTACTATATAGGAAGCAGAGGAGATTATCAGAGAAATATCAGTGCTAGAAGTGCTGATTCTAATGTTGCTTTGAAGATGAATAAAATCCTAAGTAGAATATAGTGGAAAGGCAATAAAAAGATTCTCACTTAATTTCTTCAAAGTGAACATAGCTTTGCTGACACACTGGTTTCTTCAGCCCAGTGGGAATCACATTGGGTCTCTGAACTGCAGAAATGTAAGATGTTATATAATAACTTATTTTAGTTTTATGATATTAACTATGTGATTATTTGCTATAACAACACTAGAAAATATTTGCTTCATTTTTATCTTTAATTGTTGGGGGTTTCTTGTATGAATACAATAAATCATGTCTGCCTCAATTAATATGAATACAATGACAATCACAGATAAAACCCACAAAGGTAGGTAAACACACCATTGTAGTAGTGTTTAAGGAACAAAAACCCAGTCAATAAAAGTGTTATTAATTTTAATGCATTTTATTCAACACAATATGCAAAAATTATCAATATGAAGTCATTCATGAGATATTTTCTATTATTTTGTCAGTTTTAAAGTTCATGTACTTTTAATAGTTACAGCCATATTTCAAATGCTTAGTTCTCACAATTGGCTAGTAACTGATATTTTGATAACTTAATTTAGAAGCAAATGAAGCAAATAGAAGCTCATGAGGAAAAATGATCTTAGAATTTTCTCCCTCTCTGAGATGAGTGATTGCACACTTAGAAATGACATGTCCCCAAATTGTACTAGATTTTGTTTGTATTCCAAGACTTGAGAAAACCACCCCATGCCTTTTCATATAAATAATGAACATGATTAAAATCTATTGACATTTTTCATACTCATCTATGCTGGGAATTTTCTCTTTCCAGGCACCAAAAGGAGAAAAATGCAAAATATTTGTTTTGAGGTCACAGTGAACTCAAGTGACCTGTATACAACTTTAATATGATGACCAGGCATGTTGCAATCTACATATATATATATATATATATATATATATATATATATTATAATATATATATTATAAAGCACATCATCTCTACATATTGAAAATGAATTGTAAACATTGGAAAGCTTAGTGCTTTGCCCAAGGTTAAACTGCTTGTCACATAACTAGAACTTTATGTCATGTCTGAATCAACACCACAATTCCAGCCACCACAGAGCAGTATTGTTATGTCAACATCCTGAGTATTAAATGAATTCAATATTTTTTAACATTTTTACTGGAATTCTATTAATAAAGAAAAATTTCTGCATGAAGGTAAGCACTATAATATGTGTATATATCAGTACATTTTATGTATTAAGATATATGTATACTTAATAGGTAAAATAATATGTAAACAGTATTGGTTTTTGAGACAGTTTTTTTCACTAGATATTCTAGTGAAAATAGGAGATTAAGTAGGTGAGCTCAGATAAATAATCAGAATAACCAAAGCAGTAGTGTTCAGCTACAAGTATGATGATCAGTTTTACTCTTTTGTGTATAATTCCAATATTAAATTGAAAATTTTTAAGCATCATCCTTTAAACTAAGATTAGAACTTAAGTGTCCTACTCTGCACAGTTCACTTTGATAACTACTAGCCAACTATTGCTATTTCTATGCAAATTGTGATTAAATAAAATTTGAGCAAAAGCAGTTCCTTAGTCCCTGAAGTGACTGTGTTGATCTAAATGGAACCTAGGATTGAGTATTTCTTCATCAAAGGTATTCTCCCTAGACTAGGTCCCACTTATAGTTTCTTTACTTTTCTCTATCACTGGCCTGTACTCTATGCAGGAAGGTACACTGGGTCATCTACATACCACCAATGGGCAGCTGCTCAGTTTAAATACAAAGGATGACTTCCAAAAGGGAAGCATCTCTTTAAACTGGGTTGAGAAGCCAGGCTAAGCCAGTATCATATTTCAAGAAATATCTTTCTAAGACTTAAAACACTGTAGAGTTGACAGGTTAGAGTAGAAATTTTTTAATTGATTTCAAAGATGTATATCTGCCCTGAGAGAAATACTGTGAGGTGAAGACAGAATATACAGAACAATGAGAATTTATTTCTATAGAATGTGTTCATTGAAAGTAAGGAAATTAGGATACTTTCCTTTCTTATTAAACTCAAGCTCTACTTTCTTTCATTATATATGCAAAGATTATAGACAGCATCTTCTAATCTCTACTAAAGAGGGACAGGACTAGTAATGTTAATAATATGAATGACACAGTTACATGAAAGTTTGAATAAAATGAAAAATTGAACAAGAGAATATTTTACATTGTCACACAATTGAGAAGAAGCAGATCCACTTGATGCTTTGCTCAGCATCTAGCCTTTTGAATGGCTTTACAGATAAGACTACAATCAAAAGCATCATTATTTTTATAACATTAATGATGATCACAATCCCAGTAGCTTTCATTGACCGAATACTTTCTAGTGGATTACATGATTGGTTTGCCCAGGTCTGTTTAGTACTCACTCAGAAAGCCTTTAGTTGGGAAGATTTTCCCACTTCTTAAATACTGTAGTGTAAATAGAGGAGCACAAAGGTGAACTGGTAATGCTATAATAAAAAATAAAATATTTCAGGCACTGCCTAGAAAGCATAGGGATTTTTTTATTTTTCTTTAAACATTAAAGACTAGATGATTGACTGATACATAGGTAGAGATGGATGATAGATGGATAGATAGACAGACAGTTAGATATGTACATAGATGATAGTGATAGATAATAGAAATAGAAGCATTGCCATCCCACTCCTTTGAGTTAAGTGACTGCCTATATTTTCTGATTTTTTTGATTAATTAAAAATACAGACATTTTATTAAGAAAAGAAAACACAAAGAATGATGTCTGTTACTCTCATTTAATTGGTGACACTTAAATTCTCTTCTAATTGTCACGAAAACCAACATACTACTACTCAATGTTAATACTTAGTGTAATTAATTTTGTTTATGATGTTTAGCCTATTAACCTCTATTCATCAATATTCTAACCTGGTGAACTTCTATATTGCATTCCCATGCAGCACAAACAGTTTTGAAAACTGTTTAAGAAATCAACAGCATGTGATTACATTCTGATGAATTTTTCTAGTCACATCTTGAGGGAAAGTTTCTGGGGATTTGATATTTAAATAGCTACTGATCAGAAATCTCTCTCTCTTTTGGGGAGGATGGAGGTGATGTGGTGATAACTAGCAGCAATACACCTCCAATGTGCAACACAGTATTATGGCCTTCAATAGTCTGTTCTACTTCCTAAAGTTGGTCATAAATATCCATAATTCACTGAGTCCTTTATCAAACACTGCCCAAGGATGTGCCAGAAGCTGGTAGCTCTTAGGCATGCTGTCCCTGCTTTGCCATTATAACTACTGCCCATTCTTTTAGTACCTGCAGTTCCATGGAATGGTGCAGCACCTGTAAAAGGTTAATGAGTATAGAGACTTTCAGGTAAAAGGCAAATTACAGACAGACACTACACAGATATTGCATCAACAAACAGACAAGCAACATGCAGTCTCTAGACACAGTACAGGTGGCAGGCTCTTATTGCAGCCCCACCACTGTGATATTTTACAGACTATATATGTTTCTGATATATATATTTCAAGCAATATTTCTTAAAAGAGTTAAATCATAACTCAACTGCCTTTCGGCACACCTGTCTCATTAGATCCGCTTGCAAAACATATAGTTTTACTATCCTTGCTCTTACAAGTTGTTAGAAATCTTTTTATGAAGTAAACAAAATAATTGAAAACCAAGTACATTCTTCAGAAAAAAATGACAGAACAACTTAATACACTTCTGCCCCCCCAAAATATAAATCTGCAGTTAAATCACCTTATCTTTACTATATAAGACATTTGACTGCTGAAATAATTTATAACCAAAGTCATCTGCAGTGAATATTTTAAAGAGAGGTGACCTCTGTTATCTATTAAAAAGTAGAGGATGACTTGTGATGAATCACAGTTTAAATAAAGAAATCAAGCTGTCAGGTTTTCTAAAACTCTTGACTTGCTTGCCTTCGAAGATGCATTCACTGTTTCAGGAAGAATAGTAAGCATCACTGTGCATGCATTCACACTCTCAGTGTTGCAGAGGGCTGCAGAGAGAGAGCTCTTCCATTCCCAGTTTCACGTCTTAAACCATCTCTTACTAATTTTGTAGCACTCAACACTAATATGAAAGTAATCAAATTAGCATTAGCAATTCATGTCGCAAGCTTTAATCTGTATTGTTACAACATCAAAAAATATTTGCATAGAGAAAAGTAAAAGAGGAGGTATTTAATAAATTTAGTGTCTTAAACACACTAACAAGGCCTTGATAGTAACTTAAATCATATATTGGTCACAAATATAATAATGGAATATGCTTATATTTCCTTCCAAGTAAACCAAGGCCTTTATGCTAAATGCTAATGAAACATGAATATTAGAGAAAGAATGGAATATGACAGTGCATATGGAAAATGTTAGGCTTCTCATAACCTGAGAACTCTGTTTACACTAAGTCAGACTACAGTGTAGATAACTGCTTGTAGCTAGGAGTTTGTTGGTGAGAGTTCTATTTTATCCACTTATCTGATCATCTCACTAATATATTACAATATTTGTAGTCAGTTGAGCTATTGTCAGTTTTTAGCATGTATGGCAGTGAAGTGGAGCTGATAAGCTTATGGGCAAATATTACCAAAATAATGTGATTTCCACAAACTGCTTCACTATTTTTAATCACATGCTATTATCATACAGCTTCCATCTGCCTACTAGAATGGCTAATGTTTTGCCTTGGTGATTCATATGGCCGAACTAGGTAAAACACAAGTTTAATGAATTGGTATTTTGTGGAACTCATGATGTAAACCTGATCTTTAGATTACTTAAATTCCTTCCTTAGCTTTATCTCAGCCTGATGTTTCCTTAGTGACTGGCCACTGTTAGCTATATGTGCATGTGCTGGAAACGAAATGCTCCCTAATGAATCTAGAAGAATTCTCTGCTCCCAGGCACACACTCCTGGTTTTCCTTAATAAGTATTTCCTAAGTAATTTTAGTAACTCAAAATGCACTGACGACTGATTTTGTTTTTCCATATCCCAACTCTTTGGAGTAAGACATGTTCTAAAGTACTACATTTCAAGAAACTTCTAATTTCCTACAAATAATATGCATGCACCCCTCTACATGTTGCAGCTATTAAGTGAGATTTGTGAAAGTAAATCAACATCTTAATATAGAAGCTTAGAGATCATAGGAAGGTTCCTTTACAAGGACATACAACCAGGAAGAAATAAACATACAAAAAATGACTGTCAAATACACATTTTGGAAAAAAGATATTGATTATTAATTCTTCCTAGATGATCTGTAAGTTAATTATTTGACACTCAGAAGGGTGAGCAGGTAATATGAGGAATGTTTCATTCATTGTTACTCTTGGATTGTGTTTTGGTTTAGTTGCTATTAGTTAAAATTTCTCTCTAGGAGAAATAGGCTGCAGAAAAATACCATTGATTGTAGCTATCCATAATAAAATCGTAAAGGAACAGCTCATGGACAGACAAACTTCTCTAACCTATAGCTAATGCCAATGGTAATTTCTCTGCAGCTTTGAACTATCTCAATCCATTTTAAGAGTGTCATACTTAAAGATGAAACTATTGTCAAATATATTCTGATTATACTAGAACAAATTTTAATTTTAGATTGAAATGAATTGTGCAAAGGTCACCTTTGTCATAGTTCAACCATTTCTTCATAATGAATTTGTAGGCTCATTCATTTTGGGCAATAAGGGGTTAAAAGAAGAATCATCTGCAGATATCTCATGGGTTTAGCATGCTTATTTCCTACAACATATGTAAAAGAGTGAATTACCTGATGCTACAGTAGATTTATTTATTTTGTCTATGTACTTTAAGAAATTCTGACAGCTCCAAACCATCTTTATGGGAGATGAAGTAATTCTATTCTCAGGAGAATACAGGCTATTCTTTTTAAATGACCTCTTGGGAAGACAAGGCATATTTGAATATTAATGTAATCAGTAGCTGTCATTTAGCAGACAAAGAGAAATCAATTGCAGGCCAAAGAAACTGTAACTTACATTTAAAATTCAATAGTAGAAGGAAATTCTCAACTCCTGAAGTTCTGAATATGAGATCCATGTTTTTCTTATTTTTGAGAAAAAGAAGAAATAGCCTTTTTAATTCTTCCATCTCAAGTAGTTGATTCATAAATAGAACTAGGTTTTGGTTTCCAAAGTCCACAATAATTAGTACATTTCTAGGTTATGTCATGGTACATCAAAACCATTGTACGCTGACATAGATGAGAAAATTATAGCAAATATCTTTACATCTTTAAAAACTAAACTGGCTAGAAAAAATAGAAGTTGATGACAGGACAGTCAATTATTTAACCTTATTTAGCTCAATCCCTCACTTTTGCTTAAGCTCACACTGGAGTCACAGAGGACAGTGGCTCACTCAAGCCACATGAATAGTATCAAGACAAGAATGCATCACAATTTCCAATTTTGGAAATTTTGTTCTTTTCCAGGTATATGAATATCTAAGGTAAAGCAGATAGAAACTGATAAGAATCTGTCTTGGTTGGCAACTACCATACTGTTCATACTCAATATCTGCATGCCACTCTGAGGAATTTTAAGAGGTCTGTGATTTCATTAGTTTTCTACAAATGGAAGAAAATTGTAGAAGGGGACTATGGAAAATTTCAAAAAAAGCTAGTTTTGTGGACAAACATTATTAAAACCCAAGACATTTTTGTCCCTAATGTATGTTCTTTTCATTTTAGTAGATATTAAAATATCTGAAGCCCAAGTCCTCTTTTGGAACCCGCCTACCCTGGAATGACAACACTGAACATCATCAGCTGCAGCAGTTCCTGAAAAGAAACCCACTATTCAACCTATAATTAGCTCAGCTTGGGGCTCAAAACAGAGACAAATGAAGTTTCTAAGCAAAAGTGCATGTAAAAATGTGCACAAATATACCCTTTCTTTCATTTACTGGTAATGTTGATCTTGGTCTTGGCTGCCTCAGACAAGTGTAGCTTACCTTTAAGACACATATGGCTTATGACTTTCTGTCCCTTTATAATGATCTTGATGGCACTTGCCTTTGACACATTCTACTTGAATTATGTTGTGCTAGTTGATCTTCATTGTATTTGACCAGAAAGTGTTATTATTCTACAAGTAAACAGACTCTCTTGCCTTTAGAGATGAATCATAGGAATGCAAAATGAATTTCTACAATGACTTAGCAAAAGAATTATGACTACATTATTAAGCATAAAGCACGCACTTCTGTTCCTGCACTCCTTCATGGCATTATGGTTTCTCCTAAGACACTAGTCTCAGAATGATGTAGAGATATCTGGAGACACCTATAGCATTAGTGTCGTATATCTATATGTATGAAAATTGAAGATCAGAGAGGTAAAATGACTTACAAGGAATTGCTAATGCATGGCCAATTCAGGAACAAATCTGGAGTTCCTAATGCAATGCTCTTCCACCCATCAGTTAACATAATTTTCAGTGGCATCGATCCCAAAGATTGGAAATTTTAGAGATGACAAATGAAAGTCATGCCGTTATTCTATACTGTAACTTGGAAACATTTCTTTTACTATGGGACCAAATTATTGGGCAAGACTTTGTATTAATATTTATCCATACATGTTGTCCACTCTCCTTAGCTCATTTTTTTACCCTTAGTAAATTGATGTTATTGCTATTTCTTTAGCATTTTACAGATTAGTATTACTATGGTTGTCCTTAGAGTATGTTTTACTGACTCCTTCAGTTTTCCATCTCTGTAAACAATGACCACATTTATTTGATTAAAATCAGTAACATCAACAATATGGATATCAATGAAAGACAAAAAAGCTTCAGTACAGAAGGTCTGAGACTTTTTTGTTAAAGCCATACAAAGATTGCTTCAACTCAGTGGTGTGGGGCACTATGACAGTATTGAGTATCAACAGACAAACAGAAAAGTACTGTTACAATGCTATTATTAGTATTTATAACAGCTCTACTGCTCTTGATAAATGAAGCCATGTTAATTAGTTTCAGGAACCATTCTCACTTTGGCATATCCACTAGCACTTCTGAACATGCAATTAAAATATTTCAAAATGTCACTTACATTTTCTTTCTACAAGAAATGCATACTGATCATGGCCACATGATTTGTACTAAAGCATGTACATTGAGACAGAAAGATGTGTTAACATTTTAGGGGTCAAAAATACTTCAAACATTGCAGTCCATGCAATTTATTGAATAATAAAGCTATCAGTGATTATTTAATTTTCTCAGTACAAAATATTTACTGTTTTAGCTCTTATGTTCAGTCCTCATAAATTATGTTTGTTTGCTTTTCATTTTTGAAAATACAGATTCAGTGAGGTTTTAATATTTCAAATACTGAAAACAAACAGGTGTCATTTGTTTTGTTGTTTGCTGTTTTACATTCTATAAATTAATGTCTATTCTTTATTGAGGAAGTGGTGGTTTAGTTGAAAGTTAATTGTTGACTCATGAAGATATTACAACAAAGTGCTCTTTTCTTAAGTGTATGAAATTTGCCTTTGTCTTTGTTTGGGCATTAGTTGTCTCATGCTACATACAATTGAAAGTGATAACCTGTTGAAAGTGGTGGCACAGGACTTTAACTCCAGCATTCAGGAGTCAGAGATAGGTGAATCTCTATGAGTTTAAGCTCAGCCTGGACTGCAAAGAAGTTTGATGCTTGCTGGTGGCAGTAAAATTCTGTCTCAATAATAATAATAATAATAATAATAATAATAATAATATTAATAATAATAATAATTTTTAGATTAGATAAAAATAAAAATACATATATGTAGATATGTATATGTCTGTGGGAACTTAAATATTTGATGTTTTTCCTAATTATTTGATCTGTAACTCATTTGACTTGTTATATTGAAAGAAACACTAAAGTCAAGTCACCAAAAGTTCATTGCAACTATTGCCTGCATAATACCAAGAAGCAAAAGGCCAGTTGTCAATTTTATTATTTATATATGAACACCTAAATTTTGAAGAATGCATACATTATGAATCTTGCAATAGTCAAAGTTTAAAATAATGTAATTATTTTATTTCACCATCTCCAATCTCCAGAATACAAAGGTTACATATTCTTCATCAAGTCCTGCACTGATTTCTCCTAGTACTATGAGAAGCAGTCAGTTGTTACTCTGGTCTTGGAGAAGTGAAGGAGCACATGAGAGACAATGAAAGAAAGAATATAGGAGTTGTCGGTTAATGTTAGCTATAACAAGGTCAGTCTAGTAACTGAAAAAGAAACCTACTAAATCTGAATACATTACAGGGTATTATATTTATGATGTGGCTGGTCCTATTCTTACTCCTAGAGTTTCAAGTTGTAAAATAATATATGAAACTTGGATCTGGGGGAGACATGATAGCTCTGTCTTCAGGATGAACCCAGACCTCACTGTCAGGCTCTAATAGCACCATGATTCTGTCTCCTAAGAGAGAAGTCTGGGGTGGTCAAGATTCGTAAGATAAAACAAGGGGTCAAAAGAGAAGCAGCCAGAAAAAGTGGGGTGAGAAAGGGAGGTGAGGGAAACTGAAAGAGAAGTTTAAGAGGGAAGTTTGCTGAAATGCTTGTAAAATATCTTCTAGGGGGTTGGGCATAGTGGTACAAAATCAAAATCCTAGCACTCTGCCTTGAGTGTGAGACAGGCAGTCTGAAGTCTGAGGACAGCCTGAAGGCAATGGTGAGACTACTGTCTGAGAACAAAGCAGGAAAAATATGAATGTAACAAAATTGAAGTGTTGTAGAATGACCTTTGCACTCAATATTCTCCCACTTCATGTTCCCATAGTGTCACTACCAATGATTCTCCTGTCTTGATTTATATAACTAGTTTTTAAATTATACATGATTATTGCGTACATTTTCATATAAAATGGGTTTGAAATACAAACATGTAATAAAAAAGGATCAGTTAACTAATTAATATATTAATTATGTTACATATTTATCATTTTCCAAGATTTATTTTTATTCATTTTTGAGTTTTTTGTTTTGATTTCTGTTTCGAGACAGGGTTTCTCTTTGCAGCATTGGCTGGAATTCACAGACATCTGCTTGCCTCTGCCTCCCAAGTGCTGGGATTAAAGGCGTACACCAACACCACCCAGATTATTTTTATTTTTATGTATATTAATGGTTTGCCTGCATGTATGTATGTGTATTATGTCCATGCTGGTGCCCAAAGGGGTCAGAAGAGGGCATTATATCCTCTAGGACTGGAGTTACACAACATTATGAGCTGTCACATGGATGCTGATACCTCTGTAAAAGTAATGCATGCTTTTAACCTTTAAGGTTTCTCTTCAGCCTGAGTTTTTATGACTGGTAATGTCTAAAACCATTTTCAATAATTTTCAAGGGTGTATTTGTACAGCCACCAGGTAATTACTATAGATAACTTGAACTTTTCCCTTCCCATCACACTGCAATCTTTTCCCAATGTCTATGTATGTATAGACATGGGAATACAACCTGTCCAGCAACATGAATGTATTTTAATGTGTAAGATGCATGGATTCTGAGTATCTCAAAATCAGACCACTTAAGATTGACTGTTTACCAAGAGCAAAACCCAATATGTAATGAAAGGACACTCTTATCAGACCAACACTGGCATAAGACTTCACATTCAGAGGCAAGGTTAATATGAAGGTGAACAATAAAGTTTTATTATTCTTGGATACTATATTATAACACATAAACTACATGTCTTATTAATTTAAAAGGAATCTTTAAAGAGGTTATATTTTATTCACTGAGAGGATATAGGCCTTTTATTGTCTAAAATTGATTTGATTTTGACTAAAATATTTGCTTTGACCTTGGGCTGCTAGGCACTGTGTATCTCAATGTGTAAGAGTAATATTTTTTAAAAAATGAGGTATTTTTCACTTGCCCCAAATCCTCTTCTGTTATCCATCAAACTCATTTCCCTTGTAGCTAAATCTATTATAAGTCTGGGCATAGGAATAAGAAATATATTTCCCAACAATAACCCACTGCCAGTTACTTAGTAAAGTTTTCAAATAATGCAACACTTTTTGGTAGCTTTGCTATTCCTCATAAATAAAATATTTAACTTTGAAATTGATAATGGTGGTAATTATAATCTACAAATAGTAAAGAAACTGAGGTAAGCCCAGGGAATGATGTTTTTCCAACCATCAAAGCTCTATTTTGTTTTTAGTCTTTCAATGGCTAAACTTGAGTACATATAATGTGAGTAAATTCATATTCTAATATAAATATATGTTCATTATGTATACAATGAGCCAAAATTGACTCACTTTTTATATTTTAAAAATAATTCGAAACTTTGAGACTTTCACAAAAGTAAAAACACACAAGTTCAAACGCAAGCATTAGAGGTTGTTGTATTTTTCTAACTCATCACCACATAAATCATTTGTTGCTGAATATGACATGATACTTTGTTTTCATTGCAGGCCTTGCTTTCTTATGCATGAGTTAACTGAATACAAATGTTGAGGTGCAAAATTTGTTTTTCTGTCCATATCATTATCTGGACAAAATTATAATAAGCATGGAAAGAAATCCCATGCTCTTCCTAATGCCCAAATCTCTTCTTTATAGGAAAGTAATTTAGGTTACTTATAACATCTTAAATTCAATAATGACCTAATGAGTTATAGATTATTATGACCTTGAAATGTTAGTCTTATATTTGGGCAAATGTACCTTTTGTTACCAGGATCAAGTTTAAATACTAAAATCTAAAGCCTGACTGTATTTAATGTGGGATTTATGCAGTCATTATTGAAGTCCTAGAATACCTTGAAATACCTTGTTCTAAGGAGTAAAGAAATTAGAAGTATCCTCATTTTTCATCAGCTTTAACATCCTTCTAGGAAAGTGGAAGGACAATAGCATAGTTGTGGAGAGAGTGGACTCACTGAGGTAACAATTTTTTATAGCATGTCCTCACAGAGTGGACCTGTGAAGTTTTATAATCAGATTTTAAAAAATGTACAAACCAGGATGGAGGATGTGAGAGAAAACTAACTAGAAAGTGAAAGTCTGTAACCTACATAGATCAAACACATACTACTGAAGAAACGGACCAACCCAATGTGGAAGAAGGTAATTTACTTTAGGCATACTCATGACCACTGTGAGGGGCACAAACAGTAAATATACCATCCCTGATCTCAACGGCCTCTAATGCTAACTGCAAATCAAACCTTTGAATATGAAACAATAACTAATGCCAGTCATAAAGCAATAAAGTTTGACAGGAATCCCTGATCCTGTGATACTGCCTGTCATTTTAGCATGTAGAAAAATGATGCTTGGGAGTGAGAAAAATTCCTGCTGTGATTCAGAGAGAATACACTTTCAATTATCACTATTGCAAAAAAAAGCAAGTCATTTGGTTCAGGTAATCGACTGTCACTGAAATATGTAATATTGACCATTTTATTGTCTCGTCTCATCTTTAACAATTCCTGATTTGGAAAAAAAAGGTTAAACAAATTATCTGTCTCAGGTTCAGCTTTAATAATAGATACTTTCAAAATAATTTTTTAAGGGATCACTTTTCTGCTATCTGATGACAATCTTTCATCACCCATGCCAACTGTTATTAGAAACTGTTTCTTTGTGACTTTGTTTTAAAATGAAATATTTTTATTAATATTTGAGATAATGGTTAATTTCTCCCTCTCTATTCAAGTATGACTTTCCATTCCAAATCCTTTATTTAACTTCAATGAACAATGTGATTTTATTATTTATCAAAGAGGGAAATATATTGAATGTTCAGTTATCACTCACACCCCATAATATTAATTAATTCTTGATGTATTTTGCTACACACATTATTGAGATAAAAGAAACATATTGTATTAAGAAGAAAAAAACCCACATTAATTAACATCTAAATGTTCCCAAGTAATGTGGTAGGTGTTTTTAAGACTCACAATAACCTTTTAAGTATTATAATATCAATATATTTTTTGCAAGTGAGAAAATCTCAGCTCAGAAAGTTTTGGCAACTCACTTGAGGTAACAATTCAACAGAGACTTGTACACAGATGTATTTAAGTTAGAGCTCTACTTTCCCACTTATTCATAGCACTTCTCAACATAAAACACACACACACACACACACACACACACACACACACACACACACACACGCATGTAGAAATACATTCATGCATTCACTCAAGCACACCACACACACATGCACACAGTAACACATACACACACACTCATGTGTGCACAAATACACACACATACACATACTCACACCACATAAACAAGCATATACAAACACATTCATGCATGCACTCAAGCACACCACACACATGCATATACACATACACACACGAACACATGCACACACCATCATGTGCACACACACACACACACACACACACACACACACACACCACAAACAGTTTACTTTCTAAGTCCATGGCACTGTGTCCTACCAAGAGCTGCGTGATATTCTTTTGTAAGGGTAGAAATGCTTCTTGCTTGTTTGTTTTGTTTATTCCATGATTCTGAGAGACAGATTTTCTGTGTAGTTCAGGCTGGCCTCTAACTCACAGCAATCCTTCCGCCTCTGCCATTGAAGTGCTTGGATCACATGGCCTTATTTTAAAATAATTCTTAAATCATTAGTGAAGTCACAAATAATTAGTGACTTCTTACCATTTTTATAATGAGAAAATAACTGAAAGGGAAACTTCTTTCCAGGTCACATGTTCAGTAAACTAAGCCAAGGGCAGAAACAAGCAATCCTGGAAAAGACTCAGACCTGACTAACATAGGACATAGCTACTTAACTTCAATAAACACCAAGGTTTTTATTATTTATCAAAAAAGGTAAATAATTTTCAGCAACCATCCAAATGTATCCTATAAGGTTTTGATGAGTTTTGTTATAGACATTGTTAAGATAAAAACAGCAAACCTACTAGGAATGAGACAAAAGCTCTCATTAATGGCCAGATAACCTGATAGGTGTTTCAGTCTCATAATCACTTAGAACTACTGTGATTCCTCAGAAAATCCAGGATTCCTGCAAAGTCTGACTCTTAGGGAATACCCCTCTACAATATCTTTCAGTTCACTATGGCATTTCAATAAAATATGAAAGATGGTCAAGGAAATTCAATGTATAGGAAAAACATAAGCAGCTAGAAACGTTCAGGTTGATGTAAAGACATGAATGCATTCTACCAGCAGTGCATATGCTAGGCTTTAAGGCATGGAAACTGATGAATGCATTCCATTTCAGAATGACCAACACAGAAAAGGGCAACTACCTTTACTAAAATAAAGTCTTCTAAATTTATTTTCTTTATAATTTGTGCATATGAGTGGTTTTGTGTGAAGTGCTGGGCACTACATGCATTCCCAGTGCCTGTGGAGGTCAAAAGACAATGTTGAATCCCCTGGAACTGGAGTTGTTGACATTCGTGAGTGGCTATGTAGCTGCTGGGAATTGGATGAATCCTCTGCAAGAATAAGTTAACTTACATGTTATGTCTTCTCTCACACCCTTATAAACATTTAATAATCATAATCATAATAATTATGAGATGATGAAATAAATATAAAACAACTTGATGACAGAAACCACTGAAGATCCCTGGCCATAAAAAGCTAGGAACCTGCACAGCCCAATAAAGAACCCCAGGTCTGTATGGAATTGCCATATGAAAGAGACAAGCAGGAAACATGTGATCTTGAAGTAGAATTCAGATAATTTCTGGTCACAGACCAGTCATTGACAAGGAGCTCTTGATCAAAGTTCCTAAACTAACACACACTGAAGTACACATCAAATTTGTCCCCGGGAGGGCTGGAAGAAAGGGAGCACCCCACCAGAAAAGGGACTGATGTTTTATTTTGCCTACTGAAGATGAGCTGACTAATCTTGCTTGCTTAACAGAGCTGGAGCTGCCCCAATTTCCAAACATATCAGAGAATGCTCTTGGAAAGCAACAGGACACATTATCTGGTAGACAGTGTCAGTAGGACAGAAAACATGACAGAAAGAGGTGTGTAAGTGTAATTTTCATAAAAATCACAATATGAAAAGATTTAGGACCAGACAAAATGACAGAGAAAACAACCTATCCCTGCTTAAGAAGATCCTAGCTTTGATTTTCAAATAAGAGGGCAGGCAGAAATATAACTAGGATGATGCTTTGTACAACTTCATGTACAGAAAGCTTTTAGCCATCATATGTGTCTGTTTATTTATTGATCTTGTATTTTTAATGTAGATCAAAGTCTTTAATGTTAAATTCTCCTATTTATTAAAATAATCATACTTTTTTCCTTTTGGTTTGGTTTTGTTTTGTTTGAGACAGTGTTTCTCTGTGTAGCCCTGGCTGTCCTCTGTAGACCAGGCTGGCCTCAAACTCAGAAGTCCTTCTGACTCTGCCTCCTGAGTGCTGGGATTAAAAGAGCACTCCTTGATTATGTGCTCTACAAAATAGTAAAACATTTCCATGTGAACTACTTTTTTTTTATTTTTGTTTTGCAAGTTTTGTTTTGTTATCCCTGAATGTCCTCTGTTGACCAGGCTGGTCTCAACAAATAAGCCCCCAAAACATTCCAGTAACTTCTTGTTGTTTATGAAATCAAAGTTGGTAAATGCTTAGTTTAATAGTTATGGAGTTGTTTCCGTGAGAGCTCCAGATGGTTTTCAGTGAAAGCAAAGAGTTTTCATTTACTGACTTTGGAAATCAAGCAGGATAGTAATGTTTTACTGTCATTTAACACTGACTTTTGTTCTAAATTTCTGACAGGAATGAGATGAAAAGTAAGCAGTGTAACCGTGTCAGTGGCAACCAAATGATTTTCCATACTACTATGCTTGCTGGCTTCTAAAAAACAAGTATTTATATGCTAAGTAGATATAGAACTTCTTGCAGTTTGTACAAACCAGTTGTTGATTTATGAGCTTCAGTTCTGGAGACTTTCGATCTGAAAGTCCATTCTAATTTGAATTGCACTTTTTGACTAGAGAAAACCTCATTTTCAGGTGACAGCAGGCATTTATAAATAACTATGTAATGAAAGCTGCAAATTCTTTCAAAGTAAGACAAATGCTCACCTGAGGAGCTAGGAATTTAGCAGGACCTAAGTGGATAAAAGAACATAATGGAGAGACCCACAGGGGGTTTGGGGTTAAAGACCATAGATTGCCCACAACATTCTTACCTGGACTAACATCTCAGGGTGAGGTGGCAGTGGGAAGGGCCAGTGTAATGAACAGTAAGCACTGACACATTCGCCAATAATTACACCTTCAGAACAAGGAGCATTTCCCTAACACTTTCAACACAGTAAGTGAGCCAGTTCTAAACTGCAAAGAGGAATGTTCTCAGGAGCTAACAGGAAATGAATAAAGCATTGAATACATATCAACCTTAGGGATTGCACTAATACACATAACACTTAAAATAAGAAAAATCTCCCTCTCCCTCTCCCTCTCCCTCTCCCTCTCCCTCTCCTTCTCCCTCTCCCTCTCCTTTTCCCTCTCCCTCTCTCCTCCTCACCCCTCTCAGTTTACCTTGAAACTTAAAATGAATGGCCCCAGATAATACCATCAAGGAGAATTGCTGTCAGTCATTTGAGCTTTTAGTAGTCTTTCTAAGGAGAAGGAAAACATCCAGAGCATTCCAGAATTCTCTGTATAAGTGGAAGCTGTTTTATACAATAAAGAGTTTTTCCCTCTGCCAAGGAAGGGCCCATACTGTTTTAGTGGTGAAGGAAGAAAAAAAAAAACTGAATTCAAATGCGTTGTGGAGACAATGCATTTCTCACCAATAATTAGTTTTATGTCTTTCTAGAATGGTATATCCTTGGATTTTTGGTGTGGTCTTCTTAAAGCAACCTGGGTGGCAAACTGAGGAGCTGGTGGAGCCTGGATGATTCTAGATGGTTACTGTTCAATGAGATTTGAAGTTTATCCCTCCATACCTCCTTATTCCTCAGACACTGATTCACTGATTTGGTTCTCTCTCTCTCTCTCTCTCTCTCTCTCTCTCTCTCTCTCTCTCTCTCTCTCTCTCTCTCTCTCTCTCCACCTAGTAGAATTCACTGAAACTCAATGGTTAGGCTGGCCAGCTCAAGAGTCATCAGGTCATATGCCAAAATGCTGAAAGGTAGCTGCCTGGAGAGATGCTAACCTATGTGCCTGATTCAGTATGCAAAGAGTAAAATTTTGAGAGAAAATACATCAACTCAGCCAAGACCCTTTTCTTTCATTTTATGCAGTTACAATTTCTTCCCACTTGCCTCCCGTACCACAGTTTTGCCCCTCAAAGGAAAGACACTGTGGCATTTCTTGAATGGTGGTTTACATTAAACATGACCAGACCTCAAAAAATACTGAGTGAGGCTATCATTTCCAACATAGGTTCTAAAATATTCCTGTAAGTACTAAAATTTGTCTTGGCACTCCTGGATGGTGGTTAATTACTCAGCATTATCATGAGGGAAAGATTAATCTTTTTACTTAGCCAGGAAACAAGAAGTAGTTTCTAGTTAGTCATATCCCATGACAGCTTCCATTATTTCTTATCATTATCAAGAAAAAATGGAGGTTGTGTGGTTAAAAAAAAAAAGTCTTCATTATACAATTTAACTCATTTAAGAATCTGGCTTTCTGTTATGAAATAGAACATGCCTGGACAAGTTTCCAAAACTCTTTTAAATTTCAAATTCCATACAGAGTTGTTGTCATTGTGGAGAACTTCAGCTTTATTTTCTTCTCCAAGCCACCCACTGAGCTATAGGTAGTCATTAGAGAGAAACTCTTACAATAAAAACAAGAAAAAAAAAAAAAAACAGTGAAGATGGTAAAAAGAGGAAAGTTTAGTATTTAGAGGTCCATTGTGGCCACCTGATTTGAGGATAAACCATGGAGAGTGTCAAAGTAGATTTGTGTTGTTTTGTTTTTTTAATTTTAGAAGCTACTTAGGCAAGGTGATGCTGGGTGCCTGTCACAAATCTCCACCTCCTGTCAGAGTACACAGCCTCTGCCCTGTCCTCTTGTTAAACATGTTTATTTTATCACTAAGAAGGAAAATAAACTGACATAAATGCTAAAAATACCATTTGTCAGTAAATCTCAAGTTTTCTTTCTATTTTGTTTATATTTTTCAGAAGAAATGACACATCAGGCTAGTGACATGGGCTCAATTGTATAGTTCTTACCTCAAAAGTAACTCAACACACTAGAACAAATTTTTTTCAAGGCAAAGCTGATATCTATTACAATGGAACTAATAAAACTTCTACCGTCAAGCACACACAAAGGAATCTGAACTAACTTGAGGATGGAAAAAAGACAGACAGTAGAAATTGTGACCTCGGCCTACTTGGAGTATGTGTGGTGTATCTGAGGACAGTGAATTTGACTCCACATTTACCTTCTTCTACACACTGCTCTGCTGCCACCATGCTCCCTGCATTGCACATAGTCAGTATAAGCGCTTGGTGTTTGTCTTTTTCTTAAACTAGTAATTATTCATGTTCTAAAAATGACTACTCCATAGAATTCCAACAATGAGGTCTTTTATTTGAGGCATTTACACAATCTCTTCACACTAGGAGGCAAGTTTTCTGGTCAAGGGGGCAAGAGGTAGACTCTAACTCCTCTATCCAAACACCTTCCTACAGAACACTCCTTGTAGTCCCCCAGCAATTTTCTTTTCTTCCCAAGTAGTCTCATGCTGTGCCCTGGCTCTGTCTTTGAATACCTTTCATTCTCCCCTAACCATCCAGGACTGCAAAGGCTGGAGTTTCTCTATTAGTAACTCCTGTATCCTGAAACGCTTTGTGGTTGTGAATTTTGTCTCTACCACACTCTTGCACACTTGCTAGTAAATTTATTGTGTATTTCATATGTGTCTGATGCCTTTTCCCTACAAATGCTACAGAATTTGCTTCAATATATCTTACTCCCTCAGTCTTTGAGGGGGGGTCAGGAAACACATTTTTATTTCAGTATGACTTTAGTAAACCCAAGAATTGACTTCTTATCTAAAACATCATTTAGATATATTTGTAAGATTGAAAGTGTCCATTTAATAAAGAAACAAACAGGAGGCCAAGACATGTATTTTGAAATCAGTTTCTTTGAAGATGAACATGGATTCATGTTGCCAAGTGTGTCTGTCTCTGTTGGGTGTGGCACAACTGGAGTAGAGTAAAGCTGGCTCTGCCTAAGTAATTATAGGTCAAGTTAAATATACAGCTTGGGGTGTGGGATGATGTGGGTGAGGCCGGTGGTTTTACGAGCAAAATAAAATCTGTGAAGTGCATCTGAGTTTCAGAGATAATTTGTTTGTGTTGTAAAGGACAATTATATAAAATAGTTTAGGCATTATAGTAGTCTTGATGACCTCACTCTTTGAAGGAGCCTTATGTTCATCAGAAGTCTTTATAGTGGACTTTTACCAGAAAAAAGGAATGATTAAATTTCAGAGATAGAAGAAATGCTAGGTCACAGTTTTCAAAGATTTTTGTGATGGTTGAGACCTCTCAGTGTTAACATTTTTATCATCTCTGTTAAGTATAGGAGTGAATTGGAATTGCAACAGACTTGGTTTGAAAATAAAATCTGCACATAAGAAACAAAACGAGCATGTAAATAAATTCAACTATCGACTATCCCATTCCCCCATATATTAAATAACCAACCAGAGACCACAAATTTTAGCCACAGCAAATAAACTACTGATGTCAAATAAAGAAAAAGTGTCACCCTTGATTTCTATAATAAAATTCTGACAACAAGGCAAAGCCTTATTTTAATTATGAAGACTTCCCTTTTTAGCTGAAAGACATGTTACAACTGGCTTCTTATATCAATAACCTAAGGCATACTAGATTTTTCATAATGCTAGACAAATTACAAATAAGACCATCTCAATACTTTACTGTTCAGATGACCTTTGTGGTTTCTCATGCAAACCATGGACAATTTTTTTTTTTTCTTTTTAATGGAGAACTCATGGTTATTGTGGGTCCAGCAGGCCTGTCACCAAAATAAAACAACCAATTCATGATGTGTCATTTACCACATATCTAGCTCAATATGTTTGAAATTGTCTCTGAAAGATGTTTGCTGCAACAGTTGGGAAAAAAAGAAATCAGTAGAAATTCAGATCTGAATATCTGTTGACAGAGAAAACTGGACATCTGGTGAGTATGTGAAGGCCACGTTCTAATAAGATCTGATCAGATGTGCAGTAGTAACCACAAAGTTGGCATTACTAAACCATTGTTACCTGGGAGATCTTGGAGAGATAATCTTGCCTGAACTTGATTTACATAAACACATAGCAGGTGTTTGGGTTGATTTTCCTATTGCTTTGCTGCCAGAATTCATGGAGTAATTGGAGCCATGGTTTCAGTCTACATGGAGATGTTTTGTTTTGTTTTACTTCCTCAAACTGAAAAACCGGACTATAACCTGGGCTAAATCCTCTTCCTCCCTCCAACCCCACTTCTTTCTCTGTGCCTTTCTTTGATTTATGTTTGTCTAAAATGGTGTCTTACTGTGATTCTAGGCAGTCCTAGAACCCATGGCAGTGCTCCAGTCTCAGCCTCCCATATACTGGGATTAAAGGGAGGAGCTAACAGACCTAACTCTGTTAGTTTGTTGTTGATGATTTAAAAAAAATAATAGTTTAAATTTGATTCACTTATTGTGTGTGTGTGTGTGTGTGTGTGTGTGTGTGTGTGTGTGTGTGTGTGTGTTGTGTACCATGGTGCACTTGTAGAATGCAGAAGACAATTTGATTTGCCCTTTTCACAATGTGGGTCTTGGAGATTAAACTCAAATCAGGAGGCTTGGGGTGAGTGCCTTTAACTTTACCAGCTGAGCCATCTCTTGGGCTTTGTAAGTTTATTCTCAGGATTTTCTGAGTTGATATAGACAATTAACTCCAAAAGTGCATTAAGAAACAAAGGTCAGCAACTTTCTTTAATATCTAAGGCACTTTGTCAGTCCTACATAGCTGTCCCTCTGAATTACCCATGCCAAGGAATTCCTCTGAGAATGTCAATCAATGTAGTTCGGACTATCTTAAAAACTAAGCGATTCTGTAGTGGCATATGTGAATTATTCTATTTAAATGTGTATAAGCTTTTATCCCAGGACTTTGCTTGTCAAACCCCCGACTGCTGTGCTTGGAGCTGGAAGGAATCATAATTTGTGACTGAACACTATGCTTTACACATGAAAGACTGAAAAGTAGACAAAGGGAACAAGCACCACATGAAACTCTGGACTCTATTACTTAATGCTACTTGATATCATTCATTCAGGCTTTGCAGCTTACATGGAACACACTAGCCAATCTTCCACCTGACTGAGAGAATTAACAGGAATACATGTTCTATGAATCAGGGCAGATTGCTTGTGTTACTTAGAAAGCAGAAACAAAGCAGAGTTGGGAAAATACTCTGATATTTTAACAGGAATCATTCAAGTGATAGGGAGTTCTATTTGTGCCAGGAAGAAAGCAAAACTATCACTTCTGTGCTATATAATTTACAACAAAGCACCTGGAACATAATAGGCCTTTTGTGGAGAGAGTTGCCATTAACCAAACCCTATACACAGGAAATGGGCATGGCATAGCAACATATGCAGTGCAGTGCATAGGCTTCACAGTTGGGTCTAACCATCTGGTTGGAAGAACACCCTGGAAACCAGGGCAAAAGGGGTAGCTGCAAGCCTCAGTTTCTTCATGTGTAAGATGGAGAAAGACTGCTTCGATAATTACACTAATTAACACATAATCCAGAGAGCAGTGCCTCTGAAGTGCTCAACAAACAGTGTTTATCTCTTTAGGCAAAAGTGTGTGTACAAGGAGACACACCACAAGCCAGGAATCTAATGACTCAGCTCCTCCATACTGGAGAGAAAGAGTCACCAAGAGAAGGTTTGACTTAACAGTCTATAATCTTAACTACTAGCATCATTTAAAACCATACATAAATTTTATATTTTGCTTCAAGCCCATGTATAAGAACTTTAGAATCATGAATTTCAATTGGCGTTTCCAGCTACAGGATTTCCTTCTTGCTTGCTTTCCTTCATCTCTCTCTCTCTCTCTCTCTCTCTCTCTCTCTCTCTCTCTCTCTCTCTCTCTCTCTCTCTTTCTCTCTCTTGCTCTCCTCTCTCTCTTCCCAGGCCAAGATGACTAGAAATTGAACCATTTCCTCCTCCATCCTTGTTAGCTACTGCTTATCTCAATTTAACAACCAAATAAAAATTCTGTTTCACTCAGTTTCCATCGATGTCTTTCCTAAATTGCTTTCCCATTGTGCAATTCTGTTCCAGAAAAACTCACAGAATGGACTGACAGACACCTGGGAACACACAGCTGAGAGTCTTTTATAGCTCTGGAATTTGCCACCTATGTGAAACAGTATAGCTTCAAGGAAAAGAAGTGTACACAGCACCTCTGAGAGTACACAGGAATTCTTCACATGCTACAGAGGAGCGACATGCAAAATACTTTACAAGTTCTTACAGTCAGGGCATGGAACTCATAGAATGGGCACTGGTCATAAATAACCAGGTAGTCTATGCTCTGCATGCTGGCATAAAACAGCCTAGTTTTAAAACTGAAATGATTCTTTGTTCTTGGGGCACTGCTAGCAACAAAACAGGCTCTTGTAAATATTCCCTGACAGAGATACACACAAAATATGATAAAGGGAAGGAGAGATTACAATTCCATTCATGATCTGTTCCATAAATCCTTGGAAAGATGCTAATATAGGAATAAGAATTGTTCAGCCAAAGAAAAGAAAAGAAAAGAAAAGAAAAGAAAAGAAGATAGAGGAAACACAAAGGCATACATTGCATGTCACTGAACAGTGTCCCTGTCCATTTCAGCTTTCAAACTTCCATGAGAGTCAATCCAACCTATGTGATCTTTTTCACATAAAAGTAGCATGCTTGCTAAACCAGGTAGTTCTTTAAGGCTAAATATTAAATAAATACAAGAGGATTTCAACTTTCTTGGTTAAAACACACAAAATTTCCTTTTTGGAAAACAAACCCATGTGTACAAGTTGATGGTTTAAAGACTATTTTGTACTAAAAGGATGTGTCGGAGGAGGAGAACAGGTCTGTCCACTTGCTGCCCCTACCTGATGTCCTCTGGCCTGAGGTTGGGCAGGTTTACTTTGCTCCTCCCCTCCTCATTCTATTGTCCCCTTTATTTTTTCTGCTTCAATAACTTCTGTTTATATTCATAGTAAATTTCTCCAGTTATCAATGTGTATGGTTTCCCTATGAATCTTGAGTTTGCAGTCAGATAAACACTTTACATGGTTAAACCTTTCCAAAATGAATAGACCTTAAACACTTATTGATAGACTGATTCAATTCAGAGCATATTTGAAAAGTAAAAATATATTCAAAGAGCAGGAGATGCTGTTTGTAGAACAATATTTGTGTGTTTGTGTGGATTCTAGGCAATGATTTCTTTTCTTTTTTTTAGGACTTTTTTTAAAGATTATAGATTGTTGTGAGCCACCATAAGGTTGCTGGGAATTGAACTCAGGATATCTGAAAAGAAGCTAGTGTTCTTAACCTCTGAGCCATCTCTTCAGCCCCATCTACATGACATTCCCAACAAAAATCTAAGAAATTCATGTCTCAGTTAAATTAATATGGAGAATGTTCTGAGGCAACATGCATAAACTATATAGTGAAATACATAGTATATATTTGAAATTCATATCATTGGAATAAAGTACAGAAAGAAATTGGAAAACATAAGAGTTTTAGGGCTTATGACCTTTTACACTGTTTTTTTGTAAAATTCACTGTTTACTCCTGCTAAAAATGCACACAATTTTCTATTTCTTCCTCCAATTACTGTCTATACAGTTTTTATTCAAAAGTATAAGCTATAATTTTTAGAAGAGAGAGCAAAGTCAGGCAGAAAGAATATTCAGGCCCCCAGTTAAGAAGAATAATACCAACAATGGGAATGACTTGATTCTCAATACTTAGGAAGTTCTATTTGGCCCAATTTGAGAAAACATTGGCAACAAGCTATCATGCTCTTTTATGATTAGTTTCCAAAGTACAGTCTGAAATTACAATTCATACAAAGTGAAAAACCAAAGGCATCAAAATCAATTGTGTTTATGACAGTGTTTTTCCTTTGTCAGTGCCAATGACTGCTTTCCCACCTTGCTATTCAGCAGCAGCAGCCACAATATTTATATAGATCAAAAACATCTTTAAAATTATGATAATTTCAGAAGGATTTGTTTTTATTTATGTTGAATGCCTACATTTTACTTATAATGCCTAATTTTAATTTTATTTAGTTAATTGATTGAATTTATTTATTTATTTTGATTACAGAGAGTGTTTCCCTGTGTAGCCCTGGCTGTCCTGAAAATTGTCCTGTAGACCAGGCAAACCTAGAACTCAGAGATATGTCTGCCTCTGCCTTAATAGTACTAGGGATAAAGACCTCTACTACCATGCCTTCTTTTATTGTCTAATTTTTAAATAGGTAGCATTTAGGAAGAAATATTTAAACCTAGACAGAATATTAAAAGCTTTAGCCCAGTACCTGATTTTTGAAATATGGAAATCAAGACAGAGAGGCTACTGTGTCTACTAATTCATTCCCAAGAAGGCTTAAAGTAAAGAGTCCTCAGTTTTGTTTTGGGGCTCTGCTCACTGGATAAGGGTCTCTTACAAAGAATATAAGAAATTTGTCCTTGAAAATAATTTTGGTATTATACATTTTCATTTTATGTTAACAGTAAATTGATACATGGTTTAAGGTAACTTCTCTGCTCTACTTGCAGCAAAACAAATATCTTAACATAATCAACCCTAACTTTTGCCAAAATGGACTATCTATACATAAGTTGGTGATGTGTTTATATAAGGCTATCGACTACTCCTAACTACAAGATGGAGCTGCTCAACTAACATTGATTCATCTCTATATGATTTTCTTCTAAGATGAAATTTGGAAACAAAAAAGGGAAAAACGCTTGCTTAATGGGGAGGTCCTTCTATGTATGTTCATCTTATTGATTGTTGAATAAACTACTGTTTGGCCAATGAGGCAGCAAGTTGGGTGGGACTAGGAGTCAAGGAGGATTCAGGGAAATGTAGTAAAAAGAAGTCTTGTAATACAGAAAGGAAGTGACATAGCAGGCCGACTCATATATGAGCAGGGACAAACTGGAAGTGGTCCCTTTTCTCTTTCTCTTCCTCCTGGTCTCTGGACTTATCTGGAGATAAGTCTTATAAAATATATAGATTTATGATAATTAAGACTGAGCCAGCAGATGAGAAATCCTAGTCATTGCCCAAGCAGCATTTGTACCTAATATAAGTCTCTCTGTGTTACTTGGGACCTTAACGTGGTGGCGGGCAAAACTCAGGCAGCCTGGCCACATGGCGGCAGAGCTCGAGCCGCTTTGGCAGAAAGATTTATCATTATACTTACTTACTCAATTCAAAAAAGGAAAAAGCATCATCTTATATGTATTTCTATTTATTCCTACCTAAAAGCATCCTTTTTCATAAAAAGCTACTACTCCACATTTTAGAGACAGTACATTAAATATGCTAAGAAGCACTTCATGGATATCAAATCCTGTCCACAAAACAATGACAGTTATCCTTACTGTGTAATCAAATAAATCAAAACAGGGTGCTTTTGTCAGGAACACATTTATGGGAGGTAGAAGTATAAAGGTCTTTTTAACTTAGTGGAGACATTAAAGTATGTATGCCTCCAAGTTCAAAAGACAGACTAAGATATAACTTAGGTAGTTCTTGCTTTGGCATAATATATGCTGATTGGAGAACAGGGTTCTACAATGACTTGACTTGTAAAGTGCCTTCCTAGCCCTTAGGTCTGGCAGGTAGCACTCAGTGATCCACAATGAAAATCCTTTGATTTAAACAGCTCCTGTTGGGAAGGTCTGATGAGTTATAGTGTTACTGGTCAGAAACAGCAGACCATGTTTAACAAGGGCAGGCTAACCACCTAAATCATATTGTATGTGTTGGAAATTAATTCTACTGACAAATTCCAGTAGAGAAAACATTTTCAGCTAGAGAAATACTTTTAGATGAAAGTGGCCATCTTCCAGATACAGCAAGTAATTTATCTGCAAAAGTCTGACCAGGGAGACTTTAGAATAAACTTTCCTTTTCTTTTTTTGTATGTCCTATCTCCTGCCCCTTCCTTTCCTGCCTTCTTTCTTCTTCCCACTCCTTTCAATTTTTTGACTTGCTTGCACATGCCAGGAACTATACCATGCATCTGTATCACAATACGTTCCCCCACCCTTGTTTTTCAGTTCTTCTATTTTAACTTCCTAGGAACTTCAGCATCTCCCTTCAGAGCTAATGGCCTAGAATTCCATGAAAAAGTAATTTTATATATCATCTGTGATCTATGAAGAGAACAACAGTTTTAAGAAAGAGTGGGGACTTGGTGAATATTTTAATACTCCAAAGAAATGTAAAGCAAATTTTTTATACTAATGAAATTTATAAGATTATGGAGGAATTAAGTTTCATGTTTTCCTCTATAATTACTCACTAATTTAAAATATACCATATAATTATGGTTGTAGAAATACAGATTATTTAATTAATATATTTGTATGATTTAGTTGATTCCAAACTACTTTATCTCCTTTATTTGAGTTGAGACTGGCAAACAAAATATATATTGTACAAAATACATTTTATTATTCTGTATAAATTGTATATACTGAAAGTTAAAATGACTGTATTCTAAGTATTGCACAATATAGGTTCAAAATTAATATTTAAGATTACATTCTTTTCCATAATATATAGCAAAAATTCTAAAGACTACTTTTTTGAGACTCATATATAAAATAATGGAATGCTAGCAAATTAATATAGATACATTTCTCACAGATTTAAAACATTTAAAGAGGTCATGAATTTGAAAAAGAGCGAAGATGGTTTGGAGGGAGCAAATTGAAAAGGGAAATGATGTAATTATATTTTAATCTCGAAATGCAAGGAAAGTATTTTTTAGAAAAAGAAAAACAATAAAAGAAAAAATAAACAAGCATATTAAATAATGGATATAATTAGTTCATCTATAAAATGAAAAGTAGAAAAAAATGAATTGCCAACATGGAATTTCACATCAGTCACTTATACACAGACATCCAATACTGTTAATTTTGCTCCAAAATTCTGAATTAGCATATTTGCTGTTTCTATGCAGCTCCATGTAGCCCATTTCATTGAAGGTCCTTATATGCATAAATATAGCAAATGAAGTGCAGTTAGCTCCCAGAAAAAAATAATAATAATTACTACTTGTATGAAACCAGCACCTGCCATTTTCTCCTCTATTTGATGGAAGCCACAAATTAGGAATTCCACAGTGAAAATGAAACCTGTGCAGAGAGTAGCCTCAGTCCACATAATTACTGTGATGAGACAGTGTTCAGATAATTTAGTATTAGTAGGAAGTGGAATCGTTTTTAAAGACTAAGTACATGTGTCTGAAGAAGCTACATAAAAAGAACCAGATAAAAAGTGTGTTTGAAATGGAAAGTTCATGTGTTTTATGTCCAGTCCATTTGTGAAATTGTGGTGGAATGGTTCATCAAGGAAATATATGGCACATCTGTTGCAGTCATGATCTACAATATCCAGACTGATCTAGTGAACTAAGTCACATTCATGGAGTTCAGAAGGATTTGCAATGTTAAAATGTTCCTCCATATGAAAAATGTATATATTTTGTAAATGATGAGAGGGGATGTGAGTTCACTCATGCTGCTTTTGCCAGCTTCCACCTGAAATTCTGCTCCTACTAGGCAGGTCACAGACTAGCACACACTTAGAATATGGCTTGCTACCCATGAACTGTGAAAAATGCAAGACTGTGCACTTATTCCAACCACCATGAAATGCAAACGTGAAGGAAAAGCAACAGAAACAGTCAATTAAATTATGTACATTCAGTCTTTCAATCAACACATGAAGACATTCGTCTGTGGTTTCATTTTCTGTCAGTTAAGATAAGTAACTGGCATTTTTGTAAAAATACTTCATTTTATAAAGAGTAAAATACACTAAGAATCATTACAAATTAGAAAATTACATATATAACTTACAAGATCTCAAACACTGCATGTGTGTGTGTTATGTTGTGTATGAACACTGAGAAACCAGCCATTTAACACCAGATTTAGAAAAACGTATAAAAACTCCAAAAGTTTTAAGCCAAACACATAGGTTTAATTAAGAGATATATTATTTTTATAAAGTAAAGTCACACCCTGATCAATGGAGTACTACGATGTAACAATAGCTTAGTCTTGCGGTACACATGACAGTTTCAGTAGTCCCCCAGTACACTCCCCAATACATGGCTCAATACTTGCCGATTCTGTTTCTCACCTTGAAAGCAGTTGAAATGAGCCCTACCTTGCTGTCCCACCATGACAGTTAGATGCCAGTGTTGTAGGACAGGGAGTGGCTTGGCTGATTTGAACAGTGGTGGAAACATACCTTGTTATACAAGATGGCTACTCTCCTGGAGGCAGACTAGCCAAGTTCTTGCCAATTCCCTCAAAGTACAGAAAAATGGGAAAAAACAGCAAGATAAATAGTAATATTAACTCTAGACTGTTGCTAAAGTCTTAGATATAAAATTATTTCACTAACAGAATAATTAATAGATTGTCTTCTAACTTCAATTAGGAACACAACAATGGCTGAATAACTGCATGTACATTTAAATATTCAAATACACACATTACAGCTTTTTACATAGTCCTCAGGTTAAACCTTTAAAGTCATGACACATGATTAATTTGTTATATCAAGGTAAGACTTGAAAAACGGATTTGTTTTTTCTCTATATATTTATATACTTTGAGATTTAAGGAAATAGGACTATTTGCCAATGTTTGATGATGCTTTTGTAAGCCTATTTAAATAATTTTATTAAGATAATATGACTGAAAAACATTACTTTGGAATAGTAATGTAAGTAAGTAGCACAGTACTAGGCCCTGCTACAAATGATATGACAGATTTTAAGATGCCCCATGGAAGGCCTCACCCTCCCTGGGGAGCAGAAAAAGGATGGGATAACTGATTGTTGGGGGTAGGAGAGGAAGGGAGGGAGAGGGAACTGGGATTGACATGTAAAACAAGCTTGTTTCTAATTTAAATTTAAAAAGGAAAAAATCTTAAAGAAAAGAAAAAAATATTCCCATGTAAGAAATGTGACATGTCTGGGTTGGTTATCTAAGAGAATTTCTGTTGAAGGAAGAGAAAACAGGAGATCTATGAATCCAAGATTACTCAGTGTCAAGACATGAGTTCAAATGTCAAGCAACAATTATGACTTTTCTTTAGGTCGCATTTCTTAGTTGCTTAGATTACTTAATTGAATCAACCTTCATGTTTAAAATTATATATTTAAATAAACATAAGTATTTGTTTTTTGTTTGCTTTGTTTTGAGGCAGTGTTTCTCTGTGTAGCTGTGGCTATTTTGGAACACACTCTATAGACAAGACAAGCCTCAAACTCATAGAGATCCATTTGAGTGCTAATACTAAAGGCATGTGCCATTATTGCCTGGCATAATTATTCCATATTTGAAAATATCAGATAATTTTAATTAAAAGTAGAGTTTTTTGTTTCCTACTTTTATTTTCTACATGGGAAAAAATATTCAACTTGAATTGAGTGGAAAAGTTTGACTTGCATCAATCATTTTGAAGAAAATTCAGGACAGAAAAATTAGATGCAAATGAACAGACATTTTTATTAACATGTAAGTGAGAAATTCATGTTCTCTTTTAATATATAGATCAAGTTTACATATCTTTCTTTTTGTTTATGCATGCAAATTATTTGAGACTTCATATTTTCTACAATTCCCTCATCTTGGTTTATTCAAATAAACAGTCATATAAGATGTCATTGTTAGTGTTCTATTTAACATGAATATAATCTACAATTATTTCCCCAAATGTCAAATGATCAATGCCATTAATAAATTCATTTTTACCTTCAAATGCCTATTGCATCCTGCCCCTATGCCCTTTCTACTCAGATGAAGCATACCCAAGACTCAATAGAGGGCTACTTCTTTTGGTAGTTACTGGTAAATATGAACCTTTTCTGTTTTTCATTCCATACTACTTCAATAATGTGGGCATGACTTATTGGAAGCATATTGGGGGCTAGTATTTATTCCACATTCAGGTTCGGAAATGGAACACAGAGTAGTTACATTATCTATTAATATTGAACCAAGGCAATTCCACCCAAGCACTTTGCTTTCCCATGAAATTATTCAATCATCAAGTCTTTCATCTTTCATTTTCTCGGTACACTTGGAAGTCATACTAGATGAAATGGGAGGCCTCAATTATTTCTTCAAAGTAGAGATGCAAATACATAGCAACCACTTATTAAAACAGACAAAAATAACCAAATACTGCTGTTGATAGTCTACTTGAGATGAAATGCATTCACTTGCAGTTTCACTTGAGTTTTGCTATCAACAAAATAAATCCCAAAGAGTCATAATAAGGGGAACAGAAAGGATCCAAATATACTGAAAAGTGAATGTCAAGAACATTGTGGAAGAAAGTAATCTATACACTACAATGATAATACACTATGCAAGTTCTGGAATCGTCCTTCTATGTGACCTAATCATGCCATGGGTAGCTACTCTAACAGTTGCTAATAGTTGATAGTTTTTCTTTTCCCAAGAATATTGGCCATATACTCAGATACAATTTTTATTTCTACTTCTTCCTAAAAAAAAGTAATTCATCACATAAGACAAAATAATTTACAACCCTGAAATTAAGATTCAGAAAAGCCCAGCAATATTCCATCACTTTAATGAGTTATGGCTTATTTCCTTAGCACATACCACTTTGAAATCACACAGTTATTTATAATAAATATTTGGCTTTAAAGGAAAGGAACGTCATATCACTAAAATGTTCCTGTTAGTGACCCTCAATTTATGAGCAAATTAAAAAAGTCTTTCTCCTTAGAAATCTCATAAATAAAATTTTAATTGAAAGTAAAAGCTAAACACATATTAAGTTATAAGTTCAATGCCTAAATTACATCTTTGGAAATTCAAGTAAATTTTACATATGACTCAGTACTTAAGTTCAGAATCACCTGGTTTGGGTAATCTAGTGATTTAAGATTCAAGCAATAAACTCAAGATAATGTCTCTCTATTATTAAAAAGGTCACACAGTTTTGAAATTTTTCTATCTTTTGGTGAACTGTTCTGTTCCATTATTTGCACTAAAATTGAATGTATAGGAAATAAAGCTGTACTTGGAACATAACTAATTGCATATCAGATAAGTCACTTTTGGGATTTATTACTTCACAATTTTATTTTTTAATTATTCCTTTATTTGTAATGAAAGGATGTGAATTTTGTCTATTATAGTGCCTACTCCTTAAGAAGGCCATTTATGTGATATGTGTGACTTACTTTTTTAAAAATAGGTTAGGAACATTAAACTTCTCTGAAAAAGACTAAATAGTATATGCTTTAACTATATTGCGATGTCCAAAAATTATTAATTTCACTAGTAAACCATTTCATAACCCAGGTTCAACTAATTTATTGTGTCAAATATTATTAGAATTTTAAAGTGGTGGGCCAACAAAAGGATATGTTACTTATAAAAACACTATACTCTTCCAAAAATTAAAATGGGCTCATTAAAGACAATATTGCATAAAATACATTTTTTCAAAAGTTTCTCTTTAGTTTTTTGGAAGGTTTTAAATTCACACAAATGCACATGGATCTTTTCCTTGCTACCCTATTGCATTAGCATTATTCTGATGACTTCAAAGACAATTCAAAGATTTGCTGATGTATACTTGATATGATGCATGGACATACAACACTCACATACCTATGATGTATATCCACTTAACCATATGAGACTGTAGGCTTCTCCTCTATGAAACTGTAATCGTGGCCACACCCCCTTTTGGTGTGGCTTCAGGCAGATGGAAGCTGAAGGAGGAAAACCTGAGGCATGACTTTCCTTCCCTTGGTCTGAAGAGGTGGCTCAGTGGTTAAGAGCACTGCCTGTTCTTCTTAAGGTCCTGAGTTCAATTCCTAGCATCCACATGGTGGCTCTCACACACCCATCTGTAATGAGATCTGGTGTCCTCCTCTGCTTGCATGAGACACCTAGCTTTCCTTCTACCTCTAGAACTCCCAGTTTTCTATCTTATGAACCTGCCTGCTTGTGTTATTCTGTAAAATACATGCTATCTACCTAATGGCATTAAGCAACTACATTAAAAATATCCTTGCCATTCTCTTTGGAGAATGAGAAGGGGAGAAGAGGAGGAGTGAGGAGGACGTAGGGAGCAGGAAGGTTGTGTAGGGGGAAGAATAGAGGAGAGCAAAATAAGAGATACCTTAAGAGAGGGAGCCATTATAGGTTTAAAGAGAAATCAGGCACTAGGGAAATGTCCACACATCTGCAAGGACGACACCAACTAACAAACAGTGGAGAGGCTACCTTAAAAACCCTCCTCTGAGATTGATGACTAACTTATATGCCATCCTAGAGCCTTCATCCAGCAGCTCATAAGTAGAAGCAGATATCCACAGATAAACACTGAACTGAACTGGAATCCAGTTGTAGAGAAAGAGGAGCGATGAACAAGGGGGTCAAGACCATTCTCCTGAAACCCACAGAAACAGCTGACCTAAAAAAGGGGGTGCTCTTGGTCCCCAAACTGATTGCTGGGAAACCAGCATGGAACTGATCCAGACCCCATGAATGTGGGTGTCAGTGAGGAGGCCTTGGAAATCTATGGGGCATCTTGTAGTGGATCAGTACTTATCCCTAGCATAGGAGTGGACTTTGGGAGTCCATTGCACATAAAGGGATACTCCCTCAGCCTAGACACACAGGGTGGACCTAGGCCCGATCCCAAAGGATATGGACAGACTCTGAAGACCCCCCCATGAAAGGCCTCACCCTCCCTGGGGAGCAGAAATGGTATGGGATAGGTAGTGTGTTAGTAGGGGGCAGGGGAGAAGAGGACGTAGAGAGAACTGGGATTGACATGAAAAACAATCTTGTTTCTAATTTAAATAAAAAATGGAGAAAACAAAACAAAAACATCCTTGCTCTTTGCAAGCACAAGTCTTTTGTTCTGCCTGGTTTTATTCTACCTTCTCCTCTTCATTCTCCTACATACAAGTACTTCTGTCCTGTCTTCAATTTCTGAAAGATAATCAGAATTTCTTAATTTTAAGTGCCTCAAAACTTCCTGATTATTTGAGCCCTGCTTCTTTCACATATCAGGAAGCCAGCACACACTTAGATACTCTCCTGTAACCTAGAATTATCCACCTGAATGTTCAGAAAGAGCTTAAATTTACCTTCTTAATTTTACATGATAAGCTAGAGTTTCAGTGTGCAAAAGATGATACCTTGTAGCTACTTGAGAAACATATGAAAAATCTTTTAAATCCATATATTTAAAGACATACCAAACACAATATTTTTTGTTTGATAAAAATATTCACCAATAAAACACCTTCACAAAACTATCACCCTTCCCTGTCTCCTTTTTATTTTGATTTAAATGTAGAGATGGATTACTACAATATCAAATTTAAGTCTCTGCTTCGTTATTGCTTTGAAAACCTTTTCTTACATTTTCTGCCTTACTTCAACTCACTGGCTTTTCACATATTTTACTCAATAAAGAACACAAAACCTTAAAAGCCAGAGCAAAGGTAAAATACTCTGTCTGAGGACATTCACCATCCCCTTCAATTAACTGATTCCCTACTGCAATCAGCTAATGCATCTGTGCTAACAGTTTTCTTTACAAGATGTTCTGTTTGTTTAGTTGATGTCTGCTGTGCTGATTAGAGGGGACAGAGAAGCATAAATAATGATGGCTGTGTCTGCTTAATGTTTATTTGGGAACTTGGTAACTGTCTCCTGTTTTGTTGCTACAAACTCAAAGGGAAAGGGTGCTGCATTCCAAAGTCCAGAGGTCAGCAATGTCAGTGACAAGTTCTGGTTATACAGCTCATGACTCTAGGTTGAGTTCCATCTTTGTTTTCTTACAGGTTTCACATATATAAAAAGTTCTTTGTATTTTTTTGTAAACTTGCAAAGAACCCAACAGTCTCTATGTTCCTCCAGAAAGCCAGCAGGCCATGGGACCTGGTGGTATCTCATGTACAAAACTGTTTGCTTTCCTATTTCATCCTGGTGATTCAAGGCATGTAGTGTATTCACAGATGCAAAAGAAAGTGTCAGCTGAAAAGTAAGATCTTTGTTTTTCATCATCCTCTGCCAACATATCCATTCACTCCAGTCTGAGCTTCCGTATATCTCTCACTGGCTAATGACTTTAGGAAACCTCCCTCCTTCCCTCCCTCTCTCCCTCCCTCTTTTCCTTCCTTCCTTCCTTCCTACCTTCCTTCCTTCTGTCTTTCCTTTTTCTTCCCTAGTTACATCTCAAAGAAGAAAATTTTCATAATATCTTTCAGGTAAAATAATATCTTATCCTACATGAATACTTTATATTTTATGCCTTAATGACTAAAAACCAATCAAATTACTTTTGTAAGTCATCTTACAATTTTCATGATATTATTCCTGTCACTGTAGAAAAATAGCATCCAGTGTACAGATAACAGAGTAGTAGATCCACAAAAGAAAATTATTGATATCCTATTCCTAGTGGCAGATCTAATGAATAAAAGGGTCACTGAAATATTATTGCTTTCTTTAAGAAAGAGACTTCTTAGAGTCTTTACAAATTTTCAATCATCAGTTCCAGTAAAAACTTTTTTGAAAATGATATCATCATACTACAGTATGGAATTATTCTTAATTATCATGTCTTTCTGTGGTACTTCAGGGTCTTTTACACTTTTTTAAAGCCCTTGTCCCCAGCACATGGCTGCTTGTTTGCCACATGGCTATTGTTAAATGTCATTAAAATTGGAAATCATTATTCTAATATTCTACTATTTTATGAATGTTAACAATGGAAATGGAATTGTCATGCAACTTAGTTTAATCTCTTCTTTGATATGGAATTAACAACATAGGCTCTTTTATGTACCAGTTTTCAATGAGTATTTCTATGAGCAAGTAGTAAAATTTATATTTACACAGAGATAGGTTTCCTGTGTAATCCCACAGTCATTTGTTCTAGAACAAAGAGTCACAAAATGTGAGTTCACCTTTGTCTAGCTTTGATTAAAGTTCTGTAAATATCACAGTGGCACGGTTCTTCCTAAAACATTTAATTGGGCTCAAATATTTTTAAGTAGAAGAAGCACACACACACACACACACACACACACACACACACACACACACACACACACACACAGCAACACATACACTAGCATTGAATGTTCACTAACCAAAAGCTATTTCACTCTGTTCAAAACAATGGACTGTGTTAGTGAGTGGAGACTTGCCATTATATCATTATAAGTCAGTCCAGTTCAGCTGGTCAATCCCCCTGACCAGGGACTAACCTTCAGAATTCTGAATTGCCTTTATGCTATACTAAAGTGATAGGAGGAATAATTATCTATGCTGATTAAAAGGACTTTTCCTTTCCAGAATCTCTTACTGTCTGTGCACTTGTTATATAGCCCTCCTTGAGTTTCTCTTAGGTGTATCTACTTTTCCAGATCCTGAAGGAAAACCTCACATTTCCTTCCTTCCTGGCCTTTCCTGTCTCTTTATTTCCTCATTTGCCCAGTGCCTAAGCATTCTTTCTTGGGGACTTTAAGATTTTTACCCTTTTATAAAAATTTATTTAAATTAATAACAAGCTTGCTTCACATGTCAATCCCAGCTCCCTCTCCCCCCCTCCTCCCCTCCCAAGCCTTCACCCCATCCTCCTCTGCTCCCCAGGGAGGTTGAGACACTCCACAGGATCTCCAAAGTCTGTCAAATCATCCCAGGCAGGCCTAGGCCCTCCCACGTGTGTCCAGGCTGAAAGATCATCCCTCCATGTGGGATGGGCTCCCAAAGTCTTTCTTTAAAGTCCTCATGCCCACCTCATGGCTTCTTGCCTGCCATGTGGGTGTTTATAAATGGCATGATTTTCTCTCTACCCCTCTCCATCTTCCTTCTCTGGCAGCTGCTGAGATTTACAGCTTGACTGCCCTGGAGTTTTTCTTCTGAACTCTAATAAAACTGTCCTCCAGCTCTTTATCTTTTTCTTTCTTTCATAAATTCTTGTATTAAGAACCTCCACATTGGACCCTGATTTTTCCCATTAACATATGGCACCCAGGGAGAGACTGTCCACATGAATGGTAATGCACATATCTGAATACAGCACACACACACATACATACACACACACACACACACACACACACACACACACAGTCATGTATATATACACATCCCAAAGGAAAATAGAACACTTTAAAATTATAGCAATCCATTTTCTTTTTAGATAAGTGTTTTGAAGATTTATGCAGCAAGTCTGTGACAATACAAGGTTGAATTGCATGATCACATAGTCCACATCGCTGAGTAAAAGCTGGTTCTCAGAATCCTTCTTGAGGACACAGCTCTTGAAATAAAAGGAAACATTTCCATTCTCACTGAAAAGCCTTCTTAATTAGCTTAGTATCTCCATTTACACCATTTTTCTATCCCTTTATGGGCAAGCTAGAGCAAAATACCAATTTCTAAACTCCCTAGTCTTCCATATTTTATAGAAAGTCAGAGAGGGAATCAAAGATGATATAGTCCAAAACATTTAGGTTTATGCAGTAGGTGAGAGTTTCAAGGGGTGATACATCCATACTCCCTCTGTTCCTACTGCTCTTTTTGATATTAGGTGGAAGATATAGACACATCACATAAGATTTATATGTTGGATTGCAGTGAGAGACAAAGCAGATAGAGGTTTCTTGATGTTTTAAAAAAATTTACCTGAGAATCTTATATTTAATGTGACACCTAAAGGGTAATGGTTTGAAGTCTGAATATAAAAAAAAAATCATGGGAGACATGCATATATTCATGCAACTTAGTAAGTGACAGTTGGTATTACAGAAAAAAGAATGTATGTAGGCACTGGAGCTTTTGAGAAAATTAAGTCAAGCACTGAAATTACCACATGGAAGAGCTTCATTAAAATGATATAGGTTTACAATATATAAAGCACATTTGAAAATGGAAGTATTGAGCAGGGTCAGGGCAAAGGCATGTGGCATGAAAACTGTACTCTGCCAGCAAATTAATTAAATTTCACAGCTTCAGAAAGACCATATATTCTGTGTCGGCACTCACTGAGAGTTAGATGTGGAAGGCCTCTGAGAGTGTGTTGTAATCTGCTCATAAATAGAACTCGCCAAGGGACATTGACAGCAATTTGGCATTAAACAAGGGTGTGCATAAGTGAAGAGTGTACTTTGTAGTGGCTTTTATTAGTACAGCTCTGACAGCACATGCCTTACCCGGTTTTTATTCTTATTTTACTCCAGTTTGACCTCTGTGAAACTTATTGTTATAGATGAGCTCATATTGTTATCAGTAATGACAATAATTTATACTCAGAGAATCTTTTTTTTTCTTATACTGGCATTGTTATCTACTTAAGACTATTACAAAATTAGGATTCTTTAATGCTGAACTTGCTTGTCCTTAGGTAAAGATTCACTTTAATAAATATTTAGTTCTTTCAAAAATGTTTCTTGCTTATAAAGTTTATGCATGTATTCATTCTATGTATTTATTGCCTACTGTCCAAATCCACATACTTAGGTAAAAATACTGTCCAAAGTCTTACATAGTTCTAAACTCTGTTTCTTTTTAAAGCCTGAAGATATTTCAACAAAATTACTAGACTCTTCAAACAGATTAAATATTAGTATAAAAGGGGTGACACATTCTGAATTTCTTATTTTATGAAAAAGCATTTTTATTTTAAGGAGAAATTCATAATGACAAGAACACTAAAAGGATTTGCAACCAAATTTTAGAAATTATAGATGGCTGAGCTGTGAATCAGCAAAAAAATATGTGGAGAGACATAAACATCTAGACACTATGACGTAATGTCATCCTGAATTTAAATCTGCAAATAGCACTTGGTTTCCCTTTCCCAAAGGGAAATATCAGTAAACAGATACAAGTTAAAGGAAGGTATATTTTAGCTCAAAAACAACCAGGAGTGGGGAATGGGGTGTGGCCCAGGGAGAAGGCAAATGAGGGAAAGAGGAAGGAAAGAAGGGAAAAGGTGGAGAACTGAAATAAACTAGAGCGAGCTACCTTTACATTTTGTGTCACTGAGATTATTCTTGCCCACAGGAGAAAAATCTTAAAAATGGATAGAGGGTGCATGCATAATTACCCCTGGATTTGTTGAGCACTATTTATCTATTCACTTTTAAGATTCCATGAGTAATAAAAAAACAAGCAAATAAACAAGCAAACAAAAACACCAGTCACTCCACATAATGAAAAGAAACACAGACCAATCTGTCCATCTACGGATCTAAAATGGTGGATTTGTTCATTTTGGGCTCCTTGGTGAATGTGATCAGGTGAGCTATTTTGACATAGACCTTACTTTTCCATCAAGTCTTATTTCAGCTATATTCTCTTGGCACACTATTTAAATTCAAAATGCATAGCTCAAATTAATGCTTTTGGCCTTATCACACACTGAGAAGTACTCTTCCCACAAACATAGTCATCCCAGGCATTTTAGAGCAAAGACTTTTTAATAAAGGAAAGATCAGCTCATAAATAATGTTCTTCTCTTTCCCAGTTACATTGATTTTTTACTTCACAAAGTATTGCATGTTATTTTAAAGTTTGCTCAGCATTCATTTTCCAGCAACATTTTCTTCATTTAAAATTTCATTTTTATTTTATTCTTTCTGTACAAGATAATTTTTCTGCCTGCTTTGATCCCTAAGTCTGAATTTTATGTCTCCTCTCTTTTTAAATGATATAGCCATAAATTGATTTTCACTTTGTATATATTTTCTTCATTTTCATATAATGAGAGGTATAGTTTTTTGTGATTTGTACTTTTCAAATATATTAAACACATTTCTTGAAATTTTATCTTACAAAAAATATAAGAATGTTGGATTCTTTTCTCTTTATACATTTGGTAAATTTATGATATTAAATCATCATTTTGTGTGTGATAATTTTTTATATCTTTTAAAAATTATAGATTTTAAAACTTAAGGAATATGTAAATTATGCCTCAGAAAAAAATTATTTTGAGTAACCTCAAATTAACAATGGTCAAAAGCTGCAAACTACAGAGAATATACAGGAATCAGTAATACATTGGAATTTAAGTGAGGGACATGTTTCATGTTAATGTGTGGAGGAAAATGACTGCTCTATAAACATTCACTCAACACACACCCTGAAAATCCATTAAGGGAGAGGTGAATTTCTGTCCTTTAGAAATTTAAAGGCCACTGTGAGTAGTGTCTACATGGCATGGAGTGATTCAGAACCTCCATGAGGCACATCTCAGTTAAGAGCATCATGAGTGACCTTAGTTACATTAGTCATCACCAATCCTCAGTGGTCTTACAATACTACACACAAATAAACATTTTTAAAAGTAATACATTTATGTACATAAATTTGAGAGAAAAATAGAGGCCAACATTCTGACACAGCAACCTCTAAATAGACTACATATGTATGTTTTCCCAACAGGCATTGTTGAAAAGGTCTTTGCATACAGCAATCCAATGACACAAACACAGGTGGACATAAGCAACAGAATCCGTTGAGTAAGATGTGGTGGTCAGAGAATTTGTTGTACTCATGCCAAAATCACTACAAAATAAAGAATAAAAGCCTGGGCACAAGAGAGATTCTGAAAGGTACTCAAACAACGATCATTTGATAGGAAGCTATATGTTTCTAATTAAAGATTAATCATCTAACCTGAGGTTCATTGCCTTTCCATATATGCACTGAGATACAGTGAAATGATTCTTTATGATCTTTGAACTCCAGCTAAATATGTATAAGTAAAAGTGATGGGCTCTGTTACTACATGTCTGTTCTAAAAACTGCATACACAATTCTCCCCCCACAGCCAAAAAAGACACCCTCATTTTTCCTTAAAGACATCTACCAACAATCTTCCTAGCCCAAAGGTACTATTCTGTTCACACATCTCAAAGAACCAGAGAAAGCCACACAATGTCTCCACAACAAGCCACTGCAGGAGCCTGATAGACAAGTTCCACCAGAGGAAGAGGAAATCAAGAAGACAGGCGTTGCCCCTGAATGACTAAGAGCTTATGTTTTATTGGTCATGACTCTTCTAGACTTGTGCCCTGAGGGTCCAGTTCCTTTCAAAGTGTAGCACTCTGAATACAGGGGATCTTGGGATAGCTTGAACACCACCAGACAACGTGACAAATAGCAGTTTTTTTTTTCCAGGAGTAATTAGCACACACTATGCTTTCATATCAGAATGGCAGTTTTGAAATAGATTCAGATATGTGTGATCTGGCTTACACCTAAGTTTTTAGAACCCAGAGAACAAGTACTAAAACTAATGTATCATCTGTACAATGCTTCTAAGATGCAAATAAGACTGAATTCTGAAGTAAAATCCACAAAGTGTTTTTATGTTGCTCTTTTTAAACATATGGCATCGGTATTTGTAGAACGTGACCTACTGACAAATGCAGGATCTTTTCTCTCCAATTGGTTGAATATAATACCATTTTGAGAATAATATCAATAATCCCCCTATATTTTATATCCAAGAAACAAAGATCTACAACTTTGGGGGGATTCTACGGTGAGCTAATGTGGGAAATGTAAAGAGGAAACACACTGAATTCTATCATTTTTCCAAGCTCTGTGCAGTGCATCATGGTGTCTTCTAAGTGTAAGAGACAGAGCAGCAGTGGAAGACTGAGAAGAGGGGCAGCTGAGAACCGCCATACCTGTTGATTAATGGAGAGGCCTTAACAGCACTCTTCT
Source organism: Cricetulus griseus (assembly GCF_003668045.3). Lineage (NCBI taxonomy): Eukaryota > Metazoa > Chordata > Mammalia > Rodentia > Cricetidae > Cricetulus > Cricetulus griseus. The sequence continues at coordinate 125,687,830 of NW_023276807.1, read as the reverse complement.
TCCATGCGTCTTGCCATGAGGAAAGGGAAGGAGGGGAAAGGTAGTGATGGCAGCAACACCTGGGGAAGGGAGATGGTGAAATATGTAAAGGGAAAATCAGCAGCGGCTGCACCATGGTGTCCATCCACAGACTCTGTCAATAAAAGCATTTCCAAAAACTTAGTTTTTACATTCTTTCCTTTAAAGAATATAAATCTCAAGAATAATATTAACAAACTAGGTCTTTTGTCTTTTGCTTTTTTGTTTTGCTGTTCTTTTCTTACAGGGTTTCTCTGTGGAGCTCTGGCTGTCCTGGCACTTGCTCTGTAGACCTGCTGGCCTCTGCCTCCAGAGCACTGCTACTCATAATGAACTAATGTTCTATTTTCTCATTTCAACTGAACAGAATAGCTTAAGGTAGAACATTAGAATATGGGCATAAATTTTTAAGAATAGATATAAGGAAAATAAATATAGGACAAGCCTACTAACAAACACTAACACAGTTGCTTTCCAGTACTCAGGGTTATATTATTTCTTCCTGCTGCCACTACCCAGCTGCTACTTAGCTGACACATAAAGGTCTCCTTTTCATGTTCTCCTATCTATACACAACTTTAGCATCAAAACAAATACCTTTAACTTAACGGAAAAGGTGTTTAATTTAGAAGGCGTAGGTGTCCACCTACCTTGTGAGGTTCAACCAATACAATTTGTAAAAATATTCATGTTTAATTATACTTATAAACATGATTTAATTTCGACTGCATGTGATAATTTAAGTAAATACAATTATAGAGGAAAATGAAAAGAAATGTTTAAAAGGGAGTTGACAATAATAAATTATTTGTACTTTAATCAGAATTATGTTAATACCAGTACATGAAATAAAACCACACATGAAAAGTAAGACCTGACTGTGTTTGGTTTTTAATGAAGTCTTTGACTTTTTATGTTTATATTAAAATGAAAATTATGCATAGAAGTGTTTCTTTTGAATTGTTTATTTAGACATTGTCAAAGTTAACTTACACATTTAAATGTTATTGTTGCAGCAACGTAAAATACAAAACTAGATCTACAAAAAAGGCCCAAGAATTAAAAATAACTGCTTATTTTCATTCATATAAAAGAGAAGTTTACTCTCCACAGAAAAGTATTTCTTAGAGTATTTATTATCAAAAGACTGCAACATTGTTGAAGTTTTTTTGTAAAGACAGGGATTTACACAACTATGTGTTTGCATTTTTGTTTCTAAACTAATTTCAACTTTTAATCCCAATGTTTAGGAAAGCAGCTATCAGAAAAGCCTTTGAGGTTTGGAACATAGTAATCCCTTTGGTCTTTCCATGATCTTGTTTAAACAGAGTGTCTCAAAATGTTCCAGTGTCTCAACATCTTTTATCTCTGACACACTTCTGATTGGCCTTCCTCTCAGTTTAACAGGAAACACCTAAAGCTTAGGCAATAGTATTAGTCAGTTCTTAAATTGAGAAATCTTGGAAACTAATTGGTATCATAAGAGATTAACATCACGGAATTCTGGAGGTAGAAGTACTATGTAGGCCTGTTGAGTTAGAAGAAACATCTCCACACCAGAAACTCACTTATCTGATGGGACATGTTCCGTTCCTGAAGCTTGGTCATGATTCTTACCTTCATCTATTGTGTACTTAACTTAAAATATTGTTCTACAAAATATTTTAAAGTTTAAACTCCCTCCCAAAATTAAAGCCTATATAGTCAAGTAAATATATATATATATATTCAAATTATTCACATATTTAAATATTCCTGAGTGATTATTTTAGGATCAGCAAATGCTTCATCTTTGGATGAATCAAATGTGGGAATCTTGTAAGCCAAGAAAAAAAATGTATATTCCACATGCTCTGCATTTACAGCCAGATAGTTACATTTAACATGGTGAAATACACTATTTTTTGCATATGGATCACTAATATACTAAAGTTTTTAGAGATAATTAAATGTTTGTTTGGTCTAAGGAAGGGTATGTATTATGCTCCCCACCCCGGTGTGTGTGTGTGTGTGTGTGTGTGTGTGTGTGTGTGTGTGTGTGTATGTTATCTGTAGTATATTTGAAACTTGTCAGAAATAAGAAATTAACTTCGGGAAGTGCATGTATACCAAACAGAGGAATCCTTTTTTACAACTCATTAAGTCATGTACAATAACTTTATAAATAGCTGTGTAGACTGGGAGGTAGAAACTTTTCATGCAAGAGAAATGTATATTTAAAAGGTGTAGAGATCAAGATAATGGAAGAATCTTTGCCATTCATGAGGCATTCTTGGTAGAAATTTTGCTCATGAAGAATTTTACCAGCTAGATTTCACATAGCAACCAAGAAGAAAGGGATGGGTTGTTACCATCATGAATACAAGAATTCTGGGAGGGTGGTCATTCTTTTCTATAGATTCACACTGACAGTAAACATCTGTAATGACATTGCAAAAATGTTAGGAACTATCTTTCACAAAATATAATAGTATGGAGAACACTATAGAAAAGTTCATTAAGTTTAACTCTTGTACAACCTTGGTAACAAGAATCATATTCCTTAGGTATTGTTACTGGTTGCAGTCAGATTTTGTGATTTGATCACAGGAAGATCTGGTTAATTTTAAGGGCAAAGCAGAATATAGATATTGTTTTTCAGCAAGCTGAAAACAATGAAAAAATATCAAAAGTGGTTGGAAGTTAGAAGAAAAGAGGTTCATGGAGTATTGTACACTCTATGAACAGTAACACATGCTGAGTTGCCTTCTAAACATTGATGAGAGTAGGGACAAATGGTTGGATGTAGGAAACATTGTGCAGTTCTGGAAGCCTGCACACTAAATGTCAAGGAGACTGTGGAGTTCTCTCAGCCTGTATGGACTTTGGGATGAAAAAAGTAGTAGAATATTTGCGGTGTATAAGAAGACATACTTATAATAATAAGATGTGAAAGGATATGACTTAGTTTTTGGCAGTCCTGTCCTCTGTCTAGTTCTATCATTTTTTTCCTTAGAGACTGGTGGATGTGGAATAAAGATATGTGGGAAAGACCCCAAATTCTAGATATCAGGACTATTTTTCTTATTCTTTTGGTGAGGCAAGCCTGAAAAATAAATTTCCTGCCGAAACTGGAAATAGAAAGTTCTGTTGTGTTTATCTAAGTTTTTCTATTACCAACAAAGACTCAGGAGTCAGATATTGGGGTGAAAACTTGATAGATCAAAGAAGCACCAACGAGCAGCCAGCTGACATTTTCTCTACACTTCCTAGACCAAAAAGAAAGCCCAAAAAGCCTCTGAACCTCCAAGTCCTTCTCCAGTTCTTCCTGTGCATTTCTATCCAGATCCTAGGTCCCCCATATACTCTATGACTAATTCTTGTCTACTAGTCAAAGGTTCTGGCCCCCTGTTAAACTTTAGTAACACTGTCTCAGGGCATCACAGTGTGATCAAATGTCCTGCAACATATTTCTGCTGTGGCTGTGACTAAAACTCCCCCACATAAGGTCACCTCCAGGCACAAAACCTCCAATGTATTCTTTGTAAGATGCTTTGACGTAGGTAATGAGATATTTTGGGTTTTCTCTTTTTCTTATGTCTTGGTAATTACTTGCCGAATAATATTTTAAAAAGTTTATCTTAGTCATCAAAATACTAGTGTATGTTGAGTAATGCCTAGGGTGACAATGGTGAGAGAGTGAACCAATTCAGTCACTTTAACAGTGAGATTAGGAGTCACTTTCACAGGCAACAAAAGTTGCCATACAGGGAAAGAGATTCAGAACTTTTGTAAAGGATGGGATGGTGGGTCACCTCACAGAAAACAAGTGACTGTTCTGTCGAAGAGATGGCTGGACTTGCATTTTGTACAGAAAAGCAGTATTTTCACAATAAAACATAATTATATAAGGCCCAGAGAAGGGCAGCAAACAGTATTTAACTACTGAGATCATTTAGAAGAAAATACATCACAAATAAATGTAAAAAGAAAACATTATTTCAGTACCATTTGAAGTTTATTTAAAACCAGTAAACATTGTGGAGGAGATGAAACAAGAGTGGAGTTAATATTATTCTTAGCTCAGTTTTTAGGGAAAGGCCAATGGCCTTGCTAGGATTCTAAGCTACAGTGCATCATGGTCCTGAGCTTTCAAGAAATAAGTTGCAAAGATTAATGCCGACAAAATTAAGGTTAGTGTTTAATTTTATACAGTAAAATTCATAAAAACAACTTAATAAAACAATTATATAGTTATGAGATTAGAGGCTTTATAAATATGATTAAGTGTAATACTTAGTCAATATTACTAAATTGCATTATAATTAGATTTGAGAGTAATTTATAGATATGAAAAGATACATTTATACACACACGTGAAAGCTTAAATTGTAATATATTAATGTTAGCAATATGAGGCTTAAAATTCTTAATTCCAGAAGAAAAGCATTCACTCCTTTTTATTTAACTAAAAATGTTCATTGATTTTTTAATATTATGCATGATTTCTTCAAAATTATTTATCATAATGAACTAGAATGCTGTCATGTACAATTCTGAGAATTATTGTGATAAAATTTTCTTAGGTGATAGTTTTATTAATAATTGAAGATCCAGTTCAACTACTCATTTTAAAACTTCTAGTCCTGGTACATAGGTATCTTCCAGGTCCTTTGTATATGTATCATGGCTTCCAGCTTAGTGTTTTTATAAGATTCCTGAGTGTACAAAAGAGTGGCTCTGTTTCTTGTGCCTTCTCTTAGGCTCTTATCTTTCAGTTTTGTCCAATTCTAATGTTCAGTTTCTGTTTTCTCTTATGTTTTGTTATCATATTGTATTTTATTATTATCTCTTGGATGCCTCTTCTTTGGTTTAGCTTTTTTTTTAGTTTTTGAAATGGGATTTCTCTACCTCTACATTATACTGGCTGTCCTGGAAATCATGCTGTAAATGCTGTAGCTCATGATGGCCCCAAACTCACGGAGATCTGCCTGCCTTTGCCTGGGATTAAATGGGTGTCTGACCTGTTTGCTTTGTGATGAGAGACAGAGCTGGAGTGCATCCAGATGGGAGGGGAGGTGTGGAGGAACTGAGAGGAGTAGAAGAGGGGCCCCTAAATCAGGACGTGTTCTTTGAGAAATTAATGATTCCCTAAAAAGAAAGAAAGACATAATGTTTCACTCAGTTTCAATTTTATAATGTTTTAAATATGTGCTTTCTAAAAACCTGGCAATGTACATGTAAATTAGCATGGCCCACCCTCCTTTACACAAAACTGATATAACCTAAGTACTTGTTTATAAGTTATTTAATGTGGTGAGTCATGTTGGCTGGTCATTTTATTTTAATCCATGTATGACTGTGCTCAATGAAAATAACATGCTTATTTCCCCCCAATTTTGCGTTTTAACTGAGTTTTCTCATCTAATCCTAAATTTGGTTTTCATTTTATTATTTATTTGTTTGTTGTTTATTATTTGTGTACTTATTTATTGGTTTCTCAAAACCAGGTTTCTCTATGCAATGGGCTGTCGTGGAACTCCCTTTGTACACCAAGCTTGCCTTGAACTCATAGAGATCTCCCTACCTCATTAGTACTGAGATGAAAAAGGTGTGTGCCACCATTGCCCAGCAATACTTCATTACCAATGCATTTAAAATCTCTACTACTGAGGATGTGATATCATCAATTTGATAATTCAGTTTGGTCTTTCAAGGTTTCATCTGTGCTCAGCGTGTGCCCTAGCAAGTGGGACTCCAATATTTGGGTTTCATGACTATAGTACACTTCAGAAACTACACTGCACAATGTGTTGTTGCTTATCTGGGGTGTGGTTATTGATACTTCCTACACGATTAATTGAAATTAGCACACTCTCTAAATGATTATAAGTGTGTTTGAAAATACCCATAACAAATTATATAAATAAATACATAAATATGTTTTATGAAACACTGCCATATTTTAAGATACAAAATGAATGACATTGTTTTATGCTTTGTGTAACTCCTAATGACTATTTTGGTACAAACAGGATACATTCTCCTATCTATTCTTTATTCAGTGTCTTGCAGCATTAAAGTCAGATAATTGATAGTGCAGAGGAGAGAGGTCTCTGGAATGAGAGAAATGAATATTACAACTTCAGACAACGTTTCTTACGCATGAGTGAATGGGAGTTGAGAGTAAAAATCCTGGCATTATCATGAAAATGAATATGAATCTTGAAGGTTTGTCACGAAAATCTGAAAATTTCCAGACTATGCCTCTTCAATATTGAGTTGATTATTAAGAGTGGTAATTATAACAGTATAAGCTCTGTTTATGGGGACAATATTCTACTAAGATGCATGATAGATATTAAGATGGTGTGATATGAAGCATTACATGCTAAGATAGAGTTGCAATATACAGGACTAAGGAGCTGTTATTTATATCAAATTTTAAAGGAAGAATTGGTGGAAATATAAAGAAATACAGGTGATAGAACTTAAGAACTATAGCAGTGAGAGACAGGCATGGCTAGACACTTCATTATCTAATAATAGAAAAGACAGGAGTGAAAAGAAATATGTATTTTTAGCATGGAGAAATTAATTGGGATAATATAAGGGGTGACTTGCATATTTAAAAAGGAAGAACAGTTGCTAGTTGAGTACAGTGAGGAAGTAGGAACAGGAGTAAAAGTAACAAAATAAATGCAAATTGAAATAGAGAATCACTAAGGATTTACCAGTGACCAATATGGTGACCAGTGAATTTTAGAATGGAAATGTGCTAGAAAGTAAACTATCCAGGAAACAAAGACAGAGAACCTTTTCACGTGCAAATACTAGCAAATCTTTCTTCTAGCCCACCCCAACCCATTTAACCCAGAAAGGAAGAAAAATACAATTTAAAATGTATGTTAGGATTAACATACACTACAGAATGAAATTCGTATAGAGTAACATAGATAGTGGAGGCAGTTCCTTTTTTCTTCTTTTTTCATTTAAATTGGAAACAAGCTTCTTTTACATGTTAATCTCAGTTCCCTCTCCCTCCCCTCCCCTTCTGACCCCAACAGAACCCCTATCCCAACCCCTTTCTGTTCCCCAGGAAGGGTGAGGCTTTCCATGGGGGGTGGAATCTTCAGTCTGTCATATCATTTGGAGCAGGGCCTAGATCCTCCCCAGTGTGTCTAGGCTGAGAGAGTATCCCTCTATGTGAAGTGGGCTCCCAAAGTTCATTTGTGTACTAGGGGTAAATACTGATCCACTATCAGAGGCCCCATAGATTGCCCAGACCTCCAAACTGACCTCCTTATTCAGGGGGTCTGGAACAGTCCTATGCTGATTTCCCAGCTATCAGTCTTGGGTCCATGAGCAACCCCTTATTCAGGTAAGCTGTTTCTGTTGGTTTCACCAACTTGGTCTTGACCCCTTTGCTCATCGCTCCTCTCTGCTACTTGATTCCTGAGTTTAGCTGAGTGTTAGCTGTGGGTGTCTGTGTTGGAGGCAGTTCTTAAAACACAAGCCTCAGAGAAAACTCTTCCATGGCTTAGACTTAAAAAGAAAAAACAAAAACAAAAAACCTAACTCTTATAATTATCTTTAAGTTTTGTCTTTGTATTAGTAATGAATAAATGAATGAATAGGAGAGTATGTAAAAAGTTTATAATTAGTTGCATAATAACAAAGTATAACTAATTTGAGTTAGAAAGTGTGATATTCTCAAGGAGGAATTAGTTATAAAGTTTACAAATCAATATTAATTTCAAAAGCAATTACATTTTAAAAATTTTATTTTTATTATTTTGTTTTATTTTTACATGAACAAGTGTTTGCTTGCTTGCATACATGGGTACCATTGTGTTCCTGGTAACGATGAGAATCATAGGATCAGAACTCCTGGAACTACAGTGGTAATGGGTTCTGAACTGCTTCATGGCTGCCTTGAATTGAATTTGATTTCTCTACAAGTACAAGTAGTGTTCTGAAGCACATAGCCATCTATCCAGCCCTGTACATTTCAAGGGTACAGTGCAAAAATAAATATGTTACTTCTTTCTCCAATCTAAATTGGGTAGTCAAGTTCCATGATGGGCATAGATTTAAGAAAATTAACTTAACAATCACAAAACAGATTTTTTTCAAAAGGGTCCTTTATGCTGATGAATTGAGAGAAGATAAAATTGTACTTCTTATAGAAGAACGGTCTTTAAAACTAAAATAGGCTCTTCATCAAAATGCGTAGAATTAACCTGTATCCTTTCAAAACCCAGTCTACTTCATGGTAATTAGTATTATTGAGCAAATTCTCCATCAAAACACTTAGGCTAAACAGCCACAAGTACAAGCAAAGGAATATAAAAAATGGGGGAGGGGGTTGTAGATAAAACCTCGATCTTGAAAGCAATACATTATTCAGAATTCAAGAAATTTTAGTCATCATCCATTATACATTGGGTAATATCCTAATAGTTGGAGATACATGGATGAACAAGACACCTTAGGATGTCCATCATCATATTATGTAGCCTAAGGGTAGTAGCTCTGATACTGAATAGATACACATGTATGTGCACCATACATCCTAACAGTTTATCTGGAAATCATTGTCAAAAGAATTTTGTTTTAATATTATATAACATAGCAATTAAAACAAGTATTTTATAATCTTTTCCATGTTGACCTTATATATAATGATAATTTAGGTTATAAAAATAGTGTTTTTATGCTAATAACAAAAATCATCTAGAACTCACAATTAGCTCAAGATAAGCAATTGAGCATTACCTGAGAATTTTCATTTCTACTTCTCTGGAGTGCATGTCTCAAAGCACATTGTAGTATAACTGACATGTAATAACAATTAACATGATTATACTGAGACTTAAAACCTAAGTCAGAATATGCTTCTCTAATCATTCATCCTTACAACTTATGTTTTTATCTTTGCCATATCTCACATTTATAACTCTTATTTTGCTACCAACCTCCTCTTAGCAGCAAATACCATCATCTCACCTTGCCAAGGCAAACAACAGTTGTCAATTCTGAGTCAATTTAGCCATGTAAACACAGGAATCCATTCACAATCAAGAAACATTTCCTTTGTAGAAAAAGGCTTAGGTCCTGGATACAATTAGCAGAAGCTACACAAAGCCATTTTGAGTTTACCCTAGTGAAAATGAAAACAAAATGGATGATTTCCTTTGTAAAGTAGAAATAGCTGCACTCAGCACTGTTATTTATATCTTCAAACCTCAAGGAATGATTATTCATAGATCTGCAGAATGGGAGCGAATTACAACATTCTGTTCACCCTATCCTTCACTCAAAATACTCTGTTCGCTCTTCGTAGTCGATGCATTTTAATTTATTTTTAAAATACAAGTTGTTCTTTGGCTAGAAAGCATCTCAGACACTAGCTAAGACTTTTTTAAAATTATTTTCCCCTCAACCTGTTCACATACACCCAAACAGATAAGCAATATGCTCAGAGGTGGAATTCAGCTAACACATAGAACACCTTTTTCAATACATAATTTAAATTACATGAAATAAAATGCTAACTTTGGGCAATGCTGTTCCCTCAAATCATATATCTTTTTTCATTATGTATGTATGTATTCATAATGTTTTATTTCTAGCCTATAAAATATGGTATACTCTTGAGAAATCTGACAGAAGATAAATCTGCAGAAGGGGAGGCCATGTGCATGTGTTTTCATACTCTCGCATAACTGCCGAAGTCTTTGTATTTCAATCAGCTGTCTTCCCTGGTGGATGATCAGCAAATTTAATAAACAGCAGAGTGGTTAACTAATGTATGTGGAAGACCTATTCCTCCCCCCTCTACCCACTCTCTGCACATGCTCTTTTATATTCTTGTTAAGTTAAGCATTTCCTGGATGGGGAGAACTTGAAAATAAGCCATATGCCACACGAATTCCACTGTAAAAAAACAATAGCTGGGTTTATTTTAAGAATATTGTAAAAGAAGAAACTACATTTTTGTCTTTTAAACTCTATTTGCACATCATGCACAAAAATTTAATGGTTTGCTGTTGCACATTTTTTATGTGTTCATAAATATAACTTCATGAAGCTTCACATTCTTTGGCTACATGACACTCAGTCTTTCAAACTTTAAGTTTGAACAGTCACTAATGTTTTTGTTAGTCTCAGGGACCAAAGCTAGGCCCATACATATGCTAGGCAAGTGTTCTACTACTCAACAACATTTGTAACCACCAAAGAGAGTTTAATCTTAAAAAGTTTGACTCAAAATCCTGTTTCAATTCAAATCTTACTGACCAAATACATTAGACTACACTATGGGACTTTCAATCAAACCAAATTCTGAAAATGTGATGACAGGAACTAAAATAAAATCAAGGCAAGAAGAGAAAATGATGAGAAGTCCAACATTTTTTTTAGCTACACATTTTAATTCATTCTGTTCTTTTATATTTTATTGTGCTTTTAATTTCAATAGACTTTCAAATTTGAGATTCTAATTTAATTACAACAATTTCTCCCTTCCTTTTCCTCCCTCCAAATCCTACCCTATACCCTTTTACACTTTCAAACATAGCCTCTGTTTTCATTAACTGTTACTGCATGCATATATGCAAACACATATATTCCTAAATATAATTCTCCATTTGTATAATACAGCCTGTATGTATGTTTTAAGGATTCACGGTTTGACCACTTGGTGGGGTAATCCCTAGAGAGCATCAGCTCTCCTGTTCTCAGTATTCTTTGGCTGCTTATATTTCGTTGTGTAGGGTAGAAGCCTCATGGGCTTTTCTCCTCCAAGTTTGTCATGGGCATTGTTGTAATACTTGTTCAGCTCATGTTTGGGCAGTCATGCTGGTGAGAATTAATGTGTGAAGCTTCTGGTGTTACTAGGAGACAATCTCATAGTAAACTCCCTGATTCTAAAATAGACACAACATTTTCCCCTCTCCCTACTCCTTTCTAGCCCCTGTCAGCTATCCTCCCTCAAACCCCTTCCTTGTCACCACTCCTCAAGTATAGTTTTAAAGGTCTAATTTTTGGTAGAACACAAAATAATTTAAACATATTTCCATAATTAAATCCATAGAGAATAATGGTGAAATCCTGAGTCCTGTTGCCTGCCATACCAAGCTGTCTTGGGTAGGTACTAGACTCAGATTCCAGGCCATATCATCACCTTTGACCTAGGTTTCCTCTGTTTTTAATTCAATTAAAATGATGCTACTCTAAACAGACAAATACATTCCTTTCCAATGTAAGAAGTGAATGAGGAAATCAGTCAAGGGCAGTAAAGCCATAGAATGTTATCTTCTGTGAAAGAAAAATTCTTCAGAAATAAATGCTTATTTTAAATTTCCCTACATCAAATCAGATTTGCACAGCCAGGCCACGAATGATTAGAAATGCCAAGGGCATAGATATGGACAGGTACTGCTTTGCAGATATTACAGAAACATCCTTTTTTACTAGGCGTCACTGGACTATTCTCCAACATGTATATTAGATTCCTTTATAGAGATGATCATGTTCCTACAAGCCATAATTTCAATAAGTCATATGATATATAACTTTCATTCTCACATTTACATTACCAAGTATTTTATGAAGCAATTTTCTTAGGCATGGCGGTGAGACTGTTCTGTGCCATAAATAAATAAATAAGTACTATTTCAACTTAAACCTTTACCTCCACAGAAAGATAACCACTGGAATCTCCCAAGAATACAATTCACAGAAGTCAGTGAACAGTTGGGACTATCTTGATTTGTATCCATGAAGGATTATTACCAGGAATATCCAAAGGACTTTATTATAGCAAGCATTGCAGAAGCCAAGGATAGTTATGGCTGCCTTCCAGTTCTAAGAAAAAAAAGCATAAAAACTAATATACTGCAATACTGGAATGCTTGTAATGAATAACTGGTGCTTTTACATTGTATTATCAGTGGTTCTCAACAGAAATTTGAAATACAAAGGGTGTGCATGCATCTGAAGACAAAGGGTTTTGTTGCTGTTTCTGAGACTTGTTCATATCAGCACTGCCAAGTCTGAGGACTTTTCTAAACTAGTATTTAAGAAAAACTAATCTCTAAAACATGACATTAAGTATAAAAGGCATTTTAAAATGAAAAATAGTTTAAATCATCCAGTTAGATAGACTTGAAGCAATATTTTACATACTCTAAAAGGCCCTTATATATTTGCAAACAAAAATATCACATCTTATTCTTGACAGGGGAAGAAAACACCCTAGAAAGAGTTGGGAAAACAAATTATTTTATTAAATCTTAAAGGTTAATTTGTTAGTATTTTAGCCAAATGGCTATGTCATATATGATATTGGTGTTTTAAAATTAAAAAAGATACTTTATTTTCAAGATACATATGCTACTAATTTTCTAACTACAATTTAATAGAACAATCATTTAATGCAGGGTATAATACATCTTTAAATATACAACTTTCCATATAGTAGCAGACTGTCAGGGCTGCAGTGTATGAAGCCATTGATTTTAGCTGATCACTTCCAAAATAAAATTATTTCTGAACATGTATTTTATTGCTCAAGTTATTTCAAAGATAGGTTTTAACATGTTTAGTCCAGTATGTCCAACCTAAGATGTGTGATGTGTGTATGTGTGTATGTGTGTGTGTGTGTGTTTCCACAGTGAGCAAGTGAGAAATGTGGTGCTCTGTCTTCTTAATATTCATTCATAAATTTCAGAAAACATATCAAAACTCTACAGTAACTTAAAAACCAAATTCCCTGCATGTTAGCCCAAAAGATAAAATCCTTCCCTTAAGAATTCACATCAGGTACAACTAGGTAGTTCATAAAGCCCAATCAATAAGAAGACCAGCTAAATGAAGTGCAAAAATTGCTAAAAATGTACCCTTTCAGTCTTGGAAATCAAGGGCAGTAACCTTCACTTAGTAATAATGTGTATCCGAGCAATAACACTGCAGCAATATTTCTCAGTTGCTAAAATTAAAAGATCTTGGAGGCAGACTTCTTGCCATGTAGCTGTATTGTGTTTTCTGTTCTCTCTTGCCCTGGTGAAGCTGGAAACAGCCCTAACCACTTCAGAGATGTCCTGCTTCCTTCTCAAGAAGAGAATGGTAACTTCTTCACTAATGGGAAGATACATTGATGATCACAAAAGAGCATCAGGGATAGATGTGGGGTAGTTGCTTAATGACTACAGGTCATTGTGAGCAAAATAACAATGGCAACTTCTCAGTGGGAACAAGTATTTTTACCTAACCTCTTTGAAATGCACATCCTTTTTACATGTGTATTCCCCAAAATGTGTGATCCTATAGGTTAAAATGTTTTATAGATTTTATTTACATTAAAAACAATCTTATTTTACATATCAATGCCAGTTCCCTCTCCATCCCATCCTCCCATGCCCCCCAATGACCAACCCATCCACTCCCCAGGGTGGGTGGAGCCTTCCATAAGGGATCATCAAAATCTGTTAAGTCATTTGGGGCAGGGCCTAGGCCCTAACCTGTGTATCTAGACTAAGGGTGCATCCCTCCAGGGGAAATGGGCTCCAGAAGTCTTGCACTGGGGGATTCATCCTTTTTCCACTGCCAGAGGCCCCACAGACTGCCCAGTTCTCCTAGCTGATGCCCACATTCAGGGGACCTGGTGCCAATCCAGGTAAAAAATTTTTAAGTCTATTTTTCCCTTTAATTTAAAAATGTTAAAATTAGTGTTCCTTTAGGAGGAAAAATTACCAACAGCCAGCATCAAACTAAATGGAGAGAAACTCAAGGCTATTCCTCTAAAATCAGGAACAAGACAAGGCTGTCCAATCTCTCCATATCTCTTCAATATTGTACTTGAAGTCCTAGCTAGAGCAATAAGACAACAAAAGGAGAACAAGGGGATACAAACTGGAAAGGACGAAGTCAAACTTTCACTAATTGCAAATGTTATGATAGTTTACATAAGTGACCTGAAAGACTCTACCAGGGAACTACTACAACTGATAAATACCTTCAGCAAATTGGCAGGATACAAGATTAACTAAAAAAAAAAATCAGCAGCCCTACTATATACAGAAGATAAATGCTCTGAGAAAGAAATCATAGAAACATCACCCTTTATAATAGCAACTAACAAAATAAAATATCTTGGGTTAACACTAACCAAAAATGAGAAAGACATGTATAGTAAGAACTTTGAGTCTTTAAAGAAAGAAATTAAAGAATATACCAGAAAATGGAAAGATCTCCAATGATCCTAAATAGGTAGGATCAATACAGTAAAAATGGCAATCTTTCGAAAAGCAATTTACAGATTCAATGAAATCCCCATCAAAATCCCAGCACAATTTTTCACAGACCTTGAAAGAACAGTACTCAACTTCATATGGAAAAACAAAAACCCAGAAGAGCCAAAACAACCCTGTACAATAGAGCAACTTCTGGAGGCATCATCATCCCTGACTTCAAGCTCTATTATGGAGCCATAGTCCTGAAAACATCTTGGTATTGGGACAAAAATAGACAGGTTGACAAATGGAATCGAATTGAAAACCATGATATTAACCTGCACACCTATGACTACCTGAATTTTGACAAATAAGCTAAATTTATACATGGAAAAAAAGAAAGCATCTTCAACAAATGGTGCTGGCATAACATGTAGAAGATTGCAGATTGATCCATATCTATAGACATGCACTTAACTTAAATCCAAATGGATTAAAGACCTCAACATAAAGTCAGCCACACTGAATCTCCTAGAAGAGAAGGTAGGTGGCACCCTTGAACAAATTGGTACAGGAAACCGATTTCTGGACATAACACCAGTAGCTCAAACATTGAGGTTGACAATGGGACTTCCAGAAACTGAGAAGCTTCTGTAAAGCAAAGGACACAGTCAGCAAGACAAAACATCAGCCCACAGAATGGGAAAAGGTTTTCACCAAGCCCACATCTGACAGAGGGCTGATCACCAATATATACAATGAACTCAAGAAGCTAGCCACCAAAACACCAAGCAATGCAATTAAAAGATGGAGTGCAGAACTAAATAGAGAATTCTCAACAGAGGAATTCAAAACAGCTTAAAGACACTTGAGAAAATGTTCAACATCCTTAGCAATCAGGGAAATGCAACTCATCTTACTCCTGTCAGAATGGCTCAAATCAATAACACCAATGACAATCTATGCTGGAGAGGATGTGGAGAAAAAGGAACTCTTCTCCATTGCTGGTGGGAGTGCAACTTGTGCAACCACTTTGCAAATCAGTATGGTGGTTTCTCAGGAAAATAGGAATACGTCTACCTCAAGACCCAGCAATCCCTCTCTTGGGCATATCCCCAAAGAATGCACACTCATACAATAAGGACATATGCTCAACTATGTTCATAGCAGCATTATTCATAATAGCCAGAACCTGGAAACAATCTAGATTCCCCTCAACTGAAGAATGGATAGAGAAAATGTGGTATGTTTACACAGTGGAGTACTACTCAACAGAAAAGAACAATGGAATCTTGAAATGCGCAGGAAAATGGATGGAACTAGAAAAAATCATCCTCAGTGAGGTAACCCAATCACAAAAAGACAAATACGGTGTGTACTCACACATTTTTTATTTTTAGACATAGAGCAAAGGATCACAAGCCTATATTCCACCCTGAAAAAGAAGCTAAGAATCAAGGAGGACCCAAAGAGAAGATAGTCCCTCGAAGAAGGAGATGGGGACAAGAACCCCTGACTAAACAGGAGCCAGGGAGCAGGGAGAGGAAGGAGAGTCTTCATCCAATTCCTGTGCGAAGCAGAAATAGACACCCATAGCTAAGCACTGAACCATACTACTGGAATTCAGTTGTGGAGAGGGAGGAGGGTTGAGCAAAAGATCCAAGATGGGGATGGAGAGACCTGCAGAACAGCGGACCTAACCTACTGATAGAACGATAGAACGAAGACCCTAATCATAAAGCTGGGGAAACAGCTTTGGAACAAACCAAACCCTCTGAATGTGGGTACCAGCTAGGAGCCCAAGCAGGTCTATGGCTCTTCTGACAGCGGAGCCAGTCTTTATCCCTAGAGCACAAATGATCTTTGGGAGCCTATTCCCTATGGAGGGATACTATTGCAGCCCAGATACAGCAAGGAGGGTTTAGATCCCCACACAATATGACAGACTTTGTAGGTCACTGGTAGAGGGCCTCACTATCCCTGGATAGGAGTTGGGGGTGGGTTTGGGTGGGTTGGGTGGGGAACATGGGAGGAGGAGAAGGTGAGGGAATGGGGGATGGATATGTAAATATGAGTAATTAAAAATAATAAAAAGATGGTATCTCAAAAAAGAAAGAAAAATTACACATCTTAAATGCTGCCTCGAGTGAGTTATGAATACATTTTTGTAAGGTATAACTGCTCATTATTATCGACCAAATCTATAAAGAGACAATTGCAAGAATGAGAAATGGTGCATTTTTTTCTGCGTACACAATATCCATTCCCTTTTCATCTCTTCAAGGTAGTTACTTGAAATGCTTTCCATTTCATTTGAACTGGTTACTATTCTAATGAGTCTTATTAGCTTAAGTAAGTATAAGCAAGTCTAATATTTCAGACCATTGGTAGATATAATTAATGTAAACATTCTCAAGCGTGACATGTTGGACGTGTGTGCCCATCTGTGTCTTAAAATGATAAAACATTTTCTAATTTAATGATGTAGGATAAAAACTGTGTGGGCTCTCTAGAAAATTTTAAGGCAGTGATGCACATATGAAATATTTTTACTACATTTATAAAGAAAAATTTTTCAGAAAAATTTCACCTTTATGAATTTAGATGATTTTTTTTACCTGATTTGAAATGTGCAGCTTTACTCACTTGGTGTTGAAAGTATTAAATAACTTGTAGAAGCATCATATTTCACCCATTTCATTGAATTGTCTTCTTCATTGAAAGGAATTTGTTTTGATTCCACCAGATTTTATAGTCGAAGAACCAAATTTTGAATCTGATTCTTAATGTATAATTTCTTAGGTTCCACACATAGCTTTAAGCAATCACCCTACATCCCGTCCTTTGTGTGTGTGTGTGTGTGTGTGTGTGTGTGTTTTGTATAAACTACCAATCAAATAGAGCCATCAAATTTAAGAAGAGAATATGTATCTGAACTTCATCCTATCAGGGGTAATTTATATTACCTTGCTATTCTGAAATCCATCAGCAAATGAAATGAACACAAATAAAATCACACCTATTAGTCTCTTTCTGATTTAGTGCCATGAATACTTGGCCCATGTCAAAGCCATAATAAGATTGGTTCATGATGGTGACATAAGAGATCAATTTATGCATAAATCTGAAAAACACACTATGCTTTCCTTGTTTTTACTTTTTGAGATTTGTTTGTTTGTTTAGTTTGAGATACATTATCATCATATAGACCTGGCTGCCTTGACCTTACCATATAGACCATCTGTCTGTGAATTCACAAAGATCCACCTGTCTCTGCCTCCCATATGTGGCAATATTAGGTGTGTGCCACTGAGCTAAACTCACTATGCTTTCTACTAAACAAACATCTAAGAATAATTCTGTGCAAAGTTTGACAGGCATGAAGTTATTGCTTTCCTTAAACAATGAGGTAACATGAGAACAAGGAGTTTGCTCAGAACTAAACGACAAACAATTGCATGAAACAAAAGCTTTTTCATACTTAATGTGTTTTTAAAATAGAAAAAATCTTAGAGGTTGAGAAATGGCTCAGTGGTTAAAAACATCAGTTTTTCTTCCAGGGGACCTGGGCTCAATTCCTAGTACCTGCATAGTGGTTCATAACTTTTAGTAATTTCAATTTCAGGGCCTCTGATGCTCTCTTTTGGCCTCAGCGAACACATGCACTCACATGTTATGTATGCACACATATGTGCAGGGAAAAAACTTCAAATTCATAAAATAAAAGTGATTGTTAAAACAGTAATAATTGCACTGGCTAACCAGGTTTATTTATGCATTAAATGAGATAATCAAAATGTAGCCATTTGTAACCAATACAAGTAAAATAGCACAAAAATTAATAATACCTAGTATGGTTTAGACACCTAAGATTACTAAGTATTAATTTTACACATCTTCTCATTTCATCTGGGAATACCAATAATATTATTTTCATTAGGGTTATTCCATAAAACAGATGAATGCTCAACACCCCTGAGTAGGTCTTTATGTACTATAAAAGTATGAGTTTATTATTTTAATTTTCCTTATTCTGCTGATATTTTATTTTTAGATATCTAATAATGCTGATGTTCCATTTGTCTTATAAACTTCTTGCTAGTCTTTTCTGGTGGTTTCCTGTGTGTGTAGGAGGATGAGTGAATGCATTTCTGATACATTTGTCTCTGAATGACTTGGTTGCTCTATCCTTTCATGCTTGCACTGAATTGTAATTGGATGTTTTGCTCTGTGCTCTTAAAATTATCTCAAATGCTCTACCTAAGTTGATTTAGAATTATATATATGACTAGTTTCCGTGGGTATCTGAATAAGAGCTATGCATGGGTGCCTAATTGACAGATTTTGTCCACTTACTGATATTGGTTATGATCTTTATAAGGTTCTACTTTTTTCTTAGGATTTAGTATTGTTTATAGTATCTTTGAGAACTTCTCTGGTCCTGACAATGAAAATCTTTAATAGACATTGACCAACATCTTGTTAGATACTCATTTCTGACATTTGCTATTCCTCATCAATAAACTTAGAAAAACACAGGCCTCTTACAAAGAAAAGCCTTTTGCCTGGCAGAAAACAAATCTGACATTATAATGTTTTCTTTTCCTATTGTTCTCACATAATTATATTTGTGATAAACACTGGAACTTGTACACAGCAAACAAAATCCATTTGTTCTAAGCACAGAGAATTAGAATCCAGTAGAGGATTCAATGGAGCCAAAAGAAAACTCATATTCATGACCAAATGTAAATAGCAACAACAAACAGTTTACAAAAGTCATGTGTCTAATATTATAAATCTGAGGACTGATTTTACATAGGGAATAGGGAAATATATTCTAGAATGATTTTAGCAACTTGTAAATTATTAAGCACTTCATTTATATTATTTTACTAATGCTTTCACTGTGTGTGTGTGTGTGTGTGTGTGAGAGAGAGAGAGAGAGAGAGAGAGAGAGAGAGAGAGAGAGAGAGAGAGAGAGAGAGAAACATAGAGAAAGATTACTCGAATGTCCTGCATAGCACTATGACAGTTCATAGAAGCAGCTGAGACAGTGACTGCCACCATTTTGCTACCATAAATTTGGAAATGGTACATAAATTCACTCAGCATCTCTTGTTTAAATTGATGGGGTTTGAACTACAGCTCAGTCTTCTGCTTCTAATTGTTGGCAAGCACATATATTAAATTATAAGTTGTGAGATAGTAGAATTTGTTATATTTAAAAAACTTTTTAAAAGAAACCTGCAAATTTGTGAAGACACTTCTAGAATATATCCCAGAGGAAAAAAAGAATATGATAATCTGAAATAATACAAATATAATGACTTCTGATAGAAAAATGAATTATGTATTTCCCAAAAGGCCATGGACAAGATCTCAGTAAGACAGAGTAGAAGGGATTATGGGTTCAGTCCATAAGCAAATGAATAAGTTTCTTAGAAGGAGACAAATCAAGTTTGAAAGCTGAGTCTCCATCTCTGGGAGAGCCATAACTATCCTTGAGAAATAAAATGACTATCAGAGGAACTCAGGGCTTTTCATTACTGTAAGAATGGTAATGTACTTCACCTTCTATTTATAAAAACTTTAAAATACCAGAAGTAGAAGAATCTACTCAGAAGTTCTGTTCTCTAGACTCTAAAATTAAATGTTGGGTACTTAAGAAAAACACACCCGAGTTTCTGTAAACCACGGACAACTGATGGAACTAATTTAATGGTTCCTTGATCCTGAGGACACTGAGAAACCCAGACAAGGACTGCAAAAGAAAAGCATGTAGGCTTGATTTCACAAAAGAAGATAAAAACAGGCTAGGGCTAAAATAGACTAGAATTAGATTTCAGATCTTCATTATTCTTGGAGAAAGAGATCAACCCAGGTTGTCCAGGAAACTAGCAAAGCTTTCAAAATTGAGTTTACAGAGAGATGGTGAAGGCCGAATACAATTGATCACATCGCATAAAGGGCAGTGAGCTGAAAGGGAAAAATCTCTGATAAAATATGCTTCAGAGTGAACATGCTGCTTCCAGCCACTTGTTCAGAGATGATGTAGCCTCAACATTGCTTCAACTGACGTGAAGGGAAAGAGTAAAGGCAGGGTCTTGAGACTCGATTTCCTTCAATTTGATAAATTGAAGGCAGAGGCTGTTACAGGTGAGAACAGGAGTTATGCTTATTGCATCAACAGAGTACCAATCTGGGAGATAGTTCTTGTCCATAATTTGGATGTCAAGTAACACCTTGGCCTGTAAACCATTGAAGTGTTAGTCCTGATTGCTAAGGTACTGCAAGGACAGCTTATTAACTATACCAGCTATATGGAGTCACATGGTGCGGTTCTATATACAATGGTGAGGAAAAAATTTATACATTTTAAGAAAGAATATGTCAGTCCATTAAGGGATCAGAGCCTAAAGAGGAAAGAAAATAATCTTTAAGTAGAGACATGAAATTGTGCTAAGTGGAAGAATTCTAAGTACACAATGTGTCAGATTTCTTTGTCCAGAATAGGTTCTTCTGCAGACCCAGGCAGACCTCATGGATCTGACCTCAATGCTCCCACAAGTCCATCCTCATCACTGAGTATTTTAAAAAGTACTATGATTTCCCTTGGATCCTCTTACATAACGGGTTGTTGTTTTGCAAGAAAGGCAAGCCCATCCTATCTCCAGAAAGGGAAATGTCTGTTGTAAATTTGTTGAACCAATATTGCAATTCAACAACACAATTTTACTGTTAAGAATTGGGTACCATACTTTCTTCTGAGGCAATGATAGAAGTGTGTTTTATATATTTAGAAAATATAAGTCTAGATCTAAGGTTTGCCACACTATAATTTTTCATGTTGTTGTTACTAATCCAAGATGATGGACAGAGACTATCCTAAATGGCGGGGAGGGAGAGGACATTTCTAGATATTTCTAGAGATATTTAGGAAACAAATACTTATCAGTTCTCGTCATTTTTACTGAAAAATTACTAAATAATGATTATTATAATAAACCTATCTTAAGGTACAGGATGTATTTCACGAATATGTTCCTTATTTAGCAATTCCTACTAAGCAACAGTGAACATAGAGGGAGGAAAATTACGTGGCATTGATAGTTAAATTTGCATAGATAAAACAACATGAAAACTGACATCCTCCTGGCAAATTGTTATTAGTAAGCCTACACACACATTATATACCTGGAGGCATTTCCTACTGTGGATTCTGCAATTTCAATGGAAGCATCATTGACATTGCACTTTTGTGATGTTATGTTTACGTGAAATGTGATACACTTAGATATTATTGTGCTACAAAGTTCCAATGCATCTCTCATTCCCATTATATTTTTACTGCTCTCTGTTCTGAAGCATATCTACTTGCACTGTGTTAATGACATCAACTCATACTATTCACTATTGCCATGTCAAGGATCTTGGAATATCAATACCAAACGATTTGAGAATGAGCATGGCAATGTTATCAATGCCTTGTTCCCATCACTATTTCAACAATTCAAATATTCTTTTCATTCCAATAATGTAAAATGGACACAGTATTAAGCTCTATAAAATAATGTATGAAAGTCCACATAGATGATCATATATAGTTTTATTGAAAAATTCTTTATACCATCCAAGAAAAGATAACAAAAGCCATTTATTAGAGATTTCAGACTCTAGAAAATTGTCCTATAATATCTTGAAAATGAAATCATAAAATTGCAATTCTTGATGTCAGCTCATTAGGATTGATATAAAATGATGCAATCATAGGGTTGCCTTTGCTAAAGTCATCTTAGAATTCCTTAAATATGTAATTATGCTACACTTCTTGATCTCAGATTTTCCCAGCTATCTAACTTCCACCAACTCTATCATGGCTCCTATTTGGCACCTATAAATAAATTTAACATGTTTTATTCTTTTGGACATCACTGAAGAGATGATTTCAAGCATATAATCCAAAGACAAATGGACCAGATCCTGTTTAGAAGCAGTTTGCCATAAAATGAAAATTGAATGGAGCATGAACAAATATAAGAACACAGAGAGCTGACCACCTTAGTCTCCTAAAACTCTCTAAAAACCAAGGTGTGTAAAATCCTGTGTTTTTTGCTTTAATCCTGATTCCTACAGAGCAAGGGATCCAGTAGTACTTTCTAATCATTACTCATCCCTTCAGTCTGCTACATGTTGTTGGTTTATTTTATTTATAAGATACTTTTCAGCCACTTCAAATGAAACTGTTTCTCCATCATTCTTTTATATACCAATACCTTTTAGGATTCAGTTTGCAGTATCAACTCTTACTTGATGTCATATGCAAAAATGGTGGTCTTATCTATTGCAAACAGTTCATCATGGCCAGCATACTAATGTCACCCAAACCATAATTTTTCTGCTTACATAATCCCCAAGTTTGAGATATATTTTTCCTCTGACCTGATAAATGTTATTTATATTGTTCAATGACATCTTACACTTGACATGCTTTACCAATACTCATTCCCATGGAAATCTGTCATTGTTTCATTTAACCTAAGTTAGCATAGAACAGTATTTGTTGTTTGCCCTCTCCATTGCAATTTTTGGTATCACTTACTATTTCCCATAACTGCATATTTCTACTTATCGAATGTACATACTCATGTGTATACCGTATCTCATATATATATGTGCAAGTGTGTACATGTTATCACACACACACACTGAAGTTTTCATTACAATTTTTCATAACTCCAATATATCAAATCTCCTATATTAGTTATCATATGTAATCTTTTCATATTACTTTTACATATTCAATTATGTCACATTATTTAAGGATGTAGAAATCAAAGAGCATTCACCTTGGCTCTTGAGTTGGAATTTTAATTGATTAAATGCTTTATTCTAAGTCAATGGATTCATTTGACATTGAATTCTTATAATGCCCCACATTCTGGGCAGTGTGGAGTTTCCACTATAATGTCTATGAACTTTTGCTATGAGTTCAGGTTCCATGACATGTGCCCTCACATAGAAATATGTGTGATACACATTTTGCTGAATACACAATTTAGCAAAAGACAATGTGGCTCTGAGGAATGCAACTTTAGAGCAATATGCCTGTTTTGTATCATATATTGGTATCCAGTCACCCCACCAAAGTAGATGGTAATCATTTTATACCAGTTTTTTTTTAAGCCATAGGACACATATTTATAAATAAGAAATACTAAGGAAGAAGATTTTTAAACAGCTTGTTGCTGATTCTATAATCTGTTTATTTCTAAAACATCTTTAGGATTGTCATATATTTCATTTGAACACATATAGTATAAAAGGTCATTCTCCTTGAGAATGCTACATATTAAGAGTAAAAGTCTGTTTGGAGGAGGCACTTAAATCTGCATGTGTCACAAGTATTTTCTCACACATTTAATAGAAAGTTAATGGAAAGTATTGGAAATGCAAACAAGATAATAAGACCCAATCTCAAAACTTTGCCTGCAAAAATTAAAGAAAGCTTACTCAGCTCAAGAATTTAAAACAAAGCAAACTAACTGTCCAAACTTCAGATAACAATGGAATGTGTCATGATACAAAGATAATTTCTAATGAACACAAAGAATGGAATAATTACTTAGTGTTTCTAAAGAAAATAAACATATTGAATCCATTCTGCTGTAATGTAAAATAATCAACAGCGTAACCTGGGTAATAATTGGTCTTGTAAACATAGGGATGACATAGAAAACAATGTTTACATGGTCTAATTAAATTTGCAAGGAGTTATTGGAAAAATAAACATACTTAGTATTGGTCACTTTTATAAGCAAGGAGAGAGCACAGATATACAATTAATTTGTTTTATAGAACAGACCTGAATCTGGTTTTTATTGCCAATTATGTCAATACTAACTTCTGAAAATTATAATAACTCCACTTAGCACTAAAAGTATGAAAACAATTATATGAAAAAAAGGTAGCAAATTTTAAAAGATGGAGAATAACTATGATCTCAAGACCTAAGAGGCAGAGGCAGGTGAACTCCCATGGGGTCATGACAAGTTTGGTCTGAACAGCGCATTTAGGGGCAGTGATATATACACAGTGAGTTGAGAGCAGGGGCAGGAGGATATACAGATTCAGGGCCTGGGAGTGTGACTCATTTGGTACAGTGCTTGCAGCACAAAAATGAGGAACTAAATTATCACCAGCATCCATGTATAAAAGCCATATCAGCACAGCACCTGTAACCCTAGTACAAGCATGAAGAGAATGGGTCCCTAGAGCCCAGTGGCCAGCCAGAGGCATAGATGGTTTAGCTGTAGGTTCAGTGAGAGACTGTCTCAAACAGGAAAGTTGGCTGCTATTGAAAGAGAAACCCAATATTTACCTCTCAGCTCCGCACAAATGCTCACATATGTATATGTGCATATCTCATCAAACACATGCATGGACACATAGACACAATGAGAAACGAGTTATTTAAATATCTGTGATTTAATATAAAGCTTCCCAGTCAATGTTATTATGGTGTTTAAAATAAGTTGAATACAGGTGAAGAGCATATGATGTAAAAAATATTTCAAGTCTTCTTGCAACCTGTAACTTCATTTGTAAAATAGAAAATGTATTTATAGTTTTTTACTGATACAATTTCTCCTTCCTTACTCTGTTTCCTGCATCAGTCTGAACTTCTCCAGTGATTTTTCTCCTTTCTGCATCCTATCTAATTCACAACAATAAAGGCTGTATCTCCCGACAGAAAACAGTCTGCATTTTGAAAGCAGGGAATTTTTTTTTCATTTACTCAAGCTGAGTCAAAATGAGTAACCATAGTTTTGTTCCATGTAATCGTGAAACAAGGATTATAAGGGATATTGTTCTACATGGCTTTACTAAAGGAGAAAATGGAGGAGGGGAGGGAGAGGGACCTGGGTTTGACATGTAAAACAATCTTGTTTCTTATTTAAATTAAAAATGGAGAAAAAATATGCCTGCAATAGAAGAGGTAAACAGAAAGTGTTTTCTCCAGAAGAGGAATATTGAAACAGATCAGTTTCTCAGTATATGAGCTAGACCCTGAAACTATGCATACTCATTATACTTCCAAAGACCAATCACAGTTTTCTTTTATCTTTCTTTCCTTCTTAATTTCTTTCTTTCTCTTTTCTTTCTATCTTTCTTTCTTTCTTCCTTTCTTTCTTTCCTTTTTGTCAATGAGAAGGCATTTAAGATTATCTTCAAATCTCATGTTTTTATACATAATCTGTGTAAAAACTGAGAGGAACAATACAAGAAAAGACAGAGATGAGAGAGAGAACAGAAACAGAGACAGAGAAAACACAGAGAGACAGAGAGAGGAAGAGCAGGCACACGGAGACAGAGAGAGAGAGAGAGAGAGAGAGAGAGAGAGAGAGAGAGAGAGAGAGTGTTTATGCCTGTGTAAAAAAGCAGAATGTTACCATAAACCCATTAACTAAACAGCCAATGTACTTTCAATTAGGGGTAACATTTCCTGGAAGCCTCATGTTTTGAGTGTCTGATGGTACCAAGCCCACTAACAGACCTCCAAAGTCACTTGGAGGGTTGATGAGAGCTCTTTCTCTTTTTAAATGTCATTAAGAGTTCAGCAGAGTGATGTAGGTTTAAAGGACAAAATTAGAATAAAAAAGGTAACACAGGCACACATTTTATCAGTATTAATTATTAATACTGAGATTAGAAAAGAAAGGAAGGACTGGCAGTTGGGTAAGCATATTAATTGAACACTCATTTCACTTCCCCTGCAAATGTGAGTGTTTTGCAGTCTTTCAAAGGGAAATATATTCCTGAAGAATAATGGACTCAAATGGGAAAAAACTAAATATAAATTGCAAAATCTTTTTAACAATTAAAAAGAAATATGTGCTGCAAGATTAATATGGGTACTACCCAAACTTGGATGGTAAAAACTTTCAGGTTGACTTGATGATAAGACAGAAGGCTTCCTGCCAATCCTGTTATACTCTTGTTTTTTCATACCTCCACCTGGTTCACCCCATGGGTCTCCACCTGGAAGGAAACTCAGTAGAAACTCTCCATAGTAAGAATATTTTGAGTGTTAATTTTGACATGTTGTCTTTGTAAGACTTAACATTTTATGAGAATTTCTGATATAAGGTTACATCAAATCCATCTAAATTTAATAAAAAAGATTACTATTCCTAACTCTTAAATAATAGCAAAGTTTTTAACCTTTCCACATAATGCATTTAAGACCATATTAATGTATAAACTACTAATTTCATCACAATTGTTTTCTTCTACAATGTCGGGGATTTGTGATGGAACAAATTGGGGCTAGGTATAATTCTAAAAATTTACACACTTAGAAAAAGAGATGGAAACAGGATTTAAACTGATGCTATTAGGCTTCAAGATCTGTTTTGAAACCACTAGATTCTGTCCACAGCACTGCTAAGTGTCTTCTAGGACATTATCATCTTAGATT
This sequence comes from Cricetulus griseus, assembly GCF_003668045.3. Lineage (NCBI taxonomy): Eukaryota > Metazoa > Chordata > Mammalia > Rodentia > Cricetidae > Cricetulus > Cricetulus griseus. Next base: position 125,661,115 of record NW_023276807.1, on the reverse strand, counting down.
CTTTTAGTCTCTACTGCTTCTCTTACTGGCAGGCTGCAGAACAGCTGCAGCACACGGTCTTGATTGGCTGAGACCTGACAGCATCTCTAATCACTGTCTCTGTTTAATCACTAGGAAGAAGGAAAAACAAGGTCATCTAGAAGTGGTGACATACAGATTTCTTGAGGACACTTGGGAGGTACAGAGCCATGTCTCAGAAGGCTGGAAAAGTAGTCAGTGAGATACTAGCAACTAGGCTGACAGGGAGACATGCAAAATTCAGAAAAGAAATCCTTAGTAAGGTACAGTAGTCTGGTTCTATAGAAAAGAATGCAAGATACATATTTTAAATTTCAAAGTTGGACTATTCACACATATCTAAGGATCTGGAGACAGGTGAGAAAGTTTTGCTATACAGCTCAGTCTAAACTAAAACATCATAGGCTAACATCAATTACACAAGAATTCCTTGTAGCTGTCACTAGAGATGGGTATTGGGTGAAGAAAAGAGAGGATGCTTGACTCCACACGAAAATGTGCTTGGTCTCTGCTCTCATTTTGCTTGGCCATAGGAAAACATATTTTCCTAATGAATGCCCATGTTCATCTGAATGTAATGTGAAAATGTAATGCCAAAGAGAAAATGGGTTCGCCGTGCACTGTACCATGTTTTCATTTCCAGGATCAAGGTATTCTAAATGCTACTAAAAGCATGTGAAGTGAAGAGACAGACAAGACACGGGATGAATAAAGTAACAGAGTCAACCTTATATAAGGTTTACAAAGTTTAGAAATGGGATTTAAAATAATTACTGGAAAAAGTTAAATGTACTTTTAAAGATCTGAAAAAGATAAATTCAGAGAGTTAATTAAGGACCTAGAAGGGTCAAATTTCTCACTTCCTTTAATTTTTTAAAACCTCCCTGGTGCTCTATTATAAAAGTGTACCTAGAGAAAACACACATACTGTTTTCTATCATTGTCCATTCTCACTCTGACCTACTTAGATGTCAAGCAAGAATTAACAATACTTCCTCTACTGAGGCAGGGATTAACACCTGATGTATGTGAAGGGCACTGTGGTCACAGTGAAATTCATCTCCAGATGGTTCTTACATTGTGGGGTTTGGAGAAGGTCCTGAAACTGTCTCCCACACTGCTGCAGTGCCAACATTCCCACCCACCTAATCAGAAATCTCTACCCTGACTACACCCTCCTCTTTGATTTATGTGACAAATATGTTATCTACTATTAGAAGGCACAGATGTTACGTAGGTTGTGAGGAGGACCTTGGAATTTCTACTGACTTGCCCACATAGTACACAAATTATAATTCACTGCCCATCTCACTAGGAGATGCCTCTCTACTTTTCCCTGTCTCTCCCCCCTCTTACTTCCCCTTTCTGCTCTTGCACATGTGCATGCTTGCATGTGTGTGTGTGTGTGTGGTGTGTGTGTGTGTGCGTGTGTGTGTGTGTGTGTGTGTGTGTGTGTGTGTGTGTGTGTGTGTGTGTGTGTCCACCTAGCGGGCTGGCTGGCTATATCTGTCTCTATATTTCTGACACTTGTAATAAAGAATAAAAGATAGTAGGAGGATCCAATGTAAAGTCAGAATCATAGATTGTTGGACTACAGTGAGATGTCAAAGTTAATTTATTTCACTGCCATAAAAATAATCAGACACAAACTCAGCCCACCACTGATATCAATGTTTGAATTAGAAGCCAAGTAGAGTGTTTCCTATAGTTGAGCTTGTGATGTACCATACATATAAAAGTCATATATAGAAAAGACAAACTGACTTTTCAAAGTAGATTCAGAGTGGGACTGAATAAATAGGCCAGGGCTTACAGATAAGGACCAAAATAAATACAATAGCCCCCAAAGAAAGTGAAATACCATTCCAAGAATTCACTATTTAAATGTAACAGCAAGCTAGATGTAGTCAATATTTGTCTTTACTCTAATGAAGACTTTATGCCTAATTTTATGCTCTACTTGAGTTATCAACTCCTTGATACAGGTTTCAGATATTTTATCATCCAACATTTTGTCATAACTTTGTACCATAAACTATATTGTAAATAATTTCTTGCATTAAAAATGTAATGTTATCTAGTGACCAATTAAATCAATTTTACCAATAAAATATCAATATTGTCACAATGGTGATAATTACAAGAAAAGGAATGTATTAGGAATTATTGTACTGGATAAACATATAATTTTCCTAAAATATCTATACTGGCATAAGTGCTATTAAACTTTTTAGAACTTCACCAGAACTTCAAAATAGTGAGTCTCTACTTAATTCAGGTTGCAACAAATTATGTTCATTTTAACACTGTGCTATTTTTTGCTTGCAATGGCACTATGAAATGTAAGCTAAATGTAAGCTAAAATGACTCATGGGTCATATTAATGAATTATTTTTCTAAAGAGCTGTGAAAAGTAAAAATTTGGGTAAAATGTAAATTGTTTTCCAATAATTTTTATTTCAATTTTTCTGCTTTGGTGACTTCCTTGAAATAACGTCTTTGACAACTTATTTGTGACCCCAACTTATTTCTGGTTTGTGACACTGACTTTGGAATGTCATATGTTACCATGCTGCAATTTATCTTCCAATCTTTCCAATGAGAGCTAATCTAAAACAGGTAGTGATTTGTGCACAGTTTTACACAGGTTAAAACTGAAGGAAAATATTTGAAGTAATAATAATTAGGAACTAGGACAGCATACAAAATGGTATTTTGATGGGAAATCCAAATGTAAATCAAAATAAATCCTGATTAAAAACTAACCAAGCAAAAAACTACAGATTATCTGTATTCCAATTAAATATGACAAGTGAATACTTGACAGGTTTCTGTTCCAATTCTGTTTATGTCAGAATGGTTCATTATTACTGAAGATGAAATTACCAGAACTCAAGAAATACAATCACACTTTATAAGTAATGAGAATGTATCAGACTTAGATCCAAACAGAACTGTTACTCAAATGTCCAGTGTTGTGTTTGGATTGTTGAAAGTGCTTCTTATCTACTTCTGTAATTACACATAGATCAGGTACAGCATAGTTCACAGGCAGCAATAAATACAAATCAGTTATATAACCCCTCTGTATCAAGTGTCAGTTGTGTGTAGGAAAATTGGATGTGTTACCATGGCTCTTTCTGTTGATGGGATGTAATACATGGCCATGAAAAAGAGCTGGAACTTTCTTTAGCAAATGTTTCTCAGTGAACTTTCTATTCTATTTATATACTACCCCTTTTTAAGACATGCATATTTCCTGAAAATTGACCTATGTGGGCTTACCAAGCATAATTATACTTTAATTAGGCATCATTTCTTGATTGTATTTTTAAATGTGGAACGTCTTTAAAGTAAAAGAAAAATAACAGGAAAATAACACCATCTTAAGCTTATAGTGCCAGTGTTACAAAAACCACTGACATGTCCCCAAAAAGATTTAATGATACAACATGCTGTTTATAGAAAAAAGTGAATTGTGTTATTATCAAAAGATAACTTAATATAAAACAGAAACCCCAAGTGCAATGAATCCTGTCTTGCTAAGAATCATATATATATATATATATATATGCATATTTGCATATATAGTTGCATATGTTTTCTAATTTAAAATTTATTGTGTCTAAATAATGTTAAATATACTTGCCTTAAATATATACTCAGAGTCATTTTAATCCACACCAAAATGTTACTCATTTAATAAAACTACTGACAAAATGTTGCTTTTTAGAGAGACCACATCAAACTCCCTTCCACATTAGCACACACCACCATACACACAGATAAGCATGCCTAATAGCCATGAGGCAAAATGCCATTTAAAATCTGAATAATTGATCAAAAGGGACATCAATCAACAGGCCCTGGTATCAAATCTAATAATAATGTAGAAAGATAATTGCTTAGTATAATTTAGTTTAGAATACTTCACTTGAGGTCTCTTTTTGATTTATTCGTTGCTGGATTTTAATATTCACAGGTAAAATTTTGAAAAGGAAGCCTGTTATTCTTTGCATTAATACACTGTCTTTGCATGCCACCACTGAAGAAACTGGTATAAAGCAAGAAAGAGATCCTTTTTCATTAGCAGATTGAGGCGGTGAATGACATAAATCTATTTTGACTATTCACTACAGACAAAATATTTGCATTTCCCATGCCTTTCTTGATATATAACGGTATCTCTTTCACATTGGAAATAATAATGAACTTGGGAAGAGCTTTGCCACTCTGGAAATAATAATGAAGTTAGGAAGAGCTTTGCCACTCCACTGTTTGACATAAACATTTTCCTCAAATGTATACTTAGCACTCAAAATGCAGAAAATAAATACCAAAATTTTCTTTAGGAACATGAGCAAATGTGAAAGCATTTACATACATTGTTTTAAATATCATTTTATGATATACAAAAAGCCATAAAGGAGAATTGTGACAAGTATAAGAATAGCCTCACAATGAGGTAAGAGTAGGCAGCATTATATTTTGTTTTGTTTCCTTTTCCTTGCAAAAAATCGGAATAAGGCATATACTTTAAGGGGAGAGGGGTGTTTGTGGTATTTACTGCATGCTAGGTAGAGCAAGACACTGCTGCTTGCTTCTCATCCATTTCACCTGGCACTCAAAAGAACAGGCTCAGAAATGCATTGCTGGGCATTCAGGAAAGGAAAACTCAAGCAAAGTGTGTTCATGGTCTTGCCTTTCACTAAGATTGATTTATGAAAATTGAAGAAATAGTTGCATGACAAAAATGAATAGAAGGAAATAGTTAAACAAGACCTCTCATAGTGGTTATTGTTTAGCAATTGTGCATTGGATTAGCATTTTCATAGCAGGAACTGCTCTAATTTATTTCTAGGTGCATTTATTTCTGATGAGCTATTTGAAATGATGGCATAATTTTATGAATTTTATCTACAAAATTATATTTCTTTATTTGTCATTTCTAAATTTTACCGAGTGTTTAGTATTTTGAAATACTTTTGGTGTAATCTACTTTGTTTTTATTTTAGGCTAGCTTTCACAAGCCTAGTTATTCTGGCTCACTAGCGTGATTATGTGTGTGGATGTTGTGTTTGCCCCTACCATTTTCCATATGCTCTGCCTCACCAACACTGCCATCCGGCGTGGTCCTTTCATAGTTGTCCTCTGGGAGTGGAAGGGCACCCAGTCTTGGCCCTGATGAACTCTTACTGCTTGGTGTTTCTGACTCCTCCAGCCCGCTGTCATAGCAACTCTGCAGTGACCCCTGATGTGGGTCCTGTGGCTGACTCACAACAGAAAACGTCACTCTACGAAATGGCTGTAAAAAGAAAAGATTCTGAATGTCACTAAGATATAAGATTTCAAATGATCTTATTTCATAAAATACATAAATTACATACTTAAAAGCATACAGACACTAATTCAATACAAATTATTACACAGATCGAAATATATTCTGATAACTATATATTATCTAAGACAAAGCCTAGAGATTATGCTTTTGTTTTTGAAAAAAATTCCTGGTTTGAAAGAAAGGTAAGAAAACACAAATATTATCCAACATGCATTGCAATCGAGTAGACTAGTTTTATATATTCAACCCTTTTCCATTCAGGAGCCTTTACATTTTTTCACAAATAGATTTCATAAAAAAGAAAGGGTTATTTATTTACGGAGGAAATAAAATACTAAAATAACCATTATGAAAGGATGTCATTTAAATACTTCATCCAAATGACAGAATGCATTCAAATCAAGTTCATATGATACAGACTTTTATAGCCCTGTTGCTGGCACTCAGCTACAAACAGTGCAGCTGTGAAATAAGAATTTGCATGTGGTATTAGGAAATTTCAAATATTTATTACTTTGTTCCAATAAAAAATCTATTTGAAACTGTAAGAGACATAGTAGGATAACCTGTAAAATTCTCTTCAACCCATTAATAGGAAATAAATCACAAGACTAAACTGCCTGTGTTTACCATAATTGTAGTTCATTCAAACACAGTAAAGTCAAGTGTAGTGTTTATTTGGTGTATTGGATGTCATATAAAACTGTCCAACTAGCGCCAACAAGTACCTGTGCTGGTGACAATGCCTCATCATGTTGACTGTGTATGAGATACCCAAGATATCTTAGTTACATAATAAATGAGAGTAAATTTAAGTTCATTATGGGAAAAAACTAATGGTGTGTCATCCATAGAACAAACTAACATGTTAAAGCAATCACAATATTGATGATATGACATATGATAGATAATGTATATGCTAAATGCTGCTTATTAGCTGTCTGAAAAAAATTTAATTAAAATTTATTTAAATTAAAATCTTATTTTACATAACAACCCCAGTTCCCTCTCCATCCTATCCTCCCAGTCCCCCCTTCCAAACCCTCATCCCACCCCATATCCACTCCTTAGGGAGGGTGAGGCCTCCCATGGGAGATCATCAAAATCTGTCACATCATTTGGGGCGGGACCTAGGTCCTCTCCCATGTATTTATGCTGAAAGAGTATCACTCCATAGGGAATGGGCTCCCAAAGCCCATTCGAGAACTAGGGATAAATACTGGTTCCATTGCCTGAGGCCCCATAGACAGCTTAAGTCCCACACACACACACTTTGAAATTTTTAAAAAACAGTTCATACATTAACCCGGCATGAATTTGAATGTGACACAAGTGGACACAGTTATCATACTTACAACCCACACTGTTCCTTTCCAGTACACAGTTTAGAATTACTGTTGCCAAAACATAGTATAAATTTGAGAACCTTCTCTGGATGTTTGTAGCTTGAAAGTTCATGGTACAAATCTCTAACCATAACCATGACCAATAGGACTGTGGAGTTCTAAGGATTATCTGCACATGGTAGATTAGTAATGAGAAAGTTAATGATTGTGGCATTTTCCCCTAATTTATAAATTGGCTTTGTTAAGGACTAATATTCTCTTCCACAAATCTCTCCTTTAAATTCCATTATAGAGAAAAAAATTTCTGAAAAATCTGCACATTGCTGATATTTCTGCTACTAACTCATTCCTTATGAGTTTAATAGTAATATACAGCCTATGAAAAATCTTTTTTATCCTAGTTCAAGCTCTTAGCATGGGTGGCCATAAAATACAATTATGGTCTTTATAATGTTTCACAGAATTGGGATAGTAGTATGGAAAAACAGTTACACAGTATTTCATTGTTGATAACATATACATCATGGGACCAAACTCACTGACAAAAATTCTAAAGACTTGGCCTCTATTTCACCAACAACTCTTATCTTTTTTGTTAATGTGATCACTATATTTTTCACTATTTCAAGAGAGAAATCATTTTTGCTTATCTCACTTTTTATTTCTGTTTATATTTCCTCCCTTTTGTCATTATCAGGTGGCCATGGCGTATCTGGAATTGTCTGAGGAATTCAGTCTCCCTTTCAAAATGACGCCACAGCCACTCTCTTAAAACTATCATGTTCTGCTCAGCCAACACTGCTGCACAATGAAATATTAATGATTACTAATATTAATTATATTAAGACAGGAAATATGAAGAACATGCAATGGGTTAAAAATATTTATCTAAAAAGCAAATGGAAAGTTAAATGTTATTCATAATTCTACTTTAATAATTTTCATATCTTGTAGGTACAGTTTTAACAGTCAAAAGGAAAACAGTTCAAAATGAACACAGAGACATATAAGCTATACTATCACAGAAAAGAATGTCGGAGGTAATAAGAAATAATGCTCCATTTTCATATAAAAAATAGAAACTTTAGGATGGTAATCTCAAAACCTGTGCTGAGTTCTTTCTTCACCTCTAAGTAGTACTTCAGTAACAGATAGAGAAGGTCTATACTTCTAATGAAAAAAAAATGCCAAAAATAAATGTGATAATTCCACAATGGGTTATATAATGATTGTCATAAACTTAGCATTTCATTTTCCTGATTTCCTGCCCCATTTTGATTGTGAATATTTTGATTTTCATAACTTATTTTAGAAGAGCATTAGAATATTAAAATACTAAGTACTTAAACAAGCACTCAATTCATCAGTTTCTTTTTGCATGAAAAAAGTTGTTTTCCAAATATAGTTTCAAAATGAATGCAAATATTATTCACATTAAAACTCAAAATGAGAAGTATCACACAGTGAGTAAGAACACTCACTGTTCTTACTCATTTAAGAATGATATGATCCATTCTTAAAACATGTCATTATAATTCCATAGACCTGCAATATCAACATTGTATCACTATATGGCTACACTTTGTATCACACTTTATTATTTTATGTTTTATTTTTTTATATTAAAATCACTGTGGTGATGCATTCAAGCTTGTAAAGAGAACAAAGTTAATATTGGAGCTTAACTGAAGTATTGATGCAAAGGTTATATGAAAGGTTCTACTTTCATAGTATGTCACACATATTCAGTTAGTTGGTATATGGATGTATATGAAGAGGTGAAAGAAAAGGAGGAGGAAGAGAGAAATATATGAGGAAGGGGAGATGAAGAGAGACTTATATACCATCCATCATCAAATTGAATAAAGTGAAGACTGTTAGATTTTAAAATAAAGGTTATAATAAAGAATTTATGCCACCTCCCTATTCAAAGAAGATGAACTTACATAGAAATGTACACAGTATGTTGACTTCCTTACAAAAACTGTATTATGTGTGGGTGTCTATACACTGTTTTAGCTACTAGTGAGATAATATAGAATAAAGTGATGAGTCTGGAGTTTATAGACATCTTAGAATTACCTAGAAAACTTGTAAACAATGAAATACCAGTACCTACCACACATAAACTAAATAAACCAGCATTAAAAATAAGTTGCTCTAAAAACCACCTGAGTTGACCACCATGTCTACAAATTCCAGAATCAATTATAGCCATGTGCTCAGAGCACAAATGCAGGATCTGAAAGCATTCAATCTAATACACAGCAAGGTATGAGAAACATTTACCCCAATGAAAGGCTAAAAGGAGGCAGCAGCAACAGGGATGGCCAGTCTAGTCTGCAGTTGAATGGAAGTGGTCATCAATAAGCCATACTTGATTATTTCACTATACTTGCACTTTTTTGTCATGTAGATCTATACAGAAACAAAATATAATGATGCTCCAACGAAACGCAAATGCAAATGGAGAATATGCTATTACACATGTAGGAAACTTCAATGGTCCTTACAGGTTTTTGGATAGAGATCTAGATGTCTGTGACAGGACACAGTTGAGAACCAGTTAGAACTTCGCTAGTTGGTAAAAAGAGAAATGATTAAATGAAGGAACTGAGTAGAAAAAAATCCAAACTGTTGAAACCCTTAAGACTGAAGCAAAACAGTTATTCTATGCCAAAAATAATGTGCTCACCTCTCGGATAATCTAAACCATGGGAAACAAGGGATGAAAGAGATAAGGGAGGAAAAGAAAAGCACTTTACAGTGTGTAAAAAGTAAAAGACAAAAAGGCTTAAGCAGAGACTTATTTATTGATTCTTAATTTCATTCTTCATGGGCACCAGAACATGTTCATGGTAAGGTGAGCTTTTAAGATGCAAGCAAAACTAGGTGTTCAACACAGAAGTCAGAAATAGAAAGAAAAGACTCAGTAAGAGGTAAATTAACCAAAACAGAGAATTATATTCAAAAGAAACACAAAAGCAAAGTGAAGTTCTTACATGGACACATGTAAATGTGTATATATGTTTTAAATAAGAAAACTGATGCTTTAAAATAGCAGAAAGAGAAAAGTAAATTTTTTAACTTTCCCTATAGATTTTCTATGTGACCTTGAACAAGTTAGCTGACCTTTGGTTCTTATGCTTTAGGAACAGGGCTTGTAAAATAGAGATAATAATATCTGCCCCTTAATTCTAGGAGAATTAATGAGGTAGCTTATAAGAAAAGCCTTAAGCTCCCTCCGAGACACATCCTATAAAAGGCACTATACCTCAGGCCACTGCTAAATAGCCAAAGTTATCTCTCATCACTTTAGTTTGATTTTTTTCTTAAAGAAAATATAGAGCTGGTTCAGTAATTCACAAAGCTCCCAGGTAGAAGTTCTAAAGTCCACATAGAATTTCAAGCCTAATTTCTTGTCTGAATGCACAAATTGTTTATTAATATTAATGTGCACACAATAGGAACCAAATATTTCAAGAAATACTTTGATCTTAATTCTCAAAAAGCACAAATATTTTGTTGGTCAATTAATTTTTAAAGACATTTATTAATGACTTTTGTGTTTCAATACTAAATACTAGAAGCTATACTTGAGAACATAATGATAGAGCCTACCCACAATACTGTGGAGATTGAAATAAATGTCTTCAAATTCCATTTGTGATACTAACTCTGGCATAATGAAGCTGTTTGTCCTTCCCCAACTCCTAGGTGACAAAACTGCACTCATATTGCTTTAAAAGTCTTATAGGCTGGAAATCAGTGCTGTTTGTAACTTTATTCACTGCTTTCTCATATCACATACAGGTAGTCCTATTTTCTGTTGTCATGGACTTTGAGAAGGCAGACTCTTCCTCCCCTCCTTTCTTGCCTGAAAATAGGAATGTATGTACGTATGCATGTATGCATGTATGTATACATAGCATGCATGACTACAGTGATCCTTTGCATATGAAATTAATTCCCTGAACTTAAAAGGACAAACTCAGAGTATAATCATTGATAATATATAAAATATCCAGGTTAAATTTTCCTTTTCAGAAATGTAATGAATAGTTTTGAGGAAATGAGTGCAGGTGAATATGTAAAATCACATATACAATAACAACACATTTATTTTATTCATTCTATTTTGTTAAAATAAGTTTTAAAAATCTATGAGGCCTCTAAAGTATTTCTGATGTTACATAAGCACACATTTGTAAGTATATGTATCTTACATCTGCAACTAGCGAAATCTTTGAAGTTGCAACAGCAGAGAATAAAAACACATGTGTCTTTGCTAAAGCAGTGATCAATTTGAGGATGGGAGAAACATAAGTTTAGTAGGTCCTGTCTTTTATCTGTTCCACTCCTCAGAGTAAAAGCATAAATGCAGCACTCGGTTAACAGTGCAGATACTTTGCCATTAGAGTCCATTTTTTATACCTACTGACAATACCTTTATGGGAATTTTATTTGCAAGACGATGGGCCCCAAAGGATGCCATCTATTGGAAATCACCTCAGGTTAAATCTTTTCCTTATTGAATACTGCTGTGTCTAACAGACGACTTTATTGGGAACTTTAAACCTGCACCTTCCATTTTAGCTTCACTAGTTTCTCCATAAATTGCCTCCTTATCTGGAACTCACATACAGCTGTCTCAGTCACATCAATTATTTCTGAATGGGCTGAAAGACTTTTTTTTATTTTTTCCAACTCACTTAGTTATGTCCATCAAACAGACTTCTAATGACTCTTTGTCAGTCACAAAGCACTGAAACAGTCATGAGGCATCTCCTGCCATAGGAGGAGTGCTGCACACAGCTCTCTGATGCTGGGAGAGCTTTCCCTGCAAATGCACACATGCTTGATAAATCTGCAAACAATCTCAGCCTGCTGTCAGTGCTACTGAATAAACATACCTAGGATTCTACAGTGCATTAGTAGTAGGATATTTGGCAAGACCCTCAAACAAACTTTAATCAGGTCTTTAAACTTTTTAGGGGTGCCTTCATGTACTGAAGCCTCAACATTCCTCCATAGTTCAAAATGCCCGTCTTCCTTTCATGTCTATAGATGAAAAGATGTTCAGAAGACTCGTGTTGAGACATGTGGATTAGTTAATTACAACGCTCATTTGAGGAAAGTTAAGTAGCTATCTCTTTACTGCTGTGCAGTTATATATTTGCCATTGCTCCTTGAATGTGCACTTGAGAAATTAGGAATCCAGAAGTGTCTTTCATAATTCTACAGATCATGTCTAATCACTAGAAAAGAATAGGGATTCCAGTATGGAAACAGTGGGTTCTCGTGCCAGCAATGTACAATCTTTCCTTCACTCAAGTTACCATGTCCCCAGGCCCTTTCCATATGCATCGTATTTATGTTCTAATTTTACCAATTACAAGAAAAAAATACTCAATTTCAAAGTGAAATCCACTGCAAGAACTACTTCCTCTGAAGGTGGAAAGTGGCCTCTTGGTGTTTGTTTTTTTTCTCTAATAAGGAGCATCAGGAAACAGTAAGCAGAGTAGAAAATTGTTGGCAAAAATAGCCAGTCTAAGAACAAAACCTCTTAGAGAAATAAATGTTCTAGAAGATAACGAGTTGGGTTGTTATACTATGGCCACTATTAATTGGTGGATTTTTTGCCATTTATTACTGGTTCCTTTTAAACCTAGTTAACAGTTTGGCAAACCTTGTTCATGAAATGCCAAAAAATAAACATTTCTGGCTCTTTGAACCATAGATCACTGCTTCAGTTACCCATCCCTGCAACTGTGAAAATAGTCATTGAACATACAAAAGTGAATGGAAAGCACATCTCAGGGAGACTTTATTTCTGTACATAGCATTTTGAGATTCTGATAATGTTCCCACTCAATAAAATGTTATTGTTATTTTTCAATATTTACAACAATGAAGAAAAAATCCATTTTATCTGGCTAACTACTCAAAAAGAAGCAGAAGGCCAAATTTGGCAGAGATTACTCATTCTGATACAATCAAGCATAAGGTACTATACAAAGATGTCATGAAAAATTAGATCCAATTATTCAAAGGATATTTTCCAGTTTGTGGGTGATTTGGATGCTCTGTTTCAGAGACTTGTTGCTAAGCCTTGGTTTGTACAAATGCCTTACTCATAATTAATAGCCCAAAACACTGGCACACAAAAGAAAGTTATGAAGATTTGGTTTGTTTTTCTCCTTGTTATTTACTGTGGAAATAAGACAATACCCTCCTCCCATATAAGACTCAGGAGCATCAGAGATGGGGGACAGAATCATGATAAGAACTTCAGGATGGAGAGGAGTGCTATACTGTGCTGTCTTCTGGATGTGGTATAGAAGATGTAACCAAGAACATATAGCAGCTGTGGCTACCTTCAGAAAACATACACAAACAATAAGGCAAGAGAGAGACCAGTTGCAAAGAATGGAAGAATTGGAAGGGGATACAAACAGATAACAGTGGGTGAATATATATACAACACATTGTATACATATATGAAATCGTCAAAAACTAAATTAAAGTATTGAAGAAAACTGAGTTTTCATGAAGCAGCTCTTCTTCACAACTGGATAGAATGGAATTTTCTCTTGTAAACTAAGGGTAAGTCATGTTGCTGTTTCCTTTCAACAAGAAGTTGAAGCAGAAACAAATGAACAAAAAAAAACTGTTGTGGACACTTCATTTATCCTCTTGTTAGAGCAATGATTGTGGTACTCTCCCATCTCTACAGCAAGAAGAAAACACAGCGCTCATAACATGTGTATCTTTAGACATGACTGTCTTCAGCACTGATATTTTCACCTTCTCAAAGAATGATCCAAATAAAGATATGCCAGATGCTGACAGAAATGCGGATCCATCTTATTCCTAACAGCTTCTCATAGGGCTTCAATGAGGAGATAAAACTGAACACTTACATAAGAAATGTATATGGAACAAACCACTTTCTTGTTGGGTTTAAGCTCTGCTTCTCAAGGCAGAAGTTTTAACAGTCTGTCAATGGGGCCAAGAACAAGGTGGCTGGGGAGGTAATTGGCCCTAGGGAAGGACTAAGAACTACAATGCTGCTAAATGGTCAAAGTATCAAACTACTCCCTAAATTATCTCAACCTTCTTTAGACAAGCTACATTTTGTAGTAGATGGCACTTAATAATGAGACCCATGACTGGCCAACATGCAGAGAAAAAGAGACTGTAGTCTTTATCTCAGAGTGAGACATTGGTATCATAGCCTAGGTTTTCCATGCTCTAGCCAATGGTCCTACACCCAGGGAGATAATAGAAACACCAACTAAATTCAGTGATTGAGAGAGGGAGGGGGACAGAGAGAGAGAGAGGAAGGGAGGGAGGGAGGGTGGGAGGAAGGGAGAGACAGACAGAGAAATAAGAAAGGACATCTGATGGAAGAAACTGAAAGTGGGGGTACATATGGCATTCTAAAATAAAATGAGTGAATCCCTCCTTTGGAAGCTTGTATGGCCCCCTCTCGTACCTGAAAGCCAGATCTCAAGGAGAAGGCATTCGGGTCAGTTCCAGTTCAGGTTTGGGATTCTCTTGGACAAACCTGACCAACAACACAAAAGAGGGATTCTCCTGCTTGGTGTTGGTGTTTTTGTTAAAAATAGTCTATGGTTAATTAAGGGGGCATTGTAAATCCAAATAAAAGGATTTGTGTTAAACTCCATATTTATATTTATATACAGACTTACATGTGTTATAGGTTCTTTTTAATGGTAGATAGTTAATACTATGATTCTTTATAATTTTTTCAGACATCCTTCCCTTTATTTTACCTTTTCTATTATCTGTTTCTATCCACTTAAATTAGAGACCCCCTTCATTCCTATTTACCCAATCAGATCAGTTATACCATACAATCCCTCTCTTTTTAAAAAATAGTCTTGTGTTGAATTTCTTATATATTGGGTATTCTAATGACTAATGAGAAAATAACTGATGTTAAATATTTTATATTGTAATATTTCTTATGCACAGAATACACCAGTGTGTCTTTTTAATAATATTAACCACATAAAATAAATTTTTCAGGATGAATTGTTGCAGGATGAATTTCATAGTTACTGTACAATGGAACTGAAACATATCCATGCCTTGTAACTTCCTATTCTGAAATTGTGGAAATACACAGAAGCCTGTTTTCCTCAGTAAAATCATTTAAGTTAATATCTACTATACAGAATACTTTTTGCAGCTTCTTTCACTATTTTTAATTAAAATTTGAATTACATCATTTCTGCCTTTTCTGTCCTCCCTTCAAGTCTATCCATGTCCCTCCTCACTCTTTCTCAAATTGATAGGCTCTTTATTACTTTTATTGTTATTTATATGTGACCTGAAGAGTCTATTTAGAGTAGCTTGTCTATGTATTACTTCAGGGCTAACTACTTTGTACTGGATAAGTAATCATAAGTCTCATCCCTTGAAAAGGCTAATTCTTTCTCCTTCTCAACAGTCATTAGTTACCTGTAATTCTTTGTCTTGGAGTAAGAATGGTACCCAGTTAGACTTCCCCTTTCTATATTAACATGACTATTAATATTATCATCTCAAGTCTTGTTTAGGCAGCCAAAGTGTTGAGGTATCACAGATGTAGCTTCATTATAATTTCCAGGAAACAAAAAATCTCCCAACAGACATGCAAATCTTCAAATATTGGTTCTTTAAATATTTTTGGATCCTCTTCTGCCATATCCCCTGAGCCTTATGTCCTGGAGTTGTACTTGAGATGTACCCACTCATCCTAGCACCGCCAAATACATACACTTAGGTATATTGTGTATACTTTTAGGTGCATATAAAACAATATGATTCCTTGAGGCTTTTTCAAGCCACATTGGTATGATTTGTCCATCTTCCTGTCTCTTTGTTTTGACATTTATCCCAGATCCCTGTCCATTTTCCCCACTTCCTCCTTAGTTCTTTATAAACACAAAATACCATGCTCTGGAATGAGTGTTATTTGTTATATGTAAAGGATAGTCTAGTATGGTATCACTAGGAAAATGTTGGCATGACCCTCTCATGCAGAACCTGTCTAGTCTTTATTTTACTTACCAAAGCACCTTAAGTCCAAATCCACTTATATGGATTTTATAGCTCATAAATTGTTTTTAAGTCACCAGTATGTATGGTATGTGGAAACTTGCTTGGAATCTAAGATCAGAAAATACCATAATCCAATCCTAACCCCAGCTTTATTCACTCCATGGCTTGAGAAAAATCATTTCATCTGCCTGAACTTTAGTTCTTACAATTAAAACAACAGTTTCTAGTAACTGAAACACAAAAATCAAGCACTTACAAGTATTAGAAACCTCATTTTACAAATTACTTCATATTAAACCTGGCATAGCAATATAGCACTGAGTAACACCTGAAGATTAAATAAGCACAAATAGCAGCTTAAGATATTGCTTATATTTGCTATTGGTTTTGCCATTGAAAATCATTTTAGTGATATATGTATTTGCATATGTGTGTTTCATATAGTAATAAAAAATAGGGTTTGGTTTCTAGCACTCACAAGTATAAAATAGTTCTACTGACAATTTTGATTTCTCACCAAGTATTATTTGCTTTGCTTAGAAGTTAAGGTTAACTGGGGGCCAGAGAAATAGTTCAGCAGTTAATAGCCTTACTCCTCTTGCAGAAGAAGTCAGTTGGGTGCTTAGCACCCACAGGGTGGCACAAACCATCCCTAATTCCGATTCTAGTGCATGTTTTACCTTCTTCTGACATTTGAGACTACTGGGAACATACTACACATATATACATAGGGGCAAAACACTCAAGCACAACATAAATAGATAAATCTAAATGTTTTAAGATAACATTAATCCTACATACATGTGTTTTGATAAAAGCATAGAATAAGCTCATTGCTACATTTTCTTAACTCACAGCTAAGTACAAAAAAGTACTGGCCCAACATCAAATAAATTCAATCATCTTATACATACACACATGCATTCATACATACACATAAATACATACATATGTTTGTACCTATTTGCATATATATGTACATATATATGTGTGTGTCATATTGTTTTGAGTAATTTTTATCTTCCTGGAATTTTGCTTATTTATTATGATTTTTAATTTTGTATTTTGGGGATTTTATTGTAAGTGAACTTCTTGTGCTTTCTCAGTTAAAAAACTTGGATTGTAATTTTTTTAAATTTACCTGTTTGTCTTCTAAAGAGAGAGAGAAAGAGTCATGGATTTGGATGGATTGGGGAGTGCATCTGGGAGGAGATGGGGTTAGGAAGCACATAATCAGAATATATTATATGATTTTTCAATAAAAAATAAAAATCCTGGCCCAATTTGTAAAATCTGCATGTTCTCTAAAAGATCTGTCCATCCAATATTTGATACCTGAACCTTCACTTTATCCCCATAGCAGTAGTCCAAGGAAACCCTATAGTCCAAGAGCATATTCAAGTCCTTGATTTGCAGTTGCCACAATCCTAAAGAAGACTTCCTTTCATGGATGAGAATTTCCCCTGCTTTGGAACTCTCTTTAGTGGTCTTCCTTACACCAAGCTCTCCAACAATGTAAATTATTAATGATTTGGGGAGGGTTATAATCAGTTCTATTTTCTACTTCCCTGAAGTACAAAGTTGAAGATGTTATTTAATAGCCTTTCTCTATTCTAGCAAATTATTAAAGTATATTTGTAATCAAATCAAAATCGATATATCAACTTGTTCCAATATGTATTAATTCTTCTTTGGAATAAATATTTGAAGACATTATTACAGACTTTAGTCCATATTATAGCTTTCATGAACACTTTATCTATTATACACTAATTTCATGCCCAGTATTTAAATATAGTCTAAACTATTATACTATATATGATAAAGTAATACCTCCTAGTAACATATTTTGACATTTCTTTTTTTTTAAGAGAAACTGCCCTGATTTGTGAGGTTCAGAGAACTGTCTTTGAATAGAATCCCAATATTAAGTATGGAATATGGAAAATAATTAGTCATTTAGCTTCAATTTCTTTAACTTTAAAATGACTTATAGCACATGATAATTCATATCTTTTTCAGCTGTATAATTATCTTCAACTGTACAAAAGTATTACTGGACCACTGATTAAACGGTTGGAGTACATGATTTTAAAAATAAACTTTGTTCACACATTAAGAAAATCCAAATACTTCATAATCTTAAAAATATTAATACAGATAGTTGGTGGAGTTACATGCCTTTAATCACAGCACTCAGAAGTCAGAGACAGGTGGTTTTCTATGACTTTGAGGCCAGACTGGTCTAAAAAGTGAGTTCCAGGACAGGCAGGACTGTTATACAGAAAAACCCTGTCTCAGAAAACCAATAAGTAAAAAGAAAAAATCTTAATACATTTGGAATAGATTTATTCATTAAGAGAACATCACAAATGAAAATATGCATAGTAATGAACATTTTAGTTAATTTTATTGATAAAGAGTTCCAAAGATGGCAAGCTTGCCCTGAGCTGAACACCTTAATGAATATGGAAAGACATCCTCTAAAACCTGTCCGGAAAAGATGCTTGTCTAAATCTTCCTTATCCTCTGAAACCACCTCTGTGTTCCTTCTTCACTCATCCACATTATGATGCTAACTGCATCCCTACTATGTGCAACACAGTAAGAAAAACATTCATCTGTGAGATATATAATACTAAAGGCAGGAGTTAGGAAGTTCGGGAATAAAAAAAACCCATTGATGAATGCATGTGGGACCACAGTTGGACTTCAGACCCAATTCATCGGAGATGCATGCTTGTGTAAGTCTCTTTGTTGACATACACTGGAAAACAGGAAAACAGAGGGAGTCCTAGGTAAGGAGAGGAGAATATTGACAGGCAACTAATGAGAAAAATAGTATCTTCACAATAGCAATCAATCTAACAAAGACTTATTAAGCACTTGTATTGTGCCTACTACCGGGCTGCATCATCTACAGCTGGTAAATTCAGTCATTAAACCCAGCTGGGCAAGGTGAAGATTAATCTTTAAAAAGCTCTCACAAACTACCAGCAAGGGTTTCTTTTCTTTTGCACCTCTCACTCTAGCATTGTGATAATCACTCACGGTTCTCTTGCTTCTCAACTTGCTTTGCATGATGCCCTTACACACCTATAGCGCTCCAGAAACAGCTGAACGAGATCGATATACCTGCGTGGTAAATTACACAGTTGGAGCTAGTCCCCAGCAATTCATGAAACAAGGGGGAATTCCAGCAGGTCTGGCCAGGTTTGTAAAGGTTAAAACATTAGAAATAAACACATAAGCAGCGACCAAAAATAAATAAATAAATAAAAATAAAAGCCACGCTTTGAAAAGCTACCTTGTAAAACACTGAAGCACAGGCAGGGGCCTGGGGCGAAAGCTCTGCAGTCATTTCTCCTTATTGAAATGAATGGAAATGAAATATACATTTTCAGAGCCACTCAAGCAGATGCTCCATTTACTTCTGTTTTTTCCCCTTTTCTATCTTAGACATTTCATCTAAACTGCACCTGGTAAAATCTGTTAAGGGAGCTATATACATTTAAAATCCTTGAGTTTTCAGATTGTATGGAATGAAGGTTTGTGTCCTTAGATAGCTTTCCTTGTTCTATGCAGATTCGTGGGTCTGGCCAGAATCAAGACAGACAAGTAGAGAAAGTCTCTGAACTTTTACTTAGCCTTTGAATGGTGAAACTGTAGGGAGCCTAACTTTAGTGCTAATTTACTGCAAAGGAAAATCACCCTTCTATGATGTCTTTTACTCCCTTGTTTCATATTAATTATCCAAGCATTTTTAATCTACCAAGCAACGTGTAGAATAACATATTCAACATGTGTATACTAATTTTTATTCCTTATTGTGAATCAAGTGATTAGAAAAAAATAAGGAAAATAGTAAAAGTAAAAAAAAAAAGTTGTTTTTTTTAACTCTTACTGAAGTTTATACTCTTAACTGTGGGAAAATAGGAGTGTGTTTCCCACATGTAAAGGAGAATTAAGGTTGAGACATTTGCTAATCAGCTGACCTTCAAGTAGGGAGCTACAACTGGATTGTCTGTATGTATCCACTGAATTCCCAAACGTTATTGTAAGTAGAACAAAGACGCTTCGGAGAATATCAAAGTAGAGCAAGAAGGAGGACTCTGGTCCATCCCCATTGCTTAGAAGTTGGAAAGAGGGGACTACATCCTGGGGATGAAGAAGACATCCAGGTTTTATAACCAAATAGGTTTACCATAGAAATTCCTGAATGTACACTGCTTTGCCAGTTCCTGTCTCTCAATAGGCTTAGATACATTTTTGGTTTTCTGCAAAAAAAGTAATGAAAAGTATTGTTTGCATAGTTTTCAGCCATTGTTTCCATGGTAATTTGTTCCATAGCAATGAAAAAGTTACACAGAGGGCGGTTGATACATGGACCTTAAGTATGGGAGGAAGAGAAGAAAGAGTAGTTGAGTTTGTCTTCACATTTGTGATAAAGTTTTCTGTCTCAATTGACTTCACACTGATATCCAAGGTGTTAGGGCAAAATAAGTCATTCCAAAAATTATTGCATAACAACATTTAAATATATGTGATATATGATTTGTGTGAACTTCTTAGTTTGATAAGTATAAGACAACTCACAAAAGTCATGTTTATTGTCTTAAGTATGCGCTTATTACTTGTTTTGTGCATTTATTTGTTTCAGTTTTTTAGATAAGTTGAAACTATACATCCCTGGGTGACATAAAACTTACTATGTAGACAAACTGGGTCTTAAAGCTGTGTCTGTCTTCCTACTTTTGTCATTCAAGGAAAGTTAATACAGATATACAATACAGATAACAAAATGTTATTTTCATCATAATGCAGTACGAACAATTAAACATAAGCAAATGAAGAGCAACCAAATCCCCAGCATACCTGTATGAGGGGAAAATACCACAAATTTAAGTCTAAGTTGTTCAAAAGTATTAGGGAAAATCAATTCAGATTAACAGAATTTCTTTGTCAGACTGCAAATATAAAGTGACTAATCTTGGGACATTAATTGGTCTGAGGAAAGATGTACCTATGATATAGATAGATAGATAGATAGATAGATAGATAGATAGATAGATAGATAGATAGATAAAGACAATAACCTCTTACTTGTAAAAATAAAATGAACCTTAAAAAATAAAATAGCTTGGTCTATAAGCAATAAAAATGAAGTACATACACACAGGAAGTATCTATGTCGCATAGATTTTTAGGGAGCATTTAAAACAATCTTGGAAATTAGAAAAAATAATTTTTTCTACCACACTAGAATGGGAAGAAAAACAATGATGTTGATGATAATGAATACCTTGATTTCAAGAATGGTCTAATCTCCACTGGGAGTGCTATTAAATCATTACCGTCTAGCAGTAATTTTCATTCCATATTTGTAGATGTACTCTCTTTCCCACATTCTTTCTCTTTTCATCTTTTTGAAAAAAATATAGTAAGGGAGATGAATTCTACATTTTCAAAGCTTGATCTTCTCAGAAAAAAAGAAAGAGGACTTTACTAAATAGCAACAAATGTTGGTATTTTGTGATTCTTTTGGGGGAAGTATGTGGATATCTGCAATCCAGCTATGAGATAAGGACTTAAACATGATTAATTTTCATATAGTAAGCTTATGAAACCCTAGAGTTTAAAATCAAGGCATATTTGGTAAAGTAATCTAGCTGTCCAATATTCACCATAAGTTATTCAAATATTCACTGCTACAAAAAGAATTTACTTTACATATCATCTTATTAAGGTTAGTTGTTGAATTCTTAAGCTTATAGACAGATGGACATATTAAAGCATGTGACAGTAGCAAACCCAAAAAGCAACTGTAGAATATTCATACTTTATTAGTAGTATTGTTTAGCTTCCTATTCTGCTTTACCTCCAAATCTGTCAGTGATTTGATGGGCTACACTTAAAATATTCTTATTCTTTGTTTAAAAGAAAAAGCTCTGAGATTATTGTATTTTAACTCCAACATCATTTTCTATACATTTACAAACATTGCCACTTCCTTACATTACTTTACCTCAATTTTCACTTTAGAAGTGTGAAACTTTCAACATATGTCACATCTATAAATTGTCAAATTTATTATACAGTAAAATGTTTGCCTTGGTGGTGTTTTTGCCCCTTTGCATCTCATCACAAGCTATTCCTATATTAATAAACAGTATTAATAGCAAACACAGAATTAACTCTTATTCTGGGGGAAGAACAAGATGATCTCCAGTTTTTGTTGTTTTATGATTAGCTTTAAGTTTTAATGAAAACTGCTTTATATTTTCAGGTCATAAATTAAGGATGGCATTTCTATCTACACTCAATCTGAGAGAATTCTAAAGTTAAAAAATACAGATACATCTAAAAAGGATGTGGCCATACTACAATAGTTAATAAAGAGAAAGAGGAACCCAATTGTACTAGACAATTCTTAGGCAACACTGGAAGGAGGGAAATCCTCCTTAGCAACACCCTTGGCAAAGAACATGGTTTTCCAATGCATTGTGATATGCTCTGATACTCACTGTTGCCTTACAGTGTGTCCACTCAGACATCATTCCATTGAAACTGTGACACTATGGGTAAGTATTCCAGTTACTCTGCATTTCACAGAAGACTCCAGTGCCACGTAGAGAATGTGCCCACCCTCACACAGCTGCTGAGTGATCCACAGATGGGCTGTTACTCATCAGGCAATAATGTGGCCTTGGCTGAACTTGAGCAGTTGATAAACAGTCAGGGAGACTTTTGCATATGTTGATAAGAGCACTTGACTAACTAAGCCATCCTTTAGTACAGGCCAGAATATTTTAAGACAAGGAAAACAAAGTTAGCACAATATGGACTGCAAGAAAAAAAATCTAAGGAGAATAAAGTAAATTATTTTAGCTGGCACTGATCAAGGTTTTTTTTCCCCACATGTTCCTTCAGATGTAAAAACTAGCCAATGAGACTTCAAGTCCACTGGCCATTATCTTTAGGTGTTGGTTGTTATAATCAAGCCAAGTCTAAAGGGAAAGCATTGCTGTACCTTCTATCATCTGAGCTTGTGCCATTTTCTTGAACTCAAATAGATTTCCTCACTTATTTTTAGCATATCAACATTTTACAGCATATGAATCACCTGGGAAACTAGAAATAAATAAATATATTAAATAAGATATTAACGACTAGACTACATTCCAGACATGTTCCGGGGATAAGGTTGAATATCTATGTCAGCAGGGTTAAAAATCTACTCTGGTCCTAAAATAAAAAGGAAACTTAGTCCAATTTTAATTTGCCTTAGATGAAGGTATATCTCAGTATTCAATAATCACATACTTACATTTATATGTTTATAGGCCTATGCAATGGAAGTATATTTCCTTTTTCCCCTCTCAGTGTGGCTTTTAAGGTACCATTTCTACTTTAGTGGTTTCATCATGAATGTAATTTGCTATAAAGTGTCTCAATTCTTTTGGAAGTATATTTTACACTGTGAAAACAAGTGCAAGAAACCTTGAATGAATATCTCATCCCATTTACATTATATATCCATCATGAAGACTGGCTTTGGTGCTGTTTTTGGACTCTAATACATTCTAAGAAAAGTAATTTGTAATTAAAATCAGCTTGGGATTTTATTCAGACACAGAATGACTAATCGGCTTTTATTTATTAGCTGGTATTGGAGTAACCAACATGTGATTTTTAAAAAGGGAAAATTTCTTTTCAGGAAGTTATCTAACACTTATCAAGAGACATTTAAAGCTATTTTTTTCTGTTAATTAGCAACCAGTCACGTAGGACTGGTGAGAGTTTTATTTCTCACATTACTAACAGTTACTGCCATTTCTGACATGGTTTCCATGTGGTAAAAGGCTAATGTTCCCTTAAGAACAGAATGGTCTTACAGAATGCTATCACTAAGCAACCTTAGGAAGAATTTCCAAAGCTATGCTTCTCCCACTTCCTTCAGATCTCTGACATTTCTATGAAATACATATCCTTTTCCTTTTCCCTGTCTTCCAAACACTCAGATTTTTTTCTATGGGTATATTATATCACAACCACCTAGGGCAATTTGTTTTTCCTCTGTCCCATGACTTCTATGATGGAGTCATAGGTAACCATGGTAAAGATAATGAGAGTAGCTGTTTAAGCACTGCTTCCTACAGTCTATATTGCTAACCTCGGTTAACATAATTATCCTAAATTAACCTAAAAGACACTGTGTCATAGGGAGGTCGTTCAAAATTGATGCAAATTCCAAGTACTATTTCTTTGGGGTTAATGTGACTTTAGAACGAATGAGAATGATGGCAAGAATTCAATTTTCTTTCCTTCACCGGAAACCATGGCTGATGCATTTGCAGGCCATGCTTCAGCTTTCCATCTTAGCAGCCACTCAGGAACAGTTCTGGAGTTCCCAACTTTCTCTCATTACTTAACTTTGAAACCTAGCACTTCTATAAAAGGCAAAATAAATCCTGTCTCAATTTCCATATCTCTAATATGAAGACAAATGTGCTGTCATTGATGGATTGGTGTTAGACAGACAGATACCAGATAGATAGATAGATAGATAGATAGATAGATAGATAGATAGATAGATAGATAGATAGATCTCAATCTCTGTATATGTGGAAATCATGTGTGAGATTGTCTCATTCTCAGAAAGCCTCTATCTAGCCATGCATTTAGAATATAGTGTTTAAAGGATTAAAAAATAAAAATAAAAAAACAATCAATAAAACAAAAACAAAAATGCCTTCTCCACCTTACTGAGATAGGTTTCCTTTTTTTAAAAAATCATTATATAAATGATGTAACACTAATCACATTACTTGGCTCCTGCTATATTCTTAACATCATCAATATCCTTATTTTTATGGCTTACTGTAATATGATACTTATAAGAGACAACAAAGTGGGATTTAACTTCACCATAATCTGGAAATTCAGTTGCAGCAAGACCTATCACCAATCACTATGGTGATTTTATTCCCTGTCATCAAACCTCCCTATCCGACAAACACATGCATTTGATTAGAGGGTCTATGAAAAAAGGGAAATGTCATAAAGCTATAGCCAGCCAGGTCCTCTTTTTTTTAAGGATTCTGAGAAAATGTAAAGAAATAGTTCTCAAAGCTTAGAGTCAACAGCTGAGAGAATCCAAAGATGACATCTTGACAAGTACCTAATGGCTTGGGCTCCTCCTTGAAGACCTGTCACTGCTGCTGGGAAGCTAAATGACTTGGCTGAAACAAGCAACAGATGACAAACATCCTGTTCCATACAAAGCAGTACATGGGTGAGTCTATAAGAGATATGCACCTTAAGATATATCTTTATGCAACAGTGATAATAGACAAATTGAAAATTAGAGGGTAGATGACTATTTAGCAAAGAAAGACTAAAATAGCCAAGTTTATCTTTGCAAATTTAGTCTGTAGAAATATTCCGAGGGTAACTCATTATAAAGTGACTTTAGGTACATTTCAAGTGGTAGAGACATAATTGTCTCAGAATTTGCATTGTTCTGCAAAATCATTCTCAAAATCATTCTCAGAATAACGGGTTTCAATTTTTAAAAACTGTCATGGCTGACAGGAAGAAATAAACTTCCTGCTCCTATCGTGCTCACATAATAGGAAAGCACATGAAAGGGAAGTGTGCGTGTTACACAGTATTTTCTGGTACTTCATGCAGAACACTGATTTATATTACTTTGTTTTGTCAAATCTCATTCCATTCTATTTCATTCCATTCCATTCTCTACTATAATGTAAAAGTGCTGGTTAAGAACCACTGAATGGATGGCATGGTCCATTATTGCCTCTCCATCTCAATGGGAATAAAATGGCATTTGTCAAAAAAATGAAGACTTCAGCCCCAACTCCAACCCAAGCTTTGCCTTCTGTAGTATTGTGATGGGGTCAGAAGTTTTTACTTATCACACAGTAGAAATTTTTTACCTGCAAAGTTAAAAATGACATTCAAGAAGAGCTGATCTCTCATCCCATCCACAGATGTCCTCCACCTTACTGTTCCTATATGTTCTTCCTTAAAAACCAGAACTGGAGCCAACCTCGATTACACTTCAATTTGCTGTCTAGCACCATATTTAACAAATGGATGAACTGGGTCTTAGAACACAAATGTCAGCCATAAATTTAATACCTAGTTCAGGTTGTAGTATTTTTTTTTTCTTCCCAGTTCTTGAGATAAAACCCAGGGACTCCTCCACTATTAAGATCCAAAATGGTCTATCCTGAAACAATACCTCAAAACATTCCTACAAGTTTTTTTAAAGATCCCAGAGTGCTAGTCTACATCAAGCCAATTCCCTGACAATTAAAAAGAGAAGAAAAAGACAAGAAGAAAAAGAAAAACCATCAAATACAATCTATGGCCATTTATTTCCTTCAAGCTTTTTCTCTTGAGACTACATTTATGGTTAAGGAATAGGGACATGTTAACTCAATTTGACTGAACTCTATTTCTTAATGATTTTTTTTATCCTTCTGCAACTTGGAAAACTTAGCTTCTCAATTTTCTTATAACAACAAAATGTACCCTTGGGGAAAATGGAGATACCATGTCCAGTGTATTCTGTGAGGTACATCAGTAAGAGAGACCACTAAAGGTCTCAAAGCAGCTTACTAATCAGGTTTGAAGATGTTTGCCATTATTACTATAGAGTCAAAGGCATTGTACTAAGTGATTTCTCAAAACAAGTCAGGAGCACTCTTACTACCATTCCCAGTATATCACCATGGAAAAGTAAATTAAATCTGTTTTATTTGGATATAATATTGACCTATTTGATTTACTACAGCAAGATAAGCAGCTAGGTGTGTTTAATTAAATTTTCCTGATTATCATTACTACCTACCATCAAAATGAAAATTATTAATTTATAAAGCTTTGCTTAAGGAAAATTTGTGAACTTGGAGCTATAGCCATGTTTTAAAAGTATGTAAGTAAGAGAAATGGATCCAAACAATATACACATCAAATGTCTTCACCATATTTCAATGAAAGGTTTAACAGAAATTGCCTTATAGTAAGAATTAAAGGACATCATTATGTAGATTAATAAGCATTTTTCTTAAATTAATCTTCTATCAATGTTTTTTGAATACATGTAAAAATCTCTTAAGATTCTTGCTTATGACTAAGTAGACTAGCACATTCAGGATATTGTTGAATGAATGAAGCAACAAATGAGAGAATTTTTTTAATCTCACATTTTCAAGGTTCTTTAAATATTTGTATTATCATTGAAAGAGGAGTTTGTGAGGCAATTTACTGGTGTGAAAAAGGCTCCTGGGGGCAGGTAAGAAGTGAGAATTGTTTGGCTAACATTTCAAAAGTGTGCTGGTTTCTGTGTATGTGAAAAATTGTGTGTAAATTACAAAAAAAATCACATTCTTATAATGAAAGTCATATATTATGTCAAAATTATGGTTTAATTAGCTATTTTCACAGACATAGTAAATATTCTGAAAAGGTACATCCTTCTTTAAATCTTTATCTGATTTTCCACTCCTTCATTAAAATTTTCCACACGATTAGTCTAAATTAGTGTGGTTTTACTGTACCTAATTGGTCAAATTACTCATCATATGTAAAACTAAAAGGGAAAAAAGCAATCATTTCTTGTGCCAGAGATGAACTTTCCTTTTAAGTTTAAAGTATAAGGAAATTTGTACATTTATAGAGTTTCTTTTTCTCATTCATGCTGGTTTAGGGCCCTAAAGGGGGAAAAGCATTACAGCATTAACATTGTCAGGCAGCACAGCATTTGAGTAACACCCCAAATCATCAACAACAACTAAGCTGCATTGGAACCAATAAACATTTCAAACAAATATCATTTTATATTTCATTTGCTTTCCAATTTCACAGTAAGAATATTGTGCCTGCTCAAATCCATATAACTGAATTGCAATAAATACTCTCTCAAAATCTACAGTACAAAATTCAAATACAACTAGATTTAGCCAGAAGTCTTTCACAATAAAGTGAAAGGAAAATAAATATGTCATCAGCATAATGAGCTATGTTATGGGTTCAGAATGAAGCAATACCTGTTGAAACTATGTATTGTACACTGATATTCGCTCCTGCTTATATGACTAGATGGAATGCCAAGAGTGCCTGTGGTATAAAACATAGAGTTCCATAATGCATGAACAGATGAACCAGTTTGTTTCAATATTCCCATATCGTTTTATCTCTAAATTTTTTATTTGAATTAGAAACAGGTTTGTTTTATATGACAATCCCAGTTCCCTTCTCCCACCCGTTGTCCCCAATGCCCCCCCAACTAAAACCTTATCTGTCACATATCTTTTCTGCTCCCCCTGGATGGTGAGGCCTTCCATAGGGTGTCATCAGAGTCTTTCGTATACTTTGGGATATTGCCTAGGCCCAACCCCGTGTGTGTTGGCTCAGGGAGTATTCCTCTATATTATTCCCACATCTTTAGGAGATGTGCTAGTATAGAAAGGGTGATATCCCATACCATGAATAGCTCCAAGGAAAACAAACAAATAAAAACAAACAAACAAAAGTCCCACCCAACTGCTCAAACTTTAAATAAAGGTTAGTGAACAACAGACATGTAGCTCTGATTCTGATATGGAAGCAAAATGAGTAAAAGTAAGTACCGTTTGTAGAGGTAGAGTAACTTGAAGATTGTAAAACAATATCATTGAGAAAATATAGCTATAGCCTACAGCACATTAGAAGTATATCAGACATTTTCATCATTTGCCTCCTATAAACTCTATTCATCTGACTTTTAAAATCTCTCACCTAAATTTATCTCGAATATTTTTATTCTTCTACTAGTTGAAATTATGTCATAAAACACCAAAGATCTACATAAAGACTTGCAATAATTATAGCAATATACTCCTGATTATTTAGGTATGCCTTGCTGATTAATCTAGGTTTTTTAGAAGTCTGGACTCTTTGCACCCTCGACTATGAGATTGTCACTCATGATTTTCACAAATATTTTAATATTCCTATTGAAATTTTATTATCTCAGTGAGAAAAATTTCTGTGCCATTACTCATTTGTGTATGGTAGAATGTGTAGCTGACATTAATTCGTTACTAAGAGTGAAATTAAAAAATAAATCTATAACTTTTTAGTAACTAGTAATTTAGGGAATTTTTTTGCTTTTGTTTTTCTTTTCTGGACATTTTTTGTTTTGTTTTCATTTTTTTGGTTGGTTTTGGCTTTTCATGGCCAGTTGTGTGTAGCCCAGGCTGTCCTGGAACTCTGCCAATCAGGCTGGCCTTGAACTCAAATGATGTACCTGCCTCTGCCTAAATACTGGGATTAAAGATATGTGCCACCACTGTTGTAATTTAAGAAAAGCAACACACGAGAGAACCATGTAACAGGGTTCAAGCTGAGGGGTTTTTAATTAGGGGAAGGGATCATAAAAGGGAGAAAAGATGGGAGGAGGCCAGTCTCTGATGATAGGAGCAATGGGAGAGATAAAGAGAGGAAACAGAGGCATGGAGAGATGCAGAGAGAAGGGGGAGAGACAGGGGAAAGAGAAAGAGAGAGAGAGAGATGAAAAGAAAGAGAGAGGGATTGGGAAGCAGACAGGGCCCTTTTTAAAGGGAACATAGTGAATGTGCACAAGTGGTGCTCTTAGTGGCTGCAGCTGAGGGCATACCCTGCCAGAACCCCAAGGACAGACCAGTACCAATGCCTGAATATTAACAACCACTTCCCTGAAAGTAACTACTAACAAAATAAAATGCCAAGGAATATTTATAGTTTTTCTCACAAAAACATATCAATTTAGTTTATAGGCAGTGGATTTTCTTTTTTCAGAGAAGCTACTAGCATCAGACACTGAAGAATACAAAGCACAGACATTGGTTCTGGATCTTTTTTACTCTTGGAGTTGCTTTTTCTTCTCATAGTGGTCCAAATCCACATTAAATATATCAGTATTGGAGTCATCAAATATTCCTAATAAGAGTTACTTACAACTGAAACCTTTCTGACTTGGTTAAGTTTTGAGATTATGACCTCAAAATTTAGTTATTTTGCCAAATTTAACTGATGGCCTCAGCTTCACTGGTTCCCTACTGTCATCTTCTGAATTTTCCAGAAGATACAGGACTAGGATGACTCTACTGTAATTTAGTAGTATGCACTTATGAACTTTCTCATAACATCTGTATACTTGATAGTAGTTCACAGCAGCAGACCGGTTTTTGCTCCAGGATGAATGTGTCTGGCTTAAAGAAATACATAACCTGCCTTATCCAGTTCTATGCAATCCTAACACTTTCTCTATTTTCTTTTTATAATTTTTAAAAATTAATTATGTGCCTATTATGTGCACTGGTGTTTTTACTACTAGTATATCTGTGTAAGAGTTTTGGATTTCCTGGAATTAGAAGCAGAGTCACTTGTGAGCTGCAGTATGGGTGCTGGGAATTGAACCCTGATCCTATGGATCAGCAGCCGGTGCTCTTAACAGCTGAGCCCTGATGTCTTTCTTTTAAACATTATTTTGCATGCAAGATTAATGTTCCAGCAGAAATAAAGTTTCAGAACAAAAGAAAATAACCCACACAATAAAAAATGTGTTATCAGATACTAGGAAGAATAATAGAAGGTTTTGTTTTATTTCTCCAGAGGTGATTAGGAATCTGCCTGTCATCTTGAGTAATAACATAAAGAAGTGTGAATGGCTATTACCAACAATAACCTTTCTCTACCCCATTAATTGCACAAAAACCTGTAGTGAAAATTATCACTTGATGGGATATTAATCTAACATATTAAAGTATGATGAATTATGTAGATTATTGTCAACAGAAGGGTCAAAGTATAGTATGAGAAACAGTAATTTGAATAACAAAATAAACAATATGTACTATTTAAGCAAAAATTTACACTCATGAGTGGCTGACTTCACAGCTCAACTTAAGAAAACTGTACTTCAGCTGAGAAACAAAAGCAATTTGCCAATTCTGTAGACATATAATCAAATGAATAGAGACATGGTGGATAGTTAGCCATTTTGTGAAATTTATTAGTTCCCCCAAAATGATTCTCTGGCCATAGCTCTCTCCTTCCTTCACTCTTCCTCTCTGTCTGTCTCATTCACACAGAGAATGGGAGAGAGAGAGATTTCCACTCTCATAAACACATTTTAATATTATTTAAAATTTATGCTGAGAATTTTAAGAATATATAGCATGTGATAGATAATACATATGGTAAAAGAAGAATATGAGTTTTTCCTAACAACGTTTGTCTTCAAAAGGTACAACATTCCTAGAACTCTTCAAACAATGATTTTCTCATTTCACTGTAATAGTCAGACTGTATGCAGAAACAGATGAGTAAGGCAGTTTTCATTGTAGAGTGGAATTGGTTCGTTTAATGGGTGTAAGGAGAAGATGTCTTGGTAAGTATGAAGTGATGCACTTCTGGAAGGGGTCAGTTATACTATTTAATTAACAGTTGTTGAGTACCCTAATCAATGACTACATTTATTCTTCTAGCTCCTGCAATTCAGGAAACATTACAGTTCTGCAGATCTGCTATGCTGTTTCCCACATGAATAACTTTTGATGACAAAGGCATGAGACAATTCAAATTAACACATTAGACTATGATTATTCAGTTCACATTGTGTTGGTCACTTACAAATGCTTGGCTATTTAGATTCATTAAAATAAAGCTACCTGGAGTATTAATATTTTATCATTTTCAACAGACCTATATGGAATAATTTCTAATTAATAAAGTTCTTCAAATTTTCTTCTATAATGCCAGTTTTGTTTATTAACTTTATTTGAGATACCAGTTCACTGAGAAATATTCAAGTAAGTATAATATCTTCCCAGTTACTTATGCAAAGATTGGATGTGGTATCTTTCTTCTCAGTGTTCCTCCTCCTCATACACATCTATCCATAGGTAGTTTGGAGAATCTATCTTTCTGTGCAGCCTATTTTATAAATGGTAGGTATTTCCTGTCAATTATTATCCATATTTTCATTGACAACATACTTAGAATAATATAAAATTAGTATATTCAACACTCATATTTTTGGCAGATTTTCATGTTTTCTGTCTACTTTATATAAAATGGATGTCTGTTCATGACAATTCTATAGACCATTGTCCACTTAACAAACTGGGTCTGGCTTGTTATATAACAAAACGATAGGCCTCTCTCATGATGCTTCCTGATGTAATGATGCCCCAAACTCTCTGGAGAGAACAGTCTTAACTCATAAATGAAAAACAAAACAAAACCAACAGCAGCAGCAGCAATAACAAAAACAGCCAATTGAAAACTAAAAGAAAAAAGTCAGATTCAACTTGTTTATTGGAACATACAATTAATTAGGAGATTTTTATTGATGAGCAAATGGCTTTTGGCCATTGGCTTCCCTTCCTAAATGCAGTTTATTTTACCTGCTGTTAAATGAAAAACGAAAGGATGAATGAAATAGGGAATTACCATGACACAGGTAGTAATCAGTCCCCCATTAGGAAGAAGAGAAAGCCTTTAAGGGTAATGAGGTCCTGACATACATCCATTTAATCCACAAAACTAGAAGCATCACAAATTATACATACAGTAAATACTTCTAGGGTTTGATAATATCAGAAGTAGTGTTTCTGTACAGCACTGGATTTTGAGTAAATCAGAGACTGAATTTATAGCATCAGGATCAGATCTTCCTATAGAGGAGGGACATATTGAGTCCATCTAATTAAGTGCTGACCCTGCTTCACTGGAAGTTCTAAACAGTCACTGGACTGTGTAACATAGATTTGCTGGATCATGAGATTAACTGAGAAGCCAAAGCAACTCCTCTCAGTCAAGAGACAGGACCTAGTAGACAACTGAAATGGCAGCTGGTGACAAGAGGACTCCTTGATAAGGGACCCAGAGAAATAGAGGAAATACAGAGGGCCAGAAAGCATACATTATATAGACACCATAGCTTTTATTTTTCATCAGGTATTTAAATAGTAGCTACTGTAATCCTATTACCAGCCTTCAGAACTTCTCTTCCTGTTGCATTGTTCTGTTTAGTGACAGGGAAGCTTTCATTCAACTGTGTTAACATGGCATCTAAAAAGATACATTCTTTTGACGAGTAAAGGGGTCAAGACCATATGGAGAAACCCACAAAAACAGCTGAACTGAGCAGGTGGGAACTCATGGACTCCAGACTGACAGCTGGGGAACCTGCATAAGATCTAATCAGGCCCCCTGAATGTGAGTGTCAGTTGGGAGGCCTGGACAGTCTATGGGGCTACTGGTAGTGGAACCAGTATTTATCCCTAGAGCATGAATGGACTTTGGGAGCCCATTCCCTATTGAGAGATACTCTCTCAGTTTAGATACATGAGGGAGGGCCTTGCCCCTGCCCCAAATAATGTGACAGACTTTGATTGATCCCCCCACCAAAGCCTCACCCTCCCTGAGGAGTGGATGGGAGGGTGGGAAGGGGAGATTGTGGGGGAAATGGAAGGATGGGAGGGAGAGAAAACTAGGATTGGTATGTAAAATAACACTGGTTTTTTTTAAATAAAAATTAATTAAAAATAAGAAAGAAAGAAAAAGAAAAAATACTGTCCACGGTTTGGGGATATTCATTTCTTCATATGTTATTCAAACACCCCTGATGTCACATGTTATCATGGATCGTTACAAGATTTTAAATATAGTGATGGAAATCATATAATTTTTCCTTCTGAAACAATGTTGGTATGAATCACTTCTATATAATTACCATGTATTTTGCTCCTTTTTTTTACCACCTAACCTTGAAAACTATTAACAAAAACTAGTAATTTAAACTTCAACAATGCTCATCAAGAGAATGATCGTTTTCAAAACACTCTACAGGCTGACAGGAATACAATAACACATCCTTTAGCTTAAGTGTACAAAACATTCAAATCTCAGAAATCAATACTGACTATACAATCATGAAGAAAAACAATAAATGATGAGCTCTTGAACAATCCCATATATTGTACATGTACTGTGTGTGTGTGTGTGTGTGTGTGTGTGTGTGTGTGTGTGTGTGTGTGTGTGTGTTCTCATGTTTAGAGTCATATATGCAGGTACATTACATGAATATGCATGTGGAGGTTGGAGGTTGGTGTTCTTTTTCTCCTCTGTTCTTGATTACATTCCCTGAGGTAGTGTTTCTCAATGAACCCAGAGCTTGCTGATTTGGAAAGTCTAGCATGACTTGGAAAATTCCTCCTTCTTCCCTAGAGACAGGATTATAGCTGGGCTGAAATGTCCACTAAGAATTTTTATCCCTAACGAGATCTAAACTATGGTTTACATGCTTGAACTGCAAATATTTTTGCATCCAACCCATGGTTCCATCTTTATACTGGTCTGGAAAAAAAAAGCATTATAAATAACATACTACTATAAGGTATTTAAGTTAAACACAATTGAGAGTACATAAAGTGTATAAGACAATTTTCTATCTGTTTAGCTTCAGAACATCTCAAAGTATGAATTGCTTTAAATGAAAATCAGATCTTGACAAATAAATCATAATTTTGACAGTGTTTTTCATTGTCTGTGTTTTTCAAGAGATCCCCATAGGTATTGGTCAGAAACAAATATTTCTCTAAAGCTTTTGCATATGAAAGTTTGTGAATAATCACTGAATTTTATAATTTGAATAAACACAAATGAATAATATGCATATAGCACTTCAAAAGCATATCAGTTTTCCCATAGATGAATATGCCATTTGATTGACACCTCTGTGCAATTTATTGCACTTATCCTGCTATTTTGAAACCATTCATTTACATATTGATCTACACAATGAAACTGCTTATTTCTTAAACTGGTGCTGATTTGGGTTTCTAGTGCCCAGTCTGATGTTGCTATGTTCTAAGAGAATGTCACCAGATACCAAATCTGCTGGCATCTTGATATAGACCTCACACACTCCAAAAGTGTTGAGAAACAAATTCCTGTGGCTTATAAGCCACTGGAGAAGCAGAAAGTTGTTCCATTAGCAAGAGGACAACAGTACTTTGACATGTGCTAATTGCACAACAGATTTTGTAAAATGTTTATAAACTTATAAACTATTATATTACTCCATTCATATTTATACCATGGAGCACCACTATGCATGTCTTTTTGTTGTTTAATTTCTAAACTTTGCATGTTATGGTCTAGGATCAATCTGATAAAGCTTCCAAATAGCAGCTTTCCTTATGAAAGAATTCAGTGGTAAAATATATGGCCTTTATATACACCAAAGAATATTTAACTAACCTTTCCAAGCATTCAGTTATTTTCAAGCTAGAGCACATATGTTTCCTTAAATTTCCTCTATTTTCTAGCTCAGAGTTCTAGCAGTTTATTGAGTAGTTTTAAAATAATATCTAGTAAATTTTCAAGCTTGTTTTGGAATGGAAATTTTCAGTTATATGGTAAATTGAACAAAATAGTATGTATCCTAATGGGCACATTTGTCTTGTATCAGTGGGTATCATTCCAAGAACCATCATTTCTATCTTCCCATTCTATCCAGTGGCCAGGAAGTGAATCCCAATGTCCTCTAAGTCCATCCATACTCCACTCTGAATTACACAGAGTTCTGGAACTGAGTCACAAACTTTTGTTACTCAAATCATATTAATTATTTTTAAATAGCCATTGTTTGTATTTCGAATCATTTCTTACATATAAATTTTGCTCCACATTTTTAAAATAAGACCTAAATTTTTCACACACTGACACTTTATTGCAATGCATCCTTAATGTATAGATTTTTCTCTTCATTTCATTTTATTTATTTATTCATTTACTTATTTTTTGTATTACAGTTCATTTGTTCTGAACAACAGAACTTTCACCTATACAATTATCTCAAACTGAATTTTGTTTACTAATTATTGTGGATAATTATAACATAACCCTCTCTCATATTCACTGGCTTACAATATTATGTGAACCGCAAAGATTATATGTGCTGTGGGGAAAACAGATTCATGGATAAAGTATAACCAGTTGCAAAGTCCTTCTGTTCTGCCCAAGGGAGCTGGGAACTGGCCACACACTGCTTCACACTGCCTGACCCACTCTTCACAACCCAAGAGAGCACAGGACCTTTGTCTCTCTCCTGTTAAGGGATCACTTCAGCAGACAAGAAGCCATGTCCTAAGGCCAATACCCCAAAGCTATTGGTGGAATGTATTCCTACAACATTACCACATTCAGCATATATATTTTGTTATTGCATTTTATTGGGCCACCTCATAATGAGTAACCGTTGCATTTGAAATTATGATAGCACTATTTATATGGGTCTATTCATAAGAAAGGCCAATTATTTCTCCTATTATGGAATTCTGAAGACTATAATGTCAGTGCAAAAGCTACAAGTCCAATTTCACTTGTGTAGTATTCTGACATAGAAACCTTTCCACTTAAGACTGACTATGCACACTTTTGTGGTTTACAGCATCCTTGAGCTAAGCATAAAATTAGCAAAATTATCTTTGCACAAATTGCATTCACATGAATTTAACATTCTTAAATGTTAAAAGAGGTATTAAAGAATACAGGAGGTATGTCTTCTTGGGCATTTAATGCAGGACTTCAGGAAAACAAGATATTCTGTAGATGACAAATGTGTGTTTACCTTGCTAGCCTTTAAATTACATTAGACACTTCATAATGTAGTGTATTAGACAGCACAATAATCATTTATTGAGTGCCCACCACATTTCGGTGTTGTGGACCTTAGGATGTAAAGACAAGCTCAATAATCCTGCAGCATAATACAGAAGAGAAAGATACAGACAGATAATTCTGCTTCAACTCATTGTGATAAAAGTATCCCTATAAAAAATGCAGCACTAAGAATTCAAATTGAAAGAGACAATAGCTATTTCAAGGAATCCAATATCTATATCATCAACAGAGAATCATTATTTAGTCATAGCTATCTTAGCAGTCCACTGTTTGTTTACTAAGTATAAGATTGCCTGTTCATAGCTCACACACACAAAGGAAGAGGAGAAGAAACAAAATGCAGGAAGAGAGAGAGAAAGAGAAAACTAGAGAGAATTAATGCTTCAGCAGAAATACTCTTGGTGGAGATTGAAAGACTAGCCCATCCTTTCAAGATGCTTTCTATATAATTTGTGTTATTATGAATTGCATTTTGATGATTTGCTTAACTCATTCAAAACACATACCATGGCTACAATTGCTATATAGTTTTAATCCCTTGTCTGTTTTTCATGCTAATAAGCAACAAAACAAAAGGTGAAAACTGAGTTAACCTGAACATAGAATGGCACAGTGCATCTTTAGCAATAAGTATATGTGCTATATGTGAGTAAAAGGAAAACACCAAACCATGTGATCAGAACAGGAGTCAAATTGCTTTGGTCCCAATGCTGAAACCACATCAGTGTGCACAAAGCTCCATGTCTCTTTCCATACATACAAATAGTTTCAACACCCACAACTAGTATTAGGGAACTATAAGAAAATTCAAAGATTGTGAGAACATTGGTAGTGTCTGTAAGAAAATGACAAAACCAAGAAACTTTGAAATGATATGTACCTAACACCATTGCTTTAATTTATTTGTGTTGTTCATTTTTTCAGCCACAATAGTTTTAAAATTTCATGAGATAGCTTTAACAGATAATATCACTATTAAAAGGAGATATAAGATATCAAAACATAAAATATTGGAGCACATCCTATGAAGTCCTAGCTAATGCAATTAAGACAAAAGTCCAGCTGTCTACTAGTTGCCATGGAAATAGTTCCTCTCAATATCCAGCACTCTAAATGAACTAGAAACACACAGTACCATGCCACCTTCCTCACATTCGTGTGATAAACTAATACACTGAGGTCCTAAATTCCAAATCTATGACTTGGTAATTGCTTGGACCTGCAGTCACTCTAAAAGAATTTCAAGGAAAACAGAAATATCCTGCATATGGATGGAGAATTTTACATCTTTCATTTGAATACATATCCCCAGGAAGTACCTGAGCAATGTTGTTTGACTATGGTTATGCAACCACTAACAAGCTGAGTGGGCACATCAATTAAATTTTATGTGCCTTGCTTTATTTTTTTCCTCCACGAAAGAGCAGATAACAATTCATTCTTACTAATTACCTCCATGGGACTCTGAGACATTTAGAAAATTCACTGTAGTGAAATAGAGAAATGTTCCACAGAAAGATGTGTATATGTGTACAAGTACACACACTTGATAAGAAAATCTAGTGTCTAAAGGAGAAAATAAAATAAAATAGCCTAGTGACAAATAACATGGGAAAATATTTTCTACAATTTAATACAAAACACAGTTCCTTGACGTTAAGGCATATGGGATACCTCAGTTTTCTTGGCTGGATTTGTGGGTAATAAGAGCCTCCAGTGATAAAATGGAAACTGTGAAACACTTGAGACATGCATTAAAGTTAGCACAGATATATAAGATTACTGGGGATGCTGGGTAAGTGTCTACTAACCTCCAGCATTGGTTCATGTTCCAGTAATCACAGCTATTGCTAAGGCAGTGACTTCCATAAATAAAAATTGTGTTTTGTTGTTTTTTCCTCCTTTCAGCTCTCCAAAAGATAAGGCATACAATGAAAGATTTATTTTCCCACATGACTAAAGTTCAGAGAGGGAAACTTCCCCAAGTATATATTTTATTTATTTGGCCACCTAGTACAAAGAAGACAGGTTTGTAGTTAACATTTCCAAAAATAATTAGGAAACCATTCCCATCATTATTGGCCCCAGGTTATGGCACCCCAAGGAAGATGTGTCCCTCCTTATAGCCTTTAAAGCTACTCCTCTGTTTTGAAGCCAGTTATATTACTAACTAACAACTAAAGAATTGTTATTTATATGTGGTCTCTATTTTTATATCTATGTTGTTACAATGAAAGTAAATAGCTAAGTGGTACAAATAGGAAAATGCTATAGATTCAGGAAAGTGCCCCAAACTCCAATCCTACCAATTGAAAGGCTATTACTAAGGGTTAATTTCAAACAACACTGCCAAAAGTTGTGAAGGTGAAAGCTCCAAGTCAGACAAATGAAGATTCAATTTTAGCCAATTTTAACTTAATATGAGAGCAGCAGATGGTGTGACTTATTGAAAGCACTTTTCAATTTTCTGGGAAAAGTAATTTCTTAAATGAAAGGGCTCCTTTAGGCACGCAAACACCACATTCCAAAGCTGTTAAGAGACCTAACTGCAGTCACAGAGCCAGAAATGTTGGTGGAGGACAGCTAGAACTCAACAAAATGGCTCCTAATTCATGCTAGATTTGACACAAATTCCTCTATGACCTCTGCATGTTGTAACTGTGAGTGGTTGTTGGTTTTTGTTTTTGTTGTGTTGTTTTTTTATTCATGCTGTGTTTAGTTGTGGGTAACTGTTCTTTTGGAATACAAGCACACATCTTTCTTGTGGTAATAAAATATATAGTTTGCAAGTGAAGTCATTCTTCCCTTTTTGTTGTTACAGAGGTGTTATGTGTGCTAAGCACACTATTGTCAGGGGCCTACAAACCATCCATCTGTTGTCTGCATTGTTCCTTGCAGGTAATTATTGGTGGCTGACAAGAAATGTCTGTTATTTCTTCTCTGACCTTACCCAAGTGACTTGATTCAGGTGTTAGAGAGATGGCACCAAGGGAAAATGTTTGCCATAAAAGTAGAAGAACCTGAGTTTGCCAGCTCATCCATATAAGATCTGGCTGTGGTGGCAGAGGTCTTTAATCAAAGCACTGAGGGGAAGCATGGAGGCTGACAAACTCTGGAATTCCACGACTAGCCAAGTTCCAGTGAAATGCCAAGCATTTCCTAACTGAAATGCCAAGCTACAGGTTCAACAAAATACCATGCACCAAGAAATATGGCCGAAAATGACTGAGGAAGCCACTTGACATTTGTCTCTGGTCTTTAGACATATGTTCAGGGATGTGTACATGAGCACAAATGCACTTGTACCAATGCATAACACACACACACACACACACACACACACACACACACACACACACACACACACACACGTACAGACAAAAACTCTGGAAAGGTATGTGGCTTAATTAGATCTAACCTAATCGTGTTGCATTTGAATTTAGGGAGACCACTGTAGATATGGACAGCAAAGCCAACACAAAGAAGAGAAAGGAGAATTGATAAAATGACTGTTTGATGTTAAATATAGACTGAATATGAAATATTCCTCGTTGCTCATGTATTTAAGACTTTCATCCCCAGCTAGCAGCACTGTTTGATGGTGTGGAACTTACAAACAGTAGGGACTATCTGGATGAAATTTGTTACTCATGAGAAGGTCTTGAGGATAATATCCCATCCAACTTTATCTGTTTTCTGCTTCCTGGTAATGAACATGTGAGAAGGTACCATCAAGGTACCCACCTCCAAGAAGACTGTTCTGAACACACAGTGAAGCACTCAGTCAGTTTACTTCTGGACTCTCCTTGTTTATTTCACATGGGTTCACTCCTCTTTCTTGTCTTACTGGATATCAATCGTTTTTAATTAGAGAGGAAATTATTAGCCTGCAGTTTGCCAAAAAAAAAAAAAAGGTGCAGCTAGCCAATGAGGTTTCTTATAACTTGACTTGCTATTGTGATAAAATGCCCTGACAAAACAATGACAGGGTTAAAGAATTTACTTGTTTTAGTCCACCATGATGTGAGAAGATGAGACAACTTCTCCCATCGTGTCCACAGGAAAGAAGATGAGGAACATCAACTCTGGTGCCCAGCTTACCTTTTCCTTTTTTTAAATGCTGTCCAGCAAGCTGTCTTTTCTTTTCTCACTTAACTAAATCTAGATAACCCCTAACATTCCAATGCATCCTATTGTTTACAATCAGTTCTATCTCAAACCATCACAAATATCAAGAAAATAACAACGAAAGATGCCAGTAACATAGGACTCATGCTTCTATATTTGTTTTGCTTGCTGCAAGCTGTGTGACACACAGGAGATGATTCCTCATTGAATAGAGATCTCTAATAAGAATTTTGTGCAAAGGTTATTGAACAGTGCTAATACTGATCACAGTGTTTACCTCTGACTCATGACCATGACACCTCTATGTCCTGTGCCAAGTTATACACAGCCTACGTGTGCTTGAAAACTGCAATGAAACTGTGGTTCCTAAGATTATTTTAATTCATAAATTTATATTGAAAATAGCTTTGCAACAAAAAAAAACTTTCTACAGAGAGCATAGAACCTGAGGGTTTCTTTTTGTTTTTGTTTTTTCTTATGTAGGTCCATTTTCCTGCACTAGAGATAATGAAAACTTACATGTAAAAACCATTAGAGGAAAAGCATGGACTGACTTCATTCACTGTGTATTTTATGGCAGCTACTTAAACCCCCGAACTTTTTTTATTATTCTTAGGTACTGCATTTCTCCAACAATTTAAAATTGATTGTAATTGTAAAATACCTAAAAGCTATTCCATTATGTATTTCACAAATTATTCTAACATACTGATAAAAACTGGGTTTTCCATGGGTTAGTTTTCTGGAGTAGAAATGATTATTTGAATGGAAGGAATCTGTTCACCATGAAATTTTATGAAAAAGTGTCTCAGATACATGCTATCTACTCTTAACTTTAATCAAATCATCAAAGAATCCTCTAATATAAACTGTGTCATCACATTAGAAAAAGCAAGGAAATTCTGTGTTTTTTAAAAGAGAAAATTGAGAGGGAAATGATGATGTATCTTTGTTTATAAATTCTACTTCTTTTTTCTTGTGGAAAACTACTTTCAGTGTGAATCCAACATCTGCAGGGGGCAGAATCATGAGTATAGAAATGTAACCAGGACATAATCTGCTCAATATTGCATGTCATCTTTGTAGTGATTGTTTTATTGTTCATTGCTCAGGTTCCTTTCCAAAAAAAAGTATAGTTCAAATTAAGAACCATATTCCATGCCACAATTAGGCTCAGTACAGACAGGCTCAAGCCTAAAAGGCAAATTATGTACCATCAAGTCTGTCATTTAAGTGATAATATTTCAGAACCTAGGAGAGAAATTGTGAAAAATGTATATATTGTATCGCTCATTTGATGACAGTTTCAAATGTAAAAATGTCTCATATGAATGTGTTTCCCTTATTGCAAGTTTGGATATGTCTTTCCTGAAAAACAATCATTCTTACTCTTTCCAGTCCTAGAAATCAGAGGCAGATACCAGTTCCTTTCATTTTTGACTGACAAACAAAAGAAATAACTAAGCAAAAGGAAGAAAGGAAGAAGGAAAGAAAGACAAAAGAGGAAGGAATAAAATATGAGAAAAATGGAAAGGAAAAGTGAGGAAGAAACAAAAAGGTTGGAATTTTATTTTAACTACAAATTTTCAGAGAAATCATGTGGTTTTAATTTTTACTTCACTATAAAACTGCTTAATAATATTTAACATTCACTTTTACTGGGTACTGTTAAACTACATACTTTTATATTTTCACTTTATTGATATATTAACTAAGTATCTTGTACCTAAGCTGATTTGACAAAAATTTCAAATAATCAGAAGAACACAGCAGGTAGATCACCTAAACAGAACAGACATTATATTGAAGTTTTAAGGTCAGTTTTCTTAGCAATCAGCATATATCTTGCTTCATTTAGCCATGAAGATATAGAGGCCTTTCATGCCATACTAGAATATCCAGTTTGGGTAAAAGCCACTGGCTATATTTCAATTCTCATTCAACCCTTCTCTTGATCTATTAAATCCATGAAAGCCCACAGACATTACACTTCCAAACTCCCTTCCAACTGGATAAATCCACTTGACTGTTTGAGCAACAGCATGTTTCAGAGTGATATAGTTTCTTTGGGGGGTGGGATTCAAGACAGGTGCTATAGTTTCTCATGGTCCAAAGCCAGCTCCTCTATTCTTCACTCATGTGGGAGAGTTAGCAGGACATGGGTAGGTGGAAAAGCAAAAACAGACTCTCTGAGATGCTGACTTTTGTTTGCAGACAACATGGAGTAGGGTGAGTGGGGGTATCTACAAAGTAACAATAAGAAAAAGGGAAGGACCCCAGAAACTATAACATAGCCAACTGAGAGTGCATTTAGGGAAAGCAGTCTCTGAGAAGGCAGGGATGGGGGGAACATCTCTCTGTCTATCACACAGGCTTGCTTCTTACTTTCTTTCAAGATGTATTACTATTTCCAGATGTATTACACCCAGGTAGGTTGCCCTAGACAGGACTTTCTTTGATAGCTACAATTTCCTCTTCTTACTGCACAACTGCTAATCAATATAGGAAGAGATGGCACATAATTTCTTTTTCATAATATTCTTACTACTTCTTGACATTTTTCACATTTCTTCCCTAATTATTTCAGATTTTGACACCAGATAGAGAGCACCTGTCCTTAACCGGAACCCATGCTTCACACATTGGTCTGACTTTTCCTTGGACTTAGCTTGTCAGCTTTCTGCTCCATTACCTGTATTGTTCCTGCAACTGCTTCTAAACCATAAACCCTAGACTAACCTTGTCCATTTATCCTAAGTAGCCTTTCTTGTTTCTTCACTATTGCTTCAACAGAACACTTCATATGCATTTCATAAACCTCCCAATTGCTGCTCAGAAGATTTTGGGTGAACAAAAAGTAATAGTTGAAAGCATCAGTGCATTTGTACCTATCAGTAAAGTTTCAGAATATATTTTAGATTATATTTCCAAGGTAAGTGACTCACTTTAGTGCTTAAGTAAATAAGTGTTCTCTCGGGTTTAAAGCATTTTCAACCTAAAATCCCAATGAATATACCTCAAAATTTGCTTAAAATACAATTGCACAGTGTTTCAGCACAGTATCCTTCCAAGTGTGTTAAATGTAATGGAAGTATCTATAGTATTTTCATGCATCATCTTTAAAACACTTTTGTATCTTAAATACAAAAAGGTAGTAAGAACAGTTGTTCTTCACTTTTCAAATCTTTTGTATCTTAAGCCCCAAATAGATATACATTTAATACTTCACGTACATGAAATGTTTGCTGCAACATTGCCTATAAATAATTTCTATGTTGATGCATACTCTTATTCACTTGATGGGAAAGATAAGAATATCTACACTATAGATTGAC
This sequence comes from Cricetulus griseus, assembly GCF_003668045.3. Lineage (NCBI taxonomy): Eukaryota > Metazoa > Chordata > Mammalia > Rodentia > Cricetidae > Cricetulus > Cricetulus griseus. The sequence goes on along the minus strand of NW_023276807.1, from coordinate 125,617,130 downwards.
TGAAGCTAATGCATTTGCAACCCGCTACTGATCCAGGTTGATGAATGTCAGTGGCCTGGATGAAGAAGAAGAAATATGCTGATTTGGATTTCCTGAGACTGACTAATCCTTCTGAGATATCACAGGAACACCATCAGTACCTAGAAATGTCACAGGCATACTTAGTTAGAGGTAGCACATGGTTTTTCAAGATCATCTGAATATCAGAAGCTACTTACATAACTAACAGCACAAGAATGAAAATGATATGGAAATTATTCACACGTCCTAATGCAACAACAGGGTAAATGTCTAGCTGTCACCAGGACTATGAGACTTCTCAGTAAGTTTTTATTGAATGAATAAATGGTACATATGTGTAGAAGGTATCTATAAAATTAACCATATTTACTTCCGTAACTAAAAGCCTTAGGCTAAGCTGTAGGAAAGCAAATAAGAATTAAATAAATAAATCTATTCCACATAGTTCTCAGCAAAACACATGTGCCCAAGTTTGAGAAGTGTTTACCTGCAGAAGAAACTGATTCATTAGTGTGGAGAGACAGAACAAAATCCTCTAGGAAAAGGAGTGAAAAAGAAAAACAACTTTGGTGTTTTTCCAGTTGTGACACAAAGAGAATTTGTGACTTGGACCGCTGGTTAGGCTCTCCATTCTCTCATCTCTGGTTATAAAGAGGTGAGTTTCTCTATAGTTTCTGTTAGGGATTAAATCAAGCTGCCCCAGATCTTAATGTTGAAGTTTGAAATGCTCAGAACCTCTGAGTCTGACCATATTTGGAAGGCCTTTGTAGAGGTAACAGAATTAGAGTGAGCTCATTAGGGTGGGCACTAATCCAGTATAAATGATGTCCTTCTTAAAAGGGAAAAACTAGACGCAGAGATATGTGTACAGGAAGAATGCCTGGTGAACTGGAAGGAGCTTAGACATGCCAAGGAGGGAGGGCCAGGGCAGCTTGTTCGTCACAGCCATCAGGAGGAATCAGCCATGAGAACTCCTTAATTTGGGACTTGTCACCCCCAGAACCAAGTCAATAAATTTCTGTGGCTACAACCATTTAGTTTGCTGTTCCTTGAAATAGCAGCCCCAATGAACTCATAGTCTCAAGGGTCCTAATGTAAAGGGCATTTAGAGGAAATAACGGTCTTCAAATAAAACATACTTACTGGGAACAGGGAAAAAATGGGAGTAGATAGAAGTTCTTATATGATATATGAAATATAAGAGCTAGCATAAGCACATAAATATTCAAAAGCTATGGTCAAATTAAAATCTCCAACAACTGTGATTGCTAAATGAGTTAAGGAGGACAAGGTAGCCAAATAACAGTATCTCCTGTAGAAGAATACAGAGAGAACAACCTTTAAAGTTTCACCAAGCCAAGGGCTAGATAGATGGCCCCCTTGATAAAGTGCATATGGTAAAAGCATGAGGTTCTGGATATAATCACCATCTCCCACATAAAAAGTTTAGTGTGGTAGCCGAACTGATGCCAGTGCTGGACAAGCAGAGAGGGAAGGAGTTGCTGAATTTATATTCCCAAAGTCCTAGTAGACCATGTCTCCAAAACTAAGGTGGATGGGTCCTGAGGAATGGCACCTGAGATTATCCCTGGTCTTCACACAGGTATGCATATATGTACATATACTACCCCTCACAGACAATTTTTACCTTATATATAAAATAAAAAACAGTGTGGTTTTCCAAATTTACTATTTTAAAATAGTGAGCCATTTATTGCATTGCTGAGAGCTTGCAAACTCAATTAAGATTATTCAGACTTTTATTGTTTATAATAAAATATCAATATCTCCAAATATAAAAAATCACTAAATTTTTCAGGTGTGGTCAGCAGTAATAATTTATACTGGCCTGTAATCTAAGCACTAGGTAAACTGAGGCAGGATCAAGAATTCATGGCTAACCAGGTCTACAAATTTGGAGAATCTGTCCATTATCCAACTGACTACACAAAAGTGCATCAAACCACATACGGATTTTCAATAACTTAAATAAGTATCATATGGCATATGTGTTGCAAAAATGTCACTTTGAGCATGTAGCATTTAATATACAATTGTGTGCATGTATCTATGGAGATCAAGGGTCAACATCAAATGTTTTTCTTTCTTGCTCTGCATCTTGCTTTCTGAGAACTCTAACTGAACACGGCCAGTGAGCTCCAGAGTTCCACCTGTGTTCATTTCTCCAGACTCAGCGTTTTCTATAGGTGGTGGAGAACAAGCCCTTCACCTCGGGGTTGCATGGCAAGTACTTTTCTGAGTCACCATCTCTGTACTCCCAACAGTTCTCATTATTTACAACATTCACTTCAAGTAATATTTATATTTTCACATTAGTAACATCAGCAAATGTAGACATCTTGGTTAACAGAGTGGTCCTCTGATTTGCTAGTCTAATCCTACTTCTAGAGTTCCATCTATCCTCATCATTATTTATTTCTAAGTTAATACACATAAGAAAATAGAGTTATTGAAGAAGTTTTCATATTTTATATATCCTTGGAAACTTTTGTTATTCATAAAATAATTTCCAAACTTTTGTTAATGAGAAAGACTTTAAATAGCATCCATATTATTGATAAAATAGTTAAATTTTTATAACAAAGAGCACTGTAGTATTCCATTTGCCATCAGTTTCCAATCATCACATGTACAGACACTTTGCACAGTACAGCTGGAACATACAGGAGTTCCTTTAGCAGTTTGATTGACACATTTGCTCTCTACAGGTGAAGAGGGATAGTGTAAAAGGTGAAAAAGAAACCATTTTTTTGATCCTAATCTAACTAATAATAGAAAATAGTCAATACATAGTTCTGAATGACTGTTCATTTGGTCCACATTTTGACACAACTTCAACAAAAATAAAATTCAGTATATAGCCTATTGCTGAATAACAAGGAATGCGGATTATAACGATGATAAGTAATACATGTCGTTGACATTTCGTGGGTGCTTGGTAAGTGTCAGGCAATGATCTAATTGCACAGCATGTATTAATTCATTGAAAGCTCATAAGCAAACTAAAATGTAGGCACTGTTACTATCTGTATTTTAATGATGAAGAAAATGAGGCATACACTATAAAGGAATTTGCCCAAAATCAAACACATAAAAACAGCCACAATCCTCATTCAACGTACTGCACTGCTCCTGTGAAGAAATGCTTGTACAGACAACTATATCTGAAAAGTACTGTGAGCTATATACTCTGAGCATAACTATTGGGAATTGTCTTCATTTTATTGATGAGGGATTGTTAGTTACAGAGGGAAAGCCACTCAAGATCATAGTTACTCAGCGATGGCCAGAATCTGAATTTATGTTTGTCTGAACCCAGTACTGGGGTACATTTCACAAAGTTCACATCCTTGTTATAATGAAGCAAAGTCTAGCACAGCCATGCAAAAATTACAGTCCACAGGCCAAAGTCAATAAAGTAAATGGAGTTCAATGAAATAAACTGTTAGTGGAACAGGGACATTTCTTTCCTATTGTCTATGTTTGCTTTAATGCTACAGTGACAAAAATGAGGCATTGTGAAAATGACTACATAGTCCAAAAATTCAAAATTACTATCTGGAACTTTACCAAAATATGTAAGCTAAGCCCTGGTCAACATCTGGAAAGATTTTTTTAAAATCCTGATTTAATTATGATTGTCATGTCTTGCATTTAATCTATGACTAGACAATACTTGCCAAAGAAATAAAAAGGGAAACAGAAGAGCTCAATTTCTCTGTCCTGGGTTGAATCTTGTTTCCACAATGATAAAGTCTTAAACCATACTACCTAGCAACATGATCACATTTTTTTAAAAAATCCATTTAAAGTAACCAAGCTAAACTGAGATTGTCAATGTGACTGGTTCATTCAGTGTAACTAGAATCCTTATTAAAGATGAACAAAGTATATAAAGACAAGACACAATGCCACGGAAACAGCTCAGTGGTAGAGTGTACACCTAGCATGTGTGAGGCCCTGGGTTAAATTCCCTGCACTAAAATAAAAACTGTAGGACACAAATCCGTGTGTGTGTGTGTGTGTGTGTGTGTGTGTGTGTGTGTGTGTGTGTGTGTGTGTGTGTGTTACATTAGATTTTAGAGAGAAGTGGAGTAGTATAGCCACAGTCAAGAAACACTAAGCAAGTGTGAGCACCTCCACATGCAAGAAATAGACAGGGAAGAAACCCATCAAGACTCAGAGGGGTCTTGGTCCGGTCCGTGCTCCAATTTCATTTTCTACTCTGGAGAACCTAGGACACCAATTTTCATTTTCCACTGCCTATCTTTTTGTAGTTGTCTATGTTAAAATTAAAAATAAAATAATATCATGCAATCATGGACAGTGTGGAGGCAGAGAAGAGCACTAAGATATTCTTTTGAACAGTGTCCCAAAAAACATCAGATGACTATCAAAACAATTGGGCTTTGTTAGTATTTGGAGAGCTGTAAATAGAAAGATTCTGTCCTGCCAAAGACTTGTTTTTGGGTGACTTTTTGTTACAGTAGCTTGACTAGTACTTATCAATCCAAAATTAGTGGAAGCAAGATGGCCAAAGCAATAAAGATAATGGCGTGTCTTCTGCAGGCTTGATTTGAGGATACAGCTGGTAGCTCAAAGGTTGTACGGGTAATGTAATTACAAAATGGAAGGAGCCTGAACACTAGGAAAATCCAAAACTTTTGGTCCATCTTATCTATGCCAACTGATGGCTGTGTGAGATAAAAATAAAGTACTGAGTCAATCCTCTGAAATGTGTTTATGTTATATCTGCTACCATTAGATCAATTATATTAAATATAACTACACAATCAAATATCTCACCTATTCCTAAGATTGAAAACCCACCATAGGTGTTGCAGTGTAAAGTACCTATAAATAATTTTCATACAAATGAATTATCCATAAATACATATTTTTTAAATTGAGGAGAGTTTCTACATACCTTCAATGAAACACAAGCAACATTTGCTAAAAGAAAACCCGTGTGGAAGAGCCAAATAAAATACAAGAGATAGAGAAAATAAAAACCAATATTAAAGCAACTTCTAAGTAAAGAGGGGGAGAGAAAAAAAAGAGTGAAAACTCTCAGATTTTGATACAAAGATGTTTGCAGTTGCCATTAAGAACACAAACTGGTCCCAGGATGTACTTGGAGACACCTAAATAAGAAAAGTATGTTAAAAATTGGTGGATGCTCAACCAAAACTGTGCTTGAAGCACATTAGGAGGCAGGTGAGTATAAATGAATCACATCACACTTCTTCCTTCTGCAGACAATAGCTTCCGAATGACGCCAAAATGTGATCTTTATGTGGGAGCAATAGGGACATCAACTGATGCTATTTTTGTACTTCCTCGATGGAATAACACATGGAGAGAACAGTCTTTGTCAAAGATAGGCTTTAAAAATACAACTCCATAGAAGCTATGTATGATAACAAGGAACATTTCCCTGCCTTGAATAAAGGAAGATGAAATGCCAAATATAACAACTCCCAATTGAGACATTCAATGTTTCTCTTTTCATCTTTTTATAAATTCTCACCAACCTAATTATTTTTTTGTGTTTACATAGGCTAAGCTCTGATTTATTAGTTGGTTTCTGGCCATCATTCCTTTGACCTTGTTCACAAACTTCTTTCACGTGAAGTTGTAATGTCACTTCACATCTGTTTTTCTAGCACGTTCTAACCTACTGTATCAGTGTTCTCTTGTCATCAAGAACTAGCAATTTACCGCATAATTTTCTGCACTACTTGACAAAAGGGATGTGAGATTCTCATGTGATTCTTCAACACTACCTAAGGAAAAATGATTAGTGACATGTCTGGCTTTCTTTAAGTTTTATATATATTTAACTTGCTTTCGTTTTGCCAATGCATTTATTAGTGTGCATGAGCTATCTTTTGAATGTAATGTCTCAAAAGGTAAAGAAAAATATCTTGTTGTAGAAGTCATACTGTACATCAGCGTGCCGGTGCTACAAAAAAAAAAAATCTGTCAACATATGGCTATGCAGATGCATTGCAACACTGTAGGGTTTGACAGTTTTACATTGGATATGCTCTTGAGTAAAAGAACAAATTGCTTTTGTTTGATTTTAAAACAACAAGCTTATTTCTAGGATCAAGCATTCTGCATATGAGACCCTGGCTTTCATCAGTCACATATACATAAACATGGATTATGTTCCCCATCAGTGTGTTTATCATTTACTTATATTGTTTAAATGCACACAAGGCACAAAAAGAATAGGGAAAAATGGAAGCACTAGGAATTGCTATTACCCAAACTGAAATCTTTGAATATACATCATGAACTGGAAGATACTGAAGATACATCATCAGAGAAACTAAATAAGAAAATATGCAATGCCTCCTTATAACTGCCTAGGAAAAGGCAGAGATAGTCATCCAGGACCTTGAGTCAACAGCATGATGTTTTAAATTTGAGCTGTGTAATCTGACATAAAATAGTAATTTTGACTGTGCATTTTGTGGGATCCTAATATGCAAATGAGCCTGATCCAATGATTCTTCACCTGAAAAAAAATTTGTTTTCAGGACTATAGCTCTATAGTATAGCTTGAAGCCAGGAATGGTGATGACTCCTGAAGTTCCTTTATTGTACGAGGTTGTTTTGGCTATCTTGGGTCTTTTGTTTTTCCATATAAAGTTGAGTATTGTCCTTTCAAGGCCTGTGAAGAATTGTGCTGGGATTTTGCATTGAATCTGTAGATTGCTTTTGGTAAGATTGCCATTTTTACTATGTTGATCCTACCTATCCAAGAGCATGGGAGATCTTTAATTTCTTTCTTTAATGACTCAAAGTTCTTGTCATACAGGTCTTTCACCTGTTTGGTTAGAGTTACCCCAAGATATTTTATGTTGTTTGTGGGTATTGTAAAGGGTGATGCTTCTCTGAATTCTTTCTCAGCCTCTTTTTTATATATATGGGCTACTAATTTTTTGAGTTAATCTTGTATCCTACCCCTTGATTCCTCATGAAAGGACTCATCCTCCCTGGGGAGTGGATGAGGGATGGGATGTGGGGGTTGGTGGGAGGCATGGGAGGATGGGAGGGACAAGGAACTAGGATTGATATGTAAAATAAGATTGTTTCTAATTTAAATAAAATTTATTTTAAAATCACATTATAATAACATAAGTAAGATGAAGTGTTTAAAAGATCCTGGTATATAGGAAATACATAGCAGAAATTATAGCATTACAAGGTGCATATTCATAGCAGCTGGTGTCAGTATCTAGAGTCCCAGTTACTACCACACGACTTTTTATTTCTCTCAGAATACATTTCTGACAAGACTGATGAAAACAAGTGAAAATGATAGATTTTATAAGACCTGTAATGATGGATACTAACTATTAATAATAAATAATGTGTCCTCAAATTCGAGCCATTTCTAGGGAAATATTCTATGGTGTTCCCCATATAGATACACCAGCATGATTGTCAGACCTAAACGCCTAACATATATCAAAAATATCATGCAAATTTCAAACTGCATCCTAATCTAGAATTTCATGTGTCTCTCAAAATGAGACTTCACCTCTTGAAAATATTCAAATACCTTTTTTTGATAAAGTTCCATAATCATTGCTATTTCTCCCTCAGGTGTTTCTGTTCCATATAAGCAACAGCAACAGAAACAGAAACAGATAGGCATGTTCAGCTTCACACTAGACAGCCCGTCTTCCAGTTTTTCACAAGGAAATGGCAATTCTATTAAACCACGAAGCATTCCTTGGACCCTATTCATGTAAAGGCAATGTTCTGGGCTCATATGGGTTTACCCATGTCTAAGGCTCTCCTCTGCTTTCCTCGAGAGAACTGCCAACTGGGTGATTTGATCCAGGAGAAAATCACTAAGAGTTGAAATGCAACGACACTGGGCCACAGGCTATGCTAATTCTTTCTTGTTAAATATTGTTTTGTATTAGCCACCTTTAAGTTGCAAACACTTGCAAAGACCACTACAGAGATTACATACTTCCCCCTGCTTGGAGTACATTCTTTAAAACTTGAATAGTTTTCTGGAAGGAGCCTTGGGAAATAGTAAGTTGGCCCCTCACCTTCAGCCCCTACCTACTTCTGCCTTCACACACAGCCTAATTCCACCAGGGACAACCAAATCAAATCAGAACTGAAAGTTCAAACCAGCAATAATTCTCAATCTGTAGTTTGTGTTTCAGCAAAACCACAGAGAGATCTGATCCATGGACCTGTACAGAGCCTGACCTGACATATCAATTTGATCTCATCACCCTGGGCAAACAGAATCTCTAATGCTATCCACAAAGCAACCAGCAAAGGGGTAGTAAAGAAATCTCCTGTTTGTGCCTGCATGAATTCTAGTTTTACTTCACACATAAGGGTGACATTATTTCACATTTTGACTCCCCAACAGAAGTCCAGCACAATGTTCTGAGAAAGAAAAATCAAGAATGAAACTATAAACAGAATGTAAACCTCAGGTACCCTGCCCTAGCAGATGAGGGCCCCATTCAAAAACTTTTTTTTCTGGCTCTGGGCAATTTTTTCTGCCTTTCCAAGTGTGTTCTTCTCTAAGTGATTGTCTTATTCCAGCTTACCATGTAAGGATTTCAGAGAAAGAAGTTAAAAACACATAAAAAGCAACAATACTTTTTCCCCCCCTCTGCTTGAGACACTATTTGTAGAAAGCATTTTCCTTTTATGGCCATGACCAGAAAGCAAACGTTTGCAAAGCAGAGCTGTGTAAGCAAAATATCAAGTCACTTCATTTCACAGAAATGCAACCTGAAAACCTCAACAGTGAACTTAGAGACTGAAGTAAATTTACTCAAACTCAGCAGAGATAGCTTTAAAATAGCCCTATTAAATATGCCTTAAGTCAAATAAAGGAGAAAAGGGTGTACACTACAAAGAGCATGGATTTGGCAACAAGATCTCAGTTTTTCTCAGTTTCATTTGCAGCTATATAACTGCCTAAGTCTCTGCATCTTTAAATGTATGGTGTTAGTAACAAACTTTCTTTTGGAAGTTAGAGTTCAGTGAAACAATGTAGCTGCATTAGACAATAAGCAACTCCTCATTGTGAATATGTAAGTTGTGTTAAAGTGCTTGATGAAAGGCCAGCTTCATTCATATTACCACTTGAAATAATAAGAACAGTGCAAGAAACTAGAAGCAGCCGAAGGAAGAGAAACAGCTCAATATTTTTAGCTAATTAGAGCTGTGAAAAGACTGCAATGAGGTCATATGTCCCTATTACATATGAACATTTAACTTACTGTATCAGGCAAAGAAACAAGGGAGATGTGGACTGTGTGTTCACGTTTCTACACAATGAATATATACTTCTAAACTCACATGACAGAGAGAGAATGCATCTACTCTCCTTCAATTATATCCCTGAAGCCTTCCTTCTAGCATGTGATGAGTTTTCCATGCCAATTTAAACATACTGTTTTCATAAGCATCATTTTCTATAAGTTCGCAAACTACTTCTGCTGGAATCTAAATCCATTCAACTTTGTATCTCTGCCAAAAATATTAGCTACATTGTGAAGAATTTAGGTACTTTCTGTCAGTTGTCTCTATGGTGTTTTCTTACAAAAATTGTTCTAGAAATAGAATGCTATTGTAGATAATTAAAGTGTCCATTAATTATTGATTCCTTCCAAGTCTTCTCTCATGGCATGGCTAGGGTTTTTAAGGGTTTAGTAAGATTGGCAGGTGGTACTTTACAGAGTTGGATCAAGCACTGTTCAGATGTTCAAATTCCTTTCTTGAGGGTAAGCAAACAGTCCACTGAATGCTAATGCAGTAGTGCAGCTTCTGTACCCCACTCACACACTTAATAATCCAAATGCACTACTTTTAAGTATTCCTGGTTCAACTCTGAAGAAGCTCCACTGGTACTTTGTAATCCTTATCAGAAACCACTTTTCAGATACCTGTCCACCAGCATCCTGTGTATTATAACCTGGTTTTTCTTGGACACAACAGACGTTAAAATACTCAGAAATTTACAAAGGAAGTTTGATGAACACTCACACATCATATCCATCAAACCAAGCATAAAATGTTCTACTTTTCTTTACATAGACTTTCAGCATGCTGACTTTCTGTATTCTAAATATTCTTCTAGCTTTTGCATGAGCTCGGTCATTTGTTACCTAACTTACCTAAAAAGTAGACACACTATTACTCATATAGTATAATCAATCTGAGACCATCTATGCACTCTTGTCTTCCATATGCTATCTTAATCAAACATTCTAAAATCACATGTGCTCATTTTGTTGCGAATGCAACACTTGGTGCTAACTTATGTTGAACTCATATAAAACACTGAAATTTTGTTTGTTTGTTTTTAATTAAGAATGCTTTTGAAGTTAAAATCCCTTCATTCTTTACCTAAAAACTCCCTTTGCAAAAAAAAAAAACAAAACAAAACAAAAAATATCTTATTATCCATATTATAATGTATTTTGTAAAATACCTCTTCTGAGCCAGGTTATAAGAACCTTTTGAACTTGTTCATATTAAGGGATTTGACATCTAAACCAAGCCATAATATCTTAGTAAGCAGGTATGTGCATTAACATTTGAAAATGTAAACTCTTTCATTCATAAGGTAAAATAATTGCTTGAAAGGAACAAAAAAAAGGCACCTAAATGCTATGGACCAACAGAATCGAAGATGTAGCCTTGTGGCCCATATAAATTTTTGTGAATTTAAACTAAAAGTAAACCTCTTTATTTCCATGAGTAAACGAAACTGTCTTTCTTGGAAACAACAGATGTTCAACTCTGTGTGTATGTCTGCATGCTTTCCAGAAATTATTTTCCTTCCAGTATAAAGGGTAAAGACTTTCTCATATTTATTGCTTATTAACTTTGAACCTCCAACTTCCCTATTTTGAAAGGACAACCAGAACAGAGATGGCTCATGTGAGTTTATTTGCATGCCCATCTCTCTGAGCTTGAATGGATTGAGAGGTCATGGGATATATTTATTGTTTATTGTTCCTTCTGTAATTAATATGCTCTTAGAGTAATTAACACATTGTATTGAATGAATAAATATATAAACGAATGAATAAAAAGGTCACACAATTGAAAATCAATACAGGAACAAAGAGATGGTCTTGAAATAATTAACCAACTTCCTCTCTGGTTGCAGAATTCCTCTGCCAGTCTTTTGTGCACTGTGTTGAGCTGATTACAGATTAAAGTAATTACAGTGCATTCTTGATTACTGGCATGTGGTCTAGCTATTTTGTGGATTACCTATCACAACTAATTCCCAACTTATCTGCTGCCACCCAGCATATGTCTGAGTTTCAGTCAGCCTCGCTGATAACAGATGTGTGCTTCAGGAAAGCACATTTATGTTGATATTTCTGTTGAGAATATATAATTTCAAAATTCATTCTTGTGGGGGGGGGTGAAGAGAAAACTAACAAGCATTCTGAAAAAAACATAGAACGCTTTCTTTTTTTAATTGTAAGAATCTTTTGTGTGCCAAATATAAAAGTTTAATCTTTTCCAAACTTCACTAATGAGTATATGAAGCACAAACATAAAAATTTAATAACCACAGGCCGACTTCCTTTTGAGAGCCATTCACCAATTAGTGTATATAGAGCAACCTTTGTGTTTTAAGAAACTTTGGGAAATAGTATACCAATCCTTGTCCAATATCAATCTTTCAAGGTACTAGACATAAAAACACATAAAACAGTATAAAGCAGTGTTTCTCATTTGAAGTTCAATGATTCTTTGTTGCAAGGGCCTAGTGACAACATTACAATGTTCAGCAATATCCGTGGCCTTCTCTCACTAGATGCCAATAACACCAGGCTACACATAACAACCCAAAATGTCTCCAGAGAAAGGAGATATTGCCCTGGAGGTACAGTCACCATCAGTTCCAAAATACAGAGGGACAGCCACATAGGATGGAGATTAGAGATTTGAGAACAGCTAACTGCGTAATCGGGGAATGAGGCATCACTTTTTCTGGGCAGAAAACCAATACAATATCCTCTTCGTTCCATAATATTTTGGAACAAGGGGAAGTTATTCCCTAACTTCTAGGCAAAATTCCAATTCCCTTTAGTGGTTTTCTGATCCCAGAACACACATGAATTTGAAGAGATCTTTGAAGTTGCAAAAGGGACACATTTGTTAATAATGTTAAATCAGTCAGGGAAAATATAAGAATCCCCTTTAAGTATTTTTAATAAATATGAAGGAATTTATTTTACTTTAATATTTGTCCCCTGCTTATGATTAGAAGATTATTATTTTCCATTCCTTTTGATCACATTGTTCTGTGTATTCTTGTGACAAGAATTGGTTTCTGTAATCACACAGTACCAACCTACACTGCATCATCTCATGGAACTCATGCTTTGCTATGGATGTCAGAGTGTGAAGAGACAGACTAAGTTCAAATGATGCTGCACTTGATCTCACTTATAAACTTCCTATTGTTGAGCCCAGAGAAGCTGCAGAGCGAGGAGATGAAAAACAAAATGAAACCCTAGATCTTTCTTTGCATTTATTTAAAACCTACAATAACTGATGAATTAGCAAAGCTAGCAAACACCACAAGGACATTTGCAATTGGCATAAGAGATCATCTTGGTAAGAACACTGCATATATTGCCTGTTTTAACATGTAATTCAAAAAAGAATTATTTCAAAGAGAAATTTCTAAAATTGATAATAGGCAAGCCATCAATCTTACAATCTACTCTCACACAAGTGGTTCAGGATCTCATTCTCTAGGAAAGAAGTAAACAAACATCCATCCCTTTATTATAGCACCCGATAACAAACCAAAATAGATACCAATAAAGCCCATCTTGGAGAACCATCTGGGATGACTTTTACAAAATAAATGAACAGTTACTTCCAAGAATGTGGGTTATCCCAAAGCAAATAATCTGCCAAAAAGTCTTGCCCCAACATTCATATGACTTCCACATAGTTGCACAGAAGGAGTCATGTCCTTCAGTTGATCTGTCAAAAGCAATGTATTCTAGCTCCTCAAATCTACATGTAATTGTGGAAGAATTATAGAAAGTGGTTCAGGGTACAGGCTAGAGCAGCAGGATGTCAGCTGAGGGCCCAGTGACACTTCCAAACCCTTCTTCCTATGAAAGACTTTCAATTGTCACAAGTCTAATCTAAGGGTCTTTTGCAAGCAGTCTCTGGATTTCAGATAAAAATAAAGGCTAATTTCCTCAGAGGAGAGTGCTATATGACAGGTTGCCCAAATTCTCACCATGATTTCATGTGCTGCAGTAGAGATGGGTAATGGCAAGAATGTTTCCTAAGTCAAAGTTAACATGATGTTGGCAATTTAAGTCAAAGAAAAGAAATTCATTATGAATTAGAGAGTTTGAGGGTTTGAATTCTATTTTGTTATTTTTTTTTATTTTTTTTCCATTTTCCATTTTTGGAAGTTAATTAGACTTCTGGCTTCTATTACCATTACAAGGTTCCACAGTATATACACCCTAGTCACCAACAGTGTCTTATGATTACTTTCAAATTTAAAAAAATGTATTATGGGTAAACTAGAAACTAAAGTACAAAAATTCAGGAAACATGGGAGGTTACTCAACCATACAAACTTTATCTTGACTTTTCTCTGTTTAGTGATCAAGTGAAGGCTAGAATAGAAAGATCCTTTTCCTGGCTCCTTTCACCATTAATATTAGTTATATTAGACTATTTAATTTGGTTTTAATAGGAATATAATTTTATATGCCATAAATTCACATGTCACTTATATTTGAAACTGAGGACTAAAATGAAGCAGTAATTTAACTCTTAAAAATAAATTACAAAAACATGGCAAATATATATCTAAGTAGTTAAGGCATGGCCTCTTGTTAACCAAAATATGACACTTTGCCAGTAAAAAGATGAGTTAAATAAAAATTTTACACACACACAAACACACACACACACATTTGCAGAGGTGCTAACTTTAGATTTTTCAGCAAGAACAATGATCAAAGGAAAGATCCACAAGATACTACCAAGTAAGGTGTATTGCATAGAATGATTAACAAAGAAAGTTCTGTGTGCATATGTAAATGTGTGTGTCTTGGGTCTAAGAGACTATAGAAATGTTGTCCAACTGGGCATTAAACCATAACATAGAGACAAATAATCCCATGCATTAGCTCTCCAAACTACTGCCAGGTTTCTCTAATTATCATCCTTACAGACATATCATTCCTGAATACATACTTTCTAATACTAAGGAATCCAAAACAAGAGGGTTGGGTTAATTCAGGTAAGCATAATCACCTTCACCAGAAAAACAATTCCAGATTTTTTTCTGTGGGTGTGGAATCATGACTAGCATCATTCTCACACACAAGCAGACAGTACTTGATGCTTGCTAGGTGGAGCTGTCATATAATATAGAAGGCTCAACAGACAGGTGGCATATGGATATCTTTTCCTAAACTATCAGGTTGATAAGATCATCTTAAAAATTAAGTCTATTCAAACACTTTTTAATATGCTAGGAACTACGGGGTTAAGATGTGAGTTTTAACTGCTTTTTTTTGAGATCATGCTATAAATACATCATTCACCCTTTTTTTCCCTCTCTCCAAACACCTCTATGCGCCTCCCTGATCTCTTTCAAATAAATGGAATCTATTTTTCCATTTTATTCTATTTTTCTTTTATTGAAAATATTTTTGTCCATAAAACATATTCTAATTATGGTTTCCACTCCTCCAATACTTCCAAGATCTGCACTCCCCCTCCCATCCAAATCCACCCCTGTTATGACTCTCATTAGAAAACAGGCATTTAAAAAATAATAATGAATGGGACAAAACAAACAAACAAAAGTAAAAAGAGCAAGAAACATACATAGATGAGAGACACACATGTCTGTATACACAGGAGTTCCATATAAACAGAAAAATCAGAAGCCATAATATACTCAAAGGACCCACAAGATAAAACAATTAAATTAAATTTAAAAATAGCTTATATGCATATATGTGTATGCATATGTTCCTAAGTATAATTTGTTCAGTCTGTACAATGTTACTAATTTGTATGTTTTCATGACTGACCATTTGGCCATCCAATGGTATTAGTATACCCTTCCCTGCCGAAGACTATTTCTCTAGGTCTTAGCATTCCTTACTTGACTGTAGTTCTTTGTGAAAGGTTGAGTCCTTATAATCTTGCCCCCTTCCAAATTATAAAGTTAATTGCTGTCCTTGTTCAGCTGATATTTACATAGTCATGCTGGTGAGGCTTAATGGGTGGAGTTTCTTAAATTCTTATGATACACAATCTCACAGCAAACTCCCTGATATTATGCTCTTATTATTTCACTACCTTTTCTGCAATGTTCCCGGAGCCTTACATGTGGGTGTTGTTTTGTAGATATATCTATTGTGGCTGGACTCTACTACTTCGATTTTTTTTGTAATGGTCTCCCTCTTTTGCAAAGAGAAGTTCCTTTGATGATAGGTAAAGACTACACTTATCTGTGGGTATAATGAAAAATATTTAAAATTTATTTTGAGACAGTACTGTTTTATTAAAGTGTTGGTTGAAGATTCTCCAAGATCCAAGACTTCAAAATCCCTGAGTAGTGAGTTGGCTAGAGTTCTAGTACCAGACATTATTTCCTCTTGTTGAGAGGTCTTAAATCTGATCAGAGAGCTGTGGCCAAGATGCTTTCTCTCTGAAGGCTAGCTTTCATGGTACTATTAGACACCACAGAAAGCAACCATCAGTCCACCAGCTATGATGTCTAGGAAATACAACAATTTCCAGCATGGTATAATAACCCTATGTTGGTAGTAAGTAAAAGTGTATTTTTAAAAGTGATTTTGAGATATAAGATAATTACACAAATACAGCATTAAGATGATTTCAATATGGATGCATGAGTAATTGTGGTAGCAGATCCATATTTACTTTAACCCGAAGTATTTTAAACAGATAATAAACCCCACAGTGTAAACGTCATAAATGTGGAAATTACGCTAATGGCAGTGCTGGCTGGTAAAACTCTAGCCAGGAAATCTAACCTAAAATATCTCCATTTGCAAATACATGTAATACCAAAACAGTCAAAACACCAGGAAGCAATATTTTTATGCCCACCAATATTTTCTCTCATCTACTTCATCTTGGCAGTACAAAGAACTTTTTTTGTTATTTTCACAATCAAAGAATTCAACATTTTCCCTTGAAAATTTCTTTTCTTTCTAGACCTTTATTGAAGAAAGAAAGTAAGAGTCTTAGAAAACCTGGTGATATCTGGTGTTCTGTTACTTAAATAAAACACTGTCAAATATTTAGCATCTTTGTCCTCATCCTCATTTCTTCATAATGGGATTGAAAACACTTACCCTTCAGACTTACAAGCATCCAACCTCTTATGGATATGATATTTAAAAAGCCTCCAACACATGACAAGGGCTTTAGTCATTATTTTACTCCAATACATGCTAAAGGTTCTTACTAAAGCTGTAATCATTATTTTCACCAATAATTTTGTTGCTTCTTAGGGAAAAAAATCTGAAAGATTCCTAGTGCTATTGTTTCAGTAAATGTTTGATTGTCACTCTTCTCCTCTGGAACAACTCAAGGCACCAACACATTGAGAGATGTCTTTCTCTTATTTCCCACGTGCTATATTCAAACAGTCTTCTCTCCAATAGCACTAGAAACCAAGTCCTGCTGGGTTTGGATTCAGACCTACCATTTAACCTAGTTCCTTTCCATCCATCGGATGAGGCTGAATCACATAATGCAGAATTGAGCTTTCTTCACTGCACATACAAGGGATGAATATTGATAGCTGTACTTTGTAAATGTGAAACACTCAGAGGGCAGTCCATAAAGATTAGGATACAATGATTGACTTAGTCACATATAAATGTGATCTGATTATGCCTCAAATGATGATCAAATGTTTAAAACATTGAGTTGGATATTGGTATTTTGACATTTTATGTCGCAAATAGCTAGGAAGGAAGGAGCCAGGAAAACATACTTTTGGACAGTAAGAAAAAGTTTTAAAAATGAGAATGCATTAGTCCAACAATAAAATTAACATCCTAAATACAACAGTACTTAAAACAAAGAAGAAAAAGGCTAAAGAGTTATTTGCTAGAAAGAATCCTAGTTATTAATTGCAATGCTTAGTATGAGTGAAATATGTGACTTCTATTTTATTAACTTTTATATGTGAATTCTTAAGCGGGCTCATGTGAAGTCTTAACAAAATAACAAGACAAAGAATTAAATGCTCAGGGGATGCTAACTCAATGGTAAGAAATCAGTAAACAGCTAATTAGCCTAGTTACATGTCCTGGCTTTTGCTGTTATTACCCAAAGAGAGACCCTCTCCTTGCCATTGAGATGTTAATATTACTTACTTACTCAAAAAGTCATTAAAAATGGTCTGTTGTGTGCTTGCTTTTATCTGAATATTTACTTTCCTACATGCCCACTTTTTAATGTTAATTTTAATATAATTTCTCTGCATCCTTTGCTAGAGTTAGAAAATTAAGTTTCCCTTTACTCTTGAGGAAAACCTATGGAAACCAAATGAGAATAAAGAGAAATAGCAAGTTGGGAAGCTCTATGGAAGACTTCAAAAATATTTGCTAAGAACCTTACTGAATAGCTGAAGTGATAAGAAGTCAAGTGCAGCTGAAGTGTAAGAAAACGATAGGATGATTGTAACAATACGTATAAAAACAGAGAGCTAAGAAAGATAATCTAAAGGCCTACACTGAGTTAACAGTTTTTCCTTCACATTTTTCATAATAGGGGAAATGAATAAGGCTTGCTAGGTGTTTATTCACTTCCTGTAGGAAATGGCACTCGAGTATTGCCATACATTTTGGTATGAATCACAGCAGGCAAAAGACAGATATTTGGTTTATCAATAAGAAAGATTCCCCACAGAGCTATGATTGGAAGGAAATTTATGGTTCAGAATAGGAACCATGGATTTGTATAGTTGCAATATTTTTCTGGATATTTAGGGTTTTTGCACTATTAAATTCATAAATATTTTAAAATCCACACAAAATATAAGCATTTGTGCCAAAATCAATGCACAAGACAGCAGACTGGGTGGGGCCTGTGATTTTATTCAAAAAGCAAGGGAAACTGGTTTTTCTAAGAAGCTGATCTATATCAACTGGTTTTTCAGATTCCACAAAATATTTCTAAAATAAATTAAGAGAGAGACCTAGTACCAAGGAACATAGTGGGGGGAAGGGGGTGAACATGGGATGAGAGAAACAGAGTGTCAATTCTCTCACCACCGTCCTGAATTCCTTTTCCTCTGGAGTGAGGAGCAGGGCACCAGATCTAGCATTCTATGGAGCTCAGCTCTTTAGACCCAGCCATGCTGTCAGCAAGCAGGAAGGTCTTAGAAAATCTCCAGGAAGCACTGTAGACAGACATAAATTGAGATTATAATGGAAAACAGCACCACATTAAAAAGAGAGAGAGAGAAAAAGAGAACTTGGCGAAACCACATCCTTTCTGAAGGTGAAGGGGCTGTGCAGTCTTTAACAAATAAGATGCTTGGAGTTAGAGAGATAACTTCCCTCATGTCACCCTCAATAACAATGCTAATGACTTGATGGAAATGGCATCCAGACAGTCTAAAATTGTTAGGTTTCCACAGTATCGTTGATCTGACGCAGACAGCAAAATTAGATTTCTAAAATATGCCTATTAAATGAAAGGCATTCAGAAAACACACCCCAGAAAGAAAGTCAAGTAGCAAAGTTGTCGTGAAATTCAAACACGAGGAGGAAGGAAGTTGTATTTTGACAGTGGGTTTGAAAAGGTTTCACTCAAACATCACCATTAACCTTGTTTTCTAATTTCAGAATGTCTTTCGATGCCTCTCTGTCTCAACTTCCAGGTTGAGTCACCACCACTAACACTGCTTTTTGACAATGGAGATGCCTGACAAAGCGTCGTCATTTTAAGATTTAAGGAGGAAAAAGAACGCTTCTAAAATTATTTGCAGGTGAGGTAGATGTGCAATTTCACAATCCCACATCATAGGATTTGATTTAAAGAAAGAAATCTTACCATCTTACTTTGGTAAGGGCAAAGATTTACATGGTGACAGTCATTAAACTACTGTTTTCAGTAGGCAACATAAACCAGTTTGACTCATGTGGCAACCAATTATAATCCAGATGTATAGTGTCTTAAAACATCTACATGTGAATCGTTTCTAGTTTTAAAGTCATTTACAATTTGAGTGAAGGTTATAGTCCTCAAGTATTAATAGAGTGATTCTGCATGTCTGTGTAAAGCATGGTTTTTAAATGCTACAAGAAGTAAAAATGTTACCCTCACATTCATAGTTGTCTACATGTCTGATTCTCATGGCTGATTTGCAGCTTTTGCATCATAAACATGCAGCATTTCATAAGCTCAAATTTTAGCCAGCATTTCTCCTTTTTTATCCACTCAACTGTCATTCTCAGTGGGGGGATGGGAAGAACATATTTTATTATGAAAACTTGGCTCTAGCAACAGCAAAAATGAACACGTGTACACACATGATGAGGCTGAACTTGCCTCTGCTGAGAAGCAAGATGTAAATATAACAAAGGGTTACTACCAAGATGGCAACCTAGCACAAGATAGAGATAGATGGAGAGAGAGAGAGGAGAGTCTACATTAATCTTGTAAGATTACTTTTTGCCTCATAGTCTGTTCATTCTCTAGGCACCACTGTTCAGATGTACTAAATTTAGGAGTAAGGGTGAGAAACATTTTGTTTAAACCTGACATGGAACTCAC
Organism: Cricetulus griseus; assembly: GCF_003668045.3. NCBI lineage: Eukaryota > Metazoa > Chordata > Mammalia > Rodentia > Cricetidae > Cricetulus > Cricetulus griseus. The sequence continues at coordinate 125,597,240 of NW_023276807.1, read as the reverse complement.
TGTATTTTCTAAAACTGTTCTCATTCCATCAGAAGTAAAAAAATGGGTTCAAGGGAAGAAATCAAGAGGGTTAAGTTCTTACTTGGTACTTCAATAAAATTGCTTGTCATTGCATTCAGCTGCTGATTACCCAGACAGTGCCCCTTCCATTAACTATGCCGACAGCTCCGACATTTTACTGATGGCAGCGGCCATCCAGCAGATTAAAGCACAATGTAGATTTAATCTCCCCAATGACTTGATAGCCTCAAATGAAGGATTCTCAAATTTCATGGTTCTGACCTATTCGGGGTGAAGAAGTGTACTATGAATTACCTGTCCCCTGTCTAGGTAACAAGGGAAAGAACATCATTGGGCTATTCCTGTGCTAACTGCAATGTCTTTCTGAGTTTACCAACATGATCTGCATGCTACAGAGCAAAAGATCACCGTACTTAGCAAATTCTGAGAGATTAATTTGCACTGATAGATTACAGTGCCTCGTGCCAATACAACAAGGTGACAGCAGCAGGTGACAGAGAAGCCAGATTTCAAGAGAGGATCATTTGACTCATGATTAAGGATAACTTCTAGTGAAAGGGATTTCTCTCCCAGGGCAAAAGATGAGTTCACTGCAGACAGCAACAGTGCCTACTGACAGGCTCAACTTCACACCAAATGTGTATGTCCTGTCATACTGTCTTGTTAAAAGGACAATGGACAATGAATATCTTAGGAAAGGCGAAAACCAATAGCATAAAAAAAACCCACCAAAGCTGGATGCTGAATGAAGAAACTATTTTACCTGTATGCTGTGTCATGAGTTTGACAAATCAGACATCTTTAGAAAGCCTTAATTCATGTTCTGTTTTCCCTAACTCAAGCAGATTAAATTAGAATCTGTTATTCTGCAATAGTGCTGCCTGTTCATAAGCACTGCAACAACCTGCAGCTTCCTGCCCTTGTCAGCAGACCCAGAAATATCACAGCAGTAGATTATGTGGACACTGAAGATTAGTAACTGCCTTCAGAAGGCAAATCCTTCTCTAGTCACTATGCAGAATGGAATGAAGCCTGAGTAGGTCTAGGTAATAGCTACCTCATGATGGCAGGTGAGGTGCCTAACTCAGAGCCAGAGATATCCTGATCAGGGCACAAATAACAATACTTGGTTCATCAGAAAACAGCTTTTAAAAAAATATTACAAGGAGAGTAAATTTTCTACTTGAGTACTGTCAAGAAATTCCTGCCATCAACCTACCCCTACAACTTTCCACCCTCCTCCTTTTCCACTTCTCCAATTCCTTCACACATATTTCCATGGCAACCAAGAATAACTATAAAAATTTAGACTCCTGAGTGGCATTCACAGAGGATTTGCATTGCTCCAGTCTTTTGCCTTTCCAACGATTACTTCTACCTTTTCCTTCATACCGTCTTTCTCTCAAACACCCTTCTTGAAGGAAATCAATCTCTGAAATCCTGTTTTTGCCTTTAAGAAATTGAGAGGAAGATAAAACTAGATTAACTTAGAGACAAAGAAAACTAACAACATTTTTCATATACTTAAGTGGGGAGTTTGTTCAGATACAGTAAGTCCCACAATCTGGGAGCAGTAGCACTGGTGAGAAGTAACCCTGTTCTTTTCACTCTGGAGTCGATGCCTAGCATCTGGAGGTATAGTTGGCATCTCAACTGGAAGCTATGGGAGGGACTGACTTACTGTGGGCCTGTAGCGAATGGATAATGACTAAGAATTCTGCTAAGCATGCCACAATGCATAGAGAAGCTCATTAAGAAAAAATTATGCCATCTAAGATATCCACAGTGCCAAGACTGAGAAAACCTTATCTAGCTTATAAAAGGGAAACAATGGGATGTTTTTATTAGATGTTCTTTTAATAGAAATTGTAATCAAGTTTAGATTATATCTTGAAATGTCAAAGCCAGTGTATTAACAATTGTTTTTCTTTCAAAATTCTATTCTCTGCTCAAATACACCATGAAACAAAATGTTTCCAGTTCTACACAGAATTGGAATTTACTATCATCACACTTCATTTTACCTTGAAATGTTAATTGCTGTACACCAGGCCTGCATGGTTGATTTAAATTTACATTTGCTTTTAAATTTGATTAATCTGATCTCTTTGGAGCTAATTCTTGCATATCTACTCAGACAGAAAATGTGCTTTGGAGTACACAAGAGCTTTCTTTAAAAATCCATTTAATTTTGATAGTTATGTAGATAGTTTTCATATCCAAAGTGACTTTTAGCTCGAAGCATAAAATAATAAGAGATGCTAAAAGAAAAATAAACTGTGTCATCAGTTATATTGGGTCTCTGTCCTAAACAGCTTAGGCATGCTGTGACACTAATAAATACAAGAGAAAAATAAGTTTCAAATTATGTCCATATTTCAGGAAATTCCAACTCTTACAAAAACCCCACACATTTGACTACAAGATAGTTATATTAAATCTGAGTGTGCCTTCTCAGGAGTTTATATGACTACCTACACAAAACCACTGCCTGTGTTAGCCACAATTTACAACTTACACCATACTGATGGGACACTCCAATTGAATATTAGGAAATGTGGACCAGAATTAAAGTTACCTCTTTATCTCTAACAGTCTACAATTTCTCCATGAACTTCTCCTCACATCTAAAATAGAAATGGCAATCCTATCAAGTACCCATCTCCCTCACATTTCTTAGCAGGTCTGTCTATTCAGTCATGTCAGTTTCCCAATACATTAATCTACCACAGAATCCTTCTCAAGGTACCACCCCAGAAAGATAACATCCATTAATCTCCATGAAGTTGCAGGTAAGATGAAGCCCCTTTGATGTCTGGATAAACATCTAAAGTTCAATGGTAGAATTCCTGCTCTTCAGATGAGTTGAAACAATGTCCTTGAACTGGGCTTTTCTGGTTTTGTTGAGCACAAGAAAATTAAGACTAAAATCTGTTTCTAGAATGTTCAATGAGGAGCTGCTTAACCTTAGCCTTCACCTCACATTTGGTCAGGGCAAATGAAACACCAAAGACAAATGTGGAAATTTGGAGGTCATAATATTATTAAGTAAATGTTGGATCAGCAAAGTTTTAAAGTCTTTCCTCCTTCAGGGAATTTTCAGAAGGACCATTATGATTCAATAAGAAACGTCAAGTAGAGCTGTTTGATTTGATCACCAAGAGGTTTTCCCACACTCCCACCATTTTGGTTAACATATTAATAGCCTGAGATACTTCAAGTAGTCTCAAGAGACAGTTTAAGATTCTATCTGATTAGGTGAAGTAGTACTGCTGAAGGACACAGTCTCCTCTAGCATATCTGAAGCCATTAATTGAAGGGACCACTGTCTAAGATCTTGAATAATTATTTCACCATCCTCTAATGCCCTTTCCCTTTTGCTTTCCTGACATTGACACTCTTGCTAAGTTTTTACTTCATGTATCTATGAATACCTATATACAAACAAAGGGCCTTTGCCACCCTAGGGTGGTTCCCTACCTTGGCAACTCATGCCTTGGCATGGAGTTACTGTTTTATTATAGCCCCTTAAATGAAAAAATTCTATAATGGCAGTGTTTTCATGTTTTATCCAATATTTTCAGCCAACAGGTTTCTTCTCATAGATTATAGCTGAAGATTACCTTAAGGAAAACCAATGACTTTGTTTAACTTGAAGCAATCACAATGTCAGCTGAATTTTATGATTGTTAGTTTTCAGAAGGTGACCACTATAAATCACCATTTCTAACTATCTAAGTGTGTCCCGATATTGACATACACTGTTTCATTGGCCATCACCTTTGTCAACTGAACAATATGCTTTCAACGAAAAATAAGCACTAATTTAGGAAAGGTTTACTCTTTCAATTCAATTGGATGGGAAGATGAAAACATGTTCTGTTGAGGCTATTTGCTGAAAATACACTAGCATACACATGATTTCATTTAGACCACACAACTGTCTTTACCTAACTGAAACAGCTTAAGTGCTAAGATGTCAGATAATTTGAAGATTCACTTCATTTTCAGTCACTTGCCTTCAAGAAAGATAAAGACACATGCTCTTCTTGCTTGGCTTTAAAATTGAAAGCCATTGATACTCTCTTTTCCTCAATGACATTTAATGAACATTCTCAAATAGGATGTTTGCTATATCACAGAATGCAAAACCCAAACAAAAAATCCTTTTGGAAACTGATAAACTTTAGTTTGAATGGATTTTTACACATAAAATACAACTTTTCACAAGGTCGAATATTAATTGTAGAAACTGTATTCAAAATGAAGTGTGACAGATTTTAACTTCAGATCAGTCCTACTAGACTATCCCTTGAGGTATTCTGAAAGGAATTTCCCCAATAACAACATGCGTTTATGTATTGTACATCAACATAAAACACACTCAGTTTCACAGCACATGAAGGGAATTTGCAAGGTCATGAAGATAGCATCAGTCATATAAAAGAAGACTACATATTTCTAAAAGCACTGTTGTTACATTCACTTTATAATGGATTTCCAGGGAAATACTCCTGTTCTTGCTCTAATATTATCATCAGGCATAGCAAGAGACTAAATAAAAAGACATCCAATATACATCATCTTGCTCTTGGGCAAACAACTAGAAGCCAAAAATTATGAAGGAGAATCTTGGCAGCAGAAGCAGAAAAGCAGGACTCTAGAGAGAGAAAGAAACCATAAAGGCTATGGGGAGTTCACAGGATTTGTCAGGGAATTGTTGCTGAGAAATTTTATGTGTGGGGAGGAATAGGCTTGTGGTTGATGAGAGTAGCTAGATTTGGGAGATGAGTGATCAACCACACAGTAGGGTCTTGGCCTAGGTCTCAGTGCCTTATATCCTAGAAAGTGGAGGGTCAAGGTTCAAACATGGGTGCCATAGGCAGCAAACAAGTAAACAAATAAGTATGAAGCACAGGTGGAGAGTTCTGCAGTCTACTAACAAAACCAGGCTAGAATATCATTCCTAGCCTTGACTAAAAACAGACTCAGTCATTTCAGTGAAGCTATCTGAACGCCAGTTTTCTCATTTATAATATGAGGTGAAACAAAATTATCTCCACACCTATTTCTAGCACAAATAGTCTATGACTTGTTCAGAGGAACAAGATGAGTAGTTATCAAAATTGGAGTTCTGGTGAAGAGAAAAAAATCAATATCTAAGTAGACTGAATGCTGAGCCATCACACTGCAGTTTAAAAGCCCATTCTGAAGTCTGCTGTGAAGACTGGGTAAGGACAATGAGATACAGTAAGGCCTATCTGACCACACGCAATGGATATGAATGTCAAGGATATTTCTCAGTTGACAACTTCACATAAAAGATGTGTGTTTTAATTGCAATAAAGCCAGGTTTTATGAGAGGAGCTTATAACTATTGTCTGTTGTACAAAAGCAAAGCAAGCAAACAAACAAACAAACAAAAAAAACAGTTGGGAGCGACATGAAGAAATATATAGACAAAGAATAAAAAATAAAGGGTCCAAAAGTGGAAAAGTAGCAGGAAGGAAGGAGCAGAACAAAAGCAACCTTGCTACAAATCATGTAACATTACAGATGGTTAGAGTCCTGGCAGGAATGCAGTTCTCAAGGGAAGGATTGTGACTTGAAGTTGAAAAGTGAAGACCCAGGTCCCAGACTAATACAGATACATCTGTGCTGGCAGAGAATAGAAACCCTGTTCTGCTTTGGATTCCAGAAATAGAAATGAAAGAAATATCAAAGAGGAACAGGGAACTCAAGTGATTCTGTGCTCGAAGAGGAGGCCGATGTGGGGGTGTTAGTGAAGAAAATGATTGATAATTTAAATGTAGTGAATTAGACCTCTCAAAAGAAACAACATATTTATGTTCTACACACAAATTGAGATCCAGAAAGGTGAGATAAGCTAACAGAATTATGTGGTTATTTAATTTTGAATTATGTGGTTATTTTAATATATATTTTAATATATATATATATATATATTAATAGCTTCATCTCTAAGCACGGAGGCATGAAGAAATGAATCCAGGTACCTGCCATCCAGAGTCGTCCCTACCATTAGGACAACAGCATCTTGTATGCTACTGAAGCTGTGACCTAAGACACAGTGGTTTGTAAGAAGGAAGGATACTAAAAGGCACATAAAGGTCCAGAAGAGACAGTGTCCTCCTGCACTTAAAACGGGAAGCTCCTTTAGTCATCTCACAGAGTTGCCCCACATTTGACCTTGAGACAGTGACTTTAAGTTAAAAATCAGAGGTTCATCAAGGTGTGAGGTGGTAGATGCACTTGAGAGGAAGAAGACAGAAGATCTCCACAAAATCAACACCACCAAAGGCTACACAGTGAGACTCCATCTTTTAAAAATCAGTAGAAATAACAAAAATTGAATGGGTCACATGTTCTTTATTAGTAGAAATAGAAAGGTGAACTCACATGTTCTTTATTAAGAGTCATTGACTTCCTCAAGCTTGGTCTTCATTTTGGGAATTGAGGTGGGAGTTGACTCCTCTCATAAATAAGCACACGACTGCCAAAATGTCAGGTTTTATCTCCAAGAATGCTACCTTAGATGTCAGTGTTTCATATAGCTATTTGCATGATAAAAATGCACATTCCTCTGCTACTATTTTCTCTACCAACATGCCATAAATTACTGAATGTTTTTATTCTTGGAATGAAATGTTAAAGGCCAATGAGACTTATTAGCAAGGAAAGAATATTTAAGCATCTTCTTTTAAAATCTATAAAGAACATAGCATGATTTCTCTAAAGGATTCAATCTAACCAGTGAGCTTTTCCATTTTATAATTAGTAACAAGAAGAGGTCTTAAGGAAAGAAAATAGCATTTCAAAGACCCATAGCTAGGGCTAGTTTATCACCTAGCTAGGATAGTCCAATTTTAATTGCATATTTAGGTCATTGGCTGTAAGTGCTGATAAGCCGTTACCATGAAGCATCCTAAAATCAATAAAGAAAATGTTAGAACGAGTAGGAAGTTGTAAATGGAAATGTTAAGAGATTCTTAACTATGCTGTCTTAAATGCTACTGTTGGAACACAAACTGAACTTTAAGCATGATTTAGCAGAACTGGGGAAAGAGAGACCTCTGAACCACAGCATTTATTTTCAATTGTACTGAAAGCTAGCAGAGTTGTGTTTGTGCCAGACTAATTTAGCTAAGAGTAAAAGTATTCATTTAGGCACACAGCCCTCATTGCATCTGTCCTCATCTAAGAAAGAAAAAAATAAATACAAAGGAAGATGGAATACCCCCGCTGCAAACCACTCTAAAACTGCTCAAAAAATTTCCATTGTGTATGCCACAGAACCTTAGCAGTGAGACAAACACATTAAAAACTCAATTAGGCAGACAACCACCTGATCATCCAACAACTACTCTTCTTGCTTTCTGACGACCCATCTCCCTGTTTACGCAAAATCTTTCCAATTTTACAGTGTATTTTGAGCTGCCACCCAGCCAAAGGACAGCTACTTGAAAAGTTATGTTCTAGATTCTATATTTCAGATTACTAGTAACAAACTACAACTATTTTGGAAAACAGTTAATAATAAAAAGGAAACTTTATAGCACGTTGCATACAAGTTTATGATGTACATATCCCCATTGATATGCAGTCGATTAAGTATACATTACATGCAAGAGAGAGCAATACAGCTCATTCGAAAGAACATGCTGTCTCAAAGCAATTTATCAAATATATATCAAGAATTGCATATGGAAGGAGTTTTCATTCTTCCCTGTAAAATGATTTTTAGAGTAAAATTCTACCACTATTGACATTATTTTAATCACTGTCACTCCCAGGTGATATATTGCTGGATCCAGAGATGAAAGGGTAATGGCAATTTAAAGAAATAATAATTATAAAAACAATGATAACAGTAATATAGTGGAAAAGAGGAGATAGGAGATAGGATTTTTAAAACTGAAAACAAAAAGCTTTTCTAAAATACAGAATTCAATTCTCTAAAAATAAAATAAAAATCACACCGTAGTTTATTTATAAAACCATACACTATTAGAAGCAATTGTAAGATTAACTTACTTATAATTTTCAGCAGATTTCAACTAGTAAATCCCATCATTCTTTAAAGACTATGCCAATAGATCATCTATGTCGTGTTGAAGAGATCCTAGTTAACTGCAATAATTTAACAACGTATTGCTCACATCGCATTATGCCTTTGTCTATGTGAAGGCAAACAAACATTTTGGCAAACAGACATTAATGCATGTGGGTGTGGGCAACAGTTCCTTCGCAGGACAGCTGGATGAGCCCTGTAACAACGTTCCAGCCAAATGTTTATTCTAAAGCCTTCTGGTGTGAAACAGGAAGGGAGGCCTGCCACTCTGGTTTGAATCGTCCCCTAATGCAAAAAAGCCAGACTGCTAGTAGTGGATGCTCACACACATTTACTTGGAGTGAGTGGGTCCAAATCTGCAAGTGTCTTTTGTTGATCTATCTCACTCAAAACAAAGAAACATGAAAGCCCCAAATCTGTCAATCACACAAATGTGAATAAATGTAAAAACACCTTGTTTTGGACTTTATACCTTGTCTCATAAAAGTCTGATTTCTACTTGTAGGACTTGGGACAAATGCTATAATACACATATTTATGGCATATGTTTGAACAACAGTAAAACACAGTTGCCCATGTTTATCTTTCTAACCACAGTTCTCTTGACATGTTTTGTAATGTCTGGAGCTGGTTTTGATCATTAAAGCTTTAATGGCACTACTGGAATTTAGGAGACAAACATCAATAATTTCAGAAGCCCTACTGCACGAGAAAGACACAGACATGCACATGCACAAACGCACGCACACGCGCGCGCGCACACACACACACACACACACACACACACACACACACACACACGGAAAAATAATGAACAAAGTGAAAGTAAGAATAGTGCTATTGCTAGACACCCTGTTGGCTACAGTTCACATAGCTACTGACCATATAGGGGTCTCTAACCAAACAGTTTTAACAAATTGATAGATAGTATGACTGATGATAAAATTATTTTTTAAAAAAAATTATAAATCAAATTTAAGTTGGAAATCACTTCTTGGTCCTGGTGTTAAGAAATTGTACTACTGTTGGAGAGGACCTGAGTTCACTTACTATCTCCCCACATCGGGGAGCTCACAACTGTCAGTAACTCCAGCTCCAAGGGGATCCAGTAGCTCTGTCCTTTACAGTCTCATGTATTCACCAACAGACAGACAGACAGACCCACTCAAAAATATTTTTTTGTGAAAAATAAAGCATTGTCTGTCTCTCCTTTCCTCCCTCCCTTCCTCCTTTCCCTGTGTGTGTGTGTGTGTGTGTGTGTGTGTGTGTGTGTGTGTGTGTGTGTGTGTGTGTGTGTGCTGGTCCTGGCTTTCCACCTTGTTCAGCACAAGGTCTCTCTGGTGTATTTCTATTATCAACAGCAGGTCCCAGGCCTAAAGCTTCTGAGGACTTTCATATTTCTGTTTCCCAACTCTCCCACAGGAGCACAGGGATTATGGATCCTCACTCTAAACTCAACTCACACATGGGTTCTGTGAATTTGAACCCAGGTTTTCATGCATATTGAGTACTTTTACCAACCAAGCCATCTCTCCAGCCCTCAAAAATCATTACTTAAACACTTTTAAACAGCATCGAGTTAATTGATTTCTAGTTTCCTAATACTTAATAAAAGACATGGTAAAACATCTCTTTCTATTTACATTTACATGATATTTGTGTGTGTGTTTTTAAATTTTCAGGCATGCTACCACATAAACAGAGTCATTTGATTACAAAAAATCACATATCATGTAAATGTATCATGAAATGATACTCATTTTTCTAAAAAAAAAAAAAGAAAGAAAAAGAAAGAAAAGAAAAAAATGGTGTGATCCACACCTAATGACCTCTGAGCAAATGTCAAGCAAGTTTCCTCCAAGCTTTCTAAATTATACTTTCATCCCAAAATAAAACACCTCATAATAGCAACCAAAAGAAATGTGAGAAGCAATGTTTTCCATCAAATGTAGCATCTGTCCATGCCTAATCTGGTGAAAGAACCAGGGTACTGTCAATGTGTTTCACCTTTTGTGACCGGTATGTAATAAAAACCCTCAAATTAAGTAGATTGCATTTTAACTTAGATAAACTAATAGCACAATTAGAGCTCCACATAACTCACCATTACTGCTCTAAAGGAAATCACTTAAGTATTTAAGCTCTTTAGAGCAACTTCAGGATAATGACAAAACTCTCCTGAAGATTTGTGGTGTTGGTATTGGTGGTAGATTAAGTGGAGGAGGCTTCTCATTCCAAGAAGAGTTTTTTGTGGTCAAAACTATATACAGATACTGGAAGAAAAAAACATGCTCAAGCACAAGGTCAGAGGCCAATTCTTCCAGATTTTAAACCTTGAGGAATGCAATTAAAATGACTGGACTTAGTTATTAGATGTAATAATGTGCAGTGTTTTCAATACCCTTACTGTTCCATAGTAAAATTTACTCCATTACTATACAGAAAGGTTCATGTTGGAATTCTTGTTGAAGCAGCACTACATATAGTATATACATGAATAAATATTGCCACCCTGTGCGTACTTGATTTGAGAAACAAAATTTGTAGCTATGAATCTATGTCATCTTCCATGCTCTCTAATTAAATACAGTCTTGGAGATGATAATCCTGAGGGAAACAGGAAGCAGCCACCCTGAGTCCCTGAAAGTCAAGAATAAATGAATTCCCAAGGTTTGCTGATGACAGACTAAAAAGCAGACATTTGAACATCTTATTCTACTGTAATCATAGCTGAGTACACCAGGGGAAGCTAAACTGCTAACCGTTCTTTTGTTCATCCACACAGTAACTTCGTGATGGGATAAGGTAATTTTGAATGTTTGGTTAGTACCATGAGGGACACAAGGAAGCTCTATTCACTGACATAGTTTTCAATGATATTTTTCATGCTTAATTCCTGTCTATGCAATTAAGTAAGAGGCAATTGAAACAGTCAGAGGTCTCATTCAGATTCAGTGCAGGAGAACTCTCCACAGGTGGCAATGATTTTAAAAAGCCCCATATGAAAATAAACTGATGTTCTCATCTCCCTAACTAAGGAAAGTTTCAGACATTGAAGACAAAAACAAAAACAAAACAAACAAACATGGTGTGAGTAATGCAAAATGCAAAATAGATTTCGGTTGTCAGGATCATTTATACAGGTGTTTCTGGGTAGTACAGTTTCTTTTACCACTGAGATCTATAGGAAAATCATCACTCTGGATGTTTTCCTGACATTGCAAAAGAATTTTAAGTGTCTAACACAGGGAAGTCCTTTCTGCCTCTAAGAGAAAGTACAGTCCATGTAAACATTTTTAAATAGATTGTTGTATGGAAAAGAAGAGCCCATTCAAACTGTGATGAAGAGGTAAGTTGCAGTCACAGCCAAATGCACTATAGGTCTCTAAAGGACAGAGTGTAGGCAACTGTGGGAACAAGTTTGTTCTTTAGGTTATTTGTTAAACTGAGCTAGGATATATTCCAGTTGTATGTTGACTTGGTCCCTCATAACAGACAAAATCACAAGAAGAGAGCAGAACTAAAAAATGGAGGAAGTTTGTACAAATAACCTGTATACCATCAACTGGAAGAACTATGTCTGCTTTATTGCAAATTTGCTACCTAAAATATAGAATGTTAAACATGTTAATTCCAAAGAAAAGGCTGTTTATTAAAAAATGAGAAAGAATATACAACCCAAACAATACATACCTGGTCATTGCTCATACTCAAAGTGTAAAATGTTAAGTGTTCATTCTTTTTAGTTGTTTATCACTAGTTAAGCTCCTATTATATTTCCATGGCTGTAATTGCTTAGTCTATAGTATCAAACAAAATAAAGATCAATCTTTCCTTTCATATAAGAATTGGCAAGGGGATTGGCTAAAAGTAATAATAATAAAATCAATGTACAAACATGCAAATACCAGAGAAAAAGTACTCTGAAAACAGTAAAGCACACTTATACTAACATTTCCACAGCTGCTCAACCCAATGTGCCCCCTTGCAACTACCCTTTCTCAGTTTACCTCCAGAATGATTCTGCTAAGTCATGTGTTCCATTGTGCCAGAGTCAGCCTAGATATCCCTCAGTACAGATGACAGAATACAAGCTAAGGGCCCTGGCAATGCAGACATTCTTAATGAGCCTTCCCTACTGTTTGTCTTCCAAACTCTTCTTTTTTATTTTTAAAAGATGTATTATTTATGTGAGCACTCTATTTGTATGTACGCCTGCATGACAGAAGATGGCATCATGCAGACCACATTATAAACTTTTGTGAGCCACCAAATGGGGGCTAGGAATTGAATTCAGGACCTCTGGAAGAGCAGCCAGCTCTCTTAGTCACTAAGCCATCTTTTCAGCCTCCACAAGCTCTTCTATACTTGATGGCACTGCATATAACATTGCTTTGTTTGTCCATCACTCGTTAAAGAAAATATCTGTTGAAATATGTACATACATTTGATATATGTGATGACTGGAATATAAGTATCTATGGTATATTATATAAAACTTTTAAGGACTGCTAAAGAAACTAGCTGTTAGGCAAATTTGGTAAAGAATTTCCAAGTATGGAAAGTATTTTTAGATGGAAAAAGCATAATATCAATAGAATAATAGTAAAAAAATATATATATAATGACCAGAACAAATGGTAATCAGATACCTTGATGTTTATCTTACTACACTGTAGTTCAATGTTTTCCTATGTTCAGTGAATTTGTGTGTTCTTAAAGTCATATTATTTCTGGGTATGTAACTCAGGATACAGATTACACATAAAATATTTAAAGTAATAAAACCAGTGTTTCCAATAACGGTGTACCTCTATTAAAGAATTGGAACCATTACTAAATTATAGGCAACTGACTGAGCACCGATTTTTATTCTTAGCTAGTATTTTCCACATCCTCATTCTCATCCTCATCCTCATCTCTATGACCATGTCCTTGTTTTTCCCCAATGAATCATTGAGACTGTAGCTTGAGACTCTATATCCCTATGGGAAATATATTTACTGTCTGACAACTCCTCTAGAAGTAAGGTCCTTAAATGGATAGGCAGAGAGATAACTCATCTAGTACTGAAAACCCCAGAAGGATATTGAACTTGTCACAGGCTTTTGTGGGTGGGAAAAAAATCAATTTGTACCTATAGTATGTACCCCTAGAAGATAGTTCTGTTCTGTAAAGTATAGGGGGATACAGAGAATCTATGGTAAGACAATAGTATGCCAGCACACACTACCATGTTTTATGTCCTCATTTTCCTAGGTATATGGACTCTTTCACATAATCTGAGGGGGTGATTCCAATCCCACATTTAGAGGTCAAAATTCAAGCTACCAACTATTTCCATCCATTTGTCCTTACTGCTTAAAGCAGAATATGTTTCAAAGAGATTATAAAATCACATCAGAAAAAAAAAATAACTTGGTAGAGTGTCTAGAGCGTGATGTTCTGGAAAGATTAAACTAAAACATCATATCAAGCTACTGTGCTACATGACATCATGTTCTTTTTTAACTAGAAAGAACATACAGATACAGATTAACAATGGCATACACATTTAATTCATCAATGTCTAAACAATTTACCTCCTTGAACTTGTTACATCAAGACAAAATTTGCAAAATCCCTTTCCTCATAAAAACCTCTGGGGAGAAAAATCTCACTAGGAAGCAAATTGTGAGATCTTAAGGTAAAAGATATTGCTTCTTTCATTATCTTCCTTGTGTCTGTCACAATCTAAGATTATTACATCGAAGAGAACCATGTTACACTAGAAAATTAATGTTTCAGTCATCCATTTAATTCTGCTTCTTTTACAGGGGACATTAGAGGTATTCTAAGATATTATTGGCAGGTGCATTGCTTCAATATATGCACATCAAGATCTGTTGCATTTATGTAAATTCTTTCACTCGTCTTTTAAGTATAATTTTTAGTTGTCATTTCATTGTTCAAGCACGAGAATTTGAAGTCCCCCAAATGGGATTCGCTTGCATGGCATTGGATCCCTGTGCATGAGAAAGCAAATTCCTGTTTCTGCAATGAACAAAACAGAGGGGAGGGCAAGGAAATAACATGAGAGCAACTGTATGTCCTTTTACAGCTAGGAGTTGGCTTTACACATTTCACGACTCATAAATAAACAGAAGAGTTCTGTGAACTGTATGCAGATGGCTGGGTCTACACTGGAGGCTTTTGTGATGTCTTTGCTTTCCTTCGCTGTCTTGCCATCTCTTAAAATATCTACATTTTTTTTCTTGGCTTTACTCCACAGAAATAGGACAAGTAGGATCCTGTAACTTAAAAATTGCTCTTTGCTCGCTTAGACCCTTATAATGATGGGAGAAATCCAATTTCCCCCTCATTATTGCTCACTTAAAAATATCCATCCTCACAACTGGCAGGATAATGCTTTATGCTTTAAATATTTATTGCTTTATTTTTAAAGGATAACACAATAAAGGAAGTATGATGAGCGTGGCCAAGGTACAAGGTAGTAGAGTGAAGTCAAAAGCAGAAGGAAAAATCCCACAGACTGCATGAAGGAAAAGATGAGCTAAGTAACGTAAGGAAGCAAGTTTAAGATTACCGCAGTGCCATTGAGCTACATATCCCTGCCAAGCACAAAGGAGAAAAACAGCAGGCAGAATATGGGCATCCAACAGAGTAGGTGGGGAAACAAGGCACCAAAGTCAAGTCTCACCTGATTCTCACAGAGAAATCCTGGTAAGCTGGCAAAGCAATGGAAGTATCTTGTACATGTATATGCACACAGACAATGAAAGCAGAAATGCATGCCAGTATTTTCAGTTGGACATTTCAAATCACTTTCAGTATTCTCAATCTTTAAGTTATTCTCTCTCTCTCTCTCTCTTTCTCTCTCTCTCTCTCTCTCTCTCTCTCTCTCTCTCTCTCTCTCTCTCTCTCTTTCTCTCTCTCTCTCTCTCCTCCTGTTCGCCTCCATTACTGCTATAGCAACAGCCATCTGGTTGGCTAATCATAGTACTGCTTTCTCAACAGCAAATGCCTAAAGGCTTTGGCAATGCAAAAAGTATTGGCATTTTTCTGATGTATATTCAAAAATCTATATTACAATTGCTAATTCAGCATTCATGAGTCAGCAAGATATACATGGTGTCTTTAAAAAGCCATGAAGGTTTCCAGTCAAGCCTTTTTAAGCTTTGCAAATAACATTTCAAGAGGTCTGAGAATGTGGACTAAGATAGCAGAGGGCTTTTAGTACTGCACTGCTCCAGGATCCTTTGATTTTATTATTCTTGCCTTTGATGATGCTCTTTGCTGGTTTGTTTTGATGACTTTCTGGCCTAATGCACTGAAATAAGACAGCAAAGCCAAAACCTCATAGCACTAATGATAAAGAATACTTATTAGGTGACCTTGAGTAAATATGACCTTTTCTTACCAGTTTCTATGGAAAAACAAAATAAAAGCTCATCTGACCCCATCCTCCAATGGGCAAGCAAAAGAATCACTACATACTTTTCAATTTGTATGGTTTGGAATAATATTTATTTTCTTTGAGCCTGACTCTACTCCAGGCATCAAGCATGTTTTGTGGCTTATAGGTAATATGTGAGCAAACTATAAACACTCCCACTTTACATGTGAATGCTGTAGTTCAAGGTCTATGAGCTTGATTTAAGTTAGCTATAATGCAAAACTCCTCCCTCCTTTTTTTATGTTTTATCATCTCTGCTAATGAATATGACAATTTAGCACAAAATATTTAGCAACTTATCATTAGTTATAGTCTACTGAATAAGTATAGATACCATATATTATATAGCAATTATTGTGTGTAAATTCCTACATATTTTATATGTAATTTTATATGCACTAATATAATGCACCATATATAATTATATTTAACATGTAGTAAGTAGTCATTGGTAAAACTATTATAATTTCTGCAACTGCTATTATACTATAGTTTCATTCTTGTACGGTATCTTAGGCCTATGCCTAATAATGTGTTATCGCATGAAAACAAATACCAAAAAAGAAATGGAAAAAAAGAAATGGCAGAAGAGAGGGACCAAGGAAATAGAGAAAGGAAAAATGGTGCTTTGGTTCCCACAAGGCCAGAGTAGTATTAGGTTTTCACATGTTTCTGGCCATGAATTCTTTTGTAAGAGTCAATGGGACCTGATTTGAGGGAAACCTGATGCTGGAGATCATGTAGGCCTAGATTTTGTTTATTTATCAGTTCCCTGTTCAACTATTTTTCCTGTAGATCTCTGATTTACAATAGAAATTATGATCCACATAGCCACAGGCAAAAAACAAACAAACAAACAAACAAACAAAAACGAAAGAACAAACTTGATTATTCACAAGAGAGACAGAAAGACAGAGAAAGGGGAGGGGGAAGGGGGCGGGAGGAAGGACAGACAAAAGAGAGAAAGAAAGAAAGAAAGAAAGAAAGAAAGAAAGAAAGAAAGAAAGGAAGGAAGGAAGGAAGGAAGGAAGGAAGGAAGGAAGGAAGAAAGAAAGAACAAACACATATTTGGTCTACTATGGTCCCCTTCCAAAATGAGGACATGTTTGTTAAGTGCTTGATTTCTGCATCAGCCTGCTCACTGATCACTTCCCCCTAGTGTGATAAACCTTCCCCTTCCTGTTTAAAATTGAAAAGAAAAACAATACCTTTAACAGGTCGTTGAGAAAGGATGAGAATCATATGGTAAGATTTGAGTGAGCATACAATCAACTTCTATATATGATGATAATAAGAAGATCCCTAAATTACACAGAATTCTTAAAATTTAAGGAAAGATCCAAAAATAACCAAAACTATTCAGATGCCCAATTTCAATGCCTGAAGAGGCCAACTGGTCTATGGCTTCATCATATATATATCCTTTTAAATTTTATTCCATTTTACTTCTCATTTATTTGGCAAAGTCCTCAAGTACACTAGAATGTTAACTTACAATATTTGTTCAACTATAATAGAATCACCTAAGTTTTTAAGAACTAACTTGCCAGTAGAAAATAAGCCATATGGAGCACCTAGGCTTTCTGAGCACAAGTAAAGTTGATATTCTCTCTTCATCCCTAGTACAGCACGGTGGAAAGGATATTTGGCTACAGCATTTTGGAACCTAAGACACTCTTGTGGACTATTGATGCCAGATTGGAACAGAACTGGACTCATATAAGTCAACAATTGATCCAAATACTGTGTGGGTGTGTAAGTGTTCAACTAATTTCAAATGTTATGCTTTTTATCAGGATTACTGCCTTATATTGGGATTTCAGTTTTAGAATTATGTAGAATAGTTAGAATTATGTTGTGGGAATTGGAGAAAATATTATTTATAGACAGCAGGTACATGCCCTCCAATTCATATAACATACCCTTTTCAGAAAATTTGTGCAACTTTTTCAAAGTATAAAGAAACATTAGTTAAAACTTTTCGGTTCATCAATGTGAAATTAAATGAACCTCTTGACATATATTTCAAAGAGAAGCCACCATTTTTCTAAGACAACAGATGCATGTATGTTTTTAACACTCTTCATTTTCCACCTTGATTTTTGTTTCCCTATCTATGTAATATCAGCTTCTTAGGTGCCACAGTCTAACACACCTATGTTTTTAGTGACCTGAACTCTTCCTAGATAAAACGGTAGGCAATTATCTCTGGAATGCTGCAGAAAAGAATTCCATAAGCCTCTGGCTAGTTGTAGAAGGGCTTACATTAATCATTTGCTCTCTGCATGCTTGTCTCTTCTTAGTAGTGTCCAATGTCAAGTCAGACAGTCCATGCAGAGCCCAGGATAGAAGTTTAAAAGGACATTAGCAGTCACTGCATGTGGCCATCAGGAACAAGACCTAGTTCCTGAGTAATATCATTAATTTCTTCACTTGTCTAATCCAGAGTTTGGAGGAAAGTTTGCTGCTGAAATGAATCCTTAGCATGCAACCTACAATTGCTGATTCAGCACATTGAAAACCATAAGATGACTTTCATACATTCCAAAGCATTCCAGATTTTATGCAACTATTCTTTTGTGCCTTCTTTTTTGAAACTCCTAGAAACCAAAGCTGGTTTCTCATTGTGAAGTGCTTTATCTGCATCTCAAGGAGCCGGGAATGCCCTACTGTGCTGGTCAGGAAGGCTCAATGAGATTCAGTTATAACAGACTCAAAGGTACTCAGCTCAGCAATTGAAGTTAAACAGTAAGCTGTTTGACATGCTTTCAAGGTCACAATAATGTAAATGTTGTATTCATCAGGGGATTTTTATCTCTCATGTTTGAGACCTACAGATATTGTATTACAATTTTAAAATGATCTGAGCCAGCTAGAGGCAGACATTTTTTTATCATTATCATAACTCCTGGGTACATGTCCTTATCATAACATTATTTTACTACTAGATCTACTGATCATGTTTTCAAAGGTATTTACTCTTTACAATAAAACTTTCAGGAGAGAAATTTAAATTTTCATAAGCCACAGTAAATGTTGCTGTGGCAATTTCCACCGGCATATATAGTCACTTACCTGAGCAGCATTGGTTATTCCTTATAAAGCAACCACAGAGATTTCAGTAAATTTATAATACTTTCCAACTCAGGCATACTGCCTGATTTCCAAACTGTTTGTTTCTTTCCATAAATAAAATTCAGATTGTCATTTATGCCCTGTTTCATTTTATAAACACACTTTGCCCTATGATTATTAGAAATTTTGGTCTTACAGCACTAAACACACATCGTCAGTATGAATATATTCGTTTTATCCCTATTATCACTTGTAAACTGCTGTCTGTGAAGGCAAAGACTGCACCTTATTTAATCTATTTCTGCATTACTTCAGATACCTTATAAATAATGAATGCTCAATAAAATGATGAGATGAATCAAGTAAGTCAGCCCTGCTAAGGTTTTCATGTTTTGGCCTCTATGTTAACTCTATGAGTCACCCCAGATATAGTTAGCCTAGTAAACTAAGAATTAAAGTAATGCATACATCTTCATTTTCTCTGGTTTGAACTAGTCACTGAGTCACTAAATATGACATATGTAAAGAATAAAAGAGGAATTAAGGTGAGGCCGATGTACATAATGTTAAGGCAGGCTTCTTCATTTCACATTTTCTACTTTTATTGCCTATGTTATCTCTGGAAACATACTTGGCGCAAGAAAAATATCTTAATTTAATATCTTCCTCAAGCCTCTTAAATTTTGTCAAGATACATTCTTACACTTTTTTTTTGTTTTTTTGAGACAGGGTTTCTCTGTGGCTTTGGAGTCTTTCCTGGCAGTAGCTCTTGTAGACCTGGCTGGTCTCAAACTCACAGAGATTAAAGGTGTTTGCCACCACCGCCCAGCACATTCTTACACTTCTAAGTGAGCAGTTATTTTATTCTATGAAATAGAAACTGTAAATATTACTATGTACCTTTTGAAGATGGCAAAGTGATACAAAGAATGACCGTGGACTGATCAACCATTCAAATTGGCATTAATAGGTTCAAGTCCTGGCACTGGTGTCTTGTCCTCTCTTCCAGCCCTTGCCAGAGAATTTATCACATGTGAGTGGATCTCTAAGGGAAATGAACTGTGTGCTGCCTGACAATTTGTGTTTTACCACTAGCAATAAATGTTGCATTAGTCTCATAACATGCCAGTGTTATGTGTCACATATCAAACCCTCAAAGATACATTTTAAATTAATTAGAAGTTGAACCACCAAATAAGACAGGAAGGGCATTATAGATGCCACAGCACTCAGAATACTCTTGAAAGAAGATCTAGAATTGGAGTCTAGCCTGGGATACAGAACAAGTTGCTATCTCAAAAGAAAATTGAATAAAAGAAATACATACAGACAATGCATATAAATATGTATAAATACATATAGAAAATCACAGAGATTTTCTCAACTGTATCCTTTACTCATTTTATTACTATAAATATCCGTTTTATTATCATTTGGTTATACTTGAATTGAACTTATAAAAATAATTTTATTAATATGTTTTTACTAAAACAGCTTAAAATTTTGACTTTCTTAAGAAAAACCGAGAGAGAGGTTTTATCTGGTCTTTCTAGAACATTTTGCAGTGTAATTGGAACTAGTAACTAGTAAGTATTTGGTAAGGGACCTTTCTCAAATGAGTCTCTTTGGACATAAATAAGATTCTGCAAAGGAGAAAAGTCACTGACTTTTGTTCATTTTTACAAAGGTCTTGGGAGAGATTCAAGAAATGTTTTGGTATTTTCATTTGTATTTGTTTAGAAGTAAGGTGAACATTTTTTACCAAAGGCGATCAAATACATCCAGTTCAACAAGAGTTTAGCAAAAGTTAACCACAGATCAGACAGCATTTAGCAGTTGAACAGCATGTATGTTTAAGATGATAAGATTTTTGCCTTCAAATAAGAGGTGGAAGGGTTCAATGCTTGACCATTCTCCAGTTCAAATCCTCACTCTGCTATGCACCAACACAGTCATTTCTGCCAAATATCCTTCTTCTGTAGCAGTTTTCTCTTCTACAAGAGTTTCATGATATGGAAACCCAAGGCATTGCTTTGTTGGGACAAGCAGGATGACAGTAAACACAATAAAGGACCTAGTGTGAAATGAAAATATAAGTTATTTAGTTAAAAATTCATTTAAGAGTTGTGGAAGAGGAGCTGGGTCTGTCAGCAAAGATCTCACTATACAGGAATGAAACTTGCACTTGACACCCAGTTGCCACTTTAAAAGTCAGGTGTAGTGACTTGTGTTTATAATTTCAGTGCTGTGGGCACAGGGAAAAGCACATCCCTTGGTCTCACTTCTTAGCCACTCTAGCTTAATGTGTGAGTGTCAAAACCCAATGAGAGACCCAGTTCCAAAAAACAAGGTGGATGCCTCCTGATGCCACCATCTGGCCTGTACATGCATGTGGAACAAACACATGCACACCCACCCACACAAGCACAGAAACACACATGTGTGCATACACATACATAAGAAAAAGAGTTCTTAAAAAACGTATGATAGTGGCAGATGCACAAGGGGCGCTTTTCCCAGCAGAGACAAAGTTTTCTTCATTGGCTAATGCTGTCCCTTATGATGAGAAAATAATCACTTGATATAAAGCAGGTAGCTATGTCTCTGACGTGTGGCTACTGTCTTATGTATTATCTTATTATTATTAAATAGTTAACTACTTCACTAAACAAACTTGAAAGAAACAGGAAAGAAATTGGATTTTTACATTTCCCAAATTGGTGTGACATTCTACTCAGCTCTAAATTTTTATAGCAATAGTCTTATCTACCTTTGACTTGGGGTCTCATCCCAAAAATGCAGATTTCTTTTTCATTTCACAGGTAGTTCTTCTGTATTTAATTGTTACATAATGAGAAGAATTTTGTTTCATCCATTCAATGTAATTTGTGATACTTTATGTCTGTTTATCTACATCATTGACAACTGAATTTTTACTTATTAAGCTGCATTCCCATCCAGTGACCTCCAGAAAGACAAGGCAATAAATGACTATGTTTAAAGGTGATTTATAACCCTTCTTTGGCCTAGTAATATAAAGCTAATACAATATACACTCCCATGAATGCATATGTACACATATAAGTATATTCCAAATATACTGTGAAGTATTTACCATACTTTTATCTTGCTCTAGTAAGTTCACTCAAGAATATGGCCTCTTCAGTCACAAAAAGAGAAACATGGCATGTACTCACTCATATATGAATTTTAGACATAGAGCAAAGGATTACAAGCCTACAATCCTCCTCACCAAAGGAACTAGGAAACATGAAAGACTCTAAGAGAAAAACACATGGACCCAAGATAATGGGAAGGAGAAGGAACTCCTGAGCTAATTGGGAGCATGAGGGTAGGGGAGAGGGAACTGCCTGAATGAGAGGAGGAGAAGAGGAAGGGAAAGAAGGAAATGGAGGAGCAGAAAGGTTGAGTCAGGGGAAGAATAGAGGAGATCAGGATGAGAGATACCAAAACAGAGGTAGCCATTATAGGTCCGAGGAGTGATCTGTCACTAGGGAGATTTCCAGAGATCTACAAGGATGACACCAACTGATAATCTAGGCAAATAAATGCCCTTCCCCTATAATGAGACTGATAACTACCTTATATGCCATCCTAGAGCCCTCATCCAGTGGCTGCTGGAAGCAGAGGCAGCCACCCACAGAGAAACACTGAACTGAACTCTGGAACCCAGTTGCAGAGAGGGAGGAATGAAAATCAAAGGGGTCAGGACCAGGCTGGTGAAACCCACAGAAACAGCTGGGCTGAACTAGGGGGAACACATGGATCCCAGACTGCTGTCTGGGAGGCCAGCACGTGACTGATTCAGACCCCTCAACTTGGATGTCAATGAGGAGGCCTCAGAACTCTATGGGGCCCCTGGTAGTGGATCAGTATTTTTCCTTGGTGTAAGAAGGGACTTTGAGAGCCCATCCCATGTGAAGGCATGCTCTCTAGGCCTGGACACATGGGGGAGGGCCTAGGCCCTGCCCAGGATGATGTGGTAGACTTTGGGGAGCCCCCATGTAGGGCCCTAACCTCCCTGGGGAGTGGAGGGGGGATGAGGTGTGGAAATGGATAGCGTGGGGAGAGGGGAGGGAGTGGGAGAAGGGATTGACATGTGAAGCAAGTTTGTTCCTAATTTGAACTAAAAAAAAAAAAAAAAAAAAAAGAATATGGGCTCTTCATTCCTTATGATGGGATGCCTTGCTCAGCCTTGATGCAGAGAGGAGGGGCTTGGTCCTGATCAACTTAATATGCCAGGCTTTGTTGATTCCCCAAGGAAAGCCTGACCCTTTTAAAAAAATGGATGGGGAGCTGGGTTGGGCGGAGGCAGGGAGGGGAGCTAGAAGAGGGATGGGAGAAGGAATTGTGGTTGGTATCTAAAATAAGAAAATAAATTTAAAAAAGAAGAATGTGGGCTCTTGTTAATTGAACCGACAGTCCTTCCTTTATTATGGATTGGAGATATGACATGGAAGTCCAGATGCCCTGGCAGTTAGGTTAAGACTGAGTATTATGCCTGTCGAAAACATTGCTGTTGCACTGAATCTGCTTTTCAATTAGAGTTTGAATCACAGTAGTTGAGAGCTAATACACTTACTTTTCTTACTCTCTAGACAGAAACTGCCTAAAGGAAAATCACTGTTCTTTTGTGTATCTGCATATCCAGTGCTTAGACAATGTCTGTCAAAGGGCAAGAATATCAGTGTGTCTTGATTTAAATTAATGAGTAAATGACTAGAAATCTTTTTAAGTTCATGCACATACAGAAGTGTGTGTGTGTGTGTGTGTGTGTGTGTGTGTGGTGTGTGTGTGTGTGTGTGGTGTGTGTGTGTGTGTGTGTGTGTGTGTGTGTGTGTGTACCTAATGGTAGGAAAGATTAGAACAGTCTTTTCCAGGAATTCATATCAAGTAAGCATGAATAAAGTGTTCAGATCCTCGTTGAATCAATGAGTGGGAATGGTCTTCATTATTATCCAGTTAATTACAAAAATTGTCACTGCTAAGAAAACACATAATTTTAGACTATACAGAGTACATTCAATAGTGGAAAAGAATAATAGAAAAACAAAACTACTTAAAAAACCTAAAAACTAGATAACATCCCATTGCCTGTGAGGGACAAAATTCTTTAACAGTGGAGTGAGTCTTAGGATCTATTTTTTGTATCATTATGATTAGATATTTTCTAGCATGTTATTATGGACTGCATCTTTTCTACCAAAAACTCAGATTCATTCAACTGCGACAAGAAAAATCACAAGTCTCCATCAACTTGTGATGCTCAGCTCACTTCTAGGTGTGAATATACTTGTGTTTTCTCAAAAGAAATTTAACAAATCCCACATAGATGTGTGTGAGTTAGTGTGCTTTTTATAAAGTGCCAACTTTGGAAATCATTAAAGTACTCTCTTGTGTGTGACTAGATCTCCATGGAAGGTTAGACACTAAAAACATGGAATTATGAAAATTATAAAACATCTGAAACATTAAACATCCACACAACTTGGAAGGAAGGTATCTCATCAGTTCAAAAAGCAAGACAAAAAGTTTTACATGATGGTTGCAGGGGCATCCAGTTTATAGATGAGACATGAACCCCATAGCTGTCATAGAAAACAGATCTCCTATCATTCAGTCATTAATTATAGCTAAATTTTGCTTGACTACATTTCTTCCTAGTTTAGAGTGAAGTTGGTTAGGGAGTATGCATCACAAGGAGAGGCCCTTCTGGCTGTTTTGTTCATTTTTAGTTTGTTTTAATTAACCAACTAAAAATAGGTTCACAGAATAAATTAATGATGGAAGTAAATGCATTTGCTAAATCTATTGGCAATCTTATTATACAATGCTTAATCTAGGAGCTTTTGCAGCAAATTGTGAAAATGTTATCAGATAAAATTTAAGACTTACATTATCTTTCATAAGTTTTTGTGCCCATTTTCTGGCTAGGATTTTTTTGCCCTTAAATGATAAATACTAAGTTTAACCCACTTCTTTGAGTTAACAAGTACAGATTCACAACTTTCTTCTTGAAATAGTTAAGACAGTAGCACTGACGAGTATATCTCATCTGAGTGAATTCTAAGTATAACTGTACTATTTTTCTTTCTTAATTGTCCAGACATAAGTAGATGAAGTTCATGAGGGGTAAAATCTGTCTTCTTGGGGTTTGAAGTGAAACATTAATTGGCAAAGTACAGGGCTGGAAAGATGGCTCAGCAGTTAAGAGCACTGGCTGCTTTTCCAAAGGTCCTGAATTTAATTCCCAGCACCCACATGGTGGCTCACAACCATCTGTAATGAGATCTGGTGTCCTCTTCTGGCCTGCAGGCATAATACATACAGACAGAACTATATACTTAATAAATAAATAAATAAATAAATAAATAGGTAAAGTACTTGTCACACAAGCATTAATATCTGATTGTGGATCCCTGAATTTCACATAATTAAAGCCAGGTGGAACATCCTGTATCCATAACTGCAGTGAGTGGTCTGGAAACAGGAAGATAGCAAAAGCTCACTGATCAACAAACTAGGTTAAAAGGTCATCTTCAAAATTGTAATGTGAAGAATGACTGAAGAAACACTCAATATTGAACATGGGTTCCTCTGTGCAAAACATTCACATATACAAACATGAACGTGCAATGTGCACCCACAAATGCACATAACTCCAGCCCAATGGAAAGTACATAAAATCATCACAGGAAAAAAGGCAGACATGATAAATAACAAAGGGTGCATAAGGCAATAAAAGAACATACAGGAGAGTCTGCTTTTGAAAAACCTTGTGCAGATAGGTGTTTCTACATGTTTCCAACAGGCAATTTGTTTGTTTGATTAATTGATTTTTTAATTTTTTAATTAATTTTATTTAAACAACACTTTTTTGTTTACTTTATATACCAACTTGTTTCCCATCCCTCTTCCTTTTCTATACCCTCTCTTTCCCATCTATCTCCCACCCAATCTACCTCCTCCATCTCCATTCAGAAAGGAACAGGACCCCCATGGGCTTGCAATAAGCATGGAACATCAAGTTGAGAAAGGTCCATGTTCCTCCCCTTACATCAAGGCAGGGCAAGGTAATCCAGCAGGGTAAACAGCTAAAATCCAGCTAAGCATGAGTGAAAGGTTCTGCACTCGCTCTTAGAAGCCTTGCTAAGAGACCAAGTTACAAGATTACCACACACGTGCAGAGGGCCTAGGGCATTTTGAATAAATGCTATCCTACTTAAAGATATAAGCCTTTTGCTATAGTTGATAGATGTGCAACATTAATTACAAAGAAAGAGAGACTGAAGGCAGTCCAAACAGAAGAAAGGAGTAAAAGTTTAGTGCCACCATAACGGAAAAACAATTGGAGAAGTTATAGTTCCACTAAAGAACTAATTTGATAGCGTATACAACTTTGAGAATATGGAAATAAACAATCTGAAAAATGCAAGAATTCCTGGCTCTGTTGAGAAGAGTGCTAAGGAATCGTATTCCAGAATGGTTAGCCGCTAACCAAATGCAGAAGAGTTCCGTTAATGCCCTCCCAAATTGCCCAAGATCTGGGTCCAGCACTTCTATTATTATTACTAGTGTTAGTGCTGCAGAACAGAAAAGAGAGTGAAGACAAATGAAGAAAAACAAGTCCTGTCTAAACTGGGGGAATGAGAGCCAGACATGGAATAAAAGCGTGAAGGATGATTTTTAAAGGAACTAAAATAAAGAAAACATGCTATTTTATTTTTATCTTTTTAGTGCAAAATAATTAAATAGAAAATGTGCAAAAGTATAACCTGAATCCATCAACAGCAGGATGCACAAAACTCATAATGCCTCCACTACATCACCATATGTCGTTCTTTTGATTGCTAATTGCACTATCAGATGTATAGATGTATGTGATGTGAATAATTTATTTTATGTGTTTTTATAAAAGCTTAACTTTGGTTCTTGCATACATTGACAGTATTCATCTCTGCAATGTATATAATGTGGAAAGGCAGTTTTATGCAATTACAAGCATACTCTTTTTGACTCATTCATATTTAATTGAAACAACATGCATTTAAGTATCTTAGTTGAATTGGATTTGACATGGGATGCATTTTAAAATGTCTCAAGAAGAGAATCTATGAAAGGAAGAGATTTCATGGAACAAAGACTAATAGAGCAAAATGAAAGCAGTAGGATAAATAAAGTTATAAAAATTAGCACTCTCTAAATCCCAAACCATTTCTTATTGGCTAGATGTGTGCCTATGATTTACTAGCCTGTTTACTCTGCTAGTCAATAAATAACAGGCTGTCAAAGGAGCAACAGCAGTATCATAAAAACCACAGGCCATAAAGGGGTCCACATGGCAGTACATCATCACCCCCTTACTATGCCCTTTCTATTTTAGAGAAAACTATGTGGTAAGATGATGGGGCTTCTTACATATGTTAGCCATGTTCCTTAAAATCTGTGGGTTGTGCAGACTACTTGTCTTTTTCTCTTGTAGCTTATTGAAAGTTAGAGTTGGTGTCGGTGTCATGGTTGCTCTATGTAAAACAATGGCATGAGGTGAAATTTCAGTCTGGATGCCTGGTGACAGTGGAACTCCTAGGTCGCTCTGAAAAATGTTCTGAGCATGTATTTCAAGAGCTGGCATCTGCAGCGGTGTTTTGCAGGAACCAAATAGTTGTTTCAGACAATCACTTCACGAAAACTGAGCTGTGTCTGTGAGCTCCAGCAGCTGCTTGTACATATTGATATATTGATACTTGACCCAACAAGCATTTTGTTTCTGAATACCAAAATCAAATTAGCAGAAGGTTTGCCTTCCATATTTGCTTAAAATATGGGAAATTCTTAAAATTTTACTTCCCTATTGATCCATAACACATTCTTTCTTAATTCATCAGCTACATCTGAAGTTCTGATTGTTTGGTGCATAACACAACAGAGACAATGTTCTATATTCATGCATTTATGTGCATTTTGTTCTCATTAAATATTTAATGATTTTTTGGGGAATGCAGTGTTGACTTATCCAACTATAGAAGTTGCATGTCTACAGAGGGGATTCCTGACTGGAGTACTCTCACTTTCAGCTCACCTAGTCTGCAAGATCAGTTGCTCAAGCTCCTTTCATCCAAACTACACACAACAGAATGACAGATACAGTTCAAAAGGATGAAATGGCAAATCCAGGGAAGATGTTATGTGTACACAATGATTAGGCCTTAGACAGGATAAAACAGATAAATTTTCACATCGAGGTTAGTTGACTCAGGAAAATATGCCCTAACAGCCAAAGTAAGAAAGAGCTCAAAAGCACTGGGGACTATTCGATGATTTTATATATCTCAGTCAAATGACTATTAAGAATAAGAAATGGTTTATTTAGATATCTCTATTAATGTCCATGGTTTTAAAGCATCATGGGGCCCAGGTAAAAGCATACAATATATAGGACCTTATGAATGACAAAGGAGAAAATGTGTTGGGTAATGTAATATTAAATGTGTACACTGTGGCTAGAAAAAATAAGAGACTTTAAAAAAAAAATCACTCCATGGTTTAGAGTGTAGGTCAGTGGTAAAGTGCTTGTTTAGCATGCATGTGACACTGACTAGATCCTCAGCACATTAAAAAAAGAAAAAAAACAAATAAAAAAGGATAAAAGAAGAAAAGAAGTCCATCAATAAGTCATTCAATAACAGAGATCCATGCCCTTAGACTCCTACTAACCACTGTTTGACCAAACAACAACAACAAAAAAAAAAAACATAATGAATATGCATGCATATAAATCACTGCTATTTTGTTACTTTTGTTATTGTTAGTTTTTTTAAAATCACCAAAATAAGATTCCTTGATGATCTCACAAAGTAGGTTTCCCATTTTAATGAAAAGAAGACTATGAGTTAACTGCCTCTAGTTTTGTGCCACTGAAGAGTCAACAACAGCTGGCCGTTCTTCTTCGGCTGATAAGAAGAAATTGAGAAGTTCTCTATGCCAAGGACCCCTTGGGAGAGTTTCTTTATTGGCCATTAGAAACAAGTTCACAAGTATGAGTTCGACAAGCATGTAGTATTTATTTACCCTTTTCTTTGTAGTTTATGCATGTGACATTTGCTCTGTTTTCAATATCTTTTCCTGCTTCTTTGCTAAGGATAATATTTATTGAGCTAACATTTATTGAGTTTTTATTATGTTCAAACTACTGCTCTGAACACTTTATGTACATGAACTCCCTTTAAAATCTCAAAAAGAACAATATTAGTGTCCACTTAGCTCTTTTTTAGAGAGTACTTACTATACTATCTGACACACAGCAAGTTCTGTGAAGGCACCTGTCACACAAGCCTATGGAATGAGCTCCATAGGTTACTTCCCTTTATAGACAAGACAATAGAAGCAGGTGTAGATCATAAAAAGCCACAGAGACCACAAGCTAATGAATGGTAGTGTTAAATTTTAAATATCAATTGCAAGCCTGCAAAGCCTACAATCCTAACTACAAGATTCCAATACAAAATGGTATAAATATTTATCCAAAATATAATCATTAACATGTTTTCCAGACTCAACATGTGTGTACTCTTTATTCTGTAGGACTCTTGAGGACACAGTCCATGTTCAGTCACAACTTATCTCTCATCCATGGGATACTGTTTGCTGATGTGTACCAAGTAGATGCTCATTGCACACATCATTGCACACAGACATTAATGGTCCTCAAGTACAATTCAAGTGATAAGGTGATAACTTCAAATTTTTAACAGAATCACATTGACTATTTTATGCTAATTGATACCACTATCCACTCAGTTGAATTGTTTTATTTTTCTTAATTTCTGAGACTATGATGCCAAGATATTGCTGGTTCAATGTTCATTATAATCCATATTCAAGGACCATGTTTTGGACCTAAAATTCACAAAAGTATTATTTATGCTTGAAAGGCCCCATGACAGTCAAGCACACATAATTTTCTACTTTATGAAAATGAGTTCCATGATCTTTCAAGATGGAGACTTGAGTATATGCCGCAGTCCTGCCACTTGGGTTGCTACTAACTGTGAGCTCTGCAGAGGGTTACTTAACCTTTATTACCCCCAGTTGCTGTGGATTTCAAATTAGAATTCCAGTACCTATTTAATTAAGTGCTGCGGAGGATTAAACCAAACAAAAGAATAGTTGGCACAAAACAAGTGCCACATAATACGACTGTAAATACCTCTGGAGGTTTTCTATAAGGCATTGAGGTATAAATAAAGGAGTACATATATCAATGAAGTTAACAATTACTTTATTTAAGCTTAGTGTATAGATTTTCTCCACACTCTCACTCTGTAATTCTAAAGAAAAGAATGCATTGTTATTGCTTATATACACACTAGGAGCAAGAAGTGGAAATATATGTGCATAAGGGAAAATGTAAAGTAGCAACAAAAAGAAAAACTGAAAAACTTTTGTGAGAGCAATCAGTTGTAAGATAAGGAGAGTTCCACCCACCCTTCTCAGATGACTGCCACTTAGGAATAGTATATTGTAAGAAGTTTGTGGGCTTTGAAATCTCCAAGTGTTTATAGGGTATAGTTTACATGTATGTTTTATGCTCCAAAAGGAAAAAACATTTGGTTCTTATTTCCCATCAATATTGTCTAAAATGGAGTATTTCTATAGCAATCTCCAGAATGGCATTTAATAGCATATATGTTCTGGAATCTCCAATCGGATCAAAGATAGACTATTGACAAATTATATTACTGTGGTTTATTTTTAAAAGCATGAGTTTACTCCTATAAAGTGCTGTTCCAAATTTAACTCAATGTTCAATGAAATATATATACATATTCCTTCCCAAAGAATCTTAACCCCATTGGACACAATACATTTGATTTTTCTATCAGTCTTGTTTCCTCTTCACACAATTCATAATGAATATTTATGATTCTAACTCACTATAGGTCCTTGAAATAAATAAATGATGCTGCTGTTGTGGTTTTAATGAAGTCATCAGATAGAATAGAGCTTAAGGTTTGCCATTTGATTTTAAAGAATGGTTGGCAAAGAGGAAAACCTTCCTTGATACATGAATAATGAGGGATAGGCTGGATGGAGATGCGCCCAGGGGTTAAAAGCACATACTGCTCTATCAGAGAATCAGAGTTTGGATCCCAGGACCTATACCTGGCAGTTAGAGCCTCTGACTCAAAGTGCAAGGCATTCAACTAACCTCCACTTTGATCTCCATAAGCATGTACACAATTACACACACACACACACAGAGAGAGAGAGAGAGAGAGAGAGAGAGAGAGAGAGAGAGAAGTCACACACACAATAAAGAAAAAGAAATTTTCTTAAAAACCAGGAATGACAAAATAATAATTCTAGAATAATTCTAGAAATAAATGAAGGAAACAAGGAAGTGGGAAGCAAGGAAGTAGAAGAAGAAAGGCTTAAGAGTAGCTTAGAAAAAGAACTGTTTTAGCTAGGCAGTGGTGCCAGGGGCCTTTAATCAGAGCAAGTTCCAGGAAAGCCAAGGTTACACAGCCAAACTCTGTCTCTGAACAAGACACACACACACACACACACACAGAGAGAGAGAGAGAGAGAGAGAGAGAGAGAGAGAGAGAGAGAGAGAGAGAGAGAGACTGTTTTCCAGTCTGACCCAAGCAAAAAGTGAAAAAAATGCTATATTTACCTAAGTCATGTCCACTACTCTAAGGTCTGGCAGTCATCCCATCTTATTAAACATTCATTTAAAAAGCCAGTCAATGCCTGGCCTAGTCTGACCTGCCATTTTGGAATTTTAAAGCAAGGTAAAAAATAGCCACACAAAGCACATTAATATCTTTTGATATGTTAGAAATGATCTGAGAACTTAAGCACTTAAACCACCATGCCCCTTTATTTCAAAGTCCCCAGTGAAGTGTTGACCCTTCCCTTGCTGCTGCACACATCTTTTATGCCTTTGGGAAGAGACTGGTATTTGATACCATCCTAATGGCAAGACAGCAGTAAGCAAGAAGCACTGATAACGATACAAGTTTCAGACATGTTTTTCCCCAGGCTTGCTGGCAATCCTCAGGAAATGAAGCATGTGGTTTTGATGAAGTACTTTGTACTTTCTTGAAGTTTAATGTAGCATTGATCTAGCTTAAGATTCCTTATGGTTCACTTACAATACACGAGAGAGAGGGGGGGTGGGGGAGAGGGAGAGGGAGAGAGAGGGAAGAAAGGAGGGAGAGAGGGAGGGAGAGAGAGAGAGAGAGAGAGAGAGAGAGAGAGAGAGAGAGAGAGAGAGAGCTATGTAAAAGGGGAAAACTATTGGGAATTTATTTATATAAAAATTCCCAGTAAATTGTAAATTAGAAACAGCATACAATACACAAAAGTAAAATATCATTAATGAGCTTTCAGTTGATATTGCAGATATTGTCTCCCAAGCTTCAACAGTGCTGAAGCAGAAGACAGATGACTGAATGCTTGGGTGATATTTCCTGGTGTTTTATAGGACACACTTCTTATCCAGGCTACTAGCAATATTGTCTGCTCCTTTGCCTGGCTTGTCAATGCAGCATGTCCACATCCACCCTAGATTTGCTGATTCTGTCACATGAGTCTTCAACAGGTTTCCTCATTCTCTTCTCCCTCCCATTTCTCCTTAACTTGTAAAGTCACTTGTCATCAGTTTACAGGCCCTGCTAAATATTTGCCCCTGATTTTTGACCTCCCATCCTATCAGCTTCCATTTTTCTAACACATCTTTTAAAAGCAGTGATGACTTCCATTTCCTGGAAGAGAGAGTCAAAACATGTTGGCATGTTACTCAGATGAGCCCAAACTTCCTGCAATCCCAGGGCCATAATCCAATTGTTTGCCCTATGCTGCTACATTTTTTTTATAACACATGCAGTTGAAATCACTTTCAGGTTCTTCAAAACAACTTTGCAACTTTCTTCCTTCCTCACTTAATAAAATCTTAATGTTGATCATGTCTTAGTTTCGTTTCTGTTGCTGTGATAAATACTGTGACAAACCCAACTTAGAGACAAAAAAGGGTCTATTTCATTTTTCAATCTCAGGTTACAATCCATCATTGTGTGAAGTCACAGCTAGTCAAAGAGCTAGTCAACTCATAGCTACAGTGAAGATCTGAGAGGAGTAAATGCACAGATATTCAGTTGCTTTGCTGATGCTTGGCTCTATTTCTCTAAACCTTTACAGTATAGGAACCATTACCTAGGGAATGATTCCACTCACAGTGGGCTGTGTCTTCCAATATCTATAAACATAAGACAATCTCCCCCAAATAGGCCCATGGGACCAATCCAATGTAGACAATCCCTTGTAGACAATATTCTCTGTCTATTGTATCAAATCAGTAATGAAAGCTAACCATCAAAGAATTAAATACCTTCTCTCAGAAGTTGGACAAAGGCCCCTAAAGCAGGGGGAAACATCCTACTTCCTGGTTAGTTGACTATCAAAGTACCTTTCCCTTCATAAACCTGGGGGGTCCTTTGGTATTTCATTCTTGAATTGCAACCTTAAAGCATCTCACCCAGTGATAGAGCAGTTCGATATATTAGAGTAATGCAATAATTTTGTTCCCTTTTTAAAGGAAAACATTCCTCCGAGTGGAGTGGTCTGTAGTAGCTCTATAACTAAAAGTCTGGAGTTTTCCAGGAGAGCAATAAATCAGATTTCAAAGCCTTGTTTTCTTAATTGAGACAGAACACACACACATGCTACACTTGATGGATTATGATATAGAAGAAAACAAAAAGTTGATACAGGCTTCTGAAGCTATCATGAAGACAAACTGCAAAAGGAAGTCTGCCCAGAAGATGGAGGCAGGAGAATGGATATGAAGGAGGAGGAAAGGATACCCTTTGTTCACTGCAGATTTTCATAGGCAGACAGGAGAAATGGCTACATCATGCCTATGAGTGTTACTCCTCCTAACTTATAGGCCTCTAGATATTCTGGGTTCTGTACATTTGCTGAAGAATAAAAAGAAACTCTTTCTGCTGAGTAAAACAAGAAAAGAAACACACTCGGAGTGAAATGTAAATGATAACCCTAAAATTAGAGAAATGAGAGATTCTGTTTGGGTTGACTGCTTTTTGTTCTGCAGAGGCAGCATTCTCGGACCAGTGCTGAGAGAGCCTATCCTCATCTAGAATAATTTATGTCAATTTCCCAACTCATCTAAACCCCATCATTCCAGGCCCTGATGTTTTCAGTCTAATAAGACCCAGGTGTTTCCAGAATATGACTGAAAGGGGCTTCTATCATACGGGGCTCTCCGAAAAGCATTATTTCACATAGTTGTCATAGAGCTAGTAAACAGCAGTAGCGTCAGAGTAAAATTTTCGAGGTCCTTACTGTAATCTCAGCAGTACGTTGCTGTCAGGAAGAAGGCAGCATCATAGACTATAATCGTTTTGCACACCATCAGGACAGGTCTAGTGGAAAATGTTTAATTCTAGGTGATGGCTCCTGCAGAGTCAGTAAAGGGCACTTACTAACAAGGGCCTGCAAAAAAAGTAGTAGTGATGCCACACTCACCTCAAAAGGCAAGCTCAGCACATTTGCTATAGCTAATAGAGCCATTACTGCTGCATGTCAAGCTATGAAAAATACCAAAGGACAGAAACATCAGAGTGAAAGGGGCAAGAAGACAGCAACAGCAATAGAATGAAATTAATCAGAATGCCTACTACATGCCTCCATCTTTTTTTAATCACCAGAAAACTACTAAGTCAGCCATGTTACTCACTCTATGAAATACAAATGTGCCCAAAAGATTGCATCTTCATGTCTTATTTTATTATAAATACTACAATTTGCAAACTAACTGTTCATTATATGACTCTCTGCAACAAGACCATTTCTAAGGATGCTGATAATATGCTAATGCATCCAAGCCATACAACTTTCATCTTATTTAATGCTTTCTTTTCTTTTTATTTTTTTCCAACCTTCTGTATAAAATGCAAACCCTCCTGAGTGAAAAGGATGGTGCATGAAAAAAATATCATGCTGCTTTTAAAGGGGAATTAATTCTACATATTATTTCTAAAAGCAAAGAGTCAAATGAGTTCAGTAAAAAGGCAGGAGGCATCAAGATATAATTCTCAGGTCTTAAGATCTCACATGGATTATCCTCTTCTGGCCAGCACTCCCCACAGTTGCATTCTGTATTAAAGGGCAGTGCCTCTTGTGCACTGACCACAAGAAGCTTGGATGCTTAAAAGCCTTGGGCTTAAAATGCCCCACTAAAATATATATATATATATATATGAATTTTTAATCTGAAGAGGTAGGAGCACAAAATAAGCAAACCAAGATGGATTCATAAAAATACACACAATATCCCCATAGGAATGCAAAGTAGCTATTTAAGCCTAACAGTACCATTTAACAGGCAGAAAAATAACAACACAAACAAAAGACGACCATGCCAACACCTGACCTTTTGCACAGCTCACTGTTAGTCTACACCAGACTGTGGCTGTTTAATTTAAGGCAATGAGAAAATGGTTTTTAGAGGTGGCATGCGGCTTTCCAAGCCCACCCTTTACCACTCTGTACTGTAAGACATTTATAGCATCAAGGCCCCCACTAGGCAAGGTTTTAAATTTACTCATCATTTTAAGTAAAAAAGAACTTAAATAATAGAAGATGCCTGCAAATTAATGTAAAAGCAGGTGCTCTTTCGAAATGAATTTGCTTGAGGTGGAAGGGACTCCCATGACCTCACCGGCAAGGAGTTTAATTAATCATGCTTACAGGAGAACCATAGTGCTCAGGTTACAGGCCTGAGCTTAAGAATTTACTCCTCTGAGCTAACAGCCAATATCTGAGATACTGATCCGACGGGATCACTAGTTACTATGATGCTATGTGAAGGAGCTTACCTCAATTTATCTCACTTTTAATTTAACTGTTAATAAAACCTGAGCATCGAGGAACATCACTCAGAAAGTTCTGAATAGTGCCTCTGGGATACACATTTTATCCTTCCTACTGCTGCTATTCTTGCCACATCAGTATGCAGAAGCCATTTCAACTGAATATTCCTAGACACAATAAGACTGTATTCAGAAGGATGGGTTTGAGTTAAAAAAAAAATGTGTTTCAGATTCCAGCAACTCTTCTACCAAGACTACAGTGCCAAGGCACTGAATACATAAGACATTTGAACTCCAGTCATCTGTCACTGGAAATAAGAAGGGAAAGCTATGAAAGAGCAAGGGTGCCTCTTTGTTTTAGCATAAGCCAAGTGCATTGGCAACAAAAGAAATCTGTACATTCACTTCAGAATAGCCTAAGGGGTAGGAAGTCTGCAGTCGATGGATGATGCCAGCTCTCAATTAGACCTGAAGAAGGCCATAATCCCCAGCTTCATCTCAGACCCAGTTTGTCCTCATTTGTAATTTGGGACAATCTGCCAACATCGGGACACCAAATGCCATAAATTAACTCCAGAAGAGCATGTCTCCTTCTCAGTTGATAATTAATCCAAGAGGGTCTCCAGCTTCTGCATGATATCTTCTGGAAGTCTAAAACTTCACAGGCTCATGCTCATTCACCCATTCCCACCCATTCGAGTGTGCGCTCACACACACACACACACACACACACACACACACACACACACACACCATACACACACACAACACACACTATGTAATATTGATGATACTGTCCTAAAAGGCAAATTAATTCCAGGAGGTTTATCTCTGCTTACAGTTGAAAGGAACACCCACTGTCAGGGCAGGGAATGTATGGCAGGTGGAATCTGAGACACCTTGTCACACTGCTTCAACAGTCAGGAAGGAAAGAGAGTTGAATAGCTACTTTTCTCCTTTTTAGACAGCCCTGTGTCTCACTTCATAGAAGAATGTCACATACTTCACTTAACCTAATCTAGAAAATCATTAAGACATGCTCAGAGGCTTGTCTCCAGTGGTTCTAGAATCTTGCCAAATTGATAATAGTAATCATCACAGATAACTATTCCAAGGTTATGCTGATTTTCCACAAAGATATTTAATACTCTTAAAATGCATGCATATTTATTTATGTATTCTAAAAGAATCTCTGGCCTCCCACCAATGCTTGACTGGCAACATACAATAGTCACTTGCCACAATTTTCCGGAACCCATGAAGAGACTAGGCCAAGTGGTGGAGATTTGCCCTTTCAGACCACACATAAACCTAATGTTATAACTTACTGGTTGCAAACAACAAAGCCATTTGATCTTTGTAGGATTCAGTTGTTGTATCTGTGAAATGGGAATGGCTATGTATTTTATACCCTCTGTGGTGATCCAGCAGTTCTTAGCACAATTACATTCTGTATGATAATGCTCAAGAAATATTATATACATGTGGGAATGATGTCCCCTTGTCAAAACATAAGCAACCAGACGGGGTTCATTGTTGGGATTGTTCTTACAATGTGAAAAAGGGTTCTAGCATAAGAACTGTGTCAAGATCATGAATTAAAAATACCCTGCAAGCTGACATAACAACACCTAGGTTGTTTATCACTATAATTCACTTCTGAGAATCGTGCATTTTCTGCATGTCATCTCCAGTAAACTTTGCATCCTTGTGAATCGGCAAATGTGTCCTGCATTTACTCCTAACTCATCTGAATGTTCTATAGTATGATAACAATTTTTATACTATGCATTAATTATAACCTTCATATTCTCAAAACCTATTAATTCCTTCAAAATGCTACTGGTTTTTACTTAGCATACAGTTCCATTTTGCCACAATAATATATTAATTCTCTTCCAAATAATGTGTTTCCATTTTTAGACTCATCTGAATATGGTTTGTCATCTTTCACTTGTTGCTGTCCGGATGGTCTTCATGTGTAAGAGTTTATCAAATACACCAAATACATTTCCCTTTGTTCTATCAGACTTTTTACAAACAGATCAGATTTAAACCAATGTGAAGAATCCAGGTGGGAATGATGTCCCCATATCAAGACATAAGCAAGCAGCCTGAGTCCGTTGTTGTGATTGTTTTTACAATGTGAAAAGGAGCTCTAGAATAAGGAGAACAGTGTTAAAAGATTTCTAGAGGGTGCTGAAATTTGTCTTCATATTTTTAAAATATCTGAGTCAAAACTGTAAAAACAAGACAGATTAGGGTCACCCAGCTCTACTGGGGATTTCTATGCCTGGTGATTCTCTCTCTCTCTCTCTCTCTCTCTCTCTCTCTCTCTCTCTCTCTCTCTCTCTCACACACACACACACACACACACACACACACACACACACACAAATGATTATTTTATTTTTTTAACTTTGATTCCATTTTGAAAGTCATCAGGTCATTTCCTATTTTTCATTGCAATATGTTAGGTTTCTTTTTCTGTGAAAATAAATTGATTTTTCTAGCAAGCTGTCTAAAATTTGAATCGAAAAGGCCTAAGATAATTATTTTGACTGATAAATTAAATTGACCTATTAAACCTTTAGGATCTTAACTGTTCTGGTTAATTGTTTTATGAGAATTCAAGACTCAGTAAACATAGACATTCATCCTTAGTGACATGGATGCATTTTGAGTGATTCTTTCTGAGAAATACATTGTTGGGTGATTTTTGTCATAAAATGTCCTCACACAAACCTGGAAAATATCGTGCTCTACACACCTAAGTAGAGACTGTATAGCATCATATATGTAGACCATCCATCCCTAGCAGAACACAATTTCTTGTAGCTTATGACTATATTTAGATCACCCTCTAGTATTCAGGCCTATTTAATGTCAGCTATTCAATGCCTTCTATAAGGATTTATTCAGAATTCATAAGGGTATCACTTCTAAGCCACCTTTATCACACAAGAGACCATGTTCTTCCATAACAAATCTCAATACCTTTCTAGATAACTATCTAGAAAATTCACTTTCCGAAAGAGATGGATTCTGTTATTCAGCCCAATTAGAGAAATGTGTTACCATCTCTTGCCAGAGAAAAATTCTACATATTGCAAACTTCTGAGCAAAACCTACTAAACAAATGATTTCATAACCAGCTTTAACTTAATTATTCAAGAAACTATCATAACATAACACCCCCATCAAATTTAAGGCAGGGATAGACAATCTGAAGATGAGTCATTTAACTTGTCCTTAGCAAACTGCAACGGAGTCTATTTTTACTTATCTATTCAATTTCCCTTAACAATGTAAAATTCTTGTACAAGCACAAAGCCATCTGCATTTAATTAATCACACAATCCACCCAAACATTATCAGATCCCAGGAGAATGAAAAAGTGTATATATATATATATATATATATACATATATATATATATATATATATATATATATATTTAAATAGAATCTTCATGTAATACATTTAAATCAGAGCATATCTAAATGATCTAAAAGAAGAAGGAAGTAACACTCTGCCCAGCCAGTTAAATCTGTAATTTCAGGTCAGCAACAAATAGGCAGGCAAAGGCTCTCCAAGTCAAGGTTAGTTCTTCTCATACTGACTTCCCCCTTTCGAAAACATTGTTTATTTTGGAGGTCTCAACTCATATAACAGACAGTTTTTCAGAGGACCTCATCCACCCTGTGGCACAGTGTATCTTTAAGAACTAGGAAACATAACTCTTGGAATATATGCATACATATTGGATTTTGTGGGCCACAGTCTACTCAACTCTGTCTTATTCTGTGACAAAAGGAATGACATACTCTAAAAACTTTCCTTGGTTTTCCAGTCAAGATATGTGCATAAAAGTCAATAATAGAGACAAATACAGCACAAATCAGTGTGATTAGGTTTTAGAACCACTGATGAAAGAAAAGAAGGGGATTCAAAAACTCAGGATTGCACAGCTAAACACTGAGCTGAACTCCTGGAATCCAATTACAGAGAGGGAGGAGTGATAAGCAAAGGGGTTGAGACCAGGCTGGAGAAACCCACAGAAACAGCTGACCTGAACAAGAGGGACCTCATGGACACCAGATTGATAGCTGGGAAACTAGCATGGGACGGACCCAGACCCCCTGAACGTGGGTGTTGTTTGGGAGGCCTGGGAAACCTATGGGACCTCTGGCAGTAGATCAGCATTTATCCCTAGCATAGCAATA
Source organism: Cricetulus griseus (assembly GCF_003668045.3). Classification (NCBI taxonomy): domain Eukaryota; kingdom Metazoa; phylum Chordata; class Mammalia; order Rodentia; family Cricetidae; genus Cricetulus; species Cricetulus griseus. The sequence continues at coordinate 125,557,454 of NW_023276807.1, read as the reverse complement.
GACTTTGGGAGTCCACTCCACACAGAGGGATACTCTCCCAACCTAGAAACACTGGGGAGGGCGTAGGTCCTGCTCCAAATGATATGAGAGATTTTGAAGATCCCCATGGAGGGCCTCACCCTCCCTGGGGAGCAGAAAGGGAATGGGATAGGGGGTTGGTGGAGGGCAGGGGAGGAGGGGAGGGAGAGGGAACTGGGATTGACATGTAAAAGAAGTTTCTAATTTAAAACTTTAAAATGTGGAGGAAGAAAAGCTCAGGGTTGGGCTCTGTTTTGCAATCAATCCCTACTGCTCATAAACCCTTCTTTTCAGGTCTTCACATGAATCTTAGTCATATTGCTCCATGTTGCTGGGTTTCCTGGGATCATGAAATTGCATACATTAACAGCAAGAATGACTGACCTGGAAATTTATTCTAGTTTCAAATACAGACTTTACAGTAAGAATGAACATGTCTAAAGTAAAGGACTGCTACTCCTTATGATTTTAGCACTAAACTCCCTACTTTCTAGTTCTTTGGGGGAAATGCATGGCTATTGTGTTTTCATTGCTACAGCTACATGTATAATCAATTACCATCATTAGAATTGATAGGTTCTTTTCATAGGAATTGCATTCACATTGCAGGGAAGAATAATCTGGCAACTGGAGGTGAAAAACAGCTAGAGAACATAGAGGGAAAGTTTTATTTTGTTTGCCTCTGAATCTTCCTTTTGGATCCATTTGACAACTGGAATATGAAAGCTGAGAAACAATAAAGAATTTCTCTATTTAATTATCTAATTCAACAGAAATTCTAAACTTCATAGGAATTAAATTAAGAAGTGAGACAAAAATAAATCAAATAAAGAGGCCTAAATATCACACACACATACACACACTCACTCACAAACAAACACAGACATACACAGAGATACACATGTGCAAACACACATATACAAATGCACACACAGTAACATACTCACACACACACACACACACACACACACACACACACACACACACACACACACATTTATCACAGATACACACGTGCAATCACATGGACACATATACATACACACATAAAACTACACACACACATACACATATATCTACATTCATATACTAAGTAAGGTTGAGAGTAAAAGGACAAGGGTATGGGTCAGAGAAACTATTGCAATTCAGGAAATTGGAAATTTACAAGAAGCATCCTGAGAGGCCCAGCGGTTATAGATCTTGAACAGGGAGAAGATCTGGCCTTGCTACAAGAACAGGGAGGAGGCTACAGCTGAAGAGGCTGAGTGCTAAAGAGAGATGTGGAAGGAGATGACTAGAGCTGTGAGGAAGACAGACCCTGCAGTATTTGGAGGCTTCTGTCTCTCACTAGGGTTGAGATGAAAAGGCTTCTGAACAAAGGAGTAATTTGAATTATATGTTAAAAGAAAAAGTCTGGAAATGAGTTTATAAATAGACTGCTGTGGGGACCAGGGTTGGAAGCAGGGAGACAAATTGGATGTATTTAGGCACCATTTGCCAGGCTGAGACAGCATAAGACTTTATGCAAAGAAAAGGGGGGTCAACAACAATAACAAATCCCTCTAGCAAAAATGTTCCACATTCTGAATAATAAATTTTCCCGGATTATAAACACTTGTCACTGAGGGTGAAAATGCATGTCCTTCAACAGATTACCTGAGCCCCTACTCCTTTGATTAACTTTATCATCACCGCATACATTATTTTCTACACCCACTTATTTAAAGCATTAATAGAACAGATACATGAATGCAAGTGAAACAGTTAAGTCTCAAATGTCTAGCATAGCCCGCCTTTTCATCTCAAAGTTAAACAACTAGGTGAAAAAAAAGTTTTAAAATGCTAACACTGTACAACTCGGTACACAGACACATAAACAATTTCAATGGAGAGCAGGAGGGGAAAGCATCAGAAGCTACACCACGTAGCCTTCGACATCCTATAATAGTATACCGAGATGACAAACTGACTCTAAACTGAAACCAACTATCCAAGGCTCCTCACCAAGAAAAGGTCTAGTGACAGCTCAGATGCAAGGTCCTAAACCCAGTCCTAATCTCAGAGTGGATACACTAACTCCTAATATTGTAGCTGGAACAACATTTTTGAATGGAAACAAAAGACCTCAGAAATCTTCACCAATGTTCCCTTCCCTCCTTCATCTTTCAGGAACACTTCACTGATAGGTGACTTTTCCCCTACTAACTCTTTATAAGGAAATGTTTTCTCAAACTCTCTGAAAATTTATTGGGAAGAACACAAGTACATTCTTATACTGTAGACAGTGTTTGTAGAAAAACGGTTCAGTCTTTCACTACCTAAATGTAGAGCTGCAACCCTGCTTGAGTTGTTTTCAGTTCTCATTTAAACATGTACATACAAGTGTCCTCTTTCTGCCCCCACACCTAAGACAAGTAAAAAAAAAGTCTCAATCGAAAGAATTACCTAATTTCAGGGAGAATTACAATCTAGGTTTAATTTAAAAGAAGCAACGTAATTAAAGAGGGAAGTCCCAACTTACATGTTTTAAAAGGTCAGTGTCAAAACTTGACATGAGAAAATGTGTTTCAAATTGCACCTTTTAAATTTGAATTCCTCTTTAAAGGATTTCACTGCAGGAGAGAAGTACTTCAGGGAATTTAGAGCTGAAAATGTATTTTCGAGCAAAATATGCCACTAGCAGCATTACACAAAACTCCAGAGAACTAGGCATCATGCAAATTTCTTCAAATATTATACAATGCATTTTAAAAGAGCTATGAAAGTCCTGTGACCAAATTTTACAAGTCATTTTTTTCTGAGTTTCCACTTAAGAAGGGCAAAATGATATTTCTAAGAGAAATAAAAGACCAATCCATCTTCACAATTTAATTATGAATCAGAAGTCTCATTAGAGGAATGGAAACTCTGTAAAGTAAATACACATTTGTTGATCTACTGAATGAGTTCATTTATGTTGTTTCAAATCTCTTTTATGAAAGTTCTGGCTTAGTAAGAGGCTTATTTGTTTCATTTTAGTTTATATCTACAAACACATGCACCTTTAATTTGTACAGAGTTAGAAAAAGATACTTCGAATTTTCATCCAATAAATTACCATTGGACTGTATTCCTTTTTAATTAATATGTTATTTATTTTGTGTTCATTAATATATTCCCAGTCTGTGGGCTGTCATTTGTCTTGTTGACAGTGACCTTTGCCTTACAGAAGCAACTCAGTTTCAGGAGGTCCCATTTATTAATTGTTGATCTCAGTGTCTGTGCTACAGGTGTGATGTTCAGGAAGAGGTCTCCTGTACAAATTCGTTCAAGGGTACTTCCCATTTTCTCTTCTGAGAGGTTCATTGTGGCTGGATTTATGTTGGGGTCTTTGGTCCATTTGAATTTAAATTTTGTACATGGGGATACACATGGATCTATCTGCAGTCTTCTACATGCCAGCATCCAGTTATGCCAGCACCATTTGTTGAAGATGCTTTCTTTATTCCATTGTATATCTTTAGCTTCTTTGTCAAAAAATCAGGTGTTCGTATGTATGTGGGTTATATCAGGGTTTTCAATTCTATTCCATTGGTCTACCTGCCTATTTTTGTTCCAGTACCAAGCTGTTTTCAGGACTATGGATGTATAATAAAGTTTGAAGTCAGTGATGGTGATGCCTCCAGAAGTTCCTTTATTGTACAGGGTTGTTTTGTCTATCATAGGTCTTTTGTTTCTCCATATAAAGTTGAGTATTGTTTTGTCAAGGTCTGTTTGTGAAGAATTGTGCCGGTATTTTGATTGGGATTGCATTGAATATGTATTGCTTTTGGCGAGATTGCCATTTTTACTATGTTGATCTTACCTATACAAGAGCAAGAGCTTTCCACTTCTTGGAATCTTCTTTAATTTCTTTCTTTAAAGACTCAAGTTCTTGTTATACAGGTCTTTCACTTGTTTGGTTAGTATTACCCCAAGATATTGTATGTTGTTTGTGGCTATTGCAAAGGGTGATGTTTCTCTGATTTCTTCCTCAGCCCTCTTATTGTCTGTTTACAGTAGGGCTTACTGATTTTTTGAGTTAATCTTGTATCCTGCCACTTTGCTGAATGGATTTAACAGTTGTAGGAGTTCTCTGGTAGAGTTTTTTTGGTCACTTATGTAAACTATCATATCATCTGCAAACAGTGAAAGTTTGACCTCTTCCTTTCTAATTTGTATCCCCTTGTTCTCCGTTTGTTGTCTTATTGCTCTAGCTAGCACTTCCTGTACAATATTGAAGAGATATGGAGAGAGTGGACAGCCTTTGCGTTGAGTTTCTCTCTATTTAGTTTGTTGTTGGCTGTGGGTTTAGTGTATATTGCTGTTATTATGTTCAGGTATGTTCCTGTTGTCCCTGATCTCTCTAGAACCTTGACCATGAAGGGGTGTTGGATTTTGTCAAAGGCTTTTTCAGCATCTAGTGAGATGATGGTGTGGTTTTTCTTTTTCAGTTTGTTTAATGCTATCAACCCATCTTGTACAGGAATAGTACTTGCACTGTTTTTACATATATAACACAGAAAGGCAGATGCTCTTGACTTTTTTGTTTTTGTTTTTGAGAGACAGACAGACAGACAGACAGACAGACAGACAGACAGACAGACAGACAGATACACACACACACTCACACACACACACACACACACACACACACACACACACACACACACATTGTGTGGCAGGTTTGAGAACTAGTCCTGAGGTGATAATAACCCAGATAGCTTGCTCTGCCCCTTGCTCATCACAGCAAGGGCTGCACTAGCCAGTATAATGCAGAAGAGCTCACTGACTCTTCAACTGCATAGGCCTAGAAACAGGGTTATGACTTGTCCCACCCTAACGTCCACCCCTTCTATAATCTGCTGGAGCACATGAAGGATAGATCCTTCAGAGGTAAAGCTGAGGCATCTCCATGACACAGGGCAACAACAGGGCATCTAAGAGGAGTTCCTGTGTAGCAGAAACCAAAGGCCTAGAACAAGATCATGGACTCTTTGCAATGAACACTTGCAAATAAAGATATGTGGATAAAAATGGTTTAGTGTGTAACTCACACTAAACTGTCATATTACAGCTTCCATGATAAGATTCTTCCTTTTTTGAAATTTTATTTTATTTTTTTGGGGGGTGGGGAGGTTGAAAGAACAGAGGGTGGATAAGAAGGGACCAGAAATGATGGGATCAAGATGCATGACATGAAAGGTCCGAATAATAAATAAAAAGAAAGTTAAAATAAGAAACAGCGGCCAATATAAATATGACATTTTCTTACTTGAAGCCTCCTGAACAGACAGTCTATAGTCTGATGTCTTTCTTCTGAATTCTAGGATACAGTAGTATTTGTCATACTGTACTGTTTCTGTTTCACCATAGAGGGAAGAAGCTTTTTAATGGTTCAGGACTGTGACATCATATTGTATGTTATATTTTTGTACCTTGTATTTATATCTATGCCACAACATCCGCCTTTAGCATAATCCTTTTCGAAATCATTATTCTTATAAGACAAATAACACTGACTTCCGTGATGTATAGAGCTTGACAGAATGCCTGCAAAAAAAAAAAAAAAATCCACCAAGTAACCTGCCAAAATGAGCAGTTAATTTTTCACTGCATGCTTTTGCCCCTCCCTCAAAATTTAAGCTATAAGTCCATGCTTAACTCAAACTGGAAAACCTGTTTTAACAGCTCATAGATCAACCCTTCTCTACTTAAAGGTAAAATAAAACTGAAAAAGTAATAACCAAAGTCCACCTTCTGTCTCAAGTGAAAGATGGATTGGCTTTTGAAGATTGCTAGTATCATGCACTATATTTACTTTCAGTGATTCTCTATAGGCTCAGACAAAATGGATTTGCAAAGCTTTCAGCTGGAAGTTGCTAGAAACTAGATATTCTGATCAAATTACTCATCTCCCCAGATGTGTTCGACACCAGAAGCTCAATATATCTTCATAATTTTTAGAATTATGTTTCCTACATTTTCTGATTAAAGGCCTGATTATATTTATGACACTTAGAGGATTTAATATGTGCATGTTTATGTAGTTGAAAAATTAAACTCATCAGCTCACCTACTACTCACTACAGTATTTATCAGAACAAGAAAAATGTAAGTAGCCAAACTGACTCTGAAAATTAACTAGATGAATAACGTCTTCTCCTTATTACACAAGGGAAAGGGAAGGTAGAGAGAATAAGACATTTTAAAACATGGGAAGACATTCTGTTAGATACATGTTAATGCTTGACTCAAAAGAAAACCACTATGTGTACTAGAACATAGATATCTTTTACCCTTTAAATTACCTAAAATAGTTTAAAAGAAGCCCATCATTATGAATCGTATTATTACTCACTGTCTAATGTGGTTTGCAACTGTATTCAACAAGGAGTAAATGAGTAAATGTCACATAATGAAATCAAAAAATTATATTCTAATTAGAGTATTTAATTAAGCCCAAGTGAGTTTCTAAGACTCAGGAGAGTTACACTATTTCACACATAATTTTGAAATTTTTCACATATAGGTGATATTTTGAAAGCATATGAGGAATTGAAGATGGAATTCAATGGTATATCATTTACTTAGCATGACCAGACCCTTGGTTTGATCTCCAACACAGAAAAGACAAACTCCATGAAAAAATAAAAAAGGTAACAGTCATAAACTCACAATAATTGACACGTGAATATTACAGTGATTAAAGACAGTCTCCAAACCACAGAGCTTCATAATCTATCCCTAATCATACTGCACATACTGTATCGACCAAAATATTAAGCCCTTACTGTGTCTGACTAACTAAATACATTTTTTTCTTTTCTTATATCAATTAAGGCTGTCCAGTTATAAAGCTGTACTTCTCAGAAATGTTAAGAACTCAGGCTGGGAAGTTATTTCTGTTGGTAAAGTACTTCCCCAGCAAGGACCAGAGTCCAGCTTCCACAGGAATAACCTATATAAATACCTAGTGGGCATCGGCTGTAATCACAGTGCACAGGGAATTTCCAGAGCTAGAATAACCTCATCTATGAGCTCAGGATTAGACTAATAGATCTTGCCTCAAAGAGCACAATCAAAGAAGACTCCCAATGTAAGACTGTACACATGCAGCTGAACCTGAACCTACACACACACACACACACACACACACACACACACACACACACACACACACACACACAGACACACACACACACACACACAGAGAGAGAGAGAGAGAGAGAGAGAGAGAGAGAATAAAATAAAATATTAATGATCCAGCAACACCTCCTTGCTTTACATTCTTGATTGAAATGATACATGGTTCTTATGACATAACATCACTTCATCCTGACATCTTTTTCCACCAAACTGAAAATTTTAAGTGTCTCTTTTGTCTGTGCCCATTGGGAACCTTCCAATGTCAAGGGCAAGTCAATTTAATGTTCATAACATTTTGTTGATATCTGGTACAGTGCCAGGTAAATAGAAAGTCTTAATCCATTTTTGTTGAATTTTGATAGGTAATTGATGGTGATTTGTCTTCTTATATGAGTTATGAGATCCACTAAGAAAAGCCCAAGGCCTTATTTACTGTTCTACATTAAGAATCATGAATAAGTTGGTATGTAACAAATGTCATTGGATTGAACTGAATAGAACTGCTTATTTTTGCCCAACTCAAACCATATGCTGGTGATTTGACATTCCAGAGAAAGCAATCCTCCAGATGAGGGTACAGCGTCATTCTATATGATGGGAAGTTTGAAGTGTCTCTTGTCACTTAAATATATCCAGATGTCTGAATCTCATTTTGATATGAAAATGATTAACTGCTGGAAATGCACTGTAATAGTGCCTCATTACACAGTGTCATTAGATTTTATGGCCTGTGTCTTTATATTGCCATAGAACTTCTATTTCTACTGTTAAGATTTAGGTGTACATCTCAAGAATAAAGTACTTTAATTGGTATAGCCAAGAAATGAGAAAATTGTGTTCTTGTTGTCATTTATGATAATGTATATAAAATTATAAGTAAAACCAATAACTTGTGTGCACCCTTTAAGGTGACTTCTCTCAGATATGTTAATACAGAAATTTAAAGAAAAAAACCTAAATAATTCCACACGTAACACTTATTGTCAGATCCATTCATTTCACTGGCACATAAAGGGTGCCTGTTATGAATATCATAGCATAGTTAAAGAAATATGTTCTTCAGAGCACTCAGCCTAGCCTAGTGAGACAGACATACACACAGTTGATTTACTTCAGACTCAAATAACTATCAGAAGAGATGACCCCCTATAGTGGAAAACAATGAAAGGAGATCTTACTCTTGACTGGGATCTCAAGTCTTTCAGGGTTTTATAAACAAAGTCTTCAAATGCCATTTTCAATAACAAAATGTTATGGAAGGGAACTATTAAACAGAACATAAGCAAGACAAAAGTAAAAAAAAAACAAATTACCTGCATTCCTAATCACAGCTAGTTCAGCTGCACACTGAAGAACAAAGGGAACAGTAAGCAGAAAGGGAGAATTTGCATTGTAAGCAACACCAAGAGGAACGAGATATCATCCACAAGTAAGGAAAAGTGCAGAGACAATGAGTGGGGCACAGATTGTTTTAAATCAAAAGTCTACCAGGCCATCCCATTCTGCCTGTGGTACTCTGGAATGTCAAAGGCAAAAGGCAAGCAGGAGAACAGAGGTCTCCACACTAGCATCATAGAGAAACAGTTCTAAACCCCAGCCTTTGCAAAAGTAGCTTCTTAGTGAATATTCGCCAGCCTTCCACAGACCTTAGTTCAGGAGAAAGAAGAACTAGAGCAAGTCTACATGATTCCTTTCCTTGGGTCACTCACATGAGCAAATATTTTCCTATTTTGCAAGCCTGGGTGAAAATAGTTATGTCTACATCCATCGAGGAACTTAGCTTTCACAAAACATTTCAAAGTCTTCAGTTCTTTTAACTATTCATAACAGGACTTCAAGACTGGGATAGAAATTCCTCACATTATCTCACTGACTTTCAGGGAGATGGAGAATTTTGCTCAGTTTTCAAAGTTTCATAATAAAGCCAAGTGTGATGGGTGGCTCACATCTGTAAAATCAGCATCAAGAGTTCATAGCCAGCCTGGGCTATCTGAGTCCTTGTCTCAAAAAAGAAAAGAAGAAAGAAATGAACAAACAAAGGAAGGAATAGAAAAGCTCTTTCAAAACAAGGTTGGAGACAACACCAGAAACTACGCTTCCTTCCCTCATCTCTCTCTCAGTGGAGGAAGCTGAGTATGATAACCTGTCCTAAAAATCTTACTGGGGACAACACAGGAAATTGAGGATAAAGGAAAAGAATTTGTGAATTCTATCCCAATAATTCATTTATGAGGGTTTTTTTTGTCTTGATTTATGCAAATAACAGCCTTAATTTTCTGTTTTGTATAGTATGTATAGAAATATCTTTGCATCATTAATCTAATTTGAATCTTTAAAAGGTTATAGGCTTACTAGAGAGTAAAAAGAGGAATGATAAACTTTGTTTTGCCAGATACATTTGTAAGCTTTTGAATAGTGACACAAATATGAATATTTCATAATTACATATTTTCTTTGAGAACTTCAATCGTTATTTTATTATAGAGCTGTTAACAGAATTACCAGATGGGGGCTTTATTTGCTTGTAAAGAGGGTTACAAATAGCAGCAATTAGTCATTGATAAAGACCTCTAAGTCAAGAGGTTTTTCATAATTCACCACCATGATAATTTTTGGTACCATCTACAAAGCAATAAATACAAAACGTTTGTAAAAGCAACATATGTCTTGACAATTTTCTAATTATCTGTGTATAAACTACTAGATTTTTCTGAACAGACTGAACTTTCCACATGGCACGTTTGTATGCTAAAATTGCCCAAAAGATTACTAGAAATTAGTGAGCCCATATTTCTATGATTTGTTTTTGTCTGATTCCACACAGTTAGAGCCCGCAGTTATATTTATCCCCCTTCACCCCGCTGCCAAGAGGTAACTGCTTATATGAGAAATGAGGAAGAAGGGTGATGAACTGATAACAGGGTGTGCTCAGAATTAGCACTAGAGAGCAGACTCCACACTTTCCAGTGAAAATGAGAGGGAAAGGATGCCAGATGGAAACTGGCCAAGTGGTGTTCTTTTAGCAATTGTTTCTGTTATACTAAAAGAAAATTAGAGAGAAAGTGGGGGAGATGAGCAAGCTACCCTAAAAACATTTTTTCTTGTGGAATTAATGCATTAAAGATCTTAACAAGTACATAAGAATAACTACTATATATATTAACCCAGAAAATGCATTGCAATTTGTTGTCTATGATTTTGAAATTTAGTAGTTGCTATCATCACAGATAAATTGTGGATTCCCTACATTTATCTCATTTTTCAGGATGTTTGTTCACTACATACTAAAAAGTCTGGAATCTATTTCATAGCCTGCGTATATTTTTTAGTTCTAGTCATCTTTAGATGAACAAAGATGGGTTTCAATGCCCAACTCTCCCTGCTATGTAAAAAAAAGTCACCCTTGAATCACAAGAGAGCCCATTGTTCCCTGGCAATAAAAGGACTAGGTTGAGAGCACTCTTGTTGCAGTCTCCCTGAACACAAGCTCTAGACAAGAGTCTCATTTTGGAATATACAAAATGTTTAAGAGCAGAAAGGGACTCTCCCAGCCCTTTTTGTCAACTGACTTTTGAAAGTGTACCTATGCTATCAAACAATTTCCATTGTTCCAAATAAATGCAAATAGTGACAACACTTAATGACATCACCTTGTTTGTGCAATATTATCTGACCATTCTGTAACACAGAATCTTCAAAATTGCATACTCAATCCAGAAATGGACAGTTATGGATTAGGATTACACAAGTAGACACATTTCACATTCAACTCTTTAGAGATAACAAATGGGTAATGGGAGGGGGACTGCAAATATTTTATCTTTCCATTGTAAACTCTAGCCCATTTTGTGGAAGAAACTTTAAGGTTGATGATAATTTATACATTTATCTTCTCTTTAGGTTGCTATTACTTTTAAACAGTAACTGGTGAACATGCTTCAAAGTCAAAGTCAATCACAAGACAAGTAGCATTCATTATCACATGAAGATGTACATGTACATCTGTATCATTGCTTCAGAGTAGGAGAGAAACATGTTTTGCATTTCTTTGCTCAAAATGAAAGCAAGTGTAAGAATGCAGTGTCTTACTTTTGCTTGTATTTCATTGCCTAATCCTTTGGGAACTATTGATGAAATTAGATTCTTCTAATTCATTAACCTTATTAGTTAGACAATGATTCAAGTGAAGTATTTTGAGCTTAATGACAATCTTCACACAAATTTATCAGTTACTTTAGAGTTCTTAATTGTGCCAGATGAATAACTTTTCCAAAAATATAATTGTTCAAAAGAAGGACAAATAAAAAGCTAATAATAGCACTTCATTCACATCAACTTTACATATATGAAGAGGGTAGCTGGACATGCTTATCAGAGCACAATGCCTAATTATTTATCAAACATCAGTGAATCACTATATGTCCAATCATCTGCCCAAGTACACACAAAAATAATTCTTTGGAAATCTAGTAACCAAATGACAAGCAATCGGATAAAACAAATGAAACTCTAACATTACAGATCCTTTCCTTTTTCTAAGTTCACGTGTGCTCCATTCAGGAAGACTTAGGCAGGGGCAGAGGGTGCAACTTCTAATGAATGCTCCAGAAATGAAAAAGCAAAGTACCATGCTGAAACAGCCAGGAAGCTGCTGTAGGGGTTGTTACTGAGCATGAGGGTTACATGATGGAAAGGAGGCAGACTGAAGATGTGACGGTGAAGAGTGTTCCACTCGGAGAAAATAACAAGTTCAAAGACTTTGACATGGAAAAGCTCATGGCATTTTGAATGACACACTCAAAAAGGTGTCAGAATAGCTTTGATTTTTATGAATAATACTGGAATTAAAGGAGTGGAGGTTACAGAGGCAGCCTGCTACATATTCAATGCATGCTGTAGTTTAGGAGACTGGGCTTTATTCTCACACCACCATGAAAATCACCGGAAATTTTAAAGACTGAAAGGCTATGTTTTCGTTTATACTTTAGAGAGATCACACCATGGAGAATGTGCTGTAGGGATTATAGAAGCAACATTGAATTGGGAGAGCATGTGTAAAAAGTGGTCAGACTTGGTAAGGATTTTTGATATAAACACAAATTACTGCTGTATTGGAGTGACATAATACAGTCTTGAGTTTCTATTATGATGTGCTCTTATCCTGTACCAAATGGGTAAATGTTAATACTGGTCATGCATGTGAGAAAAGTTTAAAGGAAAGGCAAACTGGTAAATCTTACCCTATTTTATGTTGTTAATACTAAATACCACAGAGCACATAATTTTAAAGAACATAGATTTATTCAATTTACAGGTCTGGTGCTTCACTGTCAATGGACTGTTTCTGTAGGGCACTGTCTTGCTTCATCATTGCATGGTTGACAGCAACACGTGGTGAGACAGAGCAAGTTTGCTATTTCAGATGTCCTTCCTTTCTTACAAAGCCAATCACGCAGCCATAGTGTCCCAAACTCACAACCTCATTTAGCTCTAATTAACTCCCAAAGGCTCCTTTCCAAAAAACTATAAGCATATTACTTTGGGAATGAAGTGTCCACATTCATTACTATGCAAAAGATATTAACTTTCAATGTGCATGATGGTAGTACCTTCAAACACAATAAAGAATTTAAGGGAAATATCAGTGTTTCTGCTTTCATCCCGCTATGCTTGTGATAACATGAATACTTATTAGTTGTTGAATGTACCAAGCACATTTCTAAACATTTCTGTGATTTCACTTATTTAATCCTTTCTCAAAATATCATGAAGAACTTTGTATTACTGTCCTCAACTTAGAGAAAAGGAAACTAAAGTGCCCAAGTCTAGAGGTAATGGCTTTGAAAAGGCCAAAGGTAATCTGGGAGCAGAATCTTCCATACCACCAGAGAAGCCAAGTAGATAACTCATACTGAGCAGTGTCCAGAAGAGAAGCCAAGCAGATAGTACACGAAATCAAGATCTTGGGGTCATACCATGGCATAAGTGTCTATTAAAACAGGAAAGAAGACTAAGAAGGTTTAGTTGCAAATATCTAAGAGAAAAAATCCAAGGGACCATGAAAACACAGAAATATTCCAGGGAGAAAAATTGAACAACCATTCAAATATTAACATTGAGACAAAAAAAAAAACTCACCACTGGCTTCAAAACATGGAGATTTGGTGCCTTTTTTAATGACTCTTGTCTGTAGTACAAAAAGGACAAAAATGCTATTGGAGTAGATTAGGAAGACCCTAAGATGTACGTTCTTGGAGAACAAACCATGGGGGTAACGCTTTGCCAAGCAATGATAAGAGATATTAAAAACACAGAGTGATTACTGGAGGAGGTTTAAAGCAGACAAAGGTTTAATTATAAGTTAACATGTTCCAGTAAACATGTTAAATGAGTATAACATGCCATAGGTCAACTACAAACTGAAATCCTGTGTGGGGGAAACATTTAGCACATTCATGACATGATATTATTATTAATAACACTTCTGCTTCAGTGTAAAGAGAAGTAGCATTCTCTGGAGCTTTTCAAACTCTCCCATGCTCTCCTAAGACTTGTCATGCAGAAGGGCTTCAACCATCACTGGCTCAGGTGAGTAATTTGACACTATGTTGTTACTTTCTCTTCTCTGACTCCTTACTGTCTTAGATGACTTGGATGTTTTGTTCAATTTAACATTGTTCAATCAATGCTTTGCTCCTCTATTTAACTTCAAAATTCTTTCAACCTTATTCTTCAGTAGTTTCCATGGCCATTGAGTTTGGCAATTCACACTCACCAGCAAAGAACTGTGCTCTTTATAGTATGTAGATTTGGTGACATGCTTCTTCCAGGTCACCTGCACCACTGACCCAATGAAACCTCTTCTTAATCACAGTAGAGGCTGATGACCTCTACTGCTTTGCCCTTCTAGGATTTAGTAATCTCCAGTCCCCTCTTGCATGACTTCAATCCTCCTCCAATTTTCACCCCCCCCATAGCCATTTTACACACACTCTCATGGGTACAATTGATTTCTTCCAGTCTTTGACCTCTCTCACAGCTGCCTTTCCAATCCTATTACCAAATCAGCCCTGCCATCTGTGTGCTCTCCTCTTCCTCCTGAGCTGCCAAGAGTTCCCGAGAAAATTGAATAACCACGCTGATTGACTCTGCTACAATTTTATGATTTCCCATGTCAGCTGAACCCAGAGCTCCTCAGCAGCAGGGTTACTCATTCCTACTTGGCAGGTCTCACCATTCCACACAGCAGCTGCTCCCACCACACCCTCCTTGGGTGCCCACCCACATCTTTGCAGCCTCCACTCTCCACATAGGAGTCCACCTCCTACTGAGAGCATTCAGGCCCGTCAGCTGTGAACCCCACACTGTCCTTCCTCTGTGTCTCTATATTTATCTGAATCTTTGCTCATTTGCACCACATTGTACACCAGGGAAGGATTTTGAGTGCTTTGTCCATCAGACCTTATGTGATCTTACTATGAACTGCCTTCCACTCTGAGAAGAACCATGTTCATAAAATATTTATGCTATGATGGGCTGCTGTAGAGCTTATAGCTGCTTTCAAATGCTTATAGGATAAAACCAAACTTCTGGGTTTGAAACTCAAACTTCATCTTGAGTTGAGTATACTTATTGTTTCCAGTTCATATGTAGTCTCCTCTCATGCTGCCTCGCCTATAGAGATTATGTAACTCTTATTTAATAAATAGTACATTTCTAGACTTTGGTCCTGATAGCCTTGTTTTTATTTTATTAATTTATTGTTTACATTCTAATCCCAGTTCCCCCTACCTCCCCCCTTCCTGCTCCCCTCACTTTCCCCCCACACCTCCCATCTGCTCTTTGGAGAGAATAAGGCCTCCCCTAGAAAGTCTACTAAGTCTGCCCCATCATCTCACTGAGGCAGGACCAAGGCACCTTCCTACCCCCCACACCCTTGTCTTTAGGCTGAGCAATATATCTCTCCATATAGAATGGGATCTACTAAGTCAGTTTGTGCATTAGTGTTAGATCTTGGACCCACCGCCAGTGACTTCATATATTGCCCCAGATGCACCTTTGTCACCTATATTAAGGGAGTATCTAAAGACTATCTTTTATCTCCAGCATGTCCTATAAAGTCCCTTGCTAAATATAGTAGGTACAACTTCTGCACTTCATGAATTAAAAATTGCTTCAGAAGAGCCCATCCCACGTGAAGGGATGCACTCTTGCCCTGGACACATGGGGAAGGGTCTAGGCCTGGCCCAGGATGGTGTGGTGGATTTTGGGGAGTCCCCATTGAGGGCCCTACCCTGCCTGGGGAGTGGAGGGTGGATGGGGTGGGGGATAGGTCAGGGATGGGGGAGAAGGGTGAGGGGTGAGGGGAGGAAGAGGGAGAAGGGATTGATATGTGAAATAAGCTTTTTCCTAATTTGAGCTAATAAAAAAAACTAAAATAAATAAATAAATAAATAAATAAATTGCCTCATAAATACACTACAGGACATCTTTATTGGAAAATTTAACTAGTTAGGTACCATTCATTAATAATTATTTAATGGCAACTGGTCCTAAATATTGAAATGTGAGACAACCACTAGCATACTATGGGTAACTTCAGCTTTGACAGTTTAACACCATATTTCTTTAGTTGCAAGTCAAAAATCAGCCAGAAAATATCCATACAGGAAGCATCAAGTCCAGTAGTGTATATTTTAATTGGAATTGAATGTGAAATAAAGAAAGAGAAAAATACAAGTAACTATCCAGACCCTGCTCTCTATAGTTGATCCTTAAAATTTCCCTGTCACTAAGATGGCTTTCCTTTCTTTCTGCAAAGAAGATCTTATGAAATGCTTCTTAGTTTTTTAAGAAGACAGCATTTCCTATAAAATGAAAAACTGTGAAAATTATATCCAAGCAGGGCATGGCAGCAGCTGCCTACAATCCAAACCCTTACAAGGCTAAGGCACAGGGGTCAGGTTCCTTTTGAGTTTGAGGCCAATCAAAGTTATGTGCTGAATTCAAGGCCAGCCTACCTGACAGAGCAAGACCTTGTCTTTAAAAAAATGCAAAGAAAGAAAATCATATCTGCTTTATTTTCTGGAGAAATTCTTTATACACAAAGGACAAATTTAATCATAAATTTTGAAAAAAGTTTTTATAACACCATAAAATGAAAAGCAAAGAAATGTAGATTTGGAAGTAACCAGGAAAAGAATCAGTTTATAGTCTACACAGTAAGTGTAGACTATGGTAGAGACGGATTACCATGGATATGCTACATTCCTAACCCATGACCTCAGCACAGCCTCCTGGCCATGGTTTCCTAGAGATTGCAGCATAAAGCCATAGTCTCTTTGGTTCTTCTGCATTAGAACATGGTGATTTATACAAAAAAAAAATATTTTCTATACCTCCCAAAAGCCACATAGATGTACTGTACTATTACAAGTAAAAGTGAACTGTTAAAAGAATGGATCCAGAACTCCTGGGCTAATTGGGAGCATGAGGGTAGGGGAGAGGGAGCTGCCAGAATGAGATCAGAAGAGGAGTGGAGGAGAGGAAATGGAGGGGCAGAAATACTGAGTTGGGGGAAGAATAGAGGAGAGCAGGATGAGAGATACCATATTAGAGGGAACCATTATAGGTCCGAAGAGAGATCTGGCACTAGGGAGATTTCCAGAGACCTGTAAGGATGACAAGAACTGACAATCCAGGCAATGGTGGAGAGGATAACCTAAACTCCCTTCCCCTAAAATGAGATTGATGACTAATTTTTATGCCATCATCCAGTGGCTGATGGAAGCAGAGGCAGACATCGACTGATTTACTCTGAACTGAACTTTGGAACTCAGTTGAAGAGAGGGAAGAACGAAGATCAAAGGGGTCGGTACCAGGTTGAAGAAACCCACAGAAACAGCTGTCTTGAACAAGGGGGAGTACATCCACTCCAGATGCTGAGTGGCTAGTACAGGACTGATCCAGACCCCTGAACATGGATGTAGATGAGGAGGCCTCTGCACTCCAGGGGGCCCCTGGTAGTGGATTGGTATTTTTCCCTGGTGCAAGAAGGGACTTTGAGAGCCCATCCCACGGGAAGGGAAGAACTCTTGCCCGGGACACATGGGGAAGGACCCTGGCTCAGCCTAGGATGATGTGGTGGACTTTGCCGAGCCCCATTGAGGGCCCTACCCTGCCAGGCGAGTGGAGGGTGGATGGGGTGGGGAGTAGTAGATCAGGAGTGGGGGAGGAGAGATGGAGGGGAGGGGAGGGAGAGGGGGAAGGGATTGACATGTGAAACAAGCTTGTTCCTAATTTGAACTAAAAACAACAACAACAAAAAGAATGGATCCATCTTTGTGTATTTTTGACCCATGGGTCCATGTAGTTTTCTTGCTGTTAACTGTAGTTACTCTTCTAGTAATATAATAACTCTCCAGAGACTGGCAGCGCATTGTGTATACAAATGGCTCCAGTTTGCCTTCATTACTTCTTATCCTACATAAAGTTTGACTACTGAAGCTGAGATTCTAAAAGGAACTATGTTTCAGCTAAGCATTTAAACTAAATTCCTTAAGTGATGCTTGTGATTATTTCTTTCTTGTTATGCCATTTTTTCCCCAACCATCCAAGAGTTCTACCCTTCTGTGTTTAGAGACCACAGTTGCAGGACTTCAATTTCTTCCCATATCAAGTTGAACCACCGTAACATGGAATATAATGTCTTAACTCTTTTTATCTTGTTTCCAGTTCCTATTCTGCAGTCTAGCATTGATACCTCCTGGCACTTCCACCAGGTGTCTGGCTATTCACTTCCTCTATTTATTACATCTAAATAATATGCATCTATTTCCCCACAACTGAATTTCTACAAATACTAAAACCTGAAAGGATTACAGAAGAATGTGAGCAAACAGAGCCCATGCAGTTGTTATCCAGCATTTAATACTTTCTTGGAATGGAATATGCACAACATATAACATACTACAGCAAATTAATAAATGGATGTCTAACATTATATACTCTGTTGAATATAACAGAAAACGCAAAAATTCCATTTATAGGATAAAATTAATTTACCCATTGTTTTGTGGGGGTCTTCTAACAGCAAAGATTTCAACAAGACTAACAGTGGAAGGCCAGTAAATATTAATCATATGTGTACTTACATAGTTTTTAGATATGTTAATGAAATGCAAATGCTTACAGGCAAAAATACAGTATCATAAAAACCTAATAGTTATAGGCACCATAAATACCACACAGATAAAGTTGCTTACAATTAAAGATTAATAATCCGTTAGATTGGAAAAGTGTTTAATAAATGAAAAATCACAATGGTGAGGTTGACACTTGTTGCAAAGAAAACAGAATTGCAGGATTAGATTAAAGTGTGGTTTACAATGAGCCGGCCTGGGGCCTGGGAAATGGGTAAAGAGACTGGCTGCATCAGTCTTATGATTTGAGTTCAATCCCCTAAATCCATGTAAAAATGGAAGGAGTAACTGACATTATAGAGTTGTCCTCTAACCTCTGCATGTACATAATTCATGAGCACACTCTCATACACATCATATTTGAGCATGCCCACATGCACTATCAATAATAAAATTTTAACTTCTCTTTTTTGTTTTCTTTTTTAATGTAGAGTTACCTGTCAGCAAACTCTGAGTTGGGAAAACACCCTTGGAAATAATGAGAATGACTAGACCACCAACTTATGAAAATACAAAAGTACAGATGTGTGAGAGAGATTACAGCAACAGGAGCAGGACTTCACACTAAGATGTTTATGGTTTATTAGATATGAACCAGCTCTAAGGACTTTTGAAATGACTTCTTTTATCCTTGAAAGATCTGGGAGTAATGAACACAGCAGAATTGATGAGCTTTTATTTTCATATTTGAATTGGTGAAAATAAATGTGTCCACAACATTAAAATTATTTTAATTAAGTTCTTCCAGCCTAACGCCAATCTACTTAATTTCATCCTCTTGATCAGTAACATAAAATACCAGCAGATAAAAAGCTTATGCTTTTTGGAGCATGTATTTTCATGTAATAATACTAGGTTTTACAGTGACTGGGAAAATGTCTATTCACAGTTATTAGAGTAGATCATTTTAAAATGCAGACTCAAAAGCAAGTCAAAGTGACAACTGCGGGATAACCCACAACCATCCACATGAAATCTAGTCAACCTAAAAATCCAACTGCAGCAGACTTTTGAGAAACAAGTTAATAGGAAAATTTGCAACAATGTATTTAATGATATTAAAAATCCTATATCAGCACTCCGGAGGCAGAGGCAGGTGGATCTCTGTGAGTTGGAGGCCAGCCTGGTCTACAGAGTGAGTACCAGGATAGGCTCCAAAGCTACACAGGGAAACCCCATCTGGAAAAACCAAAAAAAAAAAAAATCGTATATAGCCAAAACTCACAATTAAGCAAAATTGAATGGTAACTAGGATTCAATGGTTGAAAAGAGAATGTCCCTGTTTAAAAGTGTATCACATCCTGACATGGCATGCAGGCATATGCTTTTAATCTTAGCATGGGAGAAACATACATGACCACCCTGATCTACATAGTGAGATTCTTTTTTAAATGTAAATAAAAAATGTTTCATTACCTAAAAGTTTTGATATATAATAACATAACTAATAAAACAAAGAAAGAACAAAGTGGAGATGAGGATATGAATTTACCTAATTATACTCCTGCATCCTAACAGAAAATAATGAAAACTGCAAAACTGTTGCATATTTTCTTAGTATTTGTTTTAATGAATAGTTTCTAAACTCAGAAATCCTTGTGGAAGCAGCTCGGAGTAATGCATTGATCATCATTTTTATTATGTTCTCATTTACAAAAATTACCATGTTTTATAAACACATTTGTATGCTCCAAACAATTCTAAAACGCCCCTTTGAAGCGATGCAAAACAGCAAGCTCATTTATTAAGGTTATAAAGCCTAAACCAACAAATGGTTCTAAAATCAGCTTTCAATTCTTGAACATATTAAAGGAAAAATGTTAAGTTGGACACACCATGTCCTGGTTTTCCATTGCTAGGATAAACACCATGAAAAAAGGAATCTTATGGGAGGAAAGTGCTTATTTGATTTATACATCCATGGCTCAGCCCATCACTGCAGCCAAGGTTTTGACCTAACACTCTAGTTACAATCTATTATTGGAATCTTAGTCTAGCTTATAATTAAGGTCAGACCTTTGTTAAACATACACCTGGCCATGGTTGCTCATGCCTATAATCCTAGCTTCTAGAAGTCTAACAGCAGAGGATTTCTGTGGTTTAAAGCCAGTCTGGGCTGCAAACAGACAATCTCCAAAACAAAACAAAGATGGATGGGTGCGTGGGTGAATGGATGGATGGATAGAAAGATGATAGACATATAGAGAGACAGATAGAAGATAGATAGATAGACAGGCAGACAGATAGAAGATAGGTAGATAGGAAGATTGATGGATAGACAGATAGGCAGACAGATATGCTAATGTGTGTGTTATCTTTATATCAGATTGGTTTTTATAGCAGATAGAACTTACAGGTAAATAATACATGACTGACAACATCATATATTATATTCAGACCTCTTCAGAAACTTAGCTCATTAGAAGTATCTGAGTTGTACCCTATGTCATTTGGTAGAGCCTTTCTTTAATAGCAGCTTTCATTTACAGTTGTTTAATATGTGGCAGGCAGTGATGAACATATCATATATGAACATACATAAAATGTTACATACTACATTTTTCATAATATAATGAGTGTATTATCATCTTCATTTAAACACAAGAGGAAGAATAATTTTGCCAAAGTTGCTCAAAGATTGATTCATAATCAGTAGACTAAGCTCCTCATTGTTCAATATTTAAATTATGTCTTTTCTTAAAGTTTTAAGGCAGAACAAGTGATCCAGGAGCTAGTTGAGGCCTGGGACAACACTGAACTCCTGATATTCCAGGTTAAAAGTTTGGTGAGTCCTGGATTCCTGGCCTGTATGCTACCACTCTGGTTTAGGAGGGGCTAAGGAATTAAACCCAGAACTTTACTAGGCTAACCAGACACTCTACCAACTGAGCTACATCCCCAGAACCAATCATGTCTTTAAGTTATAGCTGTGTTTGATGACTTATGCCTATAAACTAGCAGTGGAGAGGTTTAGGCAAGAGAATTGTGATGCATTTCAGGACAGCCTTGGTCACATAGTTAAGTTCCAGGACAGAGCTACAGACACACACACACACACACACACACACACACACACACACACACACACACACATGCATGCACGCATGCACACAGATTAAAAAGCACACATTCATTCATTTGTATGCATGCATGTATGTATGTATGTATGCATGTATGTATGTATGATGTGCAACTCATTCAAACTGGGAGACAGGGAATTTTCATCAGCTTTAACAGCTCTGTGAACCATACTTTTGCAAGAACAGACAAGTGAGAGCAAACTGTGAAAACTGAAATCAAGCCTTTGTCCCTAGGCAAAGAAGCAGGGTCGTAGTGACTTCGGTTCAAAAATGAACTGAGAAATACCACAAGTATTTTCTTCAGATAGTTTTATATGTTTGTGTATGTATGTGTACACAATTATATATATACATCTTTGTGGTTT
Source organism: Cricetulus griseus (assembly GCF_003668045.3). Classification (NCBI taxonomy): domain Eukaryota; kingdom Metazoa; phylum Chordata; class Mammalia; order Rodentia; family Cricetidae; genus Cricetulus; species Cricetulus griseus. The sequence continues at coordinate 125,535,623 of NW_023276807.1, read as the reverse complement.
TCCCAGCTCAGATATTTCCAGACCAAATTTCATATCACTAATCAAGTGTATTTGCATTCTAGAAAACAGAAATTTTGGTTAACTGCATGTCATCAGTTAATGATCTGCAACATTTCTGTTATGACCTTTGATAATAATTCCTACTAAATAAATTTGGGTCATGTGGGTATATGCGTCAAATAAGCAATAGAGATAAGGGAAAAACAAAAACCGTAAATAAGTTTTTCCTGGAACAGTTTTGACAATATTAAAGGTAACCTCCTACAAATACATAGTTCTTTGTGGATGAATTTCATTTACACAATAGTGGAATATTTTATTCCTTTGCACGGTGCTGATCATGAGCAGTGTAACCCTTCCATAAGAGTTGCCGCATTTCAGAGCTCCAGAGGAAAGCCACCATGGTCACTGTCTGCTGTGAAAATCCAGAGCCACTCTTCTGGCATATGACTGTGAGGCTTGGCAGGCACATCCATCCCGTGTAATGGAGACAAATGCACACCATCTGAACACACCCCCACAGGGGAGCAAAGAGAGGATGAGAGACCCTTTCATGTCACAAACAGGGTAAATTATTTCTAAGTCACATTCTTCCCTTAAGCCTGTCCAAAGGCAGAGCTGTTAGACTTTCCAGAATGTTGCCCTTTGTAAATCATTTCAATGCCTCTTAATAGAATCCCGTGAATCCCATTATATATTCAAAAATCTGATTATCTTTATACCTGTCTTTCATGTTTGCTCTCAAAACAGTGAGAGTCATCTCTTTTTATCTAAGGGAATCCTTCAGGCATTGGTTTGTGGTCACTTGGAATTTAAAATGTAGCTCATTTGACTACAGCATGCAGAGGTAGTTCAGATTTATTCCTGGGAGCTTTTCACATTATAAAAGAGTCTTCCTAAAAATGCTGGTTCTGGATTCAAGAAAAAAATGTAATGGGTATTCTCTTATTTTAAAAAGAATTATTTTTAATTCTGGTGACACCTAACATATCTATCATCAATTTGAAGTGTAATTTTTTTGTTCTTCATTGTCTTCATTAAACCTCTTGAGAGTACAATGGCTTAGGTCACAACATAAAACATAATGCTAATTAAGCTGCTAATTAAATAGTAGAAGAAATATATCACAGAAAATAGATTGCTGTATTACTTTGTTTTAACTTTTGTGTCATTTCAACTTGGTAACCACTAATTTGAAATCCTCTAATCATGCTCTTTAGTCCAAATGTTAATCTCAGAAGGCAACAGCCTATGATTACAGAGCCTTCATACAAGATATAGAGTGCATTTTTTCTATATGTTAAAATTGGGCTGCAGGAAAACAAGAAAGACCTTGTGTTGATACATTCCTTTGTATTCTTCTGGATACAGTCTCTCTTTATGTAGGACTAATTGGAAGTTCTCCTTATAAACAATTGTAGCAACTATTCAATATAAAAAATTAGGTATTTCTGAAACTCTTCAGAAAAAGATTTTTGTTAAAAGCCCATGTTATTCATTTCATTTTTCCCTTAATATTTTCTGTGCTATTCTTTGCACACATTTGTTTCAGTAACATGACTTGCAACTTTAAGTTCAAAACTGTCATCAATTTTAGTAGGTCCCCAGAAAGTACATGTATCCTAACCGTGCCCAATTGAAATGTTTTATTAGGAGGCATCCAGTTTCTGATGTTTCCAGAATATTCATTCCAAATGTCTGTGTCTTTCATGAGTATGACACACACAGGAGCAAAAAGCCTGTGCTGACCCCCCTTTAACAGCTAGACACACAGAAAAGAAGAAAGATCAGAGCCCTGGTTCCCACTTAGATCCCACAAGCACAGACTTTGCCAACCCAATTGGGCAGCAGCAATTAAAAAATAGGCTGAACTTTACTTGTAAGAGTGCCTGAGTCTCAAAATAAGCAGTGTTCTTTTTAGCCTTAACGTCTGAGGACGTAGTAAGAGACTCCCTTTAATCACAGTGATGATAATTCCTCATCAGAAATCTACAGAAAACAGCATAGGATCCGTTGCTCTACTGCTGTTAATATCCATAAAAGACACTAGTTCCAGCTCTGTCATTTAAACAGCAAACATTTTTCAAACTTGCAATCTAATTAAAAAAAAAAAACAAAACAAAGCAGAGTTGGCTTTGTTCCTTTTCAACACTCCACTTCTAAATGGTGATATAAACTCAAAATAGAATTTTCTCCTGTTTTCACAAGTGATCTGGTGTGCTTCAAAAATACTACAGCATCATGGCCGAGGCCATCATGTCCAGGTATAGCTACTAATCATCTTACATTATTGAAGAAGGAGTTTTAAATATGTGAAAATGAAGGTCATGACATTTGTTTTATCTTCTTCAGTAATCACAGAATTTCACATGAAAGCCACTGATTGGCAAATATTAAACTTTATCCAATTCAATGGCACAAGCATATATTTTGTTTCTATTTTGTGTGTTCAAACCCTGCCATATAATAAATGCAGAGCATTTGGTTCTTAATAATTTTCATAAGATAAATACTTCTTGGACATTTGCAAAAACAACACAAATAACCCACTTGTCTACTGGTTATGTAAACCACCGTACCATTAGTTTTTATCATACCTTAGAAATAATTTATAATTTTATGATAGTAATATCAGGAAGAAAGTCTATACCCTTTTGCCTGCAGGTAAGATGATCTTCAAACACTCTTTTTGCAGACTTTCATCATTGGCTTAGACAAGACTTGACCCCTGCTTTCCCAGTTCAGTCTAACTCATCTGTGCTTGAGAAAAGCATAGCTCACAGAGCTTAGGATTTGAATATGACCACACCAGAAACTGATGGATTTCCCTGGAGAACCTCTATCTGCCTGACTCTGCTGAGTTGCTGCACGAGCTTTCATCTCCCCTTTTTGAGAATGAGATTAGCTCTTTCTTGGCTCCTGTACATCTAGCACACCCATTATAGTACATTCTAAAGTCAATTATTAACATACTAATAAGAAATGATTGGAAACATTGAATTAGTTCATAGTATGACATACATATGTTGCCTACAGTAATCTCTTTAATTGGTCATCACTAATTTATGAGCTAGACATTGGTAATTTTGAAAAAGTTGTGTATGAATAAATGGAAGCAGAGAGTTGGTTTTGGACAAATAGAAATAATCAGTTGGGAAGAAACCTGAGCACTCTGGGTTTAAAGCTCTGACCTCTGAGCCCCTTTGTGTGTGTGGCACTGTAAGTGCCCACATACTGATTCCCCACTGCACTGTGATCTCTGTGTCCTTAAGGAACACAATTGTCATTTTCTTCAGTCCTCCTAGATTCTAGAAGCAAAATCTGCATTTTAGAATTTTTCAATGCAAAACTAGGTATTTATAGTAACATATGTTTAGCCCACAAAGCAAGTAAATTGGAAAAGACTTCCTTCTTTCCTGTCTACAGTATTTAAAGCAGATCGTTTATATAGGAGTCTATCTTTAACAAACATTTCTGTATGCTAGAACTTCAGAATACTGTTTAAGTCAGAGTCAGGCAGTCTGACTCCATCTCATGATGATAGATCTGTGATCTACGGAACCAAATAACTTATCCCTGTACTCCCAACACAACAAACTCTTACCTTTGTTTTATAGTATTTGGGGACCTCCAAGCCTTGCAGCCCAAAGTGTGACCCATGGAATTAAAGTGTAAGTACAACCCAGCTATATCTCCTGCGAGTTTTGTAGCTCTACATGGTAACTGAAACTCTGTCTTGTTTTCCCAGCTGTATGATCTGCATAATGACAATACCATTTGAAAGGTTCAGACATTACGCTGGCCTGGCCCTGTTACCTGGCAGAAGCCACTCAGGCAGTACCCTGTTCACCCCAGGGTTCCATGGGAACTAAGTCTGCATGAGGGTGTAAAGGACCCCTTGAAAAGACAGACCCCTGACCATTTATGCCCTCTTCTCTTATGCTCTCCTTTTGCCCTCTTCTCTTCTCTTCTCTTCTCTTCTCTTCTCTTCTCTTCTCTTCTCTTCTCTTCTCTTCTCGTCCCTTACTCACTTCTCTCTCTTGTCTTTCTCTCCCCCTCCCTCTCCCTCTGCCCCACCTGGAATAAATCCATGGTTAATGTATCTTTGGTTCTCATCTTGTGCCTCTTTTTTATATTTTTAAACTTAAACAAGATCACAACACCATTGCCATGATTATGAGGTTGGTAATCATAGAGTAACTCATAATCACCCAAATCACGTTGACTTTTAGTAACTTCTGTTTAAAAAGTGATCTGAAAGATATTAAAATCAGTTCAGTCTTCAACTATTTTTTTTAATCAAAACACACTGTAAACCAATCAGCGTTCAAAAAATTTTAAAGCTACAAGGGAAAGCAAGCACTGTCATCCTTAATGCTTCCTAATTTTCCTTCAGTGAAATTTTTATTCATTTGAAAATCTGATCTGCATGCCACTTTCAAGCCATTTCTCACTCACAGCTGCCCTGGCACTCACAATCTTCCATGAGCAAAGGAGACGGATGAGGAAAAGCTACAAAATTCTTAGAAAGCAGCAGAGAGGAGGCCTAGGAGCTGGGGGTGGAGGTGACATCTGCAAACCTCCCACCTCAACTGCTAATCTTGTAAAATCAATTAACTTGATATATTAACTTGTATTGTCTAGATGAATTGTACACATGGCTAGAAATTAAGCTAAATGAAAAAAAAGAGTACATTTGACTAATGCTCTGAAAAAAATGAGAAGCTATGAGTCATGCCACCTCTATGGTTATGAAAGCCACGCTACTTTACAAGTCAGTATGGAGGAATGCAAAAAAAAAAAAAAAGAAAAAGAAAAAAGAAAAAGCCAAACCCACACATGACATATATACTAGATCTGTCGACAGAGAAGTTTGCTTTCATTTTGTTTCCTATGTTTTCCTGGAACTTCCACAGTAGGATTAGTAGCAGGAAAGTAAAAGGAAACGACTGCTTTCTGTGCCAGGTGCTTTGCCACTGAACATTAATCTCGAAATTTAGCAGTCACAGGACTATTCTGTTGCTACTTCCTCTAAGCAAAGAATTACCATGAGATGAAAGAGCCCACAGCAATAAACATCAGGGGCTAGTGTCTGCCTCTCCTCTGAACTCAAGCAGCCTGATCCAAGCCTAGAAATGCTTTTGAAGTCATGGAGACCTTTATGTGAAGCTCAATCCTTGGGGGTTAAAGAGCAAGAAAAACAGGTTTTCTCTCTCTCTCTCTCTCTCTCTCTCTCTCTCTCTCTCTCTCTCTCTCTCTCTCCTATTATACCAGGATGTGCTTTCAGCTCTAGGCAGAACAAAATGCTTTTCTCTGTTGTAAACAAAATAGTTTTGTACTTGAGTGTTGCTTGCTTCAATTAACTTAGAGGGAATCTATTGATCCCAGGAGGTAATTGTTTATACCATGCCATTATACCATGCCATGTTTCCTTTTAGGCAAGACTACAAGAGCACAGTAGCAGTCACTGTGAACTGTGTTACCTTGGTCATAAGATGTGGTTTGTGTTTTGGGTCATTTAAATTGGAAAACTGCAAATGATTATCTTTACAGCAAATATCATTATTTACTAATAATGGGGTCAATAGAAAGTATCAGTTTGTAGAACCTGTAAATTATCAAATTTTAGAGATTAAAAGTTAAAAGTAATTTTTCAGGTGGCATAAGCCAAAAGTTTGCTTGAATGTTTATATCAAAGCACACGTGCTCAGATTTGGCTGAAAGCAAACTCAAACATAGTTTTGCAAATGTTCGGGAAAGTTTCCTTATACAACATAGACTGATGGATTGTGTGGAACCCAGGCCCAACAGACATATCTACAAAACAACTCCTGTAACTAATGTTCAAATAACACAGCTGGAGAGAGTGTATAAAGATTGTAAGAGGTAGAACATCAGAAAGTTTGCTATGAGACTCTACCTCCTAGAAATGGCTTCATAAACCAGATCTGAACAATGACCATATCAATAGACATCGGTGTCTCATGGAATCCTGACAAAGTTCTAGACAAAGAACTACAGGTTACTAATGACTGGTAAGAGAGAGACAATTAGCCTCTCTAAAGGCCACATGTCTTAATTGGTTATACAATACAAAGTATCAGCCCTGAAAAGACACACACAAATAAAAAAGAAAAAAAAGACTAAACAGGTTGTATTTATATATTTGTGTATCAATATTTATGTGTAACAATGATAATAAAAAAAGACCATCAATTTGAGAGGGAGAAACAGGAGTGGGAGGGATGGGGAGGAGGAGACAAGGAACACATTTAAGGAATAAAGGGTTGAGGGAAATAATGTTATTAGACATTAGCTAGAATATGTTTTTCTAAAAAAAAAAACTCATAAATCTTCAGAGTATAAGCTCTTTATTCTGCAATGAAGACCAGTAAGCTGAACATGTTGTATGCATCAATGTGCTTAACAGAACTACTGACATAAGAAACATAGGCATCTTATAAAGTACTTTTCCTTTATTGTATTGGTCACAAAAAATATTCAATAGAATAGAATCATAAAGTTTGTTTTATAATTTATTTTAATAACATAAAGACAAAAATCCCTGTAACATTATAGATAAGAGGATCAATTGCAATTGATTGTCACATAGAAAGAAGAGGTAAAAATTGAACTATAAAATTAATCAGCAAGATAAGGAGAAATGAATAAATTACCAAAGGACCATAGTTTCAAAATTTTTGTGGCACATGGTGACTACAAAAGATATGTCCATCTTTTTCAAATATATACTACCTGATTTATGCTAACATAAAATTATTTGTTACATATTTTAGGTTGAACAAATGAAAGGGATAAATGCACATAACATACTGACAGAGTACAAAATGGTAATTGAGAAAGCAAATATTATCCTAGTTCCTTCTATATTAGCATCCATGATTCATTCACGTTCTGTCACTGAACGAAACAGCCTGAAGGAGTATAATATGCATTTTCAACTGTCTGCACACTAATTTCACATGAGCTACACTCATTATTGTCAGACATCAGAACCATCTTAATATAAATGGCTCAATCACATCAAATATCATATTTAATTGGAGAAATGCTGCAGTAGTCATCCTATTTTAGAATCACTTGCTTTGAGAATAATAATCGTTAGTAATAAGAGACGAAATGGCTTAAGACAGCTGATGTGACCTCTTTACATTCTACGTAACAGACCAAAGTGCAAATGCTGCTTTGTTAAATTTTATCTCCTTCCACACATACCATTGTACACATCTACAAACACACTCTTAAGAAAATTAGGCTGCAGCTTTGTACAGTGTCTTCCACTGAGGAAGTAACATTAATGTGAAGAGCTTCTTGCATGCAGCTCATCCTTGAATGAATAGGACTACACATTTAAAAGGCCAGTTTCCTATTGACATAAAGGCCATGTATTCCTTAAAGACTTATGTGGCTAATCCTAAAGTCATTCAGAAATTTTGAAAAAGCATTTTAAATGTGGTGTCATCTATCTTCTGTTTCCACATCTTAAATCATGTTCAATGGGTCCCAGAATGACCTAACTTGCATTTCCTCTTGAGTCCCAGTTCCTCACTTTCCCTGATTGGCTGTGGTTTTTCTTCTTCTTCAGTGCCTTATTAAGTAGCATTGAATTGTCTAATTTTCAGAATTAGGTCCTGAGGTATATGCTTCCATTTCTTTGTTGATCTAGCACAGGCCCTGATGTTTTCTACCTAATGCATCCAGTGAGGTCAAGCAAGGCAAATGAAAACATGCTCATAATAATATGCACATTATTAAGGAGAAGCAGGAGGAGATGGATATGGCCACTCTAGATGCATCCATTCAACTGCAAGTGAAGAAAGGACTCCCTGTTCTTTTCACACTCCTGAGTTTAAGGACATCTGACTTGCTCCACAGTAGTTGATAAGATTGCAAAACCTCTCTCACATCCCTCTTTAAGTCCATATTCAGGTCTTCATTGTTTTCACTCATTTGCAAAGTGCAGCTTGATTTCTTTTAGCAGAAATCTTTTTTTGTTCTTGTTCTTCAAAATTAGGGCTTCAATTTAATGAGCTAGTGATCTTGCCCCTTGGGAATCAATTTCTTTCTACACAAGACAAATCCGGGTGTATTAGAATCCAACATATTGAGTTGGAACTTGGCATGTATTTCACTTACGAGCACATACATTGATTTTTGATTCCTCACTGTGGCCAGGTGGGTTCATGGTCTGCACTGTAGCCACCTATAAAAAATACAAAAATATATGTCTGCTTTACAGGGATGGGAGTAGGATTTTGCCAGCCTAGTTGCAAAGCTTGAACTGCACATCTCAGCTAATGGTATTCTTTCCTTCTTAAAGATGTACTTGCAGTGGCCACAATCTTTTTCAGGAGTCACAGAGACATAGCAGTTGGCACTACAATTAACAGCCCTGGGGCATCTAAATCAATAGAGCTGGCTAGTCCCAAGGATGCTATCTCTGACAAGAAATGTTTGATTGGTAGAAGAATCATTGAGTTAATTGTGTTTCAGGGTTCAAGCTTTTCAAGGCTATGAAATGCCAAGGGGAGGGAAGATGGAGAGTGCAGAGAACTGTATTCTATAATCAGAAGAGAGTGATATGGTAATTATGCTGCAGATGCTTTTTAACTTTCACAACCATGAAGTGTCAGGGATGTGAGCTAGAGCTGAATGTTCACACCCTCCAAGTCGCTTTAGTCTCTAAATGAAATCATGAGATATCTCACTCTCCCTTCATAGAAGCCTAACAATTTACTTTCGATGCACAAAATGGACTGCTGATCTTGAGTAAACACGAATTACACTGTGCTTCAATGTCATGACTGCTGTCGTGTTGTGTTCCCTGCCTTTGTACCTAATTTGTAGAAATCGAAGTGATGATGTATATGTCTTCAAAATATTTTGGTGCAAATGTAAGCTTTTAATGGTGTTCAGTATTATGCTGAACTTGAGACCAATCAATGGGCTAATTTTGGCTTTCTATGCAAGAAACTACACAAAGCATTTTTTTTTCAATTTGATGCTACCAATAGCTATAGTAAAATCTTTAGTAAGCATGAAAATCGAAAAAGGATAGTATCATTATTAGTTCATAAACAAAGTGAATGAAGTTCATAACTGAAAGTGCTTAGGAATCAGGGTAAGGAGAGAAAATCTTCAATTTAAATTCCAAGGTCACAATATACCTGCATGCAAATACAAACTTGGGAAAGATGTAGATGCTTTTCCCCTGAATGCTTATCAACTTATTTATAAAAGTAAATGGTACAATAAAATGACTGAATTATTTGAAAATTAATTATTTGAAAAGAAGCTTATATAATTTAAAGCAGCGTTTAGAAATGTCATAATTGCTTGTTAAATATTATCTGCTCCAAGAAATATTTTTTTCTTAGCAACTCTAAAAGTTAATAAATTTTAATATGTTTTGATCAGTTGCTTAATCACGTTACAAGTAAATATGATCTGAATCATAAAATTACATCAGACATACTTTATCATATATCACAGTATTCAGATCTGTGCACATTTAATTCATGTGTTCTATTTGCAAATCCACTTGTATCCATCACATAACTATAAAGCATGAAAAACTTTCCATGTTCTGTTTCTGTGTCTTCTACATATATGACATGTATACATAGCACTTACAACACATTTAACTGTTTTATGGTTATTCATTTAATTTTTCTATCATAGTCAAGGCTACATTGTCATCCCTGAGAGTGAACATCAGGTTCACTTCACCTATACTTTCCCTGAATCTGCATATGATTGGCTGGTAATAAATTGTGTTAATGAATGAATATATATTTGAGAACTGATAACTAAGTAAATCAAATTATCTGTTATTTCATGATATCATAAATACAATTTTGAAATTTTAAAATTTTGTGGACATCCTTGCTTTACATCATTTGTCATATGACTTTTGGTCTTAGAACACAGCTCTTCTGAATGGCAACAAATGAGACATACTTTGCTAGCATGTCATTGTCTCCAATTTTTGTATTTAGTTTAGTCTATAAAAAAATATCATTTATCTTCTTTTTATCTTTTCCATGTGAAAGTCATTTATTTTTCTTTAGAGGTATAATCTACACAACATTTTCTGAAAAGCTTTTAATAAATGAATGTATAAATGAAACATTTAAAAAATAAAAATCAAAACAGTCAAAATGTTTAATGTTTTATTTTCAAAGCTGACTTATAATTTCAACTGAAAATCATACCCAGGATTATAACACATTTATACAGTATATGTGCCATTCTGTCATGCAAAATAATGAAATTCCCTTATTAAAATGTTACTCAGAGCTATTTCACAATTTAACTAATTGTTGAGAGTTGTTTGTGGTTTTAGGTTGTGGTGCGTAGAAAAATACAAATGTATACTAATATCCACCTGTCACTAGAATTAGGAGAGATAGGTTCTCATTTCACCATTAAAAGTTGTTTCAAAACAAATTTGCATATTTCAAATCATTCATTGAACTCACAGAGAACCATTTAGGAATCACAGTACTGAAAACTATGTTGGTAAGGGTCAGATTAGAAACGTGTGTTACAGAGATGTGTTTGCTTCGATTTGAACCAGCTAATTAAAATGGCCCTGGAAGTAATTTTCAGATCATCACTGCTAAGGAGATAGGCTTCAGTAAATCAGATCCGACTAATCTTTCAGTCAGGTCCAATTTGGGGAAAGTTGTAGAGACATGGTCTGTGTCTTCAACTTTCAACTTCACTCCTCCATTCATCTCTATCACTCAGGCAACTAGTGATACAAACACATACACACACACACAAACACACACACACACACACACACACACACACACACACACACACACTGAAGTCAAGTCATTCTAGACCCCTTCCATGAGGCTATCACAACTGAAACCTTTCATCCCCTAACTAAAAGACCAATTAATTCATCCAAGAATGTATTTTATAAAATTATTAGAAAGTAGTTGAGACTCAAAAATGACCCTCCCCCTTTTCTTGTATTCCCTGTCCATCAATAGTGACAAGTTCTAAGAGAGGGAAATTGTAGAACTCAGAGAATAGCGAGAGGACTCAGCTCTAGGTATAAGAAAATACAGAACTCTCCCACATAGGAGCAGACCTGCTTTAACCTATATTCTTTAAAAACTCCAAAAACCAAAAAAAGTAAAATATATATTCTGTGAAAGAATATGTATGTATTTTTCTACTTATTTTCATTAGGTATGCTTCAATTCTAATCATGCACCTATGTAATTGGAGAAGATTAAGTGCACGTGTCTGTTGAATGTGTTTGCATATAATTGGCAATATGTAAAATAACCCTATGAATATGCATTATTTTTCCTTGAGTGACGTTCAAATCGAGGAACAAGTGAGAGGTATCTCATAAAAAGCAGACTGTAATCCATAACACAGAGAACATGCTCATACTAATTTTTACAATCTGGAAATTAGAGTTGTTATGAATATTTGAGAATGTGACTGCCCAATAAGGAAGTCACTTTCATTTATAACAAAGAAGAAGCACAGCTCCTGAACACTGGAAGTATATTATATTCTTGAATACTAAACGCCATTTAGTAATCAAGAAATATAGTAAACATATGATTTAGATAGCTGAACGACTATAAAAAGGTAATCCTGAATGGTAAATTTTATCTTTCCTTATGATCTATATAGACAATTTACAAGAACTGTAAACAGTTATGATTATTAATGACTGTGACATCCATGTAGAGCAGACACAGCTAGCATCTAAGACCCCAGGACAAGGCACACTGACAGTTTAGCAAACAGAAGGAGATGGCTTCTCACCTTCGTTTAACTTTTCTCCCAGAAACAGATCATCAGTTATCACATGAAAAGCTTGTGGAGTTGAAATGCATGTATACCTGGAGGAAAAGAACTTCTTTATCTCTGACCACACATGGCCACACATGAATCTACACAAACAGCCCATGCTATGTTCCTATCTTTGCATAACCGTTGCTTTGCACACCCTGTCCCAACACGCTTTGCAATGGTTCTCCATTTCCTGTAAAATCTAACCATAAATATGTCTCCCTGTTTCTTAGATATATTTCCTTATAAAAGACCTTTATCATGTAAAGTATATATCAAATGTACTTCTTAGGAACTTCCCAAAATATGAGGAAAGACTTTTTTCTTCACAAGAGGTTTTATTAAAATATCATTTAACCTTGCAAAGGCCTTCCTTGCGAAGCTGCAATCTGAACATGATCACTTCACATTGAAGAAAGTGAAGCCCACACACAGGAATCTCCTCATGTAAAATTATATTCAGATAAGTGAATAAACTCAGAGACCTCCAACTGAGACTTGGAATTCCTAGTCAAACCCATTTTTCATTACACTGCTTGCACATGAATTACTGTTTAATTATGACATTTAAAAAATGCACAACTGTATTAGAATGGTAACTGCCCCCATATGGGGCATGATTTAAAAAATGAGAATTATGTATTTCCTAAACCATTATAAATGAGCATGTCATGATGACTGCTAGAAGCTTATGCATTTATCTTACTAATCATTATTATATTAGCTCATTTACATGTGTAAGGTATGCATACAGTCACATTTTTCAATATTGTTTCTGCTTTACTAAAGAACAGAAGTCTTTTAACTCTTAGCCACTGAATCAGCCAAGAAATGAAATGCCAAAGTAAGATATACCCATTTCACACCTGTAACAGCTTGCTCTTGCTTTCACGGTGTGAATGACTTGAAGTCTAATAAAAAGAATTCCTTGGGCTGGGGAACCAGGCAATCAATATTGATTGACTTGACTTCCTATTAGAATCATAGAATCTTAGGATCAGCAACAATGCCTATGGTTATAAAGTCCAGTCTAATAAGAAATGTAGAAAGAAGTAGATATCAACCCAAGAGACCAGCCTGGTTCAGAGGGAACTTCTTTTTTTTTTCTTTCTTTCTTTCTTTCTTTCTTTCTTTCTTTCTTTCTTTCTTCCTTCCTTCCTTCCTTCCTTCATTTCTCTCTTTAATTTCTTCCTTCCTTCCTTTCTTCTTTTAAAGAAAGCCACAGAAACATAAGTATGAATATCTTAGCAACTGAGGAGTGACAAAGATGAAACCAAATAGGTGAGATTCTGAGAACACAAACAATTAGAGGAGGACTGGTCAGAGTAGTGGGAAAGGGATTTGTTGATTTACCTTACACATATAAGCTCACATATAAGCCCAAAGACAGAGAAAGAATTGCCTTGGAGAAAAGCAATTGGTAAAGAATATAAGAAATGAAGTCAGAGGCGATGAGAAATCTCTATGTACATTGGAGATTTCCTCTTAAGTGTGTCTTGAGCAACTCCCTAGTTTCCATTCCTTAGCTTAAATATCCCTACAGTTAATAGCACACACTGTGATAGGAGAAACAAAACTCTATCCTCTTGTTGTCTCTCATATGTAGACAACATGTCAAGAACTCCAGAGATAAAACATGCAACTAACCTATGTGTTAAAAAGCTAAGGTAATGATACAGTTGCAGGTTTCTTTTCTGTTTTATTATACATATTAAATTATTTCTTGTTTAGTTCATTTTGTAAATTTTAATTGTTAATAACTATTTCAAACCAAAGTATTTATGAGTCCTGGAGTGATAAAGATGAATCTCAATACTGCTATGCATCATATAACTAAAAAATGATAGAAGAGATCACAGCTTTACAGTTTCATCTGCACTGAACTGAAAGAGGATAAGAATGTATTTTTGTCCTTAAAGCTCACAGTGAAAAGTAAAAGGATGCAACCTTAAACTACCATCATTATCCTCTTCAGATCATGGCATTGACTACCCTTGGACATAGCAGCAGTGATAGCAGTGATAGCTGGTCTTTTCATGCTAAGGCAGCAATAACCAAAAAAAAAAAAAAAAAAAAAAAAAAAAACAAAGAAAAACAAAAACAAAAAAAAACAGAAGAGGTGCTCAAAAGAAGACGGCAAGAGGAAGCTCTGCTGTCCTCAAATGCCACTGAAGCTGCACATGTCTGGAAAATGGTGAGATGCTTGGGGAGCCCTAGACAACCACCAACCTGACCCAATAACAAGCAAACAAAAGGAAACACAGCAGGCCACAACTATAGCTTGAAACCAAATCTAACCAGTCAGCCTTGAGCTCACAGAAAATGTATGCTCAAACATGAAATTTGGCACACTGTTTACACAGTCTGCTTCATGGGTAAAGACTGGATATGATTCTATTTTAGTGTGGTTTGTGGCTTACCAGTCCCAAAAATCTATGCTTTTTTTACAATCAGAAATTACCAGATTTTTAAATAAATACCTTGCCAAGTAGTTGATTTGAAGGTTGAAGTGCATGTATTTAAACAGCACTTTTAGTATATGGAGCTATATACTCTATTAATAAGTAATATAAAGAAGAAATGGAATTTCAAAGATGAAGATGCTGTCTGCATTCCTCCTTTGCTACATGACACATTTTACCAGTGACAATTATTGAAATCCAGAGGGGTGTTAAAGCTAACTCAATAAAGCACTGAAGATTTCAGAGTAAAATTAAATGTCTTCAGGGTTTGGAAGTTGCCTTAGTGGATAAGGGTGCTTTCCGTCCAGGTATGAGGACCAGAGTTTGAGTCCCCAAATGTATGTGCAAAGCTGGCATGCCTGTGCTGGTGTTTACAGTCCAGCTTGGTGGTATATCAGGAGGGGAGGCAAGAGAATCACTGTTGGCCACCACGACCTCCAGGTTCAATGTGAAACCCTGCTTTAAAGGAATGTGATAAAAAGTGTTAGAGTGGGGCACTCTGAACTTTGCCTCTGCACTTTTGGGAATGACAACACATCATACACAGATACAATACAAACTCACAGACACACAAAGGACCCTTAATCATCCTTAGTCCCAACCCTCACCCCCAGGTCAGTGTTTATCTCCACTTAAATTATAAAATTACATCTCAGAGAAGCTGAAGGTTTCAGAATGCAATTGTTTAAATAAAAACCAAATGTCTCTAATCCCAATAACCCTAGTTGTGAAGTAAGGAATTCTTCGAATTTACTGTAGACTTTATGTTAATAACGCTAGTGGTCTTATCCAAAAGACTTCAATGCAAAGCATAAAATAAATGTATAATAGCAAAACAGTTTTCTATGTGATTAAAAAAATGTCTATGTTGGATGGCACTTTAGAGTTTTTATTTTGAAGACTTTAAAAATCACATGAAATTAATACAAATTAGTTTTAAGCCAAGCTTTAATATAGTTTCATTTCAAGCTTTGGTGGAGGGCATGGTTCTAATCAATATTGCATCGAATTTTTAATATGTTTAATATTGTATGAAAAGGACTGCAAATCTTAGATTTTAAAATAGGTCACAATGCTTAGAGCACTTAATCACAAAGCAATATGGTGTGTCTCAACAGGAAAAAAAAAAGCATTTCGTGCTCCCCTTCTTTTCTCCTTTGTCTTTATAAGTGCACTGTGATGTATTAGTTTAATTAAAGTCTACCAAATTATCATAAGGATTTTATGTGCTGCAAATAATTGGCTTTTTCTTCCCTGCTCACTTTTTGTTAATGGAGGCAGAACATTCTTTTTATGATACTTAGTATAAGATACTTGAAGACTGCAGGGAAGTAAGGCAATTGAGGGGCCTAATGAAATGACCTTTGTCATCTAGGACTTGAAACAAAATTGAGTCTCCACTAATGCAGTGAAGAAAAGTCAATGTTTCCAAAGAGTTAAAAGGGATAGATAACATTATGGCTCAAAGCCAAACTGTACTAAGAATCCATACATATATAAAAATGACAATCCTATTAATAGGAAAAGCTGAAGGGCTCTAAAGTGAGGGAAAATGTATACGTAAATCACATATGAGGATGCTTTTAGTGTATACCATGACAAATCAATCTTTTTCATGGAACATGTTAAGTTAAAATGTAGATAAAGTTATACTATTGGGTACCTTTTTAATAAGGGGGAAATTATGCCCACAAGTGAACAAAGAAGTAAATGAAAGCCATTTCAGAAAGTTAATACATAGAATATAGCCACTGTTGGATAATTAAAACATATAAGCATT
Source organism: Cricetulus griseus (assembly GCF_003668045.3). Lineage (NCBI taxonomy): Eukaryota > Metazoa > Chordata > Mammalia > Rodentia > Cricetidae > Cricetulus > Cricetulus griseus. Next base: position 125,519,531 of record NW_023276807.1, on the reverse strand, counting down.
TGCAGGACACCTCTCTTTAACAGAAACAAGAATGTCTGGGGATAGCCTATGAACTTTAAGTAAGCCCATTCATTGTCTGTGGAATCTGGAGACAGAATTTCCCAGAGATTCCCTTCTAGTAGAATCTCTAAAATAAGCTGCAGAGCATGTATATTCCATATTCAATTATAATCACAATGATTCTTCTGTTAAAACAATAATGACATTGGCCAACACTCATTTATTTGTTTCCTGAAAGAAACAGTGTTTTACAGAAACCCTGGAAATTTTTGAACATTTATTTACTGCTCTGAATTAATTCATGAAGTTTCTGCTGCCATTCTTGGCCTCCTCACATGTACGGAGTTTTTCAGTTAGTGATAATAACTAACATTCTGCTGGCTGTTTACAGCTTCTCAGGCAGATGCAGAAGGTCAGTAGGAAACAGATACTATCACAATCACATGGAACAAAGAAAGGACTCAGGCCTGAGAAAATAACTTGGCCAAATAACAGACCCAAAGCATGGCAGCAGTGGAATTTTAAGCCCAGGAAGTCTCCTCTAATCTCTGTACTCTCTCCAGTTGCTGATGAATTTTTGCTTAAAGGCTGATATTGTCACACTTGCTATGGCCTTCCAACTCTAAAAACATTTTTTAAAGATCCATATTTTAATATATCCGTGAACAATTTGACATCTAAAGTTAGGCTGTTTAAGGTTTATATTATTGTTTTTATTTTTTTTGTACTGTTTTACACATGATCTCATTATGTTCCTCAAGCTAGCTCCAAACTTACCATCTTCACGCTTTAATCTATTACAAGAATGCATCTCTCACTCTTTCCTTCCTCTCCATCCCTCCATCTGTCTTCATCTCCCATCCCTTTATACACACACACACACACACACACACACACACACACACACACACACACACACACAGAGTGTGTGGACACACACATACATGCTTCATATCACAATTATATTTATATTTCTGAATATTAAGAAATACATGTACACACACATATATTATATATGTAAATATATAATACATATATCTGTAAGTATAATGTGTTTTCCTCTCCTCTGAAGGATACTCTATTCTTATGAAAAAGACCTCAAAATTCACCAAAACAAAAAGCAAACCAAGACGATGACAGTCTTCCGTGCATCTGAACAGATGTACCTAGGAAGAAGAGCTTTTTGGTCAGGATGTATGCGCATTTGAACAGATACATTCTTGATTTACTCCATTTGTTTTAAGCCAAGGAGTGAAAGAGGATCTTTGACAAAACTGTCATCTTTAAAACATAGTGATATTTCATTTTTCCTTCTGCACTATTTAGATTGCTTAGTACTGAAATGCTTCCAGTAGCTCCTATGTCCAATTTTTCAAAGTTGTCATTTCCTAGCAAATCTGCTTAACCAAAATACTTATGTTGTTAGAAAACAGAACAAACATAGATTATAAAATACATTCTATTCTTCTTTCCAGGTCAAAATGGAAGGCAAGAACGGGAACTTGGATGAGCATGTGGAAAAAAAGTTGAAAGATGACTATGATGGATTGGCTAAAGCCCATGAATCACATGTACTTCTGATTAGTTTGAAAGATACTCTTGGACTTAGCTCAGTAGAGTTTCTAAGCAATTATCATATAATCAAAATGTTATGTTCAATGTATTCACTAAAGGTCATTGCATTTATAAAAACAAATCCTGGTGGGAAAATAGAACAATGAAAGATGACCGTGATAATTTTCCTTCTGTTCAAGATTACAGTAGCCATGGTAATGTAAATTGTCAATATTTTATGACCCAGAAGGCAACAATCACAATAACAAAAACATCACCAAGCAATACATTCATAGGCTTCTGGCCTTTCTGAACTGTAGGATATCCTATATTCATATCCTATGGTACCCAAATTTGGAAAGGTAACCTCAAAATGATATATGTAAAGATGAATGTTGTGAGAACTAACAAGACTTATCATTACCAAGCAATGTCCATGTATAGTAATAAATGTGCTTTGGGAAGGATTGGCCATGTTGGATGAAAGTATTACTCAGCATTTTCAACATAAAATGTACTTTCAGTATACACACACACACACACACACACACACACACACACACACACACACGCGCGCGCGCTCCAAGCTGAATACATGTAGATAAATAAGATATGCACTGCACATGCAACTTCTTATTTTCCAAAAGTGATTACACAATTTTGGCTGAAATTAATATTTGTAGGTATATGCAGTAGAAACTACATAAGTATTGAAATTTCATCCTTTACTTTAAAAAGCTAGTCATGCCTCAGCAAAAGCCAAGACTGCTTATGGTGTACAATCTGAAACCCAATTCTCTTCTGGCACTTTAACACTGGATCTGTCACCCTTTAACACCACAAAATCAATACCCTGGAATGTCATGGTTCTCTGCTGGCCCACAAAGTCAAGGCATGATCAATTTCAACTTCCTTACTAGACAGAAATAGACTTAGACAAATAAAAGATTTCATTCAAGTTAAATTCCTAAAGCAAAGGAATAAAGGTGGAGGGAGTCAAAGTTGTTAGAAATCAATCCAATAAATGTATACTTACATCTAGACTTATTCTAAAATCCAACTATATTGCAAGCCATCCATAAAAGAATACATTACAAATTAAAACTGCATATAAATTACTGTAGTTCCCAAATTAAGTGAGCCTGCACACACACACACATGCACATGTGTTCACTTCCTGTCCTGTATCAGGTCATAAGCAATGGAAGTATGTTAACTGAATTCCTCACTGCATGTATGTCTAAGACATAATGTTAATTTTAACATCACTGCTCAGTGAAAGCAAAAATCTTATCCTTCCTCTTCTCATAAACTGTGTGTGCCTAAGGCAGTTCCCTGTGAAGAATAAACCTTTTAATAAATATCTGATGGCTGTAGAAAAAGCAATGAATATGTTCAATGTATCCTACATAAACTGTATGAGGGCAAAGTTTCTTTCTTGTTTGCTACTCTTTTGTCTGGCTTCTGTATTGTACCACATACTCAGCAAGCACACAATAAACAGCTGCTGCTCTGGATGAATGGAAGATGTCCCCATTACGGCTACTCAACTGCTAACATTCTCTGAAATTTAAATGATTGATTTTGAGAAAATGGCTATGTGATTAAGATTTTATATATCAACGATTTTACACAGTGTTGAAATTTCCATTGTACATGATTGTGAAAACATTTAGTAATACTGTGAAACTAGGCTGATAGTTGAGAGTAACAGTGTGATTTTAGATCACTAACTTGCTATGTAACTTAGACTTCTAGGACTCTTTATTCTTATCCACAGAAACAAGGAAGGACATGAGAAGAAGGGGGTTCTCAAGTATCTTCTTAGGAATACACCCTCCTGGAAACTTGAAGGGACATAAATTCTAAAGAAATCAATGAAAGAAGCTCCAGAGGTTAGAAAAAGAGATAGAAAGCAATCCTATTACTGGAGTTAAAAGAAACTGCTCATTGAATTGAGCAAAAAACAGGACTGAAGAAACTATAGTGATGCTAACAGATGTGGGAGGCCTTGGCAGCATGGGGTGGAAGACCCGAGTTACTGCTTGCAATCACTGTAAGGCAGGGAACATAAACCATCCTTTCTCTTGCCTTCCTATGCCATCAAAACTAAAAGAGAAAATATGAATGCTTCCTTCCAGCTTGTATCATGGGCAAGCCACAGGACATGAGTTTCTACAATAAGACTCATAGAAAAGTCTTTAAAGAGGCAACCCTTTCCAAAATAGAAAGCAAGTGGATCCAAAGGAAGATTTTCCATTCTGTTTTGTCCATTTTTCTTTTCTTGAAAAAAAAACAAAATAGAGACAACCACATTCTTAGAAATATGAAAAGGAAAATAAAAGGCTAAGGATGGTTGGCTGGAGGAGAGTAGTCCAAGGGTTCTTCACAAAAACTTGCTGACTTATGATATCTAGTCTTGTGCTATAAGGGAAAAGCAGCTTCCCTCCCCTATTTAACTATGGCAAATCCATTATTTGCAGCTGAGCACATTCCTAGGTGAGGCAGTTGCTAAGGGAAAAGCAGAGAGTTTAGCAACAAAAACAACAAAAAGAAAGATATGACTAAGAGGGGCAAGACGGTTCAATGCTACTGCTATTAAAACACTAAATAATGTATTACAGTTGGTGTATTGACTTTTACACTGTTTTCTCTTATGTTATTGACTTCTTGCAGAAAGTTATTTTTTCAGTTTTTACATTTAATTTTCTGTCTCTGTCTCTGTCTCTCTGTGTCTCTGTCTCTGTCTTTCTCTGTCTCTCTGTCTCTGTCTCTCTCTGTTTCTCTCTCTGTTTCTCTCTCTGTTTCTCTCTCTCTCTCTCTCTCTCTCTCTCTCTCTCTCTCTCTCTCTGTGTGTGTGTGTGTGTGTGTGTGTGTGTGTGTGTGTGTGTGTGTGTGTGTGTGTGTGTGAGTGTGTGTAGGAAATGGTATGTATGTTCACAGAGCCTAGCAGAGGAAAACCCATGGGAGTTGGTTCTCTCCTTCTACCATGTGTGTTATAGAAATAGAACCCAAGTCCTTAACTTTGATGGGAAACTTCTTTAATTGCTAAACATCTTGCCACTGCATAAGGACAGTTTTTAAGTGTCACCTATTTATCGTCTATAACTGAATCGAAAATAAGAAGACATGATATTCAGTTTGTATGGTAATATTTCTTCAAAACCACATGGGAAGCATACTACTTATTTCATTGGGAAATAATTAGCATTAATAAGGTAATGTATGTAAAACGTTTAATTATTCACAGCACATTGCTAACAGCTATCAACAGGGGATGGTGCAATTAAAACACATTGACACCATATCTGAATCCAGTAAGAACATATCCATTATTGATCTAGTAGTCTAGTAGTCTCTAGTAGTCTCTCTTCCTGTCATTTCTAGAAAATTGCTGCCATATCAAAAAGCTGGACTGGTGCAGGTATATTTCAGCCTTGTGGCTCTTCCCTCCAAGTCTTGGATGATGGAATTATGGGACAACTCTTAGTCCAAGCATGGCTACATATTCTTTAGAACATTAAAAATTGCTACCTTAAAAGAACACTGGAAAATTTTTGTACTTATATGACGTGTAACACCAGACAGACTTTTACACAAGCAAATCATCTTCTGTCTAAGATAAATGTATTGTGTACAAAAATAGGCAACAGAAAGAGGGGTGATTTCTATTCATTTCTCTTTTTTTTTTTTGTTTCTGTTTTTGTTTTTTTTTTTTTGAGACAGGGTCTCCCTGTGTAGCTTTGGAGGCTGTCCTGGAACTAGCTCTTGTAGACCAGGCTGGTCTAGAACTCACAGAGATCCGCCTGCCTCTGCCTCCCGAGTGCTGGGACTAAAGGCATGCTCCACCACTGCCCGGCTCTTATCCATTTCTAAAGACTTAGTCCATGCATTTCTTCCAAGACTTCTAACTAAAAGCAATCATCTTGGTCCCAGAAACTGAAGCATGTTATCAAGTTGGCTATATGAAATTTGAGTTCATGAATGCCTTAAAAAAAGAAAGAAAGGAAGGAAGGAAGGAAGGAAGGAAGGAAGGAAGGAAGGAAGGAAGGAAGGAAAGAAGGAAGGAAGATCACTCATGCTCCACTTTGCTTCTGTGGCTTTGCTAGCTCCATGATTTTATGAAAAAGTTTATGTCTTTATGAAAGAAAAAGGCATAAACAAGTTAAAAAGTAAGAGTTTCCTATTGACTTACAATTCCTCATGTATGTAAACAGTTTTAAATTGTGCTACTAACTTTAATCTTGAATAGTCATAACATTTTTTACTTTGAAAATTGTAGTTGAGTATATTCTGGTAAAGCAAAACCCAGGACAATCATATTTATTATGTGTACGATTTTCCATTTTTGTTCTCTAACAAGGGGTCTGAGGAAGAAAACAGCAATTTCATATGCCAGAGAAATAGAACTGACCAACTGTTATACCCTTTCTCGCTGGGAGCACTGACACTCTGATGGCCTCCTGATGTCCAGATAGTAGAAGGAAATTATGTGTTTTCCAAAGGTGGCTACAGCCAAACTGCTAAACACTTTTGGATGGCATCCCAGATGCAAGCATGTGTGTAAGGTCTTGTTTTGTTTTGCTGATGAAGAAAAACCTCTGAGCTTTCTCCGTAACTCAAATTTAACAAAAGCCATTTTTCAGAGCTCATAAGGTTTAAATATAGTCAACTCTATGTACTTAGGGAAAAATTATGATCCTTTTTCAAGATAATAAGTGAAGATTATGTGTAAAACTTTAAGAGATTATTACAATGTACTGAAAATAAATAGACCAAATAATGCATACTTTCTGTTTAGAATTGTTAAATAAACCAATTGTAAATAATGCCAAATTTTTGTTTTTACCTGTGACCTCCTCAAACCTGGAAAGGTGCAGTTTACACTTTAAAATGTCTTGGTGTAGGCCTAAGCCATTTACTCACTTATATTTGTTATGAGGAAAAGAATAGCTTAGATATAGATATAACTAAGCTTATCTCTTATATAACCTCTTTACTAATAATATTGTAGATAATAGTGCTTCTATTCATTTTATTTGCTTATATGATTATTATTTACTGAGACGGGGTTACACTATGTACCTGACACTCACATCCATCTTTCTGCTTCAGCCTCCTTGACCACTACGATCCTAGTCATGAAGTATTGCACCCTGTTTTTCTTTGTTTTGTAATAAAGACAGAGAAAATATGAACATTTTCTCCTCAAAATTCCTTTCCCCGTAAAACTTTAGCTGCATTTACTGAGATATTATATTTGTTCAATGACATGTTTTGTTTAATTTTCCAATTTTTCAAGGAGGGAAATGCATTTCACTCCCCTGTTTTTATTTTAGGAAGTTTGACCAGTGTCCAGTTTATAATCTTCAGAAGCACAGATTTTCACATTAATTATACTGTAACTTACAAATTTCTTACTGTACCTTAAATATATTTTTAAGAAGCAGTACTCAGTGGGCATTACTGGACTGAATGAATCCACAAAGACAGATGTTTGAACTCTCAGGGACCACACTATTCCCACCTGAGTGTCATATTTGTCTTTCCAGTTACTTCACCCCAAACAGTTTCCATAACAAATGCTCTCATAATAGGGCCAAGACACTCACGCTAGCTCTTATTGTTTAGAAGCAGGAAGTCATAAACCATTTCAAACCACATTCCCATAACTAAGAAAGCCTGCCAAAAGGCATGAAGGCAATACTGATTTATTCCCTACAGGAAAGGAGAGCTGATGGATTATTTCAGGCCAGGGTCACTGGGACTCTGTGTATTACCAAGGTCTGTAGGATTCTGCTTTTAGAACAGATATTACTTGTTTGAAAACAGAACATGGAATGATGATAATCTGCAAGAGAAGGAAGCTGCCTGTGGCCCTCTAATCAGAGCATGGTATACTTGAATCATCCGCCCTTTCATTTTCCAACTCAGGATACCCACTGAGCCTGCTCCATTGGCCATTGTGAGTACAGCACTCTTAATAAACTCAAGGGGTGTTTTGCAAGAACAAGCCTGCGGGATTGGACACTTCAGGCAAAAATTTAGCTGCATAATCAAGAACATAGCTGAAAACACCAATTAATGGTGGAAAGCACAAATAATCAAGCTTTTGCTATGGAAAGCCTGTTATGCACTAAAAATAAAACCTATGAAATGTAGCCCTGACTTTTCAAGGCAGCTCCTAGGAATGCCAGCAGTAAAACTATCTAAAATTCCTGCTGAAAGGTAAAAGGGGAGGAACGGTGACTTTTTAGCTTAAGAAAGCATTATAAAATTGAAAAATCCACTCCATATGTAATTCCACTCTATTATTTAAACTTTAAAGTGAATACAATTTGCAGTTTGGTGGATCTTAGTGGAGTGAGGTCCTCAACACTAAAAGGAACATATAAAATAATGTTAACTTATTGTGGGTATCATAAAATATCTCAAAGTCAGGAATTCTGTCATAAAGACAAGCACAATGAAAGGACAGATAAGATGCTTGGAGAAAATCTCTTTTGCTTGAAAACTGGGAAGGCAAGCCTTGGAGCCAAATTGAGACTTATCAGACAAATATGTGCATGCCAGACAAGCAGAGGGAAAAAAAAGCCATGAAAGAATATCAACACAGATGGGAAGGAGATAGCTGACTTGCAGGAAACCATGCGGAGTGACAGCTCTGCAGTGTCTCCACACCTGATCTGGCAGCAGGGCCTAAGGGGGCCTGCTCTGCAGCCAAGTCAGCAAGTCCGGAAGCAGATGTGGCTCTGCTAGCTGTGCGCAGGAAGTCCCGGTGCCCAGCCTGCAACTCTGCAAGTGGTTTCTCAAAAATACAAAAAGATTCAAAACTCCACTCAAAATAAGGGGCAAACCAGACTTCTATTTTGAAAACCATGAGAAAAAAAAAAAACAAAAAAAAAACAAAACTCTCTACCAAGAAGGGCTATGCAAACATTTATTTGACCCTGATCTGTATGTCTCACTAGATTCGATTCTTTTAAATAATATATGTAAGTTCAGTCACAATCATTGAAAATCAATATTAAATTGATGCTGCTTCAAAAAATAAAAAATGTGCACTTCCTAAAGTTACCTGAAACTATCACATCACTACCTGGAAATTTTTATGCCAACTCTGTTTGTTCACAATGTTGCTTCATTCCCAGTTGTTGCCGCACAATTTTTGTCCCATTTATGGAAATACAGAGATTGCTAGTCAGTAGATTTTAAAGTACATGGGAAGCAGCAGAATGGCAGAGATTGAACAGGAAATTGTGGGTAAAACAGATTATATTTCTAAACACTGGCACCTTCTGAAGTAAATTCACTGATAAAGTAAAGAGAAAAATAACAGCCTTCAACAAATTTTACTTTAAATTTCTCTTTAAAATCTCCTGTTTGAAACTCAGTTACACTATTTACTCTGCCTGGTTTCTTGGCAGAGTGTGATGGTATTGCAGGGAGCATATCTCAGACCCCAGCCATCAGAGGTCTTTCTGTTTCGTCTCCTGGTTTTCCAATGAAAAGGGAAGCTGACATCAAATGTGTCACCACAGAATCCATTCACCTGCTTTCTTTTGCTGACATGTCACCCATTTTACAAAATTCTGACACGGCCAGTATCAACCAAATGAAAATTGGCTATACAAGTGTAAGCATTGTAATAGCCAATGAACTTTGCAAATCTAATTGTTACACAACAATTAATTAAGGGCTGGAATTGCTGCAGCTGTATAAAGTACCTAGTAATGCATCCGGTGTAATGGGCAGCCCCAGATTTACATAGATAAAGAATATACTATTCAAAACTAGAGTGAAAAATACAATTTAAAATATGCCTTTCTTCTTCTGTTTTAAAATTTACTTTAAATTTTTAGTTATATGTGTGCATTGTGTGTCTGTGTGGGGCTATGCATATTTGAGTGCAGAGGACCTGAGAAACCAGAAGAGGACATCGGATTCTTGGGAGCAGGAATTGGATAGTCATGAGATGTCTGATGTGGGTGCTGGGAAGCTAACTCCTGTCCTCTGTAAGAGCATCAAGTGTTCTTCGCTGCCGAGCTATCTCTCTACCCATCTTTTTAAATGTCATACTGCGCTGAATGTCACATTATTAATGTACAAAGACTAGGAAATGAGACTTTGGAAAAGTCAAGTGGATACCATTTTAAAAAGAGAAAAGTCCACTCATGAAGTACAGAAGAGGTAACCAGAATCAGGGTTTTGCCTGCTGCTCCAAACATTTTAACTTAGGATCACTTACGTTAACTTTCCTCTGGATGTTTGGTTTAGAATGAGGAGAAGGTTTAGGAAAAAGTTTAGTTTTCTCAAGCTTCCAGGTCAGTATTCTAAATTACATGGAAGGCCCTCCAGTCTCCATTACTATTCCGGTCTGATTTTAATGTTTTGCTTAAATTCTAAAACTCTTTCCACTCAGGACCTTGGAGGAGATAAAGTGTTTTCTCACTGTTGGCAGCACTTTAAGGATTTCCAGCCAGAATGAAAGGAAGACTTTTATTTTTCTCAGAGATTGACTTTTTATGAACAAGCCATCACAGTTTTTTTTTTCCTACCTCTGCCTTGTTTTAAAAAAAAATGTACCTCAGACAATTGCTGGCAAAACTTAGGTTGATTAGAACAGTAGTTCTCAAGCTCTGGGTCATGACCCCTCGAGGGTCGAAGAATGCTTTCACAGGTATTGCCTAAGATTGTCGGGAAACAGGTAATTACAGTTATGAAATAGCAGCAAAAAATAATTTTATGGTTGGCATTCACCACATGAGGAACTGTGCTAAACGGTAGCAGCATTGGGAAGGTTGAGAGCCACGGGGTCGAGGCTCCGTTCTGCACTGCCTTGGTCCCTGCTGCTATGGCTGGATGAATCATTAGCATCACTTCCTGGGCACTGAAGTTTTCCCTGGGGCTTGCTACTAACTAAGAGCTAATCACCAGAGTTCTGATTTAGCTCTCCAGTTCCGATTAGATCATAGTTTGAAGTGGATGACTGCTGACTGCTAATTCTTACCTGACACCGTATTAAACAAAGGCCACAGTCTCAAGAAATGGGGTTTGTGTTTCTGGTTAACAGCCATGACTTCATATCATAGCATTAAATGTGTACCCAGGCTGAGTTTAACAGGTGGGGAAAGGGGATTCAAAGGCTTCAGTGGCCATATGTTATTACTATGGGGATTCCTAATGGGGAAACCATTTACAGCCCAACACTAATTTTAAACCTCAGTAATATGGGATTACAAAAATGAGTCAAGTGTAGGTTGAAAGCAATGACCATCCTTTACAGATGAAAGTGGCCCAGCAGATATTTTACATTTAACTTAACTGAATATTTAGCTATTTAGCATAGCGCATTTTTTTGTTTGTTTTTTGTTTTTTGTTTTTCTCTCTTTGGAGCCTATTCTGGCACTTGCTCTGGAGACCAGGCTGGCCTCAAACTCAGAGCTCCGCCTGCCTCTGCCTCCCTAGTGCTGGGATTAAAGGTGTGTGCCACCAACGCCCAGCTTATACATACTTGTCTCACAAATCTAGAGCCATGGTCAAAATTTGTATATGACTTATGATGTAGTTCAGTGGCAGTGTGTTTGACCCTAGCAGATTTGGGGCTCTTTATTTGGTTATCAGCATGACAAAAAGAGAGCAGTAATAAGAGAAAATGAGTAACTGTTTCTTCAATAGAGAAGAAACTTTCTTCCTGTTTTTCCCCCCTAAATCAGACATTGTTTTAGTGACATGTGCCATACGTCCTCTGTTTATTTACACATTACCATATTTCTACAAACAACATCACAGTATGACACTTATAAAGACAACAGTCCTCAGTGAATTTAGAAGCCTGTGTTTTCTTTCTCCACACTAATGGAGGTACCATAAAATTTTAAATCATACCTCATTGCCTTACCACACATCACAAGTCTTGTCAGACCAATTTGTTTTGCAAATGAATATTTAGGAAAGAGCAAAAAATATTCATTAAGGCTTTAATTTGGATGCATATTTCCAAATAATATAGAAATGTTTTGCTTCGATTTCTTACAGTTGAAAATGCTATCTTACTTGTAACACGGTGTTATTTTACAATTAAGGGGGACTCTTTTCTTACTTGTAAAAGGAAGGATTCCTCTGGGACTATATCCCCAACCACTCCTTCCTGTGACGACTTATCAAAGCCTAACAGTGACTCCTAACACACGTCATTTGGTTCCTTTTTGGGTCTCAAGGCAATTTGGATCCTTCCTACTCCCTCCCAATTATAAATATGCAGGTTAGATAATTGGCCCACCCCTTTGACTGATACATTGCCTAAGCAGAATAGACAGCCTCCCAGTAAAACACTAGCAAATGGGTGTGGGAGGAAGTCTAATTAATCAGCCTTAATATCCAAAGTCATTATTGTTTCAAATCCTTTGGTACCTTCTTCATCTCTCTCAACTATTAAAGCACCCAGTGCTGTGGCCCACCTGCAACCACCACACTCTTGTTCGAAAACAAGATAAAAAGGTTTTACTGTATATGGCTCACAAATAAGTATTTGGAACTCATGCACACTTTTATTTATTCTTGACATCTTAAATCTTACATTGAGAATCTCATATTTAAAAAGCTGAAAACACAATTGCCAATGTACGTTAAGGAAAAATGTGTTCCTTGCACCACAGGTAATCTGTACCATATATCTCCACTGTGTGTACTAACTTCAAACTCATGTACAAAATCAGTCAGAGAACAATTTTGTGTGGGGGATTAAAGGTACACAAAGGTACCAGAGCCTAAAGAAACAAAGGCAAAAAAAAAGGCATGCATTTTAGAAATCTCTGTGAGAACAATTTGAGCCTCTATTATAGGAAGGACAGAAGTCTAGGAACATTATACATAAAGACATCAGTTGCAGTTCTCATCAACAGGCCTTCATTGATTTTACTTGAAAAAGTGGGATTTGCATATGAAGATATTAAGAATTATTCAAACTGGTTCTCTGATACTGGGACCTTAACATTTATCATTCTAAGTAGTTTTCGGAAGTAAGGTGTAGATAATGAGATGTTCTGCCAGACAAGTGCCATTACTTTCTTTCATACATATAATGCAAGTACCAGGATACATGCTAAGTGCCCCAAATCCTAAAACCTGCCTTCCCTTACAAGAGCTATCCTTTTTGCAATAGATGTTTCTTATATAGTTTACACATGTGAAGCAAAAGACTAAACATTCATTGAGCAATCATAGCATTAGTTTGAACTTTACTTCCATGATCTTCTCATATAACAGCAAGGATTCAGTAAGTCCCAAGGCTAGTATATGAAAACTAGGCAGTTTCATTGACAAACTTCATTCCATTCAATGTAATATGAAGATTTAGCAGTAACATTTACTTAAATGTCTTTTTAAAAATTGCTGTCAAGAATTGACTGTGTACTATTGCAGATAAAACAGGATGAATTCTAAGCTGTAAACACTAATACCACTAAAATATGGAATCATTTCTTAAAATTATATGTAAGGATGGATCATTGATACCCACAATGCTGTTCTACATCCTGACATATTTATAAAGCAAAAATTTAATGATTTGAGTGAATATTTCCTAAAATATCTTCCTCAATAACCTGAATTTGGAAACACAAGATGAACAAAGTTGCATAATTAATATGAGTGCTGAATATTAAACAATTATAAATGAGTGTCTCCTGACTCCAGTGATTTTTACTTAGGGTTCAATATCAAGATTCTTACACCTATATGTTTTTCCTATCTTTGACTATTACGTACTACAGAAAATAGAATACAGCTGTCTTCCGCATACCTCATGTTTTTCATACTAACTGCTTTAAATATGCATAAACTGTTTATTACAATAGTGGGTTAAATGATAAAAAAGCAGTGTCTATGTGTGAACCTAGATGTTAGTGAATTGTGTGAAATTTCCTGCTCCACATGTTTTTTATTTCCATTTGTCCCAGTCAAATTTCATGTAACATAGTAGATGTTACATGAGGAACTAATGTTTGAAATTTGCAAATGTATCAAATGCAAGGGGGCATACAGATGCAAAGCAACAAGAGGTTAGGTACCAAACAACTACAAGGTGAACAGTATAATCTTTCAGTTTCTTTTTCCAAATGGTGTCTTAAGTTATTGAGACCCTATTTCATCATTAATGAAAAGGGATTTGAGAAATAACAGAGATCAAAAACAAAACTGATCTTTAACTCCCAGGCTAACAGAGCCCCAAGGGATTACATTTTCTACATTGACTAGACAGCTATCCCCATGAGGTTCAGTGGGACTTGCTAAAACACTAACTTGCAGGCTTGGTAATGAATGCGCCCTCCACATTACAAGTTTCTCCCTCTGCTTTCCTGTTTACCTGCTACAGCAGTAGACAATTTCATGTAAGCAGCTAAAGAGAGTTCTTCATATTCAAATGAGTTTACCTTCAATTCTTTGGAGAGATTTATGAGAAATTATCTGTAAAGTACTGTGACTCCAGTTTGAATTCTGCTATGGGTAAGCTTCCAAGAAGCCACCCTCATTGATTAATGTCTATACTCTCAGGACTAGAAAATAAAGACTTAAAATTAATACTATTTGTACTGGCGAGACGGCTCTGCAGATAAAGGTCTCTGCCATCTAAACTTGTGACTTGAGTGCCTTCCCTGAAACCCAGGCAGTAGAAGAGAAAACCTATTCCTGAATATTGCCCTCTAACACGCAGATGTCCACATGTACACACACACAAACCCCCACACACACATAGGCACACACACACACACACACACACACACACACACACACACACACACACACACACACACACACACACACAGAGGGAAACAGAGAGACAGAGAGAGAGAGAGAGAGAGAGAGAGAGAGAGAGAGAGAAAGTGAGAGAGAGAGAGGAGTGTGTGTGAGCACAAGCTAAATACTAAAAAAAAAATAAATAAATGCAGACAATTTAGACCAGATGTAATATATTTAAATCATTGTCCCATCATTTATCAACACCTTTCTCATTAGATAATATAATCAAGTTTGGAATATTCTAATTATATACAGTCACTCTAATGATAGATAAATAAGAATCAGCAAGTTGATTCTGCTTATTATCATTAAAAGAAAAAGTACATTTGCTTGATTTTGTACTTTTAATAATTGTATGTTTTACAACTACCTGGAAATTTTAAGAACACTTCTGCTTTAATCTTAAGATCTATTACAAAACAGCAATTATAGAAGACTAAAGTTTTCTGTTTGAAAAAAAAAACAGAAAATGGTCTTTGAAAATCCTCAAGGGGTAAATAATCTATTTTAATTTAATAGCCACCATTGATCTTCAAATATTTGGCAATATCAAAAGCAAAGGGAGGTCACTTCTTAGTCAAAGAAGTTAGAAATAGAATAAGTGGAGACATTCATACCAGGAACTCATGAGGCATAGGAAAATAAGAGTAAAGAACTTTCAACACGTGACCTTCTTTAAACAAGTGAAGAGTTGTGTCCTCAAAGTCTTTAGGCCACATAGTTTTGTTGAATATTACACCAAATTAGCCATTATGAAATCTTCCATATATTTTAGACAGTCAGTAACAGTCAGTAAACAGCCATTTATAATAATTGTTATGTTCTTATTGCTTCAGAAGAAAAATAATCACTAATCTGAAATTTTGTGGGACTGTTGGGGCACACACCTTTAATCCCATCACTCAGAAGGCAGAGGCAGACAGATCTCTGTAAATTAGAAGCTACTCTGGTTTCCGAAGTGAATTCCAGGACAGCCAGAGATGGTATGCAGTATTAAGCATGCAATTATTTAGACACAGTTAGGTGGTCATATTTGGTCATTCTCACATTGCAAGTTTATTTATTAGATTTGAAAACAATTGTCTTAAACTGTGATACATAACGCAGCTGTCACTTGCTCCAAATAATTAATGTACATTAGCAATGATATTAAGCCAAATTAAAAGAATATCCTGTAATTATAAATATATATCAGGCTTTAAAGGGAGACTATATGATGTTTCATTTATAGTCTTTTTTTTTTTTCATTTTTCTTCATGTGTATAGCCATTTGTCTTCATGTGTGTATTGCACCATGTCTATACCTGGTACTGAAGAGACCAAAGAGATCATTGGATTTCCTGCTGGAGTTACAAATGGTAGCGAACCACCATGTGGGTGTTGATAATTGAACCAGGGTCCTCTGGAAAGCACCCAGTGCTATAAACCACTGAGCTATCAATAATCAATTGATATTAAATGCATTTAATTAAGAATTGATATAATGCACTGTATATTTGCAGTTAATGTAATATATGATATTAAAATTAATTTCACCTCTTCTTATTATGTTAACATGGCTAATAGAGAAATGCTAATTTTATATATATATATATTTTCATTATAAGTGGTACTCTAAAGTATTTTTCCATGACCATGACCCAGCATCCAAGATGAGCAGGTGCCTTACCCACAATGAGTTATGCACAGCACAATGTCTCTTCCTTAAATCTCCCTGAGTGAATCTTTTCTAGAAAAAAGAATTAAAAACTGTTTCTGTCAGGCTTCATTTATTAAGTTTTGCCAAGCAGTCAGTCTCAGCTGGACCCACTACCTAAAAGTCCTAAGAGATCAAGTTATTGCTGTGTAGTGTCTAATGAGAATGTGGTGCCACACACCAGAGTGGTGACGATGAAACAAAGGGTAATTTCTTTGTCAAGTGCCAAACCACATGGTCAACCTCAGACTTAAGGGGAATTTACAGATGCCTTCCTTTTCAAATAGAACCAAAGCATATGGGCCTTGCTTAATGTGTATGCTGCCAGCAGAACTCCAAAGATGGCTGGGAGAAAGGCACATTTTAATGACCTCAATTGACACTGTTCTACTGGTTATGTCTCTGTGTAAGATACAAAGCTTAGTTCTGTATCAAGGTACACAGACAAAATCCCTTGGTTGCAAAGTAGTTCTCACATGTGCGTGGCTACAAGGGCACATCAGCCCCATATACCCTTTGGGCAAATTCATAGCTCAGTGTTACACTTAAGTAATTTAATTCAGAGTAAATTACAGTTTTGAATAAAGAAAATTTCATACATTAATGTTGGTCACCACAAAGTCACAAGAAGCAAGCATATCTACCCACTTTCACATCTGTGTCATAAAAGATTTCTATTAATTTATTCTATCATATGACGAAACCAGTACAGCTACAAAAGATAGAAAATTCAAAAACCATGTGAGTGAAACCTCTAAAGTTGGAAAAGCTGCATGCTTGGGCTACATTTCTCCTACAAATGAATAAAAAAGACTATTAGTATTTGCAACAATGTCCCTCTCCTGTCAGAATGATAAGTCCTCAGTAAAATGAATGATCTCCAATCAACAAAGACACAGTGGATTCTTACTGACACTGACGACTTCTACCACTTTCTAATATCACTGGAGAGGAAGAGGAAGCCCTGGAAGAAAAGGAAAGTCACAGCTCAAGAAGGCTGGGCTGGAAGACAGCATGACTTCCCAGATAGGTAGGGACAGGGTGGATGAGTGTTTGGAGGCTTAGACTATCCCCTTTCCTCCACTCCCTCTCCTTCCTCATCCATGTTCCACCCCTTCATCAACAGAAAAACACTGCTTGGGAAATAACTGGTCAGATGAGATCTATAATCCTGTAAAAGTCCCCTCAGTAAGAATGCTGACTTTAAGAAGCAAATGTTTGCTGAAGTTCAAATGTCACCCTTACTGAATTTTTAGAGTGTCTTGTTATCTTTTCAATTTTGTGTCCCAGGTGCACTGCGCTCACTCTTTTCCAATACAGAGAGGTGATGTCGGTGTTTTGTGGTCAGAGTCTACTGAAAACACCACCTAAGTTTCATTACTAAGAAATTGCAGAATTAAAAAAAAAAACAATCAAAAGGAAAAAAGTCTAGCCTTTAAAGCCATATCACTATATGTTATACATCTCATAAGATACAGACCTCTGTATGTGGAATACAATATATAGTTTTCTTAAACAATCTAGTATTTACTCCTTAATTCATTCCTAAAATTTTTCACTTAAACTAAATCATACAATTCTAAAGTCTTTCAAAATTGATTACATATCTATAGACATATGGATATGAACTCTATAGTATATTTATTTGTTTATATCACAAAAAAACTATTAGCTTAGAGAAAAACTACAATTGACGTTTTCTTTTAATAAAAAGATAAAATGTCTGACCGCTAATAGGTTAATATTCAAGTTGCATCTTTTCTCTCTTCATGGAAATGAGGAATGTTATGTTTCTTTATAAAATCCAGATTGGCATGAAGCTGCCTGTTTGATTAGCTCCCTTTTGTCTTTCAAAACATCCTAAAAGTCAATGCTTCTAGTTGTGAAAACCCAGTATCACTGCTTTACCAGAAAAGTATTTAACAGTGGCATTGCAATGTGTTTTCAGGACAGATAGAAGCAATAATCTGAATGCTTCATAGACCCTTCCTAAAGAAGGCAGATGGAAAGACACACTGAATGTCTTAACATGTCCAATCGAAGCACTAGGCTAATAATTCCACATACAGCATTTGCTCATTCCTCTATTTATAAGAGCACAGAGCCACCCACAGTTGCTCCAGGATACAAGAACCATACTATACCCTCTCAAGCTTTGTTTTTTTTTTTTTTTATTTTCCTTCTTTCCTTCCTGTCTACCTAAAAGAGCAGATAACTTTTACTATCTGCATTTCAGTGCTCACATAACAGCAGTGCGATTGCAGGATTTGTGGTTTGTGTCTGTGTTTTGTTTTGGCTAGCTACACATACATATGTAGGGTGAAATAAACCATAGAGATGTAAACCTTTCACACTCTTTTCAAAGCCAATATCACAAATTTACCAGCAACACCTTAAAGGGGGTACCTTTGGAGAATTGTATGAATTACTGTAAAGCGTTTCCCTGTCTGTAGTCTTCTGAAGATTCTTAGGATAAAACCTCAAGTGGGGGGACTAGGTGATGGTCAGGAACTAAAGAGCTTGCAGCACAAATGTAAGGAACAGATTCAAGATGCCCAGAAGTCATGTAAATAAATCTGTGGTCTTGGGTGCTTGCCTGTAATTCCAGGTGCTGAAGATGAAGACAGGAGATTCTCAGAGCAAGTTAGAGCAAAACTAGCCCCACCCAAACAGAAACCTCTTAGAGCAGCAGTGGTTCTCAACCTTCCTAGTGTTACCTTCAGTACAGTTCTTCATGTTGTGGTAACACCCAGCAGATAAAATTATTTTCCTTGCTACTTCATAATGGCAATTTTGCTACTGTTATGAGTTGTAATGTAAATATCTGATATGCAGAATATTAGATCCCTGTGAAAGGGTTACTTGACTCCTTAGAGGGGTCTCAACCCACAGGTTGAGAACCATTGCTTAGAGACACAGATTCAATGAACACAGTAGGAAAGTGATGGAGGATAATTCATAACATCTACTTTGGGCCTCTGCATCCATTCCCACACCCTTGTATATGCAACCACACACATATGCCCACAGATACACTAAACATAGCACATGACCACCACACACACACACACACACACACACACACACACACACACACACACACACACACACAAATGGAGGGGTCCCAAAGCAACCTAAAATTTAGGTCTCTTCTAATTTGTCTTTATCTGTCTGGTAGTAATTCTCCTGTTCGTCACGTCTCCCTCCTGACTTCTATGTTGATGCTCAAGAAGATGCCTCCAATACATCATGCCTATCTCTACCCTCATGCTTTCAATTTTCTTCCTGAAGAGCTATGTCCAAATTTTCCTGGACCCTACACACTTTAGGTCTTCATCAGACATCCTCCTCTCTGGGACTTCTCTGAAATGTATTTATTTCAGTTTGTGCTTGGCACTTTCTATCCCTTGTCTCTATATGCCTTTCATAATATGTGTCACCCTCTATATTTAGACTTTACTTATCTTCATCAGTCTTCCCACTAAAATGCAAGCTGTATGTGATGAGTAAAATTCCTTGCTTTTCGTTTTTCTTAACAGTGCTGTTCTTTGTTGTATCCTAGTGACTTCACCACAGCCCTGCACCGACCACGGCCTTATGTACTGAAGGAAATTTTGCTTAGATTTATTTATCCAACCACTCCAACCATTCCCCAGACTTTATTGAAAGTATACCATGGGAGCAGAAAGGATATGTGATAGGTAGGGTTTTAGTTGGGGGGGGTCTTGGTAGGGCAGAAGGGGAGGGAGTGGGAACAGGGATTGTCATGTAAGACAATCTGGTTTCTAATTAAAATTTTTAAAAAAAGAAAAAGAAAAAAAATACACCATGGCTTCAGCTGTGAAAATTCAGTGCAAAATGAAATGTATTTTTTTCTTGAAAAGGTCACGTTATTGTGGGAATTGACATATCTAAATGCAATTGCAATGCAAAGTGTTAATGCATGTGGAATAAAAGCTGAAGGCAGGAGAGCAACTCATTGGGCGTGGGAGGAGACAGGGAATGCATTGATAGGAAGTGACATTTGAGCTGAGTCATGAAACATGAGTGTGTTTCTGAGGCCTGAAGAAGGATCTGAAAACATCTCACACAGACAAAAAAAAAAAAAAAATGCACAAAGACAAGGAGCGGACAATGGGAAACTCCTGTTAGGTAAAGAACAAATGGCTCAGTGTGGTTAACCAGAGACAGCCAGGAACAAGTGGGGAATGTGACCTGCTCAGGACCGCTTTGCACCATTCCACAATCTTCACTCCATCCAGCATTTTACCTTCGTGATGTGGAATTCAATTCTATTTTTTGCTATGATGCTTAAGGCAGGATAAAAGGTGGCCAGTGGGTAGATGGGGCCATGCAAAGGAACAGGTAGAGTGTGCAGCAACAGTGAGAAATGAGCTCAGTATTACACATATGGAGACTTGAGAAATACTGAAATACAGAAATAATAGTCTCTGGAAACTTGTCACTCTTCTGGTAGGTGGTGACTACTAAAATGAGGAACATAATTTTTGGAGAAGCTTTGGGGCTGTCATGGAGGAGAAATGTTCAAAGGTCAGAACACACACAGGCTACAGTAGCAGCTACTCCTAAGCTGTGGGAGTGTAGCTTCAGACAGTGTCCAGAAGGCAGAGAGAGCCTATCCCTTGAGCTAGACAGGACTCACTGAGAATAAAGTGGACAGACATCAACAACTGCACAGCCAAAAGTGAAATGAAGACAGGAAGAAGACATGAGTAGCAGGCTCTCACACAGAAACAGCTCCACAACAACAAACAAACAAACAAACAAAAAGGCTTCAGGAAACACTAGAACTCTTCCAGTAGTGGGAGCCACCACAAACAGATGAGGGGGCAGGGAGAGGGGGTGAAGCACCAGTTCTTTTAAATTCGTGAATTGTCTACATTCCTCAGACAATCACATATGAATTTCGATCCCTCATTAGTACCTCAGACAAACACAACTACTGTGAGATGCCAGGTGAGCCTCATGGGTGATACTGGCACAACAGTGGTAGAGACATGTATCTCTCCTTTAAAGTCAGCATCTTCATTTATAACTGCATAATTTTGGACAAACTATTGAACCACAAGTTTCAGTTTCTTCATCTGTAGAGAGTGGTATTTTAAAGGTAAAATGGGATAACCCATCCCCATACACATTAACCCAAAGTAAACTTACATGAAAACTACCTAGCAATGGTATGCAGCTTTCAGAATTTTTAGCCACTCATCTATGTTTTAAACCACATAACTAGACTATGTCAAAAATAGTACATATAGGCTTCTAAAGGGTTGACTTAAAATATTTAAATACTAAATTGGATTGAAGATAAAACACCAGAATCCTTTAAAAGGGTACCTGTGTGTCATATGAACATGATAAATCTCTTTAAATGTCTTGCATACTTCCCTGAATCATATTATTGTGTGACCTTCATTTTTAACAGCAATAAAAGTACCTTGAGCCAGACAAGATTTATGGTTCCAAACTAATATTCCCTGCATTAAGTGGGTATTTCATTCACATTAGCACCTTACAATTTAAGACCTTTAATTCTTAACTTCTGTGAGCACAAAACACCTTAGACCCTAAACAATCTAAAATAAATCATTGCATCATGTTTTCCGCAGAAGTAAAGAAACATGATATAGTGGATAGAGTGACACATTTCTGTTCACATCACTGGGACTACCGGACTATGACAACTGTCTTCCTTCTCACTTGACAAATGACCTGGGAATGTTCCGCTGCTTGCTTGATGGGGAGCTAAACCTATTTCAGGACATGTTCTAATGAGTCATGGGGAAGACTAAGAGTAATCCCTGCTACTACTGCCTCCCCCCTCCAGAAAACTCCCAGTGTTTGCAGCAAAGCTTGCTAGCTGCACATGGACATGAAAGGAGCAACTGCTTCCAGCAGAGTTTAATGTAAGTGGACACAGATTGCTCACCCTGACTCCAATTTGTGAGCCTGTGCATAGAGTTATCGACGAGTCACATTAACAAGACAGGGGAAGAAGCATATGGTGCTTTATTTTAGTAGTTTCTGTGATCAGTAATACAGTTGGGCAGGAGCGAGATTTTGTCAGGAAGATTTATAATATTCAAGATTTCCATCACTTTTCACGTCAGATATAGAATCACCTCTTAAAATATCATTCTTATCTGTTAAGTCCAATGAACTCAGAAATTACTTATAACTGTGGTGCTTTGAATGAGAATGGTCCCCACAGGTAAATTCCTGGCCAAATAGTGAGACTATTTGGGAAGGATTAGAAGGTGTGACTATATATGGGGAAGTATGCCCTTGTTGGAGGAGGTGAGTCATTGGGAGTGGACTTTGAGATTTCAAAAACCCCAGGATAGATTCTCTCCCTCTCTCTGTCCCCCCCTCTCTCTCTCTCTCTCTCTCTCTCTCTCTCTCTCTCTCTCTCTCTTTCTCTGCCAGCAACTCAAAGTTCAGATATGAAATCTCAGCTTCTTCTCTAGCACCCTGGCTGCCGGCCTTCCATGATGCTCCCTGCCATGATGACAAACCCTCTGAATCTGTAAGCAAGTCCCCATTTAAATGCTTTCTCTTTTATTTGTCTTGGTCATAGTGTTTCATCACAGTAATAGCATAGTAATCAAGACAACACCTAAAAAGATTCCATTTAATTCTTTGATTGTTTGGACAGGATCTCATGTAGCCCAGAATTCCCTTAGACTTGCTGTGTAACAAAGACTGGCCTTGAGCTTGCAATTATCATGACTCTACATCACCAGTGCTGCATTAGAGACTTGTGTCACAATGCCCAGTTTGTACAGTGCTAGAATTTGAATCCAAGGACTTCAGGCATAAGAGGCAAACATTACCAACTGAGCTACACCTCCAGCTCTTCACCACAATTCCTTTTTTGCACAATTCTTAAATTCCACACACATATTATAATATGTGTTATCATTCTACACTAGAATGTAAGTTCCATGAGAACAGAAAGAAAGCCAAAATGAACAATATTTATTAAGGAATAAATACTGAAGGACAGAGAATTCACTCATTCTCTAATAGAGCCTGGAAAGTGTTCCCATTGAAGTCCTGCTCAACTCTGCCTTGAGAATTGTGTCAGATGTGTGCAGAGCACATGGCAGAGCATACATGATGCCACCTTACAAAATGGCTGCTCGATGTCTCTGCTTATGCAAATTGTGTTCCCAAGGAATAAGTCAATTTTGTCTACTATGAACAATCCTTTAAAAGCTCGGCAATATTTGAACTTTATGGGAAAACATTCTTTTTGTATGTTCTTTGGTTTTTTAATTATATTAACATTTTGGAAAATATGCTATTCCCAAATAACAGTACCAATGTGTGTACTGAGGTCCTTTCATTCTGCTTCTACCAATAAAAAAGAGTTATAAAGATTATCTCTCCTTTTACAGTTAGATATACTTGAAAGGAAATAAGATCATGTGCCAGACATAAAAAGGGTCCTGGATGGAGGAGTTGAGAGTAAAGAGCTGATCTTGTCTTTTACAGCCCATTATTGCTCATAATGACTTAAACAGTCACCAAAGCATGGTGCAGATATTTATGGTATGTGAACTCCCACCTGACCAAAGAACTCTTCCACTTGCATTAATACTTTTAATCAGAGGTTCCTGGAATCTGAACACTGCTTATGCCCCTAAGAACTTCCCAAAATATGTGACAGGAAGTTAAAATGCTCCCTTTCTAAGACCTAATATTTTAATTGGGTTACAGTAGCATATAATTTATTCATTCCTTGTGCTGACTACTTTCTGCCAATTTAACATGAACTAGAGCCAAATTCCCTGTGGGATGCACCACCCCCAGGATGGAGATCTGGGTGGTGTAAGATGTAGACAATGCAAGCATGAAAACCAAGTCAGTAAGTGGCCCCCTTCTGCTTCAGATCCTGCCACCAAGTTCCTTCATTATTTGAGTTCCTGCCCTGATTTAATTTGATGATGGATTGTGATATGGAATTGTAAACTGAAATAAACCCTTTGTACCTCTACTTGTTTATGGTCATGGTATTTTAACAGAACAATAAAAACCTTAACTGAGATGCTCCTTGAATACTAACAACATTTATTTTAATACTACCTTTTATATGGAGCCACCATTTATCAGTAAAATTTGTCCCATCCTCTAGATATTACTTTAGTCCTAAAGGTAAGAAGTAGACAGGAGCAGCTAAGTGACCATAAAATTTCTGTCACTAATTTAGTTACCATTAACTGCTAAACTTCAACATCACATATTGATTCAAAACAACTCAGCATATGTGCAAAGCAGTCATGTGTGTCTTCTAATATTGACTTGCAGTGTTGATTTCCCTCACACCAAGATAAAAGATAGAATTTAGCATTTATTACTTTCAGAAGTAGCAATGGTAATGCGAAAATTTTCAATTGCAATGAAATTTCCCTTCATGTTTCATGTTCAGGATGAAAAATAAAAAAAGAACACAGTGGGCTGTCACTACCTCATTGCTTTTTGGATCAATTCCTTGGTTTAGAAGTATGTTGAACAGCTCATTATAGGGCCTCCTCTGTCAGGCCAAGGAAGCTAGCAAGAAACAAGGGAGAAATAGATGATGGAGCATTACTCAGGCAGACCGTGTTTTCTAAAAGGAATCATGTGATATGAACTCTCAAACTGATCCAGAAACAAATCCTTTCTGCCTCTCAAAACACTAACAACTAAAGGTTATCAGTTTTCTTAGCTGCTAAATATGTGGGGAATTAAGATTTTTCTATAGGTGATTGTGAGCAAAAGAGAAATTATATAGTAAAAAAAAATAGCTTGAAAATAGTTGTTAAAATTATGGAAGCATAGGAGTAATTATCATTTGGAGCATAATTATCTATAGCTCTATAGCTTTGTCTAAAGATATTTACTGGTCTAAAATTCTTTCAAATTCAAAATTCTTACCTGGACATGGTGGTGCAAGCCTTTAGTCCCAGCACTTGGGATGTAAAGGCAGAGATACCTCTGTATGTTTGAGGGCAGCCTAATCTAATAGTGAGTTTCAAGACAGCCAGGGCTACATAAAACCCTTCCTCCAAGAACAATCAAGTTGTTCAACCTAAAGGATGTCTATATGGTAAATGTGAAGTACCATTAAACGTCTACAAAGCATGGAACTGTGCTGAAGAGAAAATATAATGATTAATAAATTGTAAAAACCATATCAATAACAACATATGTTGTCATGTTTGTATACTACCAAAGTTAGGAACTTGCACATATCAATTTGAAACCCAATGATACAGTATATACTTTAAAAACTACATGTTCTCAAAATATAACTGTTTCTAACTTATATGCCAATGATACGGAAAATATTTTCAACTGTGTGTGAAGATTTAAAGAATGCTTATGGTTGAGAAAAAGAAGTAGGTCTCTTATTCTCAAATTGTGTCTGGTGGCTTTGATCCTTCAGTACTCTAATCAGAACAGACTCGCAAAGGATATCTATTAAGAGCTATCACTTCTGAAGATCAAAATGTCTTAGAAAAATCTTCAGTAAATTAAGCTCACTCAGAAATAATTGAATTGGTGCAGAATCAATGGTAAGATATTATTTTGAAGGATTTTAATTTAAAGAAAAAATTCTGAATGACTCACACTACACAAGGGTGTAATATTTAGAACCATTTTCTTAAAATTAACTCATTTTGGGCATTCATAGCATCATTGGCTGAAGGACTGTTTAATTCTTTAAAGTTCTAATATCTAACAAAACACACAAAGTCCTTGTAAATTGAAACTCTGGAGTACATTACAACCCCATTACCTATCAATTCCATTCCAACACACAGGATCCCTCTCAATGTTGCTATAAGTCTTCACGTTTCACTATGTCAGACACACCAATTTGTCCTAAAGAACTCTAAGAAAATTACTCACTCTGAAAGACCTTTAATCAGTCGAAAGAAAGTAGGGCCTTTCTCCCCACTTCCTTCCCATACACCCACAAACTTTATACATTGACACTCCATGTATTGCAGTGGCTTTCATTTCTAATACTAACTTCATGCAAGGGCACTATTTTCTTCTGACCTTTTTGTTATATCCTGTCTCTAGTCTAGTACCTTGCAGGTGATATGGTTTCAGGGACTTGGTAAATCAATGAATCAACAAAAATGAAAAAAAAATGCCTTCTGTTTTAACACGGTGACTGAACACAAAATACCTTAAGGGAAGAAGACACCGGGTTGGGAAGGAAGCTCAATGAAGAAAACTTCTTGACATAAAACTGAAAGGACATCAGCCTGACTCCTCAGAACCACACAAAAGGCAGAAGCATACCATGGCACAATGTGGCAAATCCCAGCATCCCTATGAAGAGATGCAAGTGGGGTACAGATGATTCTCCAGAAGTTGCTGGGCCATTGGTCTTGAGTACACAGGAGAAAAGCACCAAAAAGATCATTTTTCAGAGGAGAAAGGAAGAACTGAAACCTGAAATTGTTCTCTAATGCTACAAAGTCATGCACTCCACCATTCACATACATGAATGCTTACATGCATACACACAAGAAAGTGGGGACTGGAAAGGTGACTCAATAGTTAAGAGCACTGGCTGCACTTCCAGAAAGCATGGGTTTGGTTCCAGCACCCATATGATGGCTCACAACTGTCTGCAACTCCAGTTCCTGAAGAACTAATGCCCTCTTTAGGGGATCTTTGGGCACCAGGCATGTACTCGGTACATACTTGCAGGCAAGACACCTATGCACATAAGATTTTAAAAATATGGTTAAGTGTACAAGATGTATTTGTGAAAATTCTCCTCTCAAAATTATCATCTAGGGTTTACTGCTCTTTAAGTATATAGATAATTTTTCCGGGGACATTTTTTGGTGGACTCAAAATTCTAAATCAATTTAAGAAATTTGGGGCTTAGTTATCTCCTATATCTCACCACTAGCATGTACCCATTCTACTCACTCTCTCCATTCCCACTGTGATCAAGTTAGATACTAAAGGAACCAAAACATATAAGAAATATTCAAAAATCCCCATGTCTTCTGACTTAGAGTTGTATTTTGCCCAATGGGAAATCCTTTGCCTAAATTTTAAAAAAGAGAGAAGGGCTTATGAAATGGATGAGTGACTAAGCATGTTCTGCTCCTACATTAGACCCAGGTTCGATTCCTAGCATACACATAGTGGATTACAACCATCTGTTACTACAGTTCCAGAGGATCCAGCAAACTTTTCTGGCCTCTAAGGGCAACAGGCATGCATCAATTGCACATAGGAATATGCAGAAAATCACTTATATACAATGAACAAACAGTTAAATAAAAAGAAAGAATAAAAGGAAAGAGGTTAGTGAATATATTCCCCAACTCCTCACTCCACTCATCCAGGGCTTCTTTATACAGCTTCCCCAAACGTGTATCTTCTTTCTCAGTTGTGCTAGGTCTGGCACTTTCAACTACATTGGATACTACTCACCACTGGACAAATTCTCACCGCCATGGCATTGGTAATATCAGGTGCAGGGATAATTTTAGGTCATGAATTCTACCCTGTGGATTGCAGCATATACGCAGCATCCTTAGCATCTGTACCCTAAATATAGATAGACTTTGTATAGCAATTTACAATTTATAAATTACTTTCACCTATTTAC
The DNA here is from genome assembly GCF_003668045.3 of Cricetulus griseus. Taxonomy (NCBI): domain Eukaryota; kingdom Metazoa; phylum Chordata; class Mammalia; order Rodentia; family Cricetidae; genus Cricetulus; species Cricetulus griseus. The sequence goes on along the minus strand of NW_023276807.1, from coordinate 125,491,827 downwards.
TCTCACCTGAGCTCCAGAGTTCTGCAGATAGATATTATTAGAATCACTTTTATGAAAAAGAAAAAATGAAACCCATAAATAATAATCTGATATTTCTACACTGAAATTATACAGAGGAAAGATGTACATAGACTATTTAAAACCAAAGTCAAAGTCATAGTCCAATCCTCATTGTACTGTCCTTGTTTTATAAGCACATATTTTACTAAATGACTGCATGGTACTATTTGCTTTGTTGCCATAATTTCAACAGCAGGGATGTGGGTTGCATCTGAAATACAAAAGTCATAGTAGAGTTTTCTGGGCTTTAAATTCAACAAGAATGATATAGTCACTTATCTATTTTCTCTTTTGCTTCCCTGTTGAAGAATAATGTTACAGGCATGTTTTATTGACAATTGGAATCCACTTCAAAGATAATGTATTCTGAACCACTTCTGCAAAAAAGCCCACCAGGATTACAATAGAAAAATAGAATAACTCCAGGCATGCACATGTATTTGATCATTTTGTGTTAAATCAAGTGAGAAGCTTAATGCATTTCAGAGTTCCAAAGACTGCCTTTTCTTTCACCCACCTTCAGCCTGCCTCCATGATGAGTAAAAAACACAAGCCTATTGCAATTTGCTCATTCAAGAAAGGGAACACAAACCGCAACCAGACTCTACACAAATCAACATTAATGCTTGTATGCCAGGGGTGGAGAGTGGCTATTCTTGAGAATGTCAGTGTCTTGGACTCACTATCTCCAAACAAAATCCATATAAGGTCTAAGAAGCAGAATGCATCTAAACACACTACGACTGAATGGTCTTTTGCAATGAAGAATGAGACCTTTCTACAGTTGATAAGTATTACTCCAAAAACAGCCATCATGGCTTCCTATAATAACAAATCCAATCCATGGAAGACAAAAGGTAGAAATTTTACTTGTGACAGTTTTAATTGTATCACATTGCCTTCAAGATGGCCCTGAGAATGTTCACTGTACAGTTTGCTCAGTGATAACAATGTGGTGCCATCCTAACGGGTAAAGACACTGTTCTTGATAAGTTCTCACTCATGTGTCTACTATACTGTCTACCATCTACAACAGCCTACTGAAAACATAGTGTTCAGCTCACCTGAGATAGAATAAGGCCTAATCTACTTCAAGGTTAGCCACTCTCTTTCCTGTCTCTGAGTGGAGTTCAGCCAGATCACACCAAACAACCACCCTAGAATTTGTAGATAGTTCATACTTGAAGTTCAAGAAATAATAAAATCCCTCAGACTTTTGATCCTATAACAGAGTAAAGTCACTAAATTGATAACCAACTCATGCGCTACATTTCAAAATAGGCTAAAGTTTTCTATATAAAAGTAAAGTTTTTATCATATAAGAAAAATATTGGATTATCTAGCTTTTTCCATTCTGATATACAGTATGGAATTATTGCTTTTGAAGACTGACAAAATGCTACCTTGTGGTTTATAAAGTGATGTCATTCAATTTTTAGAGTTTACCTATTAGACCTAAAGTAGGTAGAGAGATGGATCCCCAAGATGTTTCTTCCATAGTACAGGGAATCTATGTGTATACCTTACAGAGGAAACAGACATTAAGATTTTAGGTGGAAGACTGGAGTTATGGCTCAGCCATTAAAAACACATCTGAAACAGAGGACCAGAGTTCAGTTTCCAGCATTCATTGGATAGCTCACAACTGCCTGTAACTGTAGCTGTTGGGGAATCCTATTCTCTCCTCTGTCTCTGAGAATACCTGCACATGCACACACCTCCTCACCCCACGCAAAAATAAACACTGAAAAACAAGATATGTGCATTAAATCTTAAGACCAAAAATTTTGCAGGAGAACTTGAAATTTCCAATCATCATATAAGTGAGTTTTTTTAATTATCCATATGGTCTCAAGGCAATCATAATGTCTCAATGTATAAGAGTGAGACAGGAGAATGGGGACTAGAGTAAGATGATGTGGGAAAGACTAAAAATGATGGGCCTGAATATAGAAGCCAGTCAAGAGCCCGAAAATGCAGGCAGTTTCTAAAAGATAATTTTTTTTTTTGGTTTTTTTTTTTTTCAAGACAGGGTTTCTCTGTGTAGCTTTGGAGACTATCCTGGCACTCCCTCTGGAGACCAGGCAGGCCTTGAACTCAGAGAGATTCACCTGCCTCTGCCTCCCGAGTGCAGGGATTAAAGTCGTGTGCCACCAATGCCCGGCAAAGATAAAAAATTTTAAAAATATAAATTTTCTTAGCCATCAAGAAGAAATACAACTCTCCCAACACAGTGACTCTAACTATGTGAAATCCATTGCTAACTATTAATTCAAGGTATATAAAAGAAGGTGTGTTTTAACTCACTATTCTCATTCTAATTTGATACAGAGACCCTGGGAATACAATAGAAGAATAAAACAATGCTGGAAACATTGGGAAAGTGGTGTTTAGTGGCACTAGCCAACCTCATGCGGGAAGTGAATTAGTCACAATTAGTGGGCACCTAATTGTGCCCACGGTGTTCCCGTGTTCCCATTCTCTCTCTCTCTCTCTCTCTCTCTCTCTCTCTCTCTCTCTCTCTCATATTTATTTATTTATTAGGTATACAGTGTTCTGCCTGCATGTGTCCCCGTTAAGGCCAGAAAAGATTTCATTACAGATGATGTGAGCCACCATGTGGTTTCTGGGAATTGAACTCAGGACCTCTGGAAGAGCAGTCAGTGCTCTTAACCTCTGAGCCATCTCTCCAGCCAGCCCTCCACCCATTTTCTTAGATTCAGTTCAATGTTGTCTGTATACAGGATATTAAAACAATTTAATGTTACAAAGACTGACAATGTCTTAAAATTTTGAATAAGAATGCCATGATAGCAAATTATCTTAAATTTCAATAAAATATTTAAAATATTAAGGCACATCATATAATCTCTTTAAATAATTAACCACATTGCTCTATTCTGATCCATTCATCATTGAACTACAGATATGAATGATCCAGTGAAATAAATGGCTCAGATCACTGAACTTCATGTGGTATATAATGACATGTATCTAAGGTTTACTAGACTACATAATATAAAAGTGCAAACGAAAGAAAAAAGGTAACAGGAAAATAAATGAATGGAAGAGAAAGTGCTTTTTCATAAGGCAGATTTATTTGAAATAACCATTGTTAGAGGCATTTTCTTCTCATCAAATCAAATCTAAATTCCTGCAATAGCCACTAGCAATGTTAACTTATTAAGCCACTAATGTATACCAGTATAATTCTACTCTTGGTATGGCTAATCAATGCATGAGCTCAAACTGCTGCCCTGTAAGAATTGGAAAAAGATACTGCAAGGTTTTTCAGAAAGTAAATGGGACAAATCTCAGGAATAGTTACTGAAAATAAAGCCTCAGGAGATGGGAGATGTTCACATGATAAAACCTCAGGAAGCAGAAGTGCCAAAATATTAAGGGGAGAATTGCCACTGAGACAGACCGCATTGAGACACTTCTTTTAGACATTGTCTCCTCTGCTTACACTCCATCTTGCAGGGATTTGCATCCTAAGTGAACTCTCTGGAAATGAACCTAGTCATTTGTTAAATAAGAAGAATCCTTTGGGGAATCTGCACTCACCATTTTTATCCTGAGGCTTGACAAGGACCATTTTAAAATGTTGTTCTTCCTGTTGCTTCTTTCTAATACTTTTTAGGAGTGATAGTAATGTAATTTTGTGTTCTCTTTTTTTTTGCTATTATCTAGGCCAGAGCTATTGCCTTGCATTATTTCTTGGAAGAGAGAGGTTTGTGGTTTTTTAATTCCCTTAGCACTGTTATTTTTGTCCTTAGGATATATATGTGTGTGTGTGTGTGTGTGTGTGTGTGTGTGTGTGTGTGTGTGTGTCTGTGTCTGTGTGTTTGTGTGTGTGTGTGAGTGTGAGTGTGTGTGTGTCTGTGTGTGTGTGTAAGTGTGTGTGTGCATGTATGTATATGTGTGTTATATATACACACATGCATAAGTATGTTTGTAGATACATAATACATACAACATGCCATTCACACACAGATATACCAACAGCCCTGAGAAAGTTCACAGTGACATAAATACTATATAAAGAATTCCTAATTTTCAGCTGGACTATAATCTGGAGTTTATTGTCAATTATATTTTAACAGTCTGAATCAAGAGACTAAGAAAAATGGGAGGAAATTCAACCAGGGTTTCCTGACCTCAAAGTATTTTCCCTTGCATTCTGCATGTCTTTTCTGAGTTCCTTCATAAAAGTCTCACATAGAGGCTCTCTGCTTTTCTAGCACCCTCTGTGAACAGAAATATAACTTGGAGAGGCAATATCTTAAAGCTGTCATCAACCTGTCACTTAAGCAGGATTTTCTAAAAGCCAGTTGATAACAAGTAACAGTGTTAATAGAACACACCATAGGTGCTCAGAAAAAAAAACCAAAAAACAGAAAGCACTCATAAAAAATGAAAAGCACCTAAAAATAATAAGAAATTGTTTAAAAAGTAATCCTTATGATTTTTCTGCAGAGATCCCAAAAATCCCAAAGCCAAATCACTTTCTACAGTCATTATCCTTTTTTAAAAATTGCGAAGTATAAAAATATGAGATTGCATTGCTATTTTTAGGAGAAAGTAACACATGTCAGATGTATTGGTACAGTCCCCAAGAGATTGGCATGGGAAGTAGTACACAAACCAGTAATGCTGCCATCATTACACATATCTGCATAAGTTCCCCACAGGAAGTCATCTCAAAGCATAGACTGCTTTACTTTCTATCTCTTCAGTGACAGTAATAGTTTTCATCTGAAGGTGTTTTGACATCAAAAACTAACCCATAGTCAAGGGTTGAAAGCAAAGAGTTATAATGAAAACATGTCTGTTTTGGTCCAAAATCACAGACTGACTAAAATAGAGTGAAACAGAGTTGCTCATCTACTGCATCTAAACATTATCAGCCAAGGAGGAAACCCATTAGAAATCTGTAAGAACAAAAACTGTTGAATTGCAAAGGAGGGTGTGCAGAAAACACATTTTAATTCAGCTCAAATGAGAAGAGTTGATGCCCCATAGCCAGGGTTGCAATATTGATGCAAGACTACAAAGGAGGAAGAAATCAAAGCTCTATTACCATTTTCTTGTCAAGTATCAACCTTCCTAGGAATTGTTAAGTTTTTCCCCGAGGTGTGTATGGTCCCCATTATAACCTCATCCGTACTACATTATTTTCCTGTATAAGTCGTAGAAGGCAGTTTCCCTACAAGACTATTGGTTTCTGCATTAGATTCCTGGTATACGTGAGCACTAATAATGAGAAACAAAATTGCACTAGTGAGTAACATTCACAATACCTAAGAATCTCTTTTTAAGGTCCTCCTTATTTAAAATTCTAAAAGTTAACAGGAGCACAACTTAGATAAGTTGAGTTCTATCTCTGCTTTACTGATTTTTAGTTACATCATCAAGAAATATTGGGAATTTTCTGGTAAAATAAGATCTATATTCACTAATCTATATTTTCTCAATGTAGCTTGGAGAATGAAGTTGACAAGACAGTGTTTAAAATATTCTTATCTCTTGGCCGCTTCATCCTGACCTCTGACTCCCTTTGCAGCTGAAAGAAAACAGACTGCCTGGTGGCAGAAGGAAGACAGAACTAGTGAAAAAGCTGACAGGGATGCCACTGAGGGAGAAAAGCACAGCATCTCAGATGGTCACAAACTCGCTGCAGCAGAGAACATAGAGGAGCAAGGGAGACAAAGTCTGCCCACAGTCCAGTATCTTGCAGAAAGACAGCAGAGGACCAAGCTTCCAACTTGCCAACATCATCACTGTGGCATCCTTCCTCCAAAGCTTGGAATTGAGGGAGAGATTTAGTCTAAGTTTTTCTTAAAACAGTTTCCAAAATTTCCAATATCCCCTCTGAAATATTAGTGATCAACAAATGGACTCTTAATTAATTTTCCAAATGACTTGTTAATTAATTTTGCAAACATAAATAGTAATTATTCAAAAACAAAATAGTTTGAACTTGCAAAAATGGATGTGCTTGTGATGGTGGCATTTGTGGTGATGTGTGCATTTGTGTCTAAAAGAATGGGAAGAGTGGGGTGGGGTGAGAAGGGCTGGCAGGGTGAAGAACCACAGAATGTCAGGCTTTAAGCTTTAGCTTCTTCTTCGTGGCTGAGGATTTTTGCTTTCCCCCTCCCCAGACCTTTTCAACTACAAGTAAAGGAAGAAATGTAGGCAACCAGCAAAGCACAGAAAGATACAACTTCCTGTCACTATTGCCTGAGTACTTCTCCTTTTTACTGCCTTTCATCTGTGATGAAAAAGTCCCACCCTTACCTATTATTTTTATTTATTCAATAAAAAGGCACAGCAAGAAACGGACTTAAGTAATGAAAAAGAAATAAGCCAAACATTTTTTAGACCCCTGAGCAAACTCCTTTTTTTTTCTTTCTGTAAATTGAGACTTTGCACACTAGTTCTGATGCGTATTTATCTCCTTTCTTCCACAAGACATTTCAGCAATTTCCCTGAATGATAAAATAATTCACCTCCACAGTTGAGTGGCAGGAATGGAAGTTGACAACTCCACTATTTTTGGTAACAAGATAGTCTTTTTTATAAAACTAATTTTTCTAGGAAATGCTTGGACTTGGTATCCTCACTTCATTTTTAATTTCCCTATATCTTTATCAAAAAAGCATAGTATAAAGTGTAATAGAAAAAATTTTCAATGGTATGTGCAGTTTTTACAGTTGGACTTGTACAGTTTCTCGTGCCTCACATAAAATGTTCAATGGTGAACAAGATAGATTGTTCATTGATGAACAAACAGAAGAAAGATACAGAAAAGTGAGCGATTTGATCAACATCAGAAATAAAACTCAAATGAATTTCAGAAACCCTGCATGTATCTCCCAGTTAGGACTGCATTCATTAAAACAAAGTAACATTGCATGGCGAGTTAGACTGTGAGCAATTTCTTAATTTCGCCAGGTGGTGGTGGCACATGCACTCAGGAGGCATAGACAGGTGGATCTCCTTGAGTTCGAGGCCAGGCTGGTCTAAAGAGTGAATTCCAGAATAGGCTCCAAATCTATACAGAGGAACCTTGTCTTGAAAAACAAAACAAAAATATTCTTAATTTCAACATTTTATGTGCAAAACAGCATTGCTAAATAATTTGCTTCTGTATTAAACAGCATCAAAACTAACTTCAAGTTCACCAATCAACACTCTCAGTCCTTATGAATCAAAGGAGTTTAAAAGCACCACCCCAACAACACTGAAGCCAGAAGTCTGCATGGCACATCTAAATTGCTTCTAGGTTTCTTTTTTAGGGTTCACATAAATCATTCTCATTTTCTTTGGGTGGTGTTTGTCTGCTTAAAATATAGAACTGAGCAATCCTTTATTTTTTATTAGTTTATTTCATGTATGTATTCAATGAGTGTATATATGCTTGCACATATGTGTCAGCACACGTGCCATGGAGCCTGTGGAAGTAGGAAGACAAATAATACTATAGAATACATTTAAAACCATAAGCAAATTATGAAAGTAAACAGAGGCTAAACAGACCAGTAACATGCTTGTTTGCCACCAGGCAACAAGCCCAGCCTTGTGCTTTGGTGACAACTGTTCTCACAAGAGAACAATCAAAGAACTTAAATTTAGCTAAGAATTCTCAAGGACCCATAAGCCTATGCATTCATTGCTTGCTCACTATGTAAAATCAGTGTTCACCCTATTTCTTATTAGATACTGGCAAGTATTCCCATTTGTCTGAGTGAGCACACACAGCACCAAAAACAGACAACAAAACCCCAACATCAACACATTCCCAAGAAGTACCTTGAAAGACAGTGCACATAGAATAAAGGATGAACTTCACCAACTATATACAATGCAAACACACAACACACACTAGGACTTCAACCTTTTCTATTCTTTTACCCCTATCAAGTATATCTATATCTCCATTGCAACTTATGAATTCATAACTAATTGTCCTCTTCCAGATAGCAAATTCAGGAAAGCCTTCCAACTCAAATAAAATGGATCCAGACCCTACTTTGCTTGTACTCTACTGATTTAGTGATCCATAATATATTTATGATCTCTCTACTTAGTTCTCCACCTAACAAATATGATGCAGTTCTAGTATTGAGTGCTTCCAAGTTGACAGTTGCTGAATAACAGTCATAACAGAAGCAACAGGAATTCCTTAAGAACTCTAGTGTTATCTGTAAATTATCTGATCCTCTTATCATTTTATCACACTTCACTTACTTCAGTAGGAAGTAGCAGCAATGGTGGAAATGCTTTAACCACCTGTGGTGAATAGCCACCATGCCCTCATATATGGGAATGCTTACCCTCCAGTTACTGGAAATTTGGCAAATGATTAGGAAGTATTGCTTTGTTGGAGTAGGTTTGGCCTTGTTAGGGGAGGTGTGTCACTGGGGTTGAGCTTTGAGGTTTCAATAGCCCAGTGCAGACCAAGCCTTGCTCTCTTTCTGCCTCCTGCTTATTGGTTAGCATGTGAGCTCTCAGCTACTGTTCCAGCACCGTGGCTGCATGCAGACCCATTAGGATGGTAATGACTAACCCTCTGAAGTTGTAAACAAGACCCCAATTAAATTCTGTAAATTTCCCCTGGTCATGGGGTCTCTTTGCAACAATAGAGTAACAAAGACACAATCTATTCGGAAGAAAATGAAATGAGGAAGCAATAGCCTCAGAATCCTGGTCCATTAGTTTCAATATTTAAAAATTGTCAACTGGAAGCTTCAGAGATGGGTTAATGGTTAAAGGCGCTTGCTGCTCTTGCAAAGGACTTGGATTCAGTTCCCAGCACACACACAGTGGCTCATAACCCTGTATAACTCCAGCTATTAGGCATCTGAAGTTTCTTCTGCCCTTCACAGGCTCCTCATACAAACATACACGCACACACACCCTACACACACTAAATAATTTAAAAAGCTGTTATCCTTCTAACCAACTCTGAGCTAAATTCAGATTGGCTGTAGATAGAGATAACAAAAAACAACAAAAAACAACAACAACAAAAAAAAAAACAAAAAAACACCTGAGATATTTTTCATGGATATTTTAGAAAACCTTTGAAGTTGAAAAAAAAATCAGCAACAGGAAGTATCATTGATATGTGTTTTAAAAACTAGCCATGCCAAAAATTAGAACAGCATTGTTTCATAAAAAATATCACTAAAATATAGTTTCATTTATAGTTTCATTTGCATTTTAGCTATTTCCTACAAATTGACTTGAATTTTAAATTAAAAACCTGATTATTTTTGAACTATAAAAAGGATAAACAGTAACAACTCTTAGTTGTAGATTCAATTAGTCATAATCAATAACAATCACGATATCACATAAAAAGTTTCAAATGTAATAATTTTATAGCTTTCAATGTTTCATTGCAGTATATTCTTATAATCCTGTTATATCACAATGATTTATTGCTGCTTAGCTTGTTAAATATAGCTATAAATTACATTTTGCTATAATAACAATGTATGTTAACCACTGTTTATCATTGTTACAAAATACCTAAGAAAGAATAAAGAAAGATTCATTTGGACTTTTGGACTCCAAGGTCTAAGTGGATAGTCATATGGCTCCATTGTATCTTGGCCTGTAATGAGGCAGAATATTATGGCAAAGTATATGCTATGACACCAAGCACCTCATCTCATACAAGAGGCAAAGACAAGAGGGATGAAGCAGCTGGAAACAAGGTAGTAGTCCAGGACATGCCCCTAATCACCTCAATCTACTGCCTAGGTCTAGTTACTTCCCAATGTGGCCATCAGATTATGCACCCAACAATGGATTTAGACTCTTCATGATCAAATCACTTATGAGCAATGCTACAGGTCCACAGCTATGACACATGATCTTTTTGTTGGGGATATATTTCACATTCAAACATTCACATATTGATGGGACAAGATATAGTATTCATGCAGCATGGTACAGTAATCCAGTGAGGTTTTGGAGTATATCCCCTGCAGATTGGGAAGTATATTCTAGTAAACAATGCTTATTTGAAAGAACAGAAGAATAAAGTACTAAAAAGCTTTTTGAGTAATTCACTTTCTCTTTGCTTTCTTTCAAATCTGCATTTGAAAACTCATGAGTAAAATACACATTGTTATTCTTATAAAGTTCTGCTTAACAAAATTTTACTTCATTAAAAGGCATTTCCTATCTTGCATCAAATGAAAATTCACAGAAGATTAATGAGTTTGTTTCTCCTGCTTGCACTAATGATATGCAGAACAGTTTGTGAATATAGAATGAATTGAAGAATATTAAAATATCAAAAGTATGTGCTGGTCCATTTTTGAAAAATTTCATAGTGAACCGAAGGGAAAGAACGAGGAGAATACATAGTCTCATGCATAAGTTCCCATCTTCTAATTTGCACTTTGATTGAGGTTTAAGGTGGTACTATTTTTTTAATGGACTTCCTGACCTAATTTCAAGAATGTAAGAAAAGGTATCAAAATTTCAAGGTTAGAATATCATTGAAGCCTTGCTGTGAAGTGAACAAACCCAAATTCTTTGCCATAGAAATAGCTGTCTATAATGCAGAATTGCTTCCTGTACTTCATGGGACTTGGGAATGTGGCCTTTGTCACTAAATTGTTTGTATGTGAACTGCAGCTTTGCACTTTGCAAATTATGTAAGTGAGTAAGTCACTAACTCTACTACTTACCACTCCCCATGTCTACAGTATAAAGATAGCTATCAATGAGACTTCATATATGCAAGACATGTTGCTCAATGCCCAGAATATAATGTACAGTCCAAGCTTAGCTATTGTTCCAATGATGCCCTGGAGGAAGACATTTTCTTTTGGTGGGGGTCCATTTACGTCATTTCTTTTTGCCAAGTGCCTAGAAAGCTATCCGAAATATAAACGGAATGTAGCTGTTAGTCATTGAACATTTGCTCTCTAGAATATTAACTGTATTGCCTTTGTGGGTACATGGGTATTATATTCTTCTATGCATATATGGATATATACATGGTATATACATATATACATAAACATGTATTTCATGCTAAAAAATAAAACATTAAAGGAAAAGCCAACAAGCTTAGGTGAGTGAATTTTATTGTTTTTGACCACTTGATGTATTGGTTTGGAAAAGATAGACATTAGCATTATTGCCTCCTGACACCAGAAATGTTATCTTTGGAACTAATTTTGGTCCTTGTATTCAACAGTTAAATATACTGAGAAGCAGATTTGAATGCAACTTTGTAAGTACATTTCTGTTCATGGAGTATTTATTTCCATTTCTCTGAACAGAGGAATATTAAATTTCTCATTGTTAAATGCTGGAGGTCAAATGTAAAACCAGCCTTTGATACTCAGAAAGTTAATTCTTAGGAAACTACACTCAGCTGTTTTGTTTCCTTGCCTAGGAATGTTGACAAAAGAACATTTAATTTCTTCTTCTCATCTATATTTTAATGATTAAGAAGTAGATGTTTGCTGGTAAGTATTAATATTGCCTTTAAAAGTAATTTACATATGTGCATTGTTTTGTATAAATACTGATATTTCATTACTTAGTATACCTACATAAACTTACTGGTTAGCAAAATGAAAATAACTAAAATGCTGTTTAAACCAGATCTTCATGAATAGGAGAAACTGCAGAAACCTTCAATGATGTGCATGAAATGTTAGATGTAAAAATGGAAGCTAAAACAATGTGTTTAAAATTGCATGTGCATGGATATATATTATAGAATTATATACTCTTCACAAAGATAAAGCAGATATATTAATCTTTCATCATTGTAAAACATGTGTGAAGTTCATCTTGACAGGGGAAATGGAAAGTATGTGTTCCCCTCACTGTAAAGCCTGTCTGTAGTGAGTGACTAGCATGTGAAAGCTGATGATCCAGTCTGCTGTTTTCTAGTGCCAACCAAAAGTGGACTCTACTATGGACAAAACAGTGTGTTCCCAAATTCACCTACTGAAGTAGTAATCCCTAGCATGCCTGTATTTCCAGATAGGGTTTTAAGGTTAAGTGAGGTCTGAAGGTTATGATCCTCATCTGATCTTCTAAGAGGAGGAGAAAGTGAACTTCCTGATTGCATATGCACAGATGGAAAGCCATGGGAGGATGTAATGAGAAGGCTACCTACAAGCCAAGTGAGAGTCATCTCCAGAAACCAGATTGACCAGCACCTGATATAAGTTTTCAGAGAAAAAGAAAGTTTAACCTCTGGTGCTTAGGATGTCCCGTTTGTGCTTTTTTGTTATGGGGGCCTGGGGAAGACTCACATGAATTATTATAATTGTTGAGAGGCCTGGGAATATAGTACAGTGAGAAAAACATGTGTCTTGAAAACATGAGGACCTGATTTCAATCACCAGAACCAATGTTTAAAAAAAGGGGGGGGGGGTCCTGTAGTGACAGGTTTGTATTCCCAGCACTGGTGATACAGAGGCAGGGAGATCTCTGGGAGCTTTTTGACCAACAACAGAAAAAGAGGTAAGGGAATACTGTTCCAGAGGAAAGATATAGAAGGTTATCCTCTAGCTTCTGTATGTACACTTAAGTTTTTTGCGCACGCGCATGCACACACACACACACACACACACACACACACACACACACACACACACACACACACACACACACAACTGCTGAGGACACATGGCAGGTATGGAGTGGTAGAAAAGCATCCAATTTGGAGTCAGAGGGCAGGGAGCTAGGAGAAGGGTGCTGGAAGAAAAAAAAAAGAAAAGAAAAGCACCCAAGTTTAAATAAGTTCTCTACCAGCACAGCTATGAATGCAGACCTTCAGATAGTGAGGGAGAAGTCCTCAGGTGAGTCCTGAAGGGTACTGTGAGGAGGAAGTGGATGGGACAGGGTGCAGCTTGTTCCCTTGCTCTGACACAGCAACAGACACTTACATCTCCATCTTCTAGAAAGCTGGAAACAGAGCTTGGCACAGTAGTTGGTACAGGGTAAAAGTTCAGTAAATGGCAGCTGTTAATTTTCGATGCTGGACATAAAGTGAAAGAAAAGTTCCCAGCAAGGTGCAGTCAAGAAGAAATGACTGATTTTAAGTGATGGACTCAAAAGAAAAAGATGTCAAAGGATATAATCAAATTAGCCCGAGACTTCTCTCAACTACCTGTTTTACAGCATAAGCCATCACCCCTTTCTTTACCAAGGAGAGGGCAACAACTCTCACGTCTGTCTTTCTGACAACTGTTCACATCTACTGGCATGTGGAAGGGCCACACTCAACTGTCTCTCAGGACTAGATTAGTGTCAATTTAAAAGGAACTGTGGAAACAGACAAGCAGAGGTTCAAACTGACAAGGAAAACTATTTTTCAATCATTTTGTTCATCTAATGAAAGTCTACCAACATGTAAAAGTACCTTCAGAAGGGACTAGGGAGTTAGAAACAGTATCTTCCTTTCTGAAGGTGCATAGGAAAGTCCCAAAAGTTCCCTGTGACCCCCATTATACCCTGTTGTATAATCAGAACACAGATTAGTATGTAAAAATGACAGAAGAATTTCCTGTGGACATGCCAATCAGGGATGGCTGGGCTGGAGGCAGATTTTCACACTGTCTCAACCCCTTCAAATTTCCTGTTTTGCCTGGAGTGAACTTCTAAAAAGAACTTAGAATGTCAGAGACTCTAACGTAGAATTTTGTAGGCAGGCTTCTCATGAGAACAAAGGTAATCATGACTGTGTGGAGTCATTTCTCCAGGGCTGGAAATCCATGATCAAGGACACATGACTAGCAGGCAAAAGGGCCAAGGTTTTATATCCGCCAAACCTAAATAATTAAATAGACAGATAAATAAAGCTTCTAGGCTACCAAAGTAATATGGTAGAATCAAATTGCTAAGAAAGAAAATCAAATCCTAATATGTAATATCTGTGTAGTCTAAAAACCCACAGTGATGTTTGATCAAGGCAGGTTTACCGTATAAGAGAATCTCCAGAGAAGATTCTCTATCAGAAGTAGTGTGTACTTCCTCTTAATTTTAATTATTTTACTAAAATACTGCACCTCTACTGTCTCTCAGGTCTTATTGTATTTAGTCCACTCCCCAGAACCAGAGGCAGCTGGAGCCCTGTGCATTCAGGCTGCTCTAAACAATCCACAGACTTTCGTCAAAAGAATTCCCTTTGAAGTTTCTTCCAACTGTGAAAAAGTAAAATGTTATTATCCTCTTTAAATCTCAGCTTCCTTGGGTTAAAACTAGGATAAGAAACAACTGCATGATAACAAAGTCCCAATAAGTGGCAACTGTTTTACCTTACTAGTAGAATAATCATGATAGGAAGAATGTGGCGTACTTGCAGGAAGCTTTTTTCCCCCTCTCTATCCCTCCCATTGTTCTTCTTTTTCTCCCCCAAAATATGAAGCAGAAAAGGACTAGGATAAAGCAGTTACACTAGATGCTGTGGAGAGAAAAGGAAGAACAAACCAGTCACAAAGGACCAGATCTCAATGGGAGGAACTAGAGGTTACTACCTTTTCTCTGTAGTCTTACCATCACATCAAGCCCTGACATTTAGTGGCATCCCTCTGTCAAGACCCAAAGCCTTAGTCATTTGCCTTTTTTTCAGATCAGAACATCCATTTCTAATAAAAATCTAACACACACACACACACACACACACACACACACACACACACACACACACACACACACACACACACCCCGAGATATCCTGGAGGGACTCCAGTTACAGACACTGGGTGCTTTACAGGAGTTCTCACCCTTTTCAGGCTCAGAAAGCTACCACCCTTCCCTAAGGCCCTAATCAAAATTTCCATTTCTTAAGGACTATTGATCTTTGGGATGTGCTGACCTAGTTATCTGCTTAAAGCAATTTACACCCAGGTGTGCTAAAAGCCCAGGCCAACTCCGGCAGAGGTCATTTGCATTTTAAAAAGGGAACACTTGAGGCCATTCCAAAGTCCAAAGAGAGTTGTGGGACTGCACTTTTTTTTTTTGCTTTCATCTCACTGCCTGACTCCTTCAATGTGCAACATTCTAGGCATCTTTTTCTCTGTAGATTCAACACACCCTTATTTCTCTTTCCAGATACATCAACATTTCACCTTTCTAAATTACTGCATGCCATGAGGTTGGAAACAGACATGTTTGTATGTCTGAGTTGGCCCAGAATAGGAATAATATATGCAGAAATATACAAATTGACAGATACAGAGATCCATCCATGCCTGTGTTTGGGAGTACATATATCTATTTTTGCCCTAGATAAGGAGATCCAACAAAAATACTGACAAACCATTTGTTTGCATGGTTCTTGGAGCCCCCTCTCATCCTTAATTGCTTTCTATTACTGTGCTTAAATAATATGAGCAAAAGCAACCTGGGGAAGGAAAGGATTTATTTCACTCCCAAGGGAAGCTGAGACATGAACTCTAGGCAGAGACTGAAATAGAGATCCTGGAGGAATGTTGTTTACTGGCTTTCTCTCCAAAGCTGTCTCAACTTGCTTTCTAATACAACCCAGGACCAGTAGCATTGGCCCTGCCTACAATGGTCTGAGCTCCTGCTCCTCCATCCATCATTAATCAAGAAAATGCACTGACTTGCCTATAAGCTAATCCAATGAAGGCATTTTCTCAGTTTAAGATTTATTCTTCCCAGATGGTTCTAAGTTGTGTCAAGTTAACAAAAAAACAAACAAAAAGCCTAACCAACCCACTTCTCAAAATGTGTCACAAAGTTAAGTAACCACTGCTTGCATTGTGCATCTTAAATATTTTCCTTGATTAATCTTATTAATGGGTTTGGTGTTTATAACATGACCAAGAATGAAGGCGAGAACACAATTATTTAATTGTTACTGAAACCTATACCACATTGGCCTGTTTTGATAAGACAGAGACTTCATCCAACACAGTAGAGACTTGCATCTCTAAGAACTCTGTCCCTCAGGAGAGAAAGAGATGCAAGCACTCAGTATATTGGAGAGTGATGTTGACGAGGTCCTATCATGTTCCAGGAACCAATATGGATGGATTTGAAGTCAAGTCTACACTACAATCCAGTTCTCTGTAAAACAAACACATATAATTGTCTCCTTTAAGCTAAGACTGCTCCTTGGCACTAGGCAAAAAGAGACACAATGAATTGCCTGCCTGAGGTGTAGCATGTTTGCATTCTTATCCATGGAAAGCAATGGCCTTGATTTAGTCCTCATTTTATCTCCATGGCACAGCCTTCCAGGAGGTAATAGAAATGAAACAGATTTAAAAATAACACACATGAAAGAAAAGTTTGATGTAAAATTATAGATTTTTTTGTGTGTGTTCTTCTCTGAGAGTCAGTCAGACTATGGAATCACTTTGTCAAGCAAGTGGAAGGGTGTTGGGTCATTTTCCTACATATGTTCAAAAATAAAGTCAGGGTTAAAATTAATTTTTAAAGATTGGATTTTGAATATTGTGTTAATAACATGCACTACTCTATATAATTATGACATTTAATACTTAGATCTTCAAGTTGTAACTCACTAAAAGTTTGGAATTCATGACAGTGACTTCTGAAAAAATGGCATTTTAGGATTGTGGAAACACCTTATCATAAAATAAAATGTGCAAACTTCTCTCACATATTTTCTAAACTCTTGAATTCTGTCTGTTTGGAGGAAGATTTTAGGCATAACATCTAAAACTAAACTTTATTTAAAAACACAATTTTCTACAAGCATGTTGAAAGAGGCCCTTAATACCAGCATGCCAGGAGGCAGACGCAAGCAGTTTGGCTTGGGTATGCACTGAGTTCAGTATGTGTATGCCTGGGATACACAGTGAGACCTTTTGTCAACAGAACCAATAACCAAACAAATCAAAAACATGAATTTCATAGGGACACTTTCCCTATTTTTTTCATAATGGAGGCCACATCCTTCTTTTTTTAAAGATTTATTTATTTATTTATTAAGAATACCACATCCTGCCTCCATGTATGCCTGCATACCAGAACAGGGCACCTAATCTCAATATGGATGGCTGTGAGCCACCATGTGGTTGCTAGGAATTGAACTCAGGAACTCTGGAAGAGCAACCTGTGCTCTTAACCTCTGAGCCATCTCTCCAGCTCTTTCTGTATTCTTGAGTCTAGACAGGATATTTTGCCATCAATTTTATAAAGTTCTGAAACTCAGTCCCATCATCCATGAAAGGCCGCTGGTTACTTCATTAGCTTCATCTGAGAAATAATGAAAGTTTTTTTTTTTTTAATTTGTTCTGAAGAACAAATGAGCAAACATGTATCTCGTGTTCTGAAAATTAAAAGGCATGATGAAAATATGAACTACCATCTCTTTAGATACTGCCATCATTACATTAATTTCACAATGGCAGAGACATATTATGGTCCATATCCTGGACAGGTAGTAATATTACATGTACTAACAGGAAAAAAAAACTTTTTTAAAGTCAATGAACACATTAAATGAACCAGTTGCTAGCATAGCTGTAGTCCTTATTGGATTTTCTAAAACAGGATTAATTATTGTCTTTTAATTTAAAATAAAATATCCAAACACTAAGACAAATAGTGTAATAGTGGCTATTTTTAAGTTCTAGTAATTATAACAAAGACTGATAAAGTACCCCCAAGTTGATAATATTTGGGACCAGGATGCTGGGAGGAAATGGGGAATCTTTGGTCAGTGGATACTCACACATGTTGAAAAATAAACAAACAAAACAAGCAAAATGGCAAGGAATGGGCCCTAGTGTCTCAGAACACTTGCTGTCTTTAAAAGCTGCAGCAGGAAGTGGTTGTCCATCTCTGTCAGATGAATGGAACCTAAAATTCTGGGGCATGATATCGAGTTTTTATTTTAGTCTTTCTGAATTTTTATGATTGTAGCAGTAACAAGCTATAATTTCTCATTCAACAGCGCAGAGTATGAGAAAGCATGTTTTTCCATAACTCCTAATCTCTCTCACACTAAGACACATGCTTTATCTTAGAACCAAGAACAGAAATGCTCACGTGGTGGATGCAAACACACTAAAATAAAAACTACACTTGGAATATTTGCTCTTACTCCTTTTTCCAATTATTTATAAACAATATGTACACCAATATGTGTGTGTATGTGTGTGTGTGTGTGTGTGTGTGTGTGTGTGTGTGTGTGTGTGTGTAGATTTAGGAACACTGGGTATTGAACACAGTACCTGCTCATGACAGCCAAGTATATCTCTTAACGTCCTATTTTTTGGTAGAAATTGGATATATTGAATCGTTCTTCAGAATTCTGCCATGGCTTGAGTTTGCAAATGCTGCCATTGAGGGTTCTTCTTCATAACATAAAATGTTCATAAATGTCACCTGTAGGCACTCACTACACAGTCTACTCACCCCAACACCTAGATTTTGTTCTAGGTTTGCTTTGTTACAAAATACACATTTTAAGACTCCTGAAGTGGATTCTCCGTGACATGAAGAAATTAGCATTTGTGAGAAGCAGGGCAGAGTCTGGGTTCCTCTCCCTGTTACCCTGTGCCTTGTCTTCCAAACAAAATGAGAAGCAAAGGAGAATTAAGTTTTACTCAGGAATTTCACTGTCGTTTCAATGATACTTCAGAAAATGGCCCGTTTGCAAAATCAGATAAACAGCTAATGGCGTAAAACCCTTAAGTGTACATTAGGGATTTGTGTGGGCTCCAGCAGTTCCCACCACTTCATACTTCCGTGTTGTTCCAATATTCTTCATTATTGGTTAAAAAGCTATTATACTAACAATTATTCAGACACACAAAATGAAACAGAATGAAATGAAACAAAACCAAATCTTTGGAATATGGAACTCTTATCCAGTAATTGTAATAGGGAAGGGCAGAGGATTCAATAAGTACATTAAAAAGGAATCAGACTATGTGCAACATGTAAACATAAAATATAACAAATAGATGCACAGATATTTAACATAGAGAGGTAGAAGAGTGATTCAGAGAATGCCAACTTACCTAGACTATCACTCCCACAACTAAAACTACCCATTTAAGGTCTCAATCAACCGAAATTGATCATTTCTTAGAACTGTAAGTTTATATTATCTGACATCAAACACATAACCTCCCTCTAAATGTAGTTCACAAACCTGGAGGGTATAAATTCCTTCTGAATTTAGCTACAGTGACTTTGGTAAAGTTAACTGATATTTTTATTCTTAATGAATTAATTAATCATCATTAAAAACAACAAGAAATACTCTTGAAAACTATATAGGTTCTTTGATCACTTATTTCAAGATTAAGGAAAATTTAACCCATTGCTGTGCCTGTGATACACACAGAAAGTCACTGGTCATATTTAATAGAAATGCTTGAAGTCATTGTTATTCACGTGGGAAAAAAAAAACCCACAAATATACATAGTGACATTCAAAATTGCACCACAGATTGGGCAAGAGCCTGCTCTTTTTCAGAACTGTCTGCTTAGCTGGAAGAAGTTTTGATTACAAGACACGAAAACATTGATCAATTTAGGGTTTTATTTGAAGTCAGTAGTGTACTGAAGACAAGAATGTATGAAACTCTATTTCCCTTTCTTCACACAAAAGCAAAGTCTTAGAGTTATTATGAAATATGTTTTTTTTTACTAATGATTTTGCTATCAAGTGTTAACACTTGCTTGTTATCTCTTTGAGAATAAAACTGTAGACATCTGTGAGTAATACATGGCTGTATATTAATACTCTCTCTTTGGAAGTTAACTTCTTTTCATACTATTTATTTTCTTTAAATAGGGAAGAAAAGGCTTGAAAGTAAAATGTACAACAAGTGGAACAAACAGTGATTGGCTGACACCCCACGGCCAAGGGCAGGCTCCAGCAGGTGTCGGAGTAGCAAGGTGATCACAGAGTATGGTGCAAAATGGAGCATCATATTAGAGTGGAATTCAGCCAAACACCGTAATGTATGGATGTAGACGCATCTGAAAGAAGGAAAATAAAGATTTATGTAGGTTAAAAAAAAAAAAAAACATGATGTAGAATATCTCCCTAAAGTCTTACACTCTATCAAAATGCTGATACAGAGGTCTGGAAATAGATAAAATTCTTATTTGCAAATTATGGATTTATAAATAATAAATATGCTCAAGGGGAAAAAGTGACTTGTCAGAGGAAGCTACATTGGGGGATTTAAATGCTTCTGTTGTTTGTACACAGCATCAGAGCTCAATACAAACATCACTAAATTTCCGAAAATAAACCTTTCTTCCGCCCGTAAAACATTAATTCACCAGAAGTGATAATTAAGATTAGTTTAGTGGTTTCAGCTCTGATCTCTGTGGAAGTAATTTCTCCCACTAACTAATGCTAAATAAAGAACCGTGAAATGTACGGGACGCAAGCTCTGCTTCAGAAAAGGGTTTAAGCGCTTTAAAAAGTACACAAATTTAAAAAAGGAAACTTACTGTACATTTATGGTAAAACTTATTCCCCGACCCCACTCCACCCCATCCCCATACAGGGTTTCTCTATGCAGCCCTGGCTGTCCTAGAACTATCTCTGTAGAACAGACTGGCCCCAAACTCAGAATTTGGCCTGTCACTGCCTCCCAAGTGTTGGGATTTAAAGGTATGTGTCACCACCAACGGGCAGCTTTTGCTCTTTGTATAGAGTCACAGTAATTAAACGAATGAGGAACCTTGTCATAGTCCAGAAAGACGTTATATGTGCCTTACATGTAAAGAAACTGGCTACACTTACTGCATAATGCCCACCCTATCACTGCCCCCCACAATGAGGTCAATGACTCTAATCCAGATGATTCTGTGGCGAAACCATGAATAAGAGCTATTGAAATTAGTAAATTATACACATTTTATGATGCCTATGCAAATTTACAATGTACTACATACATGAACACACACAAAAAACCTTATTTTTCCAACTGAAAAACCACAAAAATGTCTCACTTTTTTATGAAACTTTCTGGTTAAAAAAAAAAAAAACCTGGGAGGAAAATAAAAACAGTGTGCCATTGTATGTTTAGGAAAAGTAGATACAACATAAGGGAACCTAGAAAGGGGGCTCTCAGTGTTGTTGGAAAAAGTAAGCAATTACTTCAGTGAGAATATATAGAACTTTCATGTATAATATTTAGAATATGTTTTTTTTGTTTTTTGTTTTTTGCTTTTTTGGGGGGGTTCAAATAGAATGCCTTTCTGGTGAAGATAGGCTAAATGGTAATGAAGACAAGAACTTATGGCTGTTCTTACTATTGTGCTAAATTTAAAATGCTTTCAATTACCTTTTTGAGCCTACAGCAAGCAAAGACACATTAATTTTGTTTAATGTACAACACCAATTGCTGCCTTGCATAGGAGAAAGAATTATGAATTAGTATCAAAATCAGTAAACTTTGAATCATAAATTCTGTGATAATTTTACACACAAGACCTGGATCCCAAGGCAAAGTCATACTCTATTGTAAAGAAGTCTAATATATCCAAATACATTAGCAAGGACATACATAAACCTAAAAAGATTAATGCCACTGCTGCAACCTACACAGAGAAACTTAGTAAGATTCGGCAGGTGTTTTTGCCTCTAAAAGCAGTTTAATGCTTAATGAGAAGACTCTGGTCTACGTTATATCTCTAATAATTTTGTGACCTCAATCAGATTAATTTTTCATGCTAGTTTCTCTGTTTCTTCTTCTAAAAATCGGGAGAATTGGTGAGGTGGTACTTTTTCATCCTAAAATGTGATAACTCTTGTGATTTTAGATACAGGCAGTAAGCTGTGGGCTAGCACGCTTTTATTTCTCCTTTGTGTAAGTTTAACATTAAAATATCATAAACACATCAGTGAGTGAACATTAACACAAAATAATGTGCTATTGCCATGTGTGCTTTGAATGTAAACAGAAAGAAATCTCGTGATAGATTGTGGATACTTTCCATATGCTTATCATTAATCATTCTTATCAACCAATCATTAATTGATTTATTTATTTAAGATAAATGTGGGAGACAATTTAAATTGTCCTATAAGAACGTTCCTTTCAAGTTGTACATCAACTATAGACCATGTAACTGGATAAAGTTTTCTATATTCCTTAATCACTAAACGTCCAGCTGATATTGTTTAGTAAATGTCTCTTTCCTGTTATCTGGCCCCTGCCTAGAAAAATACATGCAGATTCACTGAGCCTCATCAGAGAGTTCTTGGCCATAGCTGGGTGGACCATCTTGCAGACATTGGCCTGGATAATTAAACAGAAAGCTGTGGGGAGGTGACATTTCTTTGCAGATATGTTACTGCTGCTGAAATACATGTGCTAGTACACAGCAAGTTGTTGCTTAAATTTTATCAAATGTAGCACTCTGATAATAATGGAAAAGCACCCATTTGCTTCCAATATCACAGTCATCTTTCCAGTAAGGTCAGTTGTATTATTTCAAATAAATATATAAAGAACATGGAACAAAATTTTATTAAGGAGAATAGTATTCAGAATAATTCAGTAGTTTCTTACAGAAGGGAAAACTGTCAGTGGAGCAAACAGGACTTCTTTTATGACATTATTGAGATCAGCTCAAATGGATTTTAAAATAAAAGTTTATTCACGCACAATTCTTATCAAAAATAAATTACCTTACTTTCTATTTATGAAATAGAAATAAAATACAATAAACCTTTATATATAAATTCATTATTTTAAAAAGTAACATACCAAGTGATAAACTCAATAGAATTTAAGAATAGCATGAGAAGGGCTAACTGTACATTTGTAGTTCATTAATTTTTGCTATTTTGTTGAAATTGTTAGCATGCATTTTCCTTTTCTCTATAAATTAAATCTACAGTTGTCCTTTAAGGCCACAAGACTAAAAACCATCAAGTTTG
The DNA here is from genome assembly GCF_003668045.3 of Cricetulus griseus. Classification (NCBI taxonomy): domain Eukaryota; kingdom Metazoa; phylum Chordata; class Mammalia; order Rodentia; family Cricetidae; genus Cricetulus; species Cricetulus griseus. The sequence goes on along the minus strand of NW_023276807.1, from coordinate 125,468,858 downwards.
CCAAGCAACTGGAGAACTAAATGTTAGGGAGACAGTCTTAGAAGTGCTGTGGATGTGGGCTTCACATGGCTTAAGTAATATGAGGTGTTGGGTGGCACAGGCTTTTGTTTGTATTGCAAAGGTCTGAACTACAAAAACCTAGGTCCTATCCTCAGTGTTTCAAAGTGTGAATATGAAAAATTATTTCCACTTGTCTGAAAAACACATCTACAGTATTTTGTACAGTATTAATAGGTGCTTGAAGTGAATGTCCCAAGAATCTGTGAAGTCAACCCAACAAAAATGGAGGAGGGGAAGGGAGTGGTATTTACAAACATTTTCTGGGGAACCCTTGGCTTACTACAGGGTATCCCCTATAATATCACTTAAGAGACACACTTCCAAATGTTCAATTCTCATGCAGAAAGCACTGAAAGAAACATCACTTCCACTTTATCAATATAAAGGAGTATAATAAGACAGTTTAGAGAAATAAATATAATGAAGGCATTGTAGCATGTGAAATCTCACATTTTAAACTGTTCCCTAAGGAATTGAAAAAAATACAAGTTTCTAATAAATTGAAAGAATAGAAGCCTCAAATTTTAGATAAATTCATTTGTCAGGGAGAAAAACATCAAAATCCTCTGTGTATTAAAAATGAAGATTAATAAAACAAAACAGGACTTAGTTTTGTGAAAACTAAATCATTTGGGAGTAAAACTAGAAAAGTAGCTATGTATGATACAAACAAGAATCTGGACCAAGTGGACTGCATTCATGTCAGGTGTCAATGTAACTTTGAAATTAATCTCTTGTCCCCTGACAGCAATATTGAACAGATGAAGCATATCAATTATGATTACTAATTACATTTAGGAGGAGACTGTTTCATTTGCTTTTATTTTATTGTAGGTCAGCTATTTATTTGTGGTTAAAACTTTATACATCTTTGGAATACCTAATGGCATGCAAGTTTTCCAAAGTCACCTTTGGCAAGCTGAGAGTTTCCTTCCACTCACTTTGTGGGTTTTCTTTTTTGGTAAATGGACTTGATTCAATTAAAAGACAAATACCATACATTAGTTAATTTATGAGCATATCACTTTCCTTTTCAAACAGCATGCCAGCTGTCTTAACATTAGATTTTTTTTTTTTAATTCAAGAACATAGCACTACACCATCAGATGGGTCAAATGTAGCTTTAGTTACAACACAGACTTCATGTGATCCTGGCCTACAATATTTGTTAAGTTTTCCATCTTATATCCATTCAAAGGCATGCAATTAAGCAACTTGGAATACAAACACCACTCAAGCATAGCGCATACTCTGTGTAAAGCATCTTCACATTTTTGTTGCATTAGTGTTATTGCTTTCTAAGGAAGTTCCAAGACCTCGGTTTACTTGCATGTGTGTGTAAATACTATGAAAAAAATGTTGCATCTTCTTTAGAGTATCCTTATTTACAAAACTGATGAAAGCATTAAACACCAGGCCAAAACACACCTGCTTTTAACTCCGGGTTAAGCAATAACACAACAGATGTAAACTCTCCACAATATCAAATGTGGTTTCAAATAAATAAATAATTCAAGCTTACATGCATTCAAAGACCTATTTTCAAAAGCCATTTCATATACAGTAGTTCAAACCTATTTTCTTTAGTGCTTTAAAGGCTGGATTTAAAAAAAAAAACTGTATCAATTCTGCTTCTTCTTATCCAAAGTAAAATTCTACATGTAGAAAATATTTTAATAAAATATGAAAACCATGAGAAATTAATATTTTTCTCCATAACATTAAATGAGACTACATGACAACTTTCCCCTTTTCCTCAATTCTTCTCAGATGAAACATTCTACATGCAAAACATATCTAGTAGAAAAGCCATCAGATTATTGTAACAGGAAAAATAATGACCCAGAGACTGGTATTTGGGATCTTCTCAGAAGTTATCAATATAATTCTTAGGGGGAGTTTTGGTAATGAGAAACATTCAATGCATTCTTTGCAGGGTTTTTGGTGGCATCTGAGCAGTTTCCAGAGGTTTTATTTGCTGCATGTCAAACTTTGGTGGGCATAGAAAGTAAAGTTCTGCATAATATATACCACACAAGCAAATCTTGAAAATAAATCTGATGTCCTCAGAAATTCCCATCTATCATATATATATTGTATCCAAATCATATCAGGAAATAGCTATACCAAATCACACACAAAAGTAACACACATAATCTTTGCATTTCTAGTATATCCCAAAACACCCACAAATATCTTGTACCCAATACAGACTAATTGTGTTTATAAGCTTTGGAATATTGACTATGAAGAATTCAGGTGCTGACTGCATATCAACATAGGAGCCTACTCATTACAAATAAATGTTGTTATAGATACAAAGAATTAAAAATGCAATTATGCATGACACTTGCTTATCACGAGGTACTTTTAAGCCACAATTTTCATCAAATCAAGTCAGTATGGCAGGATTTCAAGATTTTTTGACTTGGCTCTTTATTTCTATGAATCACTATCTGCTGACTCGTAAAATCCTGCATGACTCATGACACAGTTAAAACTTTCATTGCCCAATTAGCATGGCCACCAGGAGTTACTGTAGAAAATTTTCACTGAGAACTCTCCCAATATGATATGCATATTTATGCTGGAAACATAAAATATGGGAGAATTAAGGCTGTCAAGTGCACAGAGAAGCACAAAACACTACATAGTTCCCTTAGGCCTTATTATTAAGGTCAAGTTTGCAAAATAACAGGAGCACACATCTGTCCTATAAGGCCTCTGGTACATGAATGGCATATAGATGAACATTAAACTCCAGGTTTCAAAACTAGAGGACTTTCATAAAAGAAATGCAGAACCTCATAGAAGCTGCTCTGTCTCCACGTAATCAGCCCTCTCTGGGATACGTAAATGTATCTGGGATACATCTTACCTGTTTGCTGTACTTGTTATTGGTTTGACAGCTGTACTCAGAGCAGTGATCTGATCCAATTGAAATGTTGTCTCCTGCTCCCACAAATGTGTTGGCTGGTGGTAGATCTTGTACAGCCTGATGTTTTTTCCCTGCAGTTGGTGACTGGGGGTGAAGCTGGACAGTAGGCAATGGGGAACTAGATTTGTAATGCCTTGCCAGGTCAGGACTGCCAGGCCCACCATTAACAGATCTGTATCGGCCCATGCTTGGGCTGTCAGACAGCTTCTCATTGACACTATCATACCTCTGTCCATTTGGTTTAGAAGCTTCGACAGTGACAATACTGCTGTAGAGTGGCTGCTTAGATTTTTTGTTTTTCTTGTCTTTTTTAGGCTTTTTAGATTTGTCATGCTGCTGGGGTGTAAAAAAGTCTTCATGGTCTTTTTTGCCGGCTTCGTAGCCATTTTTATTTTTGGACCTGCAGTATCTTGCCATCATGACAATTAAAATGATTAGAATCACTGTCATAATGCCAGCAACCACCCCAATGACAATACTGAGTCTCTGTTTGCTAATTTCATAGCTTGGGTCACCAGCTATATCCTGGGTGAGTGGGGTATGCAAACTTCTGACTATCTGAGAGTCAATCACAGTTGCATTGGAAACACTTTCATTGACAAATACATGCACCAAAGTTGTAGTGGACTGGGAAGGCTGGCCGCTGTCATTCACTTGCACAACCAGCCTATGCAAGCCATAATGCTTTTGGGTGAGTTTTCCTACTAAGGAAACCACACCACTGGTGGGATCAATCTCAAACAGCTTGAAAGGATTCCCTCCCACAATGCTGTAGTTCAAGTCCGCATTGATACCATCATCACTGTCTGTTGCCAACACTGTAGCTACTACTGTCCTGACATTACTTGAAGGTGGCAGCAACGTGTAGGAAATGTTTCTGGGGAGGGTAACTGTGGGAGCATTGTCATTTTCATCCATCACAAACAGGGAGACTGTGGCTGTGGCTGATCTAGGAGGATCTCCACCATCCACAGCCTTCACCCTGAAAGTGTATGTAGTCTGATGTTCCCTGTCAAAAGACATTGTGGAGTAAATGGTCCCTGTGTCATTTTCAATAGAAAAAATGTTACTGTTCTCCTCTATGTACAGGCTCATTTCTGCATTCCGTCCCTTGTCAGCATCCATCACGGTGACCATTCCCACAGGGCTGTTGGGTTGTAAGTTTTCCTTCACATAAAAGGTAAAGACGTCCTGCATAAACTTAGGGTCATTGTCATTTTTATCAGCCACCTGTACAATCACCGTGGTGCTGCCCTGCAGCACAGGAATGCCTTTGTCTTTGGCATTAACTTTAAACTCATACCTGTCAGTCTGCTCCCGGTCCAGTACTGTATTGACCAGGATGTCCCCAGAATCGGGATCAATGGCAAAAGTCCCCATCACTGAGGAGTCCAGAGAGTAGGCAATCTCTGCGTTCTTCCCACTGTCAGCATCTGTCGCCAGCACTGTGGCTACCCTCTCACCAGGAATGTTGTTCTCTGGGAAGTAAACCTCAACCACAGACTGACCAAAAACAGGAGGGTTGTCGTTCGTGTCTCCCACCTTGACCACCAAGGAATTGTTGCTGGAGAGGCTAGGACTGCCAGAGTCCACAGCTACTATGACCACGTTGAACTCCCGGGTGGTCTCATAGTCCAGTGGGGCCGACGTGTGCAGGAAGTACTTTTTCTTGTTCTGGTCGCCCTCTGTGTCGCTGGCTGGCTTAAGCTGGAAAGGCACATCACCCACTACTGTACAGGTGACTACCCCGTTCTCGCCTTGGTCTCGGTCGGACACCTGCACCAGGGCTATGGGGGTGTCCACCAGGACGTCCTCAGCCACATTGGCCACCCCGTCCTTAAGTGGAATGCGCCCTATCTTGCGGATTTCGATGGAGGGAACGTTGTCGTTCTCGTCTTTGATGTTGAGGACCACGGTGGCCTTATCGGTCTTGGGGGGCTGCCCGCGGTCACGGGCCATGACAGTGAACCGCAGCTGATTCACTTCCTCGCGGTCAATTCTGTGCAAGACACTGAGCCAGCCCGAAGTTTCATCCAGACGCAGTAGCCTTCTTACCGACTCCGTAGCAGCCCCAAATACATACTCTATCTGTCCGTTGACCCCCACGTCCAAATCGGCGGCGCGCAACTGCAGGATGGGGGTGCCCGGAGCGCTGTTTTCAGCCAGGTCAGCCTCATACACGCTCTTCTCGAAGCGGGGGCTGTTGTCATTCACGTCGGTGATGAGCACCCTCAAGATGGCCTGCGAGGACCGAGGTGGATCGCCCCCATCACGCACTCGGAGGGTCAGCTCGTAGGAGTCCCGCTGCTCCCGGTCCAGCGCCCCCTTCACTATCAGTTGCGGTTGTTTCTCCCCGTCTGGGGTGTCTGCCACCTGCAGCTCAAACACACTGCTGCGGCCACCAGGACCGGTCCCGCCGCCGCCCTCAGGCGACTCCAGCCGCCGCTTGGAGCCTCCAGAGCCGCCGCTGCCGCTCGCGCTGTTCCCGCCGCCCCCTGGGTAGGGGGCGCTGTCCGCCGGCCCCGAACGCCTTCCTTCGCCGCCGCCACCGCCACCGCCACCCCCGGGCTCCTGGAGCAGCTCGTAGCGCTCGATTCCATTGCGACCGAAGTCACGATCGGTGGCCGTGGGCAGCAGGTAGAGTGTTCCTACGGGCCTGTTCTCCTCCACCGTGAGTGTGAGCACCGGTGACGGGAAGGTGGGCGTGTTGTCGTTGATGTCTAGCACGATGACCCGACCCTCAAACAGGTCCACCCAGCTCTGCGAGGGCCCTATCACTGACACCTCGAAGTCCAAGAAACACTCATTCTCGTCGAAGATCATCTGACACTGGGGCAGCTTCTCCCGGTCGATGCGCCGCTCGCTGGTGCTCAGCTCGCCGGTGAGGTTGTCAATCTTCAGGTACTCAGAGCCAGACTCAAGGCTGAAAGTCACCTCGCCCGAGCCGGTCACGATGCCCAGGTCCGAGGCCACATTACCTATCCGCACGTCGGCGGGGCCCTCCTCCGCTAGCCGGTACCGGAGCAGCTGCTTGGCGGCGGCCAGGCTGAGGCAGAGCGGCAGGAGGAGGCAACAGCCCAAGCACCAGCCGCGCGCCCATCCCGTGGTCCGCATCCTCAGCATCTTCTCTTGCTGCTGCTGCTACTGCTCCTTCTAACCACAACCCCCCTCGGCACCCCCCTCCTCCGGGGCTGGCCGCCTGCCCTCCCCTCGGTCCTCCTCTCCGGGAAAGGAAGAAACCAGAGGGAGGGAAGGGAGGGGGCCAGAGTAGCGTGTAGAGTCGGCCGATGGGAGGGGGGCAGCTATAGATGCTTCTTTTTTTCTCCTCCTGCTTCTTCCGAAAGTTATTGTTTCATAATTCATGCAATGGGTGCTAATCGCCCGCTCGCCAGCCACCGTTCACTCGCAGTACTTACAGTTCACGGGACACTGCGCGCCACGGGCTCCGTGCCCCCACAAAGTCATCCCCGCAGCGGGAAGATCCTGAGATCCAGTCCCCACACTCTGGGAAAGGGCCGGAACCGCTTCAGCAAGCTGGCGGTGTAGCCTGGAAGCCGAGTGGAGCAAACCTGCAGCCTTCCCCGCCTGTCAGCCGGGCTAGTCCTCACTGCTACTCGAGTTAAGTCCAATTCACGTTCCAGCCACTCACTCTAGACACAGTCTCTGTTTAGGCTCCGGAGGTCCAGACAACCGTGAGCCGCTTCTGGCAAGAGGCTCCGGGGGCAGCAACAAGCCAGTCTCAACTCTGACTCCTCTTAAGCAGCCGGGAAGCCACTCAACATATCTTGAATGAAAAATTCCAAGGCAGGTCGCTCCGGGCAAGGTGCAGCGAAGACGCCTCGCGTCACAGCTCGGTCCGCGACCGGGTGTCCCCGGCGCGCCAAAGAGCAGCCCGAGCCATCTTCAGAGACGCCCAGAGTCGGTTGCTCCTCACCCCGGAGAGCTCGGGTTTCTCTTTTTTTCTTAACAACTCTGCGCAAGGTCATTAGTCACGAAGCCGCCGCCTGAAACCGCAGCAACCATTCGCCCGCTGGGGCTAGAGCCGAACCGTGCGCACCGCGCGGTGCCCAAGTTTGGATTCTCAACCGCAGAGTCCGTGCCTTCCCTCACCTGCATTCGGCCCGCGTGTTGGAGCAGTGGGATCTGCAGCGCTGTGCGCGATTCAGGGAGGAGATTGCAGCCTCTCTCTCTCCGCGCTCTCTCGATCCCTCCCCTCCCTCCCTCCTTCTTTCTCTCCTCCCTCCCCTTCTCTCTCCTCCCTCCTCTTCTTTCCCCTTTCCCCCCCTCTCACTCTCTCTCTCTCTCGCACAGTCTCTCAGCTTCTTCCAGTTTCAATTCAGGGAGCCGAACTTGATCCCTTTGCAGTTCAAAGGTGAGCAAGCCTGGCTCCGTGCATCCGCGACATTGGTCCGGTGAAAACGCACGACCGGGCACTCCTAACGGCAATTAACAATGATGCCCAATTCTGTCCGGGTTTCCAAAGAAAAGCCAAAGGCAACTGAGACGGGGGTGGAGGGGGAGGTGGAGTCAAACGGAGCTGCCAAGTAGCTAAAAAAAAAAAAAAAAAAAAAAATCGAGTTTGCCAAAGGGAGAAAAAGTGCCAGTCGGTTGTTGTCTCGGAAGTGCCCTGGCGCGGCGGGTGAATTCCGCAGTTGTCTCGTCCGCTTTCGCGTCTGGGAGAGCCTGGTGCGCGCGCTCCCGCCGCCTCTCCCCCGGTGGCTGTTCCGAGACACTGAATCGCCACAGGAAAGCTCCTACTCTTCTCTACCCGGGAGCCGGAAACCCGCAAGTTTGCATAAAGTGGTGGTGGCTGCGGAAAGCTCGCGGGCTCCGGACTCAGACTTGTTCCCGACGCTGCAGTGGCGGCGGTGGTTTCTGAAACTACACAGTTGCAGAGAACCGGGGAGGAGGGCCCGGGGAAGGGAGGCGGGAGCAAGTGCCAGCCAGCCGAGGCGCTCACAGAAGCCCGGCTTCAGTTCGTAGGGCAGGCAGGGCACTGCCCAATCTCAGCCCCTTTAAGCCAAAACCTAGTCCCCTTAGCCAGTTTGGGGAGGGGGCTCATTGCTTTTCCCCTCTAGGAATGGTAGATTTTTCTCCTTTGACTAAATCCGGCTGCGTGGGTAAGAGCTGTAGTGAGGGTGTTAGTATACCTTCCTTCTACGTCCACCTTCAGACGATGTATTCCTCCCGCCCCAACTCCCACCCCCAACGTGTCTTCGCTTCGCAGTTGAGCATCTGGGTTAGTGCATTGCCACTGGTAGGCTGAGGACAACGTCTGCGTCCCGAAAGCGAGGCTTGTGTTCTGCAAAACCATGACCTACTGCAGTAGTGTTGAGAGAACATCAAACTCCAGTGAGAGCCTGAGAGGATCCTTTTTTGGAACACAGTGTTAGGAGGTCTGGTTTGGGGCGGGGAGAATGCCTGCCTTTGTTTAAATGCTTGGAATTCCTGTCATCCGGCTTTCACTGGGGATAGACCGTGTGTGCACGCGCCTGGGGAATAAAACACATGCTAGAAGCCTGAATATTATTTTTTCTGAGCAGAACCTGCAGCCTTGAGTAACTGGCAAAGTGTAGCGTCACCTATCTGGATATAAGGGAAATAAACTTTAATGGCAACTTTGTGTACCGAGTATGCTTAATGTCTTTTCTCTCCTTTTGACTTTGTGCCTCGTGACAGTCCCTGCCATTCCCTGGCGTGAGGCTTTCCCAGTCCTCAGTCATGACCACCGCAGTCTGCCTAGGCAGATCTCAGGGCTGGTGTTGTTTTTCGAACGGAAGCCACTTACTCCTCATTTATTTCAAAGACTATCAAAGGAAAGTCCCTCTCCCTAAAGATTAAGAAGGACGAGGTTGGTAGGTGATGTGTTGGACGTCGTTACTATATGGAAGATTGTTGCTGGGGTTTGATTAGTCTGGGAATTTAAAGGTCTCCCCGTAAAAACAAATTTAAGCAGACGCCCCCACCCAATGCTCACAACATCAATTTTGTTCATTGTGAGACCAAAGAGAGGAGGCTGAATGATTTAAACAAGGAAAATGCCAATAAAGTCTAGGAGCACAGGAAGCGCGCGGTTGTTTGGGCGAGCACAGAGCAGGAGTGTGGTGGTGGGAGGGGGGCCGCACTGGTTTCCAAGCTCTCCCGGGAGGGGGGGGGGCGGCGTAGAAGCACAGGGGAGCTGTGAGTAGTATGTGCCAGGGAGCTAGCGAGTGTTTTCCTGTCCCATAAAGCAGCATCTTTCCGGGAGGGGGTGGCTCCTCCTCCCATAGACCGGCCTTCCCTGTAACCCTCCCGCCGCCACCGCCACCAGAGCTCGCAGCTCCCTATCTGCAGCATCAGCGAGAAAAACCCTGGCGCGCAGGCTCAGTGCTCACAGCCGCAGTCTGGAGGCGGGGGGCTGGCGCCGCAGCGCCTCAGCGGCCGGCGAAGTGGCAGTAAAGCTATGTCCCCCTTACATTCGGAAGAATAGGGGTTTATCTGAATGCCTGCTTTCTCCTCATCCAGTTTGAAATGGGAAGGGGGACGCCATCTCCACTGCCAGGCTTTGCGCCCTGCATTCCGATGCGCGGCAGTGCGACGGCGCACTGCACTCCCTCCACTGGTCGCCTTACTAGAATTTTGCAAACTTCAGGCAGTCGCGTGGGCAGAGAGACTTTATGCACTACCTCTTCCCTTGCCATACCATAAACTCGAATAACCCCCCTGCCTCTTCAAGCACTTTCCCGCCGCTCCTGGCGGAGGAGAGGGGACGACAGAGTGGGCGACCCTTCCCTAGAGCTGCATTTATTTCTTCTAGAATGACTGGGGGACCAGGATGCCGCGCGTCCTTCACAGTGGAGTGGTTTCCTCCGCGAGAGGGAGGTAGCTTCTTCCCGCCCTCCCCGCTTATCCCCACCAACTCCGCTGCGGAGCCAAGCCAGCGTGGGAAATGGGTCCGACGTGTGCTGCATGGTGAGCAGCGCTGCCAGGCTGCCGCTGGGCCGGGAAACCTAGCTTTGCTCCCTCCCCCATCGGTCGCCAGTTCCGACCTTTCCGCCAGAGCAGCCAAGAAGTGGCAGCTCCTTTGCCCCGCAGAGCGATTCCTGTTGAAGAGAATGGAATGGGTGGGAAGCGGGTGAAGGGAGGTAAGGGAGGGACCCTCCCTGCGCCCTTGTGGCGGCCTCAGCTCCCTATCCTCTTCCGCCCCCTGTCTGGGCTCTGACACCGTCCCTCCAGCCTCCAGCGGGTGGGGTGCACTGGGTGAATGAAGGCGAGCAGCAGTTTCCCCCACCCCCACCCCATTTCCGCAGTCTTAGTGCCAGTGTCACAAGTGCTCAGCAATTTCATTAAATGGAACCCGGGGACTTAATCCTCCCAGTAGCAGACCTCACCAGGGGAATGTGATATCCGGATTCGCTCCCACCCACAGACCCCACCCGGCCTCTCAGACCCCAGGCTGCTTTTATCTTCTCAACCTGAGAGGCAAGGTTCACGAGGAAATGGGATCAAAAAGTGTAACCGGTTGCAAGAATTTAAACAGTTTGCCCTTGCTTCTGCTGCTGCCGCCGCCGCCGCCGCCACAGCCATGGCTTGTCTGGCAGACAAAACCGAAAAGGAGTAGTGTTCGAAAGCCTACATTGATCAGTAACGGGACGTCATCAAATGGAGGAAGCAAAATGTTTGAGGAAATATAGAAATGTTTGCAAGTCCCGTTTCCTTCCTTTGTTGATGTTTAAAAAGAAATTTCCCTCGATAAACCTAGATATGAACTAAACCAGATACAAAAACGAAATTGATTAAAATAAAATATCCCGTACCAATAATTGTCTAATAAAAAAGCTGGATTACTTTTCTTTGCCAAACATCGTCGCCCAAACTGAACAATTCAAATGCTTTTACAGTTAAGAATGTCGGGGACGGAGCAGAAAAAAAGAATAGTTTTCGGGCCCTGATATAGCTTGAGCCTTTTAAAAGAAGACTGAACAAAAGTAAGGACAACAAAAGTTTACGTTGAGCCTACGAAACTAGTGCCAGAGGCGGAGTCTCGGGGTTAGGAGGCCTTCATTTATAATAGACGTTCTATTATTCACACGAATACGAGAAAAAGGTTAAATACAGTAAACATGATAGCCAGTCCTGGAAAGAAATACAAAGCGGGTACAAGGGAAAAGGAGAAAGTGACTCAAGAACTCCACCAAGGGACAAACAGAGGAAATGACACCCAGCATCTCCAAATGCTTTGACCTTTCATCCTCAAAGAAAGGTTGTCTTCCAGACTTTTCTACAGGTACAGAGGTCTGTTATGCCTGTGGGATCAGCGATTTCCCTAAGTAATTTTGGTAAATCTGATAACCTCGGTCTTCCTTCTCTAGGTACTGTTTAACGTTTTTCCATTAAGCATATACTTTTAAACAGTCAACATAACAATTCATAAATATTGTCCAGTAGTGTTCAGTTGGGTCATTGAGAGACTTTGCCCACCTTTTTGTAGATTGAAATCCATGTGTGTAGTACTAAAGCGTAGTATATTGAGATGGCTGAATAATTCATTGCAATAACAGCCTTTTGATGGACATTAAAACTCAGCAATTTAAATAAGGAAACCACAGATTTCCTTTTAGGCAGGTAGTAACTGCTTCCTTTAGTGGTTATTTAATTGGTCTCTAGCCAAGAAATAACATCTCTGCTGTTTAAATCATGTATGCAAAGCTATATATTACAGCAGTAAAAGAAGAACAAAGTTAGATGATACTGCATAAAAATGTTTCTTGCTATTGGATAACTGTAAAATACTGAAACATGACTGGTATGATATCAATGTTTGCAAAGAATAAAAAAATACAGATAAAATTTGTTTATATTAAGATTAGCTCATAAACTATGAGATTTTTAGATTTTAATAGAATGCTTTATGTTTTAAACTAATTCATAGAACTTGATAAAAAAGATTTCTCCTTTAATATTGGCAAAGATTTATGGTTGGTTGTTATCCCATTTATACAGTTATAATTGCCAAAATATTCAATATACACAGGTTTCCAATTTACACATCACATTAAAAAGGTTGAATTTATTACTACAACAAGAGAAACTTTGACCTCTATTTACAACATAATTTATGGGATATTTCAGATTTATCAATTTTTCACACATTCTCAATCTTAAATTTGGAAAGAAAAATGAATTTTGCCAAATGTAGATGAACAATTGCAGAAAGACCTTTGGCAGATGAGATGCAGTACAACCCATTTAGAGTCACTTGAAGCTATTCGCTGGCAACAACTATAGTAAACTGGGATATGGCAATACATTCTGCAGGATGGCCTGAACACACTGACCATCTCTTCACTACAGAGCCAGGATATATCAAAGGTTAGTATGAACAGTTACCACTGATCTAAATGATGTGCATATTAAGAATTTGAGAGTGGGGGAAAACCTCATTATACTGGCTCAAGTAAGGGTTGCACTAAAACAACCATGCTTGTATAAGAAACCATTGAAAATCATGAATTACCTCTCTAATGCTAACTTCATGTTTTATGTTAATTTCCCATATTGGGTGGACTAGAATTTTTTAAAGCAATTTAAAGCAATTTTACTTTAATTTTACTTTAAATTTCATTACTTCAGCAGTAATGAAATTTCCAATGATTATCATTGAGACTGATTCTTAAGTATTTCTGACTTGGACCTAAAGTAGGCCAGCAATTCTAGGGCCCCTGCAGTCAGGCTGAACCTGTTGTCTAGTTTTGGGGCAGATTGAGAAGAAGGGAAATTCAAGCACTGGATGAAATAAATTGTTTCCCTCTCTAAGTAAGGCTGTTTACGAATATCAATAGAAGCAATATCCAAGGGTAGTCAACGAGTTTAAAGTGGACATGGTCTTTGGAAAGCAGTAGTATGTTTTGAATGCTTGTTTCAGTACTCATATAATGGAACCATCCAAGTAAAGCTGATTTAAAAGACTTATGAAGGTTGGCAACACCAGTTTCAGCTACACAGCCATATAAAACCTCAGGCATACTATTCAGGGACTGGTAGAATCACAATTTCATTGGCAAGATAAGTCTTTCATAAAAGTACAGACACTTATACTTGATGGCTTACACTAGCATTGTTTAGCTCTTTTTCTCTCTTGCAAATGCTAAAGAGTTTAACACCTTGAACAAGACTTTTTGATAAAAGTCTTTTTGATAAAAGTCACAGTGGGATGTTAGTAGAAAAAGGAGGCTTTGTATTTGTGGTTCTTATATTTATTTCTTGTTTACTCTGTGTAGCTAATTCTCAGCATCGTCTCCAATTGACTGTACTTAAAAAGAGAAGAAAGAACCTATTCCTATAGTGTTATAAACTAAAAGACGGACTTATAAGATGCAAAGGTGAGCATTTAGATTGACTAATTCGGAAAGCATTATGTGTTTTGTTCTATAAGTAAATAACAGAAATGATTAGCAACAGTATCTATGGTTGACAATGTGAATGTACATCCAGCACTGAAATTATGTTCTTTTGGTTCTGAGGGTTTCCCTGTCTTTCTCCCCAGATGTTAGATATAGCTTAAGCATTTCCCTCTACTTGCAAGGGGAAAATTGCTCCTACCTCCACCTTCCCCATTCTATAAAGCTTTCCTTTTCACAGAACAAAGAAAAATCATTGTCTCTAATCTTCTTTTAAAATACAGGAGACAAATTTTAGACATAAAGCAAAGGATTACCAGCCTGAAATCTTCATCACCAAAGGAATTAGAAAACAAGAAGGACTCTAAGAGAAAAATGCATGGACCCCGGAGAAGGGGAGGGAGCAGGATCTCATGAGCTAATTTGGGGGGCATGAAGGTAGGGGAGAGGGAGCTGGCAGAATGAGAGGGGGAAAAGAGGAGGGGAGAGGAGGAAATGGAGGAGCAGAAATGTTGATTCAGGGGAAGAATAGAGGAGAGCAGGATGAGAGATCAGAGGGAGCCATTATAGATCCGAGGAGAGATCTGGCACTAAGGAGATGTCCAAAGATTACAAGGATGACTTGAACTGACATTCTAGGCAATGGTGGAGAGGATACCCTAAATGCCCTTCCCTATAATCATACTGATTATATACCATACTTTATATGCCATTCTAGAGCCCTCATCCAGTGGCTGATGGAAGCACAGTCAGACATCTACAGCAAAACACTGAACTGAACTCTGGAACCCAGTTGCAGAAAAGGAGGAGTGAAGAACAAAGAGGTGGGGACCAGGCTGATGAAACCCACAGAAACAGCTGACCTGAACAAGGGGAGCACATGGATCTCAGATTAAAGTCTGGGAGGCCGTCATGGGACTGATCCAGACCCCTGAACAAGGATGTTAATGAGGAGGACTCAGTACTCTGTGGATCAGTATTTATCCCTGGTGTAAGAAGGGACTTTGAGAGCCCACCCCACATGGAGGGATGCTTTCTCAGCCTGAATACATGGGGGGAGGGCCTAGGCCCTGCCCAGGATGATATGACACACTTTGGGGAACCCCCATGGAGGGCCTTACCTTCCCTGGAGAGCAGAAGGGGATGAGGTGGGGGGCTGGGGGTAGGTGAGGGGAGCGAGAGACAAGGGATTGACATGTGAAGCAAGCCTGATTCTAATTTGAACTAATAAAAACATAATCTCTTGAGAAAAAAGAAAAAGATAAAATACAGGAGACAGGGGGAAATGTGGTGAACTTCAAAAGGTATTTTTGAAAATTAGATAAGCGCTCTTATTTTCAGTTTATTTTTTTCTGTAAAATCATGATTTTAAAAATTCTATGAGCCAGTGTGCCTTCCACTACCCACAACTATTCTCATCAGAGACAGCGATCCTTTTTCCCTCCATCCTGAATTACTCTCAAGCTTACTGTGATGTTGATGGAGCTTAGAGGAGCTCTCATGTGCACAGGCATCTTCCAAGATCACTGTACTGTGTTGGAGAGGGATGTGCTTACACAGTCACTAATTTTGATTCTCAGAAGAGTAAGAACATCAGCTATAAGAGACTAAGACTCGAAATTCCTTCCAATCCAGGCTCCTTCTTGTAACACATATAGCTTAAGTGGTACTTAAAATGCCACCTGCTTTTTTGGTGATTTTTTTTTGGGTGGATTCTGCTAATGAGAAAGGTGAGACAGGGATACATTTGTATTGCACTGTACTATTGTGGATTCACACTTGCTTTTGATCATCATTAAGTGACTTAAGCCACCATAGTGTAGAATGGCTTCCAAGGATTTTTCCAGAATTCTCTTTGGCAGCTTAGATAGTACAGAGGCATAGAATGTGTACTATCACAGGTTGCATTTGGGTGTGTCCTGGAAAAAGGAGTAGAGAAGCATCAAGGTAAAGTGCAGACCCAGAAACTAATGTACAGAAAGCATTGCCACAAAGACATGTAAAATTCTGGATGGAGAATTATGTGTTGGCATGTGTGTGTTTCTTCTCTCCTTGCTGTTGAAGGATATCAGGATACATCGAGGGATAAAGATCTACTTCAAGCTGAAGACACTTGGATATCCACAGCTTCAGAGTATATATATATATATATATAATATATATATATATATATATATATATCTGTGAGGAAAATATATATATATATGTTCCTCACAGTAAAATTTCCCCAAATAATTAAATTCTCATAAATTCCTTCCCCTTAAGTAGGGAAGTGAGTCTTATGGCTGAAGTCAAGAAGTCAGCAGTAGGCAGTAAGCTCCCGGATAAGATAAAATGGCACTGTCATGAAACCATCATATCTTCCATTTATTCTCCTAAAGGTCCATTAATTTTTTCCCCAAAGTCATTTGTTCTTCTAGAAATCCTCTTTTGCCCTCCCACAGCCCCTATGAAGATGGTATGTAAGCCCCACCCTAACATCTCCTAGAACCTTATTTCTCTGTCAACCCCCATGCATATGATGGAAATTAAATCTGTTCTGTATATTTCCTGCTAATCTGCCTTTTGTCAATTTATTTTCACACTGTCAAGAACCAAAACTATAAGCTAAAACAAAAATATTTCTTCCTTGACAATCCTAAGCAGAACAGAAACTCTCTTTTTAGTAATTGTTCAAGAAGGTAGCAGATAAACTATGAGCATCCTGTTTTGCATGCCTATGCTTTAAATATACATCCTGCACAGAGAATATGCAGAATACCTGTAATGTGTTCAGCTGATCATGCCCCTCCCACTTTCCACTCTCTGTTCCCTCCCCCTTTCACCAGGGAAGAGTGATTTTAACAATAGAAAGTAGTAGAAGTGACATTGTGCCAATGCCCTTCCTGATACCACTCTCCCTGAAATCCTGAGAAGCCATATAACTAAGCCTAATTACCTTCTGAGCATGCTGAAGTGGCCTCACACCATGTGTGCATTTGGGTTGACAATCTCAACTGGGCTCCACCCTCCTCTCTTCTCATCCAAGTCACCAAAAATAGGAGACAGGCCTTTTTGGATCCTCTAGACTTGTCCTTCTGTCAACTGAATACCATCTGTCCATTGAGATTGCAGGAGCCAAAGCATTGCCTGCCGGGACATGTTCCAACTCCCCGACCCTTAAGAGGGGTGAGGCATAGCTTGGTTATGCAGGCAATACATTTGGGAAGCATTTATTCCTCAGCAATAAGCCACTGAAACTTGAGTATTCTATTTGTTCATTTCATGATGTTGAATGACAGTACTAGATTTAATAATAAAACGTGTTAGTATATTATGGTTCATTTTTGTGCCAGACACCAGTCTTAACACATTCCATATGCCTAACATTTAATCCTCAAAGATTATCAGATACTAGTTTTTAAAGTGATTAGATTATGGGCATTTTTTTCTGCATTGGATAGAAGAGGATGTTGAAATTTAAGAACTTAAATATGAAGAGGTGTTATAGCTACTAAGTGACTTGGTCCAGGAAATTTCATTTTGTTCTTTTAGTTTTAAAAACCCTTGCACTGATTTATTGTAAATAACTCACATGGTGATGGAAGACTAATATAATTAGTGTATAAAGTTCTACCCATAAGTAGACCTTGGAACATTTTTCTTGTTTATATAACCTTATTTAATTAATCTTGTGGGTTTTTTCCTAGTAAAATTCTGTTATAAATACAACTAATTTTAAATGGCTGTGCTCAGAGTTCTCTGGACTAGAGCTTAGGTTATGGCTTTTTAAAAATAGATCTGCTCCACAGATAAAAGCAAATGTCTCATTTGTTCCTTTACTTTTAAAGGCAACACATGTGACTTTAAAAGTTTTGAAGGAAACCTTCTATGTGAGGAGTGTTGCTTCCAGAGGTGACGCATGATCAATAGTTAGGAAAAAGCCCCACTCATGGATACTTCACTACAATGTGTTTTATCTTTGTGAGCGGCCACAAAGTAGTGTTAGAATGAATTCTCTTTGTTTTCCTTTTATTCTTGGAACTGGCATCTCCATGAGGCCTTTGCCTACATTTTGGCTATCAGAGGACCATTTTTTTTAAACATGCTGACAGCAATTATGATCAAATAACAGTGACTAAAATAATTTAAATAGTAATCATACAATAATTTAGGGGCAACTGGATGGGCTTGAGACAGAGTCTCCTTACATACTCCAGCCTGGCCTGGAGCTCATGATTCTCCTTCCTTAGTTTCCTGATTGGGGAAATTACAGGAGGGGACCATCACATCTGACATGGTACAAACATTTGATTGGGCACTTATGCCATGATAATGTAAGCTATAGATGTGCATAAAATTATTTAAAAATAATCTTATTGATTAATATGTGTGTGTGTATGTGTGTGTGTGTGTGTGTGTGTGTGTGTGTGTTTGTGTGTGTGCTTTTTTTCCTATTTCTCCCCCTGTAGGCTACATAATCCATTATGGTTTGCACCTGAGGGACAGACAACCACATACAACAAATGTACTGGAATAGCAGCCAGCACTCTTCCATCTTCCACCCCTACCCCCACAGGTTTCTTTTATAACAGATGGATTGACTGGGGTTCCACAGAGATATTCCTTTAGCAAGATGAAAACCTGTGAAGAAAAAGTTTAGGGACCAGGAGAGACACTAACGTAAGTTCTAGTCTGAAATCTGACAGGCAGGAGAGCCAAGGACAATTAATGTTTCTACCATGCACAAAGTCAGAATAAAACAACACTGAACATCACACTCTCAGGCAAGGTGGACCCAGACATGGTGGAGTTGGGGAAGGCACTAAATAAGGTAATAATAAATAAGAGCCAAATGTATTGTATGAAATTCTTAAACATAAATAAAATATTTTAAAAAAGAAAAAAGCTTAATGATATGTTTTGGGTCATGATATTTGTATTTTACATGCTTCATTGCTGACATTTTTTGTACTCTCTTTTTTTAAAATACAAACAAACAACACAAAGAAAAAAACCTTTTGTTTCAAAACTATAACTGGCCCATTTGAAGGCCGCCCACATTGGAGAAGGCAATTTTCTGTGCTTAGTCTATGTATTCAAATGCTGTGAAAATTTTAATATAACATCAAGTATAATCTCAGAATATTGTTTGACCAAATATATAGGAACCTTATAGACTACTCAATTCATCACATGGAATCAATCACACAACATATGAACATGTAGACAGAGTTTCTTTCCTGACTGGTCCCTCTGATCTACAGTCTCAAATAAACACACTGAGGCGTATATTAATTATAAACTGTTTGGCCAATAGAGAAGGCTTCTTATTGGCTAGCTCTCTCTTAATTCTTAGCCAATTTCTATTAAACTATGTATCTCATGTGGTTGACTTACCAAAGAATTCCTATGCATCCTATCTTCCTGGTAGCTACATGGCTACTCTCTGGCTGCTCACTCTCTGCTTCCTCTCCCTAGAATTCTCTGGTAGCTCCGCTTATACTTACTGCCTGGCTACTGGCCAATCAGTGTTTTATTCCTCAACCAATAAGAAAGACATAAATGCAGAAGGACATCCCTTATCATCTTCTCTTTTATGTCTAAATAAAGAGGAAGGTTTTAACTTTAACATAGTAAAATTATTTATAACAAAAGTTATCAAGCAAGAATTATAGTTATGATATGTAGTTCACCAACATTTATCAAAATTTAATGAAAATACTCTATCATCTATCCTATCTCTATAAGTCTAAAGTTTTATATGTAACTTATCTTTTCTCATAACTAAGGGAAAACATAACCATAACTATCTGTCTTCAACTCCATCAAAGTCCTCACATAAAATCTAGAATTGACAGAGACATCTGGTTGTTTCTACAGTCACCCAAAGTTCTTCTGTAACTTGGGGTATCCATTTTCATTGTCTGGCCTAGAGAGTCTGGCAGACTTCTCAGTGAAGCAGGAAATTTGAAACTATCCTGCCTGTATTAGCAGTTTGACAGTCATTTTCCTCTGTGTCATGCAGAATGTCTGGCAGACTCTTCCATGAATAGGAACCCTGCAGGACTGTCCCATCTTGTTTTTAGCAAGTTCAGCAGTCACTTTCCTGTGGGTCCTGCCTGTCCAGTTTATACATCACACATTCAAACAGTCCTAGTGAGAACAGTTTTTTTGCTCAAATGGGTGTCTTGCCATGTTGAAGGCAAACTCCATGCCAAGTTTCTTTGATGCCCATCTTTCTCTGTGATGTAATTCGTGTTGCCAGGAGCAGTTGTGTCTTTGTCATGGAAAACCCTAATAAACCATTTTAAATACCATATTCTGAAGGTCTTTGAAAGGTTTTGAAGAATACCTATTCATTGGAAATATATCTCTGTATATCCAGAAAACCTAACTAACATATCTATAAGTTTTGACTATTGTAGATTACTACCTATAATTTATATTTTATTATAGATCAATTAATTTTTTAAAGAGCTGTATAAATAGAATACCTAAACAAGAGGAGAAATATACATATAACAAAATAGACCTTAAATTTGTACAAATAAACCAAACCAATCCATACCAATGCAAAGTGTTTATTTCTATATCATATTTCATTTTTTTAAAAAGAAGATTCACTGTGATCATTAAACATTTACAATCAACCTCACTCAGATGAAAACAAACATTTGTAAACAATATTTGGAAATGTGGGTGTAGTTCTTTCCAAACTGCTTATTGCTGTTGTGGGTGCTGTCAATCCCAAGGGGATCCTGAGAAAACCCAGACACCTGGCCAAATCCTGGCTATAGTTGTCTGAGGCTGCATCATCTCAGCTGTTTTGGATGTTGGATCATCTGGGCCTCTGCTTCAGAGGGTCTTGATTGATAAAACCATATTAGTCTGGAAGCAATCCATAGCTTTTCATCTTCTGTGGAAACAAAATCAGAATCTCTTTTTGAAAGTACCATGTCCTCAGACTTAAAATTTGAGCTCAAGGCATTTGAATATTGTGTTATAAGCTTGAAGCAACCCAGAGTGTTTAGCTTATATGTAGACACCAGAGAAGTACCTGATGGTTTTGGGTAAACCCAGCTTTATGACGTGGTATAGCACTTGCATCAAATATCATTCAAGAATGTACTAATGTTCATTTCAGTGGTTGACCATGGTGATTATAGATGAAAAACTCCCCACAATATAAGGTTAGTAGAGCACAACTACTATGTATAAAGGTACATTGAATAGTTGCCTACTTCTGCAGTAGACTTTGAGGGTATGAAATGAATCCTCTCTTTTTATATGTACCAGGGTTTTGGGGAGCACTTGTCCAAGAGAAGATCTGGCCTGTTATGAGGGATATGGCATCCAGATCTATAAAAGGTATGCTTTTGGCATTGTCTTTTGTAGAATGTACACTTTATAAGTTTATGTTTAGCAGTTTCAAATCGGAAAATGAAATCTATGAAAGTAAAGGAGTGTCCCCCAAAGCCCCCAACTCAGTCCATGAGTGTGAACTCTGGGTGTATACTTTCACATTTCTGATTAGCCAGCCAGGAATCTGTTTCCCTTACGTTAATTTATACTCATCCTTTAACAACTGTTCAAGAGAAGCATGGGGAGTTGCAGATAATTGGGGACTGATTATTTACTTAGTAGTTTATTTTTATAGCAATTGTGGCAATATTTAGGATTTGTCACTTGGAAATTCCAGAGTGGCTCACCATTAGCAAATTTTATGTGTGAAATTCAACATGAATCTAAGTCATTTACCTATTTCATACCTAGATATCAACAGGGGAAGCATGTAAATGTGGAAGCAAACATGGTGAGAAATTCATTCCTCTTTCTTTTTCTGATTTAAAAATATTTTGTTAGTGCTTTTAGAATGCTATAGTATGTATTTTGCTCTTGTTTTGTTCTTTGTCCAAATCTTTCCAGGTCCACTTTACCCAAGCAACTTTGTATCCTGATGTTTCCTTCCAAGGATCCTATGCCCAGTACTGGGCATAATCACACATAAGTCACAAATGTAATTCATTTGGTATGATAGCATTTGTGACTTATGAAGAATTCTACTTATGCAGGGTATGGCTGACTATGGAATAAAATTATTAAAGACATGCTGAAAATTGGTCAGTTAGAGCCACTATCTAAAACTGTAACCATCTTCACAGTTGTCATTTTAAAAGGCTGTAAATTATTCCTATGATACTACAATTTCTGTGAGCATCATTGGATTTCCTCATCAGCACACTTAAGATATTTTTGTAACTATTTCTTTTCATCCCTTGAAATGGTCAAATGGCATTCAGAATCTCTTTATGTGAATTAAATGTCTGACAGAGCTGGAGAATATTGCATTTATTCAACCAATAAGTTCAAAGATCTTATTTTATTTTGAGTCTTTTGTAGTTAGTAAAAGTGACTGTGAGGGCAATTATAAAGAAAAGCCGCCTAAAGAAATTTCAGAATGTATCAAAATCACTGGAATTCATTCATAGTTGCCCAACAGACTATACTTAGGCCAGTCACTCACAATTGATTTAATTGCGTCTGTGCATATGAATGGAAACAGTATATGTTTTGTGGGAATCTAAGGTAAAAGCATAAGTCGGGGAATAAGTAAGGAACATAGGGAGGTAGAAATTTACTGTGATACATATGTGGTGTGTGTGTGTGTGTCCCATATAAGTATTGGTACCCTCAGAGACAGAAGAAAGTAATGGATCTTCTGAAGCTAGACTCACACAGGGTTGTGAAATACCTGAGCCACATACAAGAAGCTGAACTCCAGTCCTATGAAAAGCATGCAGCACTCTCAACCTCAAGCATCTCACCAGCCTTTGTAGTTTTCTGTTTTGTGAAATGGTCGGTGGATAAAATCTTTACTTCACAAATGTGAAGACTAGAGATCAGATCCCTAGAAGCCACATAAAAAGCCACTTGGCAGCTGCCTGTAATCCCAGTAGTCAGAAGGAAGAGGAAGGGGATCTCTGGGGGGAATTGGCTAACTAGACTAGCTGAAATTGGCATTCTCAGGGTTCAGAGAGAGAACTTGCCTCATAGATGCATAGAGAAAAGTACTTGCTATCAATTTCAGGACTCTACATGTCTATACAGACATGAACACATACAACACACAGAGGTACACTCACACACATGTAAACAAATATACACATGCAAGCCACACACAGGACCAAAACCAATTAGAAAACAATGAACTGGCTTACTGTATTTTGAAAGTATTTTGATCTTATCTGCGGAACTAACACATTAATATAAGCAAGTAATAAATAGGGGAGACAAGATGTGCTGCATTTTGAACTAATGCAATGTTAAACAGAAAGATTTTTACCGGGAGGGATAGTTATAGATATTTTTATTATAATATTATCTGCAGGGTACAAAACTGGGCAAGATTAATATATTTTTTATGCTTCTTAATTCCCTAGACGGGACAGAATGAATAACACTATTTTAAAATTGATTTTTATTTAAATTAAAATATCTTATTTTACATACCAATCCCAGGTCCCTCTTCCTCCCATCCTCCCATTCTCCCCACTAAATCTAGGCCCTCCCCGGTCTATCTAGGCTGAGAGAGTATCCCTCCATAGGAATAGACACCCAAAGCCCATGCACTAGGGCTAAATACTGGTTCCACTGCCAGAGGCTCCACAGACAGTCCAAGCCCCCCAACTGACACCCACATTCAAGGGGGCCTGGTTCGATCTTAAGTAGGTTTCCCAGCTGTTAGTCTATGGTCCATGAGTTCCCACTTGTTCAGGTCATCTGTTTCTGTGGGTTTACTCAGCATTGTCTTGACCCTTTTGCTCATCATTCCTCATGTTCTACAACTGGATTCTAGGAGTTCAGCTCAGTGTTTAGCTGTGAATCTCTGCTTCTGCTTCCTTCAGCTACTGGGTGAAGGCTCTATAATGGCATTTCAGGTAGTCATCAATCTTATTTAAAGGGAAGGGCATTTAAGGTAGCCTCTCCACTATTGCTTAGATTCTTAGTTGGGGACATTCTTGCAGATTCCTGGAGATTTCCCTAGTGTCAGATTTCTCCTTAAGCCCATAATGGCTCCATCAAGGTGTCTCTTTCCTTGCTCCCCTTCTCTGTGCTTCCTTCAACTAGACCTTCCTGATCCCTCACGTTCTCCTACCCTCTCCCCTTCTTGCCTCCTTTTTCTCCTCCCTACCATGCTCTCAATTTGCTCAGGAAATCTTTTCCCTTTCTCCTTCTCTGGGGGTCCATGTGTCTCTTTTAGTGTTCTCCTTGTTTCCTAGCTTCTCTGGGGTTGTGGATTGTAGGCTGGTTATCCTTTGCTCTATGTCTAATACTTATGTGTGAGTACATACCATGTTTTTCTTTCTGTATCTGGGTTATCTCACTCAGGATGTTGGGGTAACTCTAACCAAACAAAGTGAAAGACATGTGTGACAAGAACTTTAAATCTTTAAAGAAAGAAAATCACCAATAAATATTTATTGCATTCTGACAGGGTGTGTGGCATTGTATTCTCATAACTATGCCAGAGTGACAAAGTTAATTCACTACTTTTGGGGGGGGGACCTTAATATATTTTTAAAGGGGTGTGCCTATGCATTGATGCCTGAAAAATATGTGTTAAAAAAAAAATGAGGTTGAATCTC
Organism: Cricetulus griseus; assembly: GCF_003668045.3. NCBI lineage: Eukaryota > Metazoa > Chordata > Mammalia > Rodentia > Cricetidae > Cricetulus > Cricetulus griseus. The sequence continues at coordinate 125,444,853 of NW_023276807.1, read as the reverse complement.
TGAGTGGATCATCTTTCCCAGAGGTTTGGTGGGAAAGAGGCCAACTTCAGGGTCTGAATCCAGCCCAGGAGCATCAGAAGTTGGGAAAAATAAAGCCCATCCCTGGGTTGGGGAGTTTAAGGTAAGGGATGGGTATGCCTGCCAACATGATTCTGTAAAAGGCACTGATAGATACTGGGAGAACTTGGTGGCCAGTGTCTGCTTTGATATGTTAAATAAGCACCTCAGCCATTTGTTATTATGAGTTTGAAACCTAACAGTTCAACCTCCCTATAATTCAGATTTTTTTTTTTTACATAAAACTATAGAACTGGGTACATTCTGTGGAAAGAAGAAGGAAAAAGTTCATCTAGCATGATTAGGATTCTAATGGCTCATAGATAAGCTCCAAAATCTTATTTTCATTTCCTCATTAAAGTAGGAAGTACAGTAGATATTACAAATAGAGATTAAAAATTTAAAAACCATTAAGTTGTAGTTATACATATTAACTTAGGCTATTAATCCATGACAGTCCTTCCTCTGTAAACTAAAGCTCAGATCAGCACCCTGAAGATGAACTAAGCATCAATGGATCCCATTTCTTCCTCCCCTAATCACATTTCCTTTCTATACTTTTAACCATTACTATCTCCTTAATTGGTTTACTGGGACAGGTGGATCTTCCAGAACTAAGGAATTCTGTCCCAAAACTTTCTTGATAACATTTTGGCAGGGAAACACATGCCTTTTAAGAATCAGTTTCTCATAGCCAGTGGATTGGTGATGGAGAAGAAAATGAAATGGCTTCATCTATCTGCTGGAACTGCTTTTAGTCTAAGGACTTTAAAAAAATCTCTTTGGTAATGCTTTTCACCATTATTCCATGATGCACAAAAATAAGTACTTGAACCACAGAGACCCTAAAATTTGACCCTTGGTTTTTTTTTTTTTTTGTCATCCATGTTTTTTCATCTTCCTCTACAGCATTCATAGCCAAATTCTTGGAAAATGATGGTAACAATAGTGCAATTTCTAAAATAATAATCAGAGCAGTGCTTTTGAAATGATATCATTTGAGAATGCTATGTCAGAAACGTGGGCAGAGAAGCTTACATCTTTTCATAGTATCACGATTTATCGACTAGTATTACATTCACAAGCCAAGCCAATTTACTTGACTGCAATTTGCCAAATAATCTCGTTTTCACTTGACTGCCTGTTCTTACCAAATGCAGGACCTTTCCTTCTAGTCTTAATTAATAATATTAACTCTCAGATCACAGTCACACTTTGCACAATAATTATATCCATGTCTGTGTTTACCGAGGCTACAGAATGGCTACAAAAGGGTTAATCTGGCCACAGAGTTGAAAGAGTTCAAGAAGACCTTAGTAGTGGAGGAGAGTCAGAAGGCTAGATACAAATGCAGAGAGTCCCTGCGGGTGGTTTGATAAGGTGCTGAGGAGCACAGTTGGAGAGCTGCTGAAGGGCAGGAGTGGCGCTGCTGCAAATACTGAGGGCTAGCTGAGCTACAAGGTTTAGTCAGACTGTGGCGGTGCCAGACTGTGGAGGCAAGGTGCAGGAGGAGTCCAGACAGATTAGTGTACAGCAATTCAATCCCCTGGGAATCACACATTCTACCTCTGTTGTTCCCTTGAAGTATACCCTGAGTGATCAGTGGACAGGCAGATGGGACTTTTGCAGGCCTAGGTAGCCTCCTGCTTATGGGGTTCAGGTGAGGGTATTAAAGGCATCATTGATCTGTTGTGTTTGAAATTTTCAGATATAGTTTACTGCAACAATTTTAACTCATCCATGGGGGCCTATGCATTCAGTCTACTCTTCTAAGTTTATAGGCATTGACTTTTTTTTTTCCAACTTTTTAATTTGAATTAGGAACAGGATTGTTTTACATGACAATCCCATTTCCCTTCTCCCACCCGTCCTCCCCTACCCCCCCCCCACTAAAACCTTATCTGTCACATATCTTTTCTGCTCCCCCTGGATGGTGAGGCCTTCCATAGGGTGTCATCAGAGTCTTACGTTTCCTTTGGGGTAGGGTCTTGGCTCAGGGAGTATTCCTCTATATGGACTGGGCTCCCAAAGTCCACACCTATGCTAGGGATAAATACTGGGCTTCAACAGGAGGTCCTATAGATTTCCGAGGTTTCCTCACAGAAACCCATGTTCCTTGGGTCTGGATCAGTCCCATGCTGGTATTCCAGCTATCTGCATCTTGGTTCCAGTTCAGATCTGTGATTAGTTATGGGTGTCTGCTTCTACTTCCACCAGCTGCTGGATGAGGGCATATAAGTCTGTCATCAGTCTCATAATCAGGGGAGGGCATTTGAGGTAGCCTCTCCTCTGTTGCTGAGATAGTTAGCTGGTATCATCTTTGTAGATCTCCAGATATTTCCCTAGTGCCTGATTTCTCTGTAAACCAAAAGTGTCTCCCTCTATTATGATATCTCCATTCTGTTATCATGTATTCTTCCCCTGACTCATATTTTCTGCTCCCTCATGTCCTCGGCATCCCTCTTCCTCTCTCCTCCTCATTCTCCTAGCTCCCTCCCTAGGCATTGGCTTTTACTTCTACCAATAAGTGAGTCTGCCCCACAGTTCCCTGACAGTGCAAGACAGTGCCAAGGCTCCTCCATCTTGTATTCTTACTGAGGCTATTTCTGTTTTAATTAGAATTTGATCTCCTTGATAGAGAATCCTATGGGAAACTACCCAGCTCTGTTCCAGGAATCAAAGGTAAGGATGCCCTAACTAACTTACCTTAGTTTCTGCTAAAACTGCCTATTTGTTCAGAACTACTTCCAGTTAACTGCTTATCTTAGTTTCTGTTAAAACTACTTGCCTCAGACTACTTTGGCAACACTCCTCTGCAGCTACTGAACAAGATGCCAGGACAAGGATTTCCTTTAGAAAACTCTATGTTCTAGACACTTGGGGATGTATCTAGGTCCATAAATATGAGGTGTGATCCCAGCTGGCTGGAATAAAAACTTTTAATTGGCTACAAGCTGTCTCTGATCATCTCTGGTGGGCTACCCATAACAATTTAGTACTGGGCACATGGCAGTGTTTATGTGCCCACAGAGGTACAGTAATCCTGCTTCTGCATTTGAACTGAAATAGAATTAAATTCTCCTTTCAAAGTGGAATCAATCCAGCACTCGGGAGGCAGAGGCAGGCAGATCTCTGTGAGTTTGAGACCAGCTTGGTCTCCAGAGCAAGTGCCAGGATAGGCTCCAAAGCCACACAGAGAAAACCTCTCTTGAAAAACCAAAAAAAAAAAAAAAAAAAGAAAAAAAAAGGAATCAATCAGGGCAAGGCACAGTCTGCATAAAACTATTTGAGCCAACATGAAGTAACTTAGAACAGGGCACAGCCTATAAGTATATATCTACCCACAGAACAGATAGAATTTAACTTGGAACTGGACATCAGAGCAGATCACCTGGAACCAATATTATCCTCCAAGGGATAATTAAAACCAAACCATGGAAGGGTTGATCCATGATGTTCTCAGAGAAAATTATTCAGAATCGAGGTGGAGAACTTTAACTAAGGTTGGGAATTTAACTGAAGTCTCATGTTGGGCCTGGGGAGATCATCACTAATTCTAACACTTGGAAGACTACAACAACATGTGATTCAGTGTTGCAGCCCAGCCTAGGTTACATAGGAAGACCCTGTCTTAAAGTTAAAAACAAAATGGAGTCACTTGTGCTTGCTATCCTACAACTAGCTAAAGCTTTGAATTTGTAGACATTCAGTTCTTTTTTTCCTTTTTTTTCTTTTTTCTTTTGGTTTTTCGAGACAGGCTTTCTCTGTGTAGCTTTGGAGCCTATCCTGGCACTTGCTCTGGAGACCAGGCTGGCCTGAACTCACAGAGATCTGCCTGCCTCTGCCTCCCAAGTGCTGGGATTAAAGGCATGCGCCACCAACGCCCAGCGACATCCAGTTCTTAAGCAAGGTTACCTGACACTAAATCCCCTCCATGAGAAATCACTTTGAGTTCACAGTCATGGACACAGAAGAAGGGAAGGTGACTCCCTGTAGAATTCCTTTTTTTGTTGTTTTTGGGACATTTCTCCACTCACTTTCTTCCCTCAAAAACCCTCCTGTGTACCCCTCCAATCTCTTCTTCAAATTCATGACCCATTATAGAATCCTTTTAAGTGGATTCTTTCTAACATTAAATTCTTCTAATATTTTGCTTTATGGTAGTTTCTGCAGCCCAAATTAAATATCTAGCTGTTTTCGCTTATAAGCGTCTATCACTGCCACTTGTCTCCTTCTCATGGATGATACTATCCGTGTTCCAGGGAAGCCTCAAAACAAGATTGGCCAGCACTGTAATTTTCTCAGGACTAAGAAATGTACCCTAAAAGGGTGGCATCAGAATAGACTCTTAGAATCTACTTTTGTGAAAAATACATTGACTACTTGAGCCCATAGAGTAACAAAAAGCAATGTGAAAACTTTGTATTTCTGCCTGCATTTTGTATGCCATTTTCACTTGAGTCACATGATTACTTCTGAAGGTTGGCATGTTAACCACTCAATGAATATCTAACTTATTCCCTTTATGGCTGTTGTGTCATTTTCTAATCCTGCAGTCACATCGGATTCCAGGAACAAGATTGGCCCTCCTTCCAATTAAGAATAATATTCAATGATGGAAAAGTTCCTTACTGGATCAGATCACCTTATAGGAACCAGATTGTGCTCCCTATTTCAGTTAATACTAAGATAAACTCTGTTCACTGTGCCTCCTTATTTGTTTTTCCCAATGTGTTGATTAAATCCTTTATTTTCCTGTTATTCAATATGTACACACACACACACACACACACACACACACACACACACACACACACACACACACCATATTCTAACACATACACCACACACATGTACAGGTGTATACGCACACCAACTTAAAAAATGTATACTGAGAGTAGGATGAGAGATACCATATCAGAGGGAGCCACTATAGGTCCGAAAAGAGATCTGGAACTAGGAAGATCTCCAGAGACCTATAAGGATGACACGATCTGACAGTCCGGGCAGTGGAGGAGAGGATGGCCTAGAAACCCTTCCCCTAGAATGAGATTGATGACTACTCTCTATGCTATCCTAGAGTCCTCATCCAGTGGCTGATGGAAGCAGAGACAGACATCCACAGAAATACACTGAGCTGAAATCTGGAACTTAGTTGAAGAGAGGGAGGAATGAAGATCGAAGGGGTCTGTACCTGGTTGGAGAAACCCACAGAAACAGTTGACCTGAAAAAGGGAAAGCATATCGACCCCAGATGCTCTTTGGGAGGCCAGTACAGGACTAATCCAGCTCCCTGATCATGGATGCCAATGGGGAGGCCCCTGCACTCCTGGGAGCCTCCGGAGGTGGACTGGCATTTTGCCCTGGTGGGTGGGGGGGGGACTTCAAGAGCCCATCCCACTTGAAGGGATTCGCTCTGTCTCTGAACACATGGGGAGGGGCCTAGGCCCAGCACAGGAAGATTTGGTGGACTTGGTGGAGCCCCGGTTGGGGGCCCTACCCTGCCTGGGGAGTGGTGGGTGGATGGGGTGGGGGGTAGGTTGGAGGTGGGGGAGAAGGAATGGGGGTGAGGGGAGGGAGAGGGAGAGGGGAAGTACATGTGAAACAAGCCTGTTCCCTAACTTGAATTAATAATAATAATAATAATAATAATAATAATAATAATAAATACAAGAATGAATGAAAAAAAATGTATACTAGTAAAACCAACACTCATCCACCCACCCTATTATACACAGATAAGTATCCATAGAAGTGTAAGTGCACAAAATTTTATGGGTCACTGAACAGTAACAGGGTCACTGAAAACTAGAGATTCTAAGGCATGGAAGATTTAATCTAATTCATTGTGATGTTTTCTTTCTGGAAAAAACAACAGTATTTTCACATTCAAATACATATTTTTTGCTATCTGTCTTAAGTTTGAATCTTCTTTGTGTGTCAATTTAGTTATTTGATATCTAGTGATATAAATATAAATCCACTTATAACTATGTTTTGTAAAATCTGTAATACTCATGCATAAAGACATACATAGCTTTGCGAATATGTTTAAACATAAATGGTAATTATCAAAAATAAATCTCATATATTTGGATGTAATTATCTCTAGATAGAGCAGTGATAACAGATGTTCTAAGCAAGTCCTGATGTACATACTGACATTGGTGTTCTCTGGCATAACCTCAGCGATAATATGGGAGGGGGAAGAAACAGTAATAAAAGCAGTGCAGGGAGGAAGGAACATGGGAGAAGCTGGTGTGGGGTACTGAAGGAGAAAATGGAGCTTATGACCCAAGAAGGATAGTTGGATTTAGAAATTCACATGTAAAACAACTAGTGTAACACTAAAAACTATCATGGAAGATTTTGCTTCTCAGTGTTTTCCACAAATTGAGTATTAGATAATAGATAATTTCACACAGTGAGAGTATGAAAAGATGCACATACACTACAAAAGTAGTGATTGGGAAAATATGTAACATTTCTTCCCTACTCCACATCAGACTGATTCTTAGCATGTGATGCATTTAAAATATTTTTGATATAAACATTTTTAAATTAAGAAATAATGACCCTAGGGAAGTTTTCTAAAAAACAGAACATAGAATTATTTTTGTCTAAATTTCTGAGGTATGCTGTATGTTCATAGCTGAAAAAATAAATTAAAAATAGAGAAAATCTATTATTTCCCTCTTTAGTATCTACAATTACTTTCCAGAGAAAGGATGTGATGACACAGCATAGTTAACATTCCAGTTCAGCAAGGAAATGCTTTTCAGTTTGTTTTTGCCCGTGTGTGTGTGTGTGTGTGTGTGTGTGTGTGTGTGTGTGTGTGTATGTGTGTGTGTGTGTGTGTGTGTGGATATGGGTGTTAATGTGCACTCTATTTCCTTATAGATAATGAGCCAATTGATAGTGTGGTATTGCCAAACACAGTGAGTGCATATGAAGTCTCTTCTTTGTTCCTTCCTTCTATGCTATCATTGACAATTTTTGTTTTGCATTGGCATATGTAAATTGTAAATGAGAACAAATTTCACTGTGAAATTTTCATACATTTATATAATGAATTTTGGTCATATGCATCTCCATTTCTGTCTCTTGTCACCCTTCCATTTTCACTGATTTTTTTTTTCTTACCAGTCCCCATTCTACATTCATTATTTTTTATGTGTGTAACGTCACACTTTTACTTAGGCTTGCTTATGAGAACATTGATGAAGAATTACACAAGCATGGGAAACATGCTATTGGCTACACCAGTGAAGAAATTTCTCTCCTTCCCCCAGCAACCATTAACTATAGATCCTCATGATGTGGTAAAGCCTTATAAACTCCTCCCTCAGTAATAGAATGTTGATGGGACCAGTCATGTACAGTTCTCATGCAGGCAATCACAAGTGCTGAAAGGCCAAGTATGTAACAGCTAACAGCTACATCATACCCTAGAAGACCACATTCCATGACACTTCACCCCTCCCTCTTCTGGCTCTTACATTCTTTCCTCCCCGTTTTTTTTTTTTTTTGTTTGTTTGTTTGCTTTTGTGGGTTTTGTTTGTTTGTTTGTTTTGTTTTTTGTTTTTCGAGACAGGGTTTCTCTGTGACTTTGGAGGCTGTCCGGGAACTAGCTCTTGTAGAACAGGCAGGTCTCGAACTCACAGAGATCTGACTGCCTCTGCCTCCCAAGTGCTGGGATTAAAGTCAACTCCCTGTTTTCTAAAATGTTCCTCAAGATTTGGAAGGTCTGATATATATATGCCTTGTTTAGGGCTCAGATTTCAACAGTTATTCTCACAAGTTCTGTGTCTCTGCAATTAAACTTTCCACTGTAAAAGAAAGTGTCTAAGTTACTGTTTTTATTGCTGTGAAGAGATAGCATGACTATGGCAACTCTTATAAGGAAAACGTTTAATTGGATAGCTTACAGTTCAGAGGTTAAATTAATTATCATCATGGTGGGATACGGCAGGGTGCAGGCACACATGGTGCTGGAAAGTTATCTGAGAGTCTAAAATCTTGATCTGAAGGCAACAGGAAGAGGTCTGAGTGTCACACTGAGGAAACCTTGAGCAAAAGAGACCTCAAAGCCTACCCCGACAGTAACACACTTCTTCCAACAAGAACATACCTAGTTAAACAAGGCCATGCCTCCTAATAGGGCCACTCTTTTTGAGGGCAATCTTTTTTCAAACTAGCCCCAAAAGTTTCTCTGACCAAAATTGGCAGCAATACCAATCTGTGGGCATAGATACAAACATTTAGAAGATAATTTGACAGACACATCATGCAAATTTAGCAAAACAAAGCAACATTTTCCCCATTAGTACTTATAATCTTAGTCACAGACTTTTGACATTGTCATTTTTAAGTATAGAAGACAGGAACATTTTTTCATAATCGCTGTTACTAACTTTGGTATGAAAATATGCAATAGGATTCTGATTTATGAACTTCAAGCAGACAAACATACTTGATGGTTCACTTTGGTGGAAACTGTTAAAAGGTTTTCAAACCAGATGCTTATGTGCTTCACTTTCTAGCAACCTGATTGAAAGTAGATGCATCTGACACTATGGATATTTACCTGAGGGCCAATGAAAATGTTCTTGCCTTGGAAAAGAGAACAGCTTTGGATGTGCAAGAGATGGGAAGTAGTAAAGTGATGACATGGTGCTTACAGATGCAGAAGTGAATTTCCCAGTGCATACTAGAATAATTACCAAACATGCCTCTTTCCACATCACTGGTTCTGATGATAAACAAACAGAAGCTACAGTCCTGCATTGACTTTTATTGCCTCTTATTTCTGCTCTGATTCAGGACCATCCTATGCTATTTCCCTTGCCCTCTTCTCTTGCTATTCTCTCTTGTATAATTTTTCTTTTTTTGTTTGTTTTTATTTAGTGCAGATTTTAAAACATCTGTTCTTTGTCAAAGAACATAATCGAATATAATGAAAATATAATCTCTCTGTAGTGTCTTTTAAAAGAGAATACTAATATATTAATAGCTTACTTCTTTACTCATATGAACATACAGTTTTATTTTTGTTCTTTAATGTAAAGCAGTCTATGCCTAACACATTGCTTTTTAACCTCATTTATAATTTACTCTCTCCAAGTCATTGTTAGAGGAACACTTTCTTTCTTTTCATGCTTATGCCTTTTTATTTCTATAGGATGTTTATACATGCTCACAATTTTATATGCTTGTAAAATTTCACTACAAAAATTAGTAGGTTACAAAAATTAGTAGATTACTTTGATAGTATACATTACAAAAGTGAAAGTGGCTAAGTATACTTATAATTTAAATTTAATAGATACAATAGAATTATAATTTAGAAGGTTTATAGACCAACACCCCCAGCACCCAACACTATGTAGAAGCATGAGTTTCCTTTCCTTTATACTCCTGTTAGTAGTGGATATTGTTCAAGTTCCCCAGAAGAGAATCCTGGACCCAGACATTGAATTCTACCCAACATTTAGAGAAAAAGTTTTGTGAATCCTCCACAGAATTAGTTGACTTGAAGAGAGCAATATGACCAATATACATAGATCTGAGACAGAGAACAAAGGAGCCTGCCATCTCCAAGAATCTCTATAGATTAATATTCCTAAATCCTGAACAAAAACCTAGTAATCTTTACATGAGCAGCAGACAAGGGTGAGACCTATAAAGAAGTGGGTCTTATCCCAGGAAAGTGAGATCACTGAACTCTAAATATCAATGACCCCAACAATTACATTAGCAGAGCAAAGGGAAAACACACTTGATCATTTCCCTAGAAACAGAAAAAATATCTGAAGAAAACCACATCCATCTACTCATGACTGAAATGATCAGCAACATGGGAACAAAAGGGAGCTTTCTTAATGCTATAAAGAACATCTGTAAAAACTCCACAACTAGTATCATTCTGACCAGTGAAGGCTGCATGCTTCCCCCTAACATAAGCTCTGTTCTCACAGCTTCTATATGACAGTGTGCAGGAAGTTCTGACTAGGACTATGGGGCAAAGAGTATATGGAGAAGGCACAGAGGTAGGAGAAGATGAGGGGAATCTATTTCTATACACCAATGCCTTGATCATTAGAATATAGCATTAAGAAAGTAATCCCCTGTCCAACAGCATAAAAAGTTATAATGCTTAAAAATAGATGCGACACAAGCACAAAGTGTGCCCTAAAACATTACTATAAAATATTATTGAAAGAACTAAACATGAGAATGACAACATTCCCCAGATCCAAAACCTTGTTTAGATGTAGCTCCTGTTTCTGCAGAAAGTAGAAACCCATTCCTAGCATCCATATGGAAATGAAAACCAAAACAACCTTGAAAAGGACGAAGAAAGCTGAACTCACACTTTCTGCTTTCAAAGCTTCTGACAGTTACAGCAATCAAGACAGCGGAAAATCAGCACAAATGCCAACATATAGATCAATAGAACAGGGCTGGGGCTCCAGAGGAAATTATTATACTTAATGCCTAAAAGAATTTTTAAAAGAAGGGTTCCGTAAAAATTCAGTGTCAATAAAACCCAACAACAAAGCCTCCCATCAAGTAGTGGTGGAACAATGAGCATTTGTTGTAGAAAGAAATGCTGGAAATGATTTAAATGGTTTATAATACATGTGATCCAGAGGGCTCTGTCAGATGTTAAGGTGGAAGAGATAGGATGCCATAAAGAACTTTGCTATGAGAGATTTTTTTCACTACCTAGAAAATTGTGAACATTTACCTTTTGTGAACATGTCCTTTTTCTTTTACCAACATTGGTGCAGCTTCCCAGATCAGTTGTTGAACCTATGTCTCTACATGGAATGTTCTCAGCACTGCTTAGTAAGCTGCTGCAACCAATTATGCCTATGTATCTCCTGCATGTGCCTATTGTAAGTGAAGTACAGAATTTTGTTAATTGCATTTATTTAACTTAAGTGTAAAAATAAGGAGTGCCTTTGTCTATTCAGAGCTAGAGTTTGTGCTTAGTAAGGAATATAACACGGGGCAAAAATAAATGCACTGTAAATCCAAGTCCAAGGTCAGTTTATAACAAATACCTTTCAAAAAGATGCCAGCCATACCTAAGAATCAGAAACACTTGGACATTAATGTAGAAAAATAGAATTGGAATATACACACATATTTTTAACAGGAATACCATGCATTTCATATTGAAATTTGTCAATATTAACATATATTCAACTAGCTTTTTTGACATTCTTTTTTTTGCATTAATAATAAATTGCTCAAGGGATTTAAGGTAGCCATTCCTTAATGATGCAGATTGTTAAACAGAGACAGTATCTTAATAAGAGAAGCAGATCCATCTTGTTCTCTATAAATTTTATACCTGCCCCCCCCCCAAAAAAAAAAACAGAGTGCGTGTGTGGGAGATGAACATCCATTCAATTAGAATCTGTCAGCAGGTACTTTGGATACACTCTGTGAAGTTCCACAATGGTATTAGTGGAGGAGGTTACAGCCTGGTGAAGAAGAGGACAAGTTGTCTTTGGTATACTCCGAACCTGCTCTTTTTCATAGCCACCAGCAAAGTTTGCTTTAGTCTGAAGGTAAAAAAAAAGCCCTAAGGAAAAAGAAGGCAGAGTCAGCAGGCCTCTAGAGTAAATCTGCAGACAGGAAGAAAAGACACAATTAGCATTATATGCAAGCTATGTCAGACATAGAAGAAAACCTTACTGAAACTTAAACAATTCTGGCTTGTTCTAAACTCAACATATTGCCAAATAGTATTTACTGTTGAAATTACATTAAAGATTTGTGTCCTACTGTGGCTTCTTTCACATAAAGATTCTAAAGGCTTGACATTGGTTTTGTTTTTGTTTTGCAAATAGTAGTTGAATTTGTTTTTTCTCTTTTTCCTTCAATAGAGTGCCCTCTTTCCTATCCCATGGTTTCTTGTAATGAACTGACTGTGAACTCCTGCCTTTGTGGATGTGACACATGTCCTTTAAGAAGTATTCTGTAACACAGGAAGCAGCTACATAGCCTGTGTGGCCTGTACAGAGGTAGAGACTGTGGCAGCAAAGCATAGGATTAGGAGTTTTCAAGAAACAACTGCTGAAGAAAAGCCAGTCATAGTGATGCATGCCTGTGGTCCCAACACTTGATAGACTGTGTAGGGAGGGTTGAGGTCCACCAGGGATATGAGTAAGACACTGTCTTTAAAAAGCCAAAGGGGATAGAAAACAACAATTAGCAAATAACTGTAGAGAAATGGTTCAGACAGGGCTGGTGATAGACTCAGTGAGTCCACAGAGTCCAGACACTTTCTGGCAATCATAAGGCCTGAGTTCAATTTCTGAACCCTTATGGTACAAACAGATAACCAACTCCCTCCCATAAGTTGTCTTCTGACCACTCATGGGCTGTGGCACACACACACACACACACACACCATGCACACACATACACACAGAATAATAAATAAATGTAACAACTAAATTCTTTAGAAAGTAAACTGTTGCTATGAATACTTGTGTAGTAACCTAGTGATAGTATAGTACTTATAATAGATACAATACTTTTATGTAATTGACTTTATGATCATCATATAGGATAAATGATATTTTAGCTCCAATATAGGAGTAAAGAAAGAAGGGCTTGGTACAGACTAACTAATGACTTGCCACAGGTACATAATTAATTATTGATAGAGGTCCTGAGCCATTCACTAAGCAGAATGCCATGTGCCGTCTCTGATGCAGAATAGAATTCTCCCTATCAGTCAAGGTGAAAGACAGAGGCAGCAGTACCCTCAGGTTATAGTGACCTGCTGGCATATAAAAACTGTGTGGCTATCTGTAAATGTGCCTTGCATCCAAATGTTCTTCACATCCCCTTACCTTTAAAAACAAATACAAAACAAAGTGGGAAAATGAGGATAAAGACAATGAGTCCCTTTTTTTTGTTGAAACCTTACTGAGATAACAAGAATTAGCATTCACAAGCCTTTTAGGCACTTTTTGAATACTTATTCAATTGGGCAACTGGACTTCACGATGGGACATGTTGAAATTCACCTGACTGAAATAGGATTTTCCTGTCCTGACTTGTGTCTGAGCAAAACAGCAAACCTTCAAGGAATTAGAAGAAATACACAGTGAATTCAAGTCAAGGGAATTGATGTTTAGTCTGCAGAACTCAGCGGTGGTATTGCCTCTGGCCAAGTCATTTTTGACCTCTGCAAGTTGTTGGGTTTTTGTCCATAAAGCCAGGGCATTTAAAGTAGGACAATCAACTTTTAAAGCTCCAACTTTCTATGAGTTTAAAAACTGAAGACCAAATGTACCTTTACTATATCTTCTGTAGTAAAAATTCTACTAAACCAACATGTACAGCACATCTTTTACAAGGCTGTGTTGGGAGGTCAGCTCGGGCTGTCACTGTGAGCAACAGGATCATCTATGGATGGATCAAACAGATAGATGTAGTGAGTTCAAGCAGGCATGTGTCTCAGGTTAGAATATTCTGGGGATTTATAGACAGTCTGCAAAAGTACTCTGCTACTACTCATGCCAAACCATAATAGGAGAAGGGTTTGATGGAGGGTATCATACATGTATCTTGGAGGAAGAGAAAGAGAACATTTTGGGGGAAGAAAAAGAAAAGATCTAGTTTTGCTACCGGGAATTATGTTACAGAGAACAGCCAGTGGCATCTTTTCAGTGCCACGTTCTTTGTCAGCTGAAGGAATCTGGGTGTGTAGTTCCTGCTTCCAGTTGCTCAATTTCAAATTCAAGACCAAGTAGGTGACTATATTTAGGAGAAGCTGGGTCCTATTTCTCCAAAGGCTGAAGAGGAAGTTGTATGTGTTGGTTTCTTGACTTCTATTTCAGGAAATCAAGGATTCTTTTTGGGGAAAAAAATAAGTTAATAATAAAATACTCCTAAGCGTGGGTGCCTCATGGGCATTCTCCTTTATCTATGGTAGGTTGTTGGAAGTTTCTATTCTGTGATATTTTGTTTGTGTTATGACAAATAAAGCTTTCCTGGTGATCAGAGAGTGGAGCTAGCCACTAGTTACCCCTCGAAGCTGGGTGGCTCATGTCTTTAATCCCAGCACTTGGGAGGTGGAGACAAGGACGATAAGGTGGGGTGGAGACAGGATTTCAGCCATTTTGGGCAGAGAAAGGAGCCTGTAACTAGTGGCTGCTTCTGATTCTCTGATCTTCCTTGTTCTTACTCCAATATTTAACTCCTGATTTTTTTTATTAAGACCACTTAGACTAATACTTCAGGTTTCCACTTTATGTAGCTGTTCACAGCCATTATGTGCTCTTCATTGGAATAGCCACATCATATCATATTTGGTTGGAAGCATTTCATGTCACTTCTCTCGATCTTCTGAGTCTTAACGTTTTCTATCTCCTCTTTCAATGTTACCTGGGCATTGGTAGTGGAGCTATATAGAAGAAAGTGTCAGAGAAGAAAGAATAAAATAAAAGAGGATAATATAAAGGAAGCATTCATGGTATATTTCATCTATAGTTAAGGCTCTTCATCTACAATTGAAGAGAGACTACTGCTTCAAATTCATCTCCCAGATTGGATTATTTTTTAAAATGTTGTTATGATATAAACAGTGACAAAATATAGACCCATAATATAAGCCTTGCCTTTTATAATAGAAAATGGATGAAGTTCAAAATGCTGGGTTTGTCAGTTCTGTTGTATGTGGAAGATGCTATTTCCTTGGTGTTTTCCATTCTTCCAGACTCTTACACACTCTTTCTGCTTTCTCTTCCATGTAACTCCCTGAGCTTTGACCGGAGGGTTTTGATGGAGACATCCTATTTAGGACAGAGTATCTCAATGTCTCCTGCTTTCTGCACATTGTCCAGCTGTGGGTCTCCATAATAGTTCCCATCTATTGCAGGAGGAAGCTGTGTTGATGATGACTGATCTATGGATATAGCACAAAACACTGCTCTACGAGTACAGCATGGTATCTTTAGAAGATATTTTTATTGCTGTATGCTTTTAGTAGAAAAATAGTATTTGGTTTTCCCATAGGTCTATTGAGCTCCCTTACTTAAACAAGAAACTATCTCCAAATGACAACTGCTTGCAAAAGAAAAATTTGTTTTCTTCAGTGGAGTCTCACTGGATATACGAACCACACTTAAGGGCAATCCCATGTCCCTTGGTAGATAAAACAAGATCAGTGGTATTTTGGAGAATGTATTTTTTTTTGTCTCATTGTCTTATAAGGTTTCTTTGGATTTTTAAAAATTGTGCTGTTCTTTTCTTCTTGTATTCTATTGCTTCAGAATTTGTGGAGTTTTTCTTGTTATTAGTGGTGGTGGTGGGATTTTTGTTGTTGTTGTTTGGTTGGTTTGGTTTCATTTTGGTTTTTCCAGACAGAGTTTTTTTGTGAAGCATTGGGCCCTGTCCTGGAACTGTCCTGGAACTTGCTCTGTAGATCAGGTCAGCCTTGAACTCATAGAGATTCTCTTGTCTCTGCTCCCCCCTCTAGTATTTGTTATTCCTTGAGATAAGAACTTGGCAGGGAATTCATGTAAGTACGTGGTGCACTGAGTTGGTTCTCCACAAGTTTGGCTGTTCCGATCACTACAACTGGGAGTGAGAGACTCCTAAAAAATGGATGCTGACTGGAAAGATGTAAAATACAGTGCCCTAGGGAGAGCAGTGTCTACTTCTGTTCAAGGTCAGCCCCATTAGCCTGCTAATAGACAAAGACCTTTAATAGTGTTATTTCTCTCCCCCAAATACAGCCCAACATATATTTGCCTTTTAAATTAAAGTAAACTAAAATTAATCTCATTACGGGAATATGATAGTCCTTTAGGTACTTGGAGCCTCCTGAGTGTCACAAAACCAGGATGAAAAAGTCTGGCCAAATGCCAGTGAGGAAGGCAGAGGCAGCTAAGTGGATGCCTGCGGGGCTGGGGGTGAAGGGGCATGGGATGCTTATGTATAATTTGACTCCTTTTGACATTTTGTCAAAATATTGTGGCTTAAGCCGACATTTGAGCATGATTATTTTTGAGAAATCCTTAAAGACCTGTCTTGTTGTTTCTTAGCAGAGAGTTTACATTTTGAAAGGCATTTAAATATTATTTAAATATTCTACAAAGGGTTATTATTCAGCATTAATTTTGGCAAGCCTGTATTCGGGATCCACTGTTGGAGTTTGTTGTGTACTTGAGCTACCTTCAAGGACAGTCTAACTTGGGGTTTTGGCTTTTCCATTAGAGGAATGATGAAATACCACCAAGACTTGGAGAATGAATCGTGTGTATCTTTACCTTTTGCCTAAAAATTCTTTCAGTTTATATACAACCATTTCTCCTTTTCTGGTTCTTTGTCTTCCATCTTCTCTTCTAGATCCTCATGAGGATTCTATCACATCCAAGAAGAATCATCTATGACTGCCACTTTGAGCATACTTTAAACTATTGATAAAGCAGTTTTACCTAGAAATCAATTTCTGCTTAGCTCCTTGAGACTATCACTTATGTTTTCTTAATTTTGAGAGTCATTATACCACATGATCCTATATATTGCTCTCTCTAAGACAGAAACTCTCTGAAGAACTTGAATGCTCTCTGTGTGTTCTGTATCTCTTGCCTATGATGTTTTCTGATAAAGGTTTCCCAGCCTTCATTCATTCACAAGAAACATCTGCATACATTTTCCATCTATCCCTCCTTCTATCCAAAAACAAAACTGCAGTCATTAACAGCACATGATTTATTTAGATGAATGATTTTTTAACTTTCATTTTTGTGTACATGACCTTTGGAAGTTACTCTGAGCCTTAATTTTACTCATTTGTAAAATAGACACACTAACAATTTCTGCCTTAGAGACTGCCATGAGTATATGGAAGTAATCAATATAAAGCACCTTCAATTTAGGGAGAACTTATTTGGCCCAAGTAGTTAGAAGATGAACAGGAAAAATTAAGAGATAATAATTATGGTGATTATTTTCAGTTTGACAATTTACCTCATAAGAGTAGTAGTATAGAAAAAGCTCAAAATACACTATGTACTAAAGGGAAAATTGCAGAATAAAGAAGAATACCATGTACTACCTGACCCCAGAGATTATCAGTCACTATGCTAATTTACCCATGGGCAGGATAGATGCACAGACATTTAGAGAAAAATATGATGATGAAATCTAGGGTACAATGGGTCACTCTGGACCTAGTCACCAGCCTCTAGAACTTCTTTTATTATCATCCTTCTGTTAGCAGCTTTGGTCTCATACTGTCAAACTGCATTAGTGCAAGTTAGAAGGCTGAGTATTTACTGAGCCACTTATCATGTATAAGTACCAGCAGCTCATAATTGGCTAGAATTGATGAAAACATTCCCCAGATTTCTTGGTGCTTTGCCTGTTATGATGCTGAAGCACTCTCAGGATTCCTCATTGAAATGATATCTCTTCAGGGTAGTAAGTTAGAAGGACAAGGTAATAAAGGGAATAAAGTGTGACTTACCCATTTAGTTACTATAATTTTGTTGCTATGGGGAACAATTTACAATGTTTAGAGTTATTTTCAAGTATCAGCTGGAGAAGATGACACTGTGACACTGCTATCTTAGTCTACTTAAGTTTTGTAACAACCTACCATAGATGATCTGGTTCACCAACTACTAATCACTAGACAGGACGACCTTGTACTGTACTATGTAGGAATCACAAAACTCATGAGGTAACTTAGTATTTATAATGGTTAGTGTGCTAATGAACTATATTGTAGTATGCAGTTAGTGACTACCACATTTGACAGTTCAGGTTCGGTGAGTGGGGTTTTGTAAGATAGATCTGAAATCTGATTTCATTTCATGGAGAGATCTGAGTTAAAATACTGACTGTCATTCCCAGATTTGCCAGATGTAATTGTGCATTTTTTGGGGGGTGGGGAAATTGTCTTGCTATGCAAGCCCATGGTCTCAAACTTACTTTGTAGCTAACCTATAAAGGTGTTCAATTTATGGTCCTCCTGCTTCAGCCTGTCAAATGCTGGGATTGCAGGCATGTAACAGCATGCTTGGCTCTTGTGTAACTTTTATAAATTTGCCAACTTTCCCTTTTGTGATTTGGAAAGTAGGAAGGGCTTCACTTTCTCACAATACTATCATTAATGTTTGAAGAAACATGACATAATATAGCACTTGGGCAATGACTTAGTGTGTGTGAACTGCTAGTATTCAGTTAGTGAAAGGTCCTCCCATATCTCAGCCTCTATTAGTAAATACAGTACTGTAAATATGTTAACACAGCACCTGTTCTTACCAGAGCTTTATCTCTCTTAATCTTTTATTTTTTTTATCTTTTTTGGAGTTTAGTTTTAATTCTGATAGTCTGTCAACACTGCATCACATCTTCCTTCCTTCCTTCCTTCCTTCCGTCCTTCCTTCCTTCTTTCCGTCTTTCCTTCCTTCCTTCCTCCCTCCCTCCTTCCTTCCTCGCTCTTTCCTCCTTTCTATCTACCTACCTACTTATCATCATTATAATATGTGTCATTAGTTTTTAATTAAGTATTGTCTATTCCTAATCTATCCAACTAAAATTTTCCACTGTGTTTCTATTTAGTTATTATTTTTAAACTTCTTTCCCTCTGACCCAATGAAAATTTTGAATCTTAGGCTAAAACTCTTCTTTTTCTTCCTGGCACCTGTATATTGAACGGAACAAAGCCATTGTCACTTTCTCCAACAAACTGACGACAATATTTATTTTCACTGTTATGAAAAGGCTATTTCTGAGTCACAATTAGAGAGAGAAATTAAATGAAATTTTATCTAGAGTTCTCAATGAGGCTTAACATTACTTGGAGCAAAAGGATCACCATGTCAGTTAACTTAAAATATTCCTACTTCACGTGGCTTTTACTGTAGCTCATGCAATGCTCTCATTGTTCAGAAAGCAAAGGGAATAGATTATAATTCAGAAAGCACTATAAAAATCTTTTAAAGTATGTAGTTTAGCTTTATGTGTGCATCCATCATCTTGTCTGAGAATGGGTACACTACAGAGAAATAGGAGAAGGGAATGGCTTTTTGCTTTTTTTGGGGGGGGTTTAAACTGAGATACTAAACAGTGCATCTGTGGTTTTTAACTCAGCAAACACCAACAGCAGCATGCCTTTTGAAGATCAAGGCACTCTAAAAGAAGGATGCATATGTCACCGTGATCCACTCTCATGTGCAGACACAATCAAATGCACATAGACACGAAGTTACACAAACTTGCAAGTATATTTCAATAAGCAGTGAAGTAGAAGAAAGGGCATAGAACTGAAAAAAAAAGACACCAGAATTTTAAAAAGTCAGCATTTAAGGTAATTCCACCCATTTTACACAGTCTGTTACTCTTCCACTAAATCTAAGTTTTTTTTCTTTTAATACTTTCAATATTACATATTGCTTTTCAAAGAGTGACTAGTTAAAAGTTACATAGCTTTAGTAAAGATATCCTAGGGATATTTGGGCATGCTGGGACATTGTGGGTGTCGACAAGCTTAATAGCTGCTACAGAAAAAAAGGACATGTTTAGCATGTAATGCACACAATCAAAGCTATTGAGCAAAAGGCAGCATTTGCTATTCTTTAGGAAAATTGGCAACATCAAAAATACTTACTGTGCATAATTAAAATGAAGGAAATATGTTATTGGTTCCATTAAATTTGTCCGAGGACCAGAAGAACAAGTATGGAATTAAATGCATTTATAAACACTTTATTTCATAATGAATACTGCAATTTAAAAAGACAGCCCTTTAGCCAGTTTTTTCCTTTTGAATCATTGCCATTATTAATCAATTACCCAAATTGTCATCAAAATAGGACATTTTTATTCAATGTTCCTAAAAGAATGGGGACATGAATGAATGTATTCCTTGTGTTGGATTTTTTATAGTTATAATTTAAAATGTTTTTGATTTAAAAAATGTTTGTATTTGTGTTCTTTTAGAGTTAAAGGGGGAGCTATCTTACTATTCCAGGCACCAGAGATGCACAAGAATAAGACAAAGGTTCTTCATAAATACACATTCATCCAGGCTTGAGAAGACACAATGCCCAAGTAAGCACACTGGCAACTTCATACAATTTTTGATTCAAAGCTACAAACTAAAACTAGGACAAGCAATATGGCTGAGTGGGGAAAAGCTGACACCTGAGTTCAACCCCAGGGAGCCACCAGGAGGAAGTAATAAATTGATTTCCCAAAAGTTGTCTTTTGACCTTCACACACATACCTTTGCAAATATACAGACACTCCCACACCCTGCCCATATAAATAATAAATAAATACAAATGTAATAAAAGCTAGATATGTCAAATTTGGCTTGATTGGGAGTGAATGTTGAGGAAGAGTGTGAATGAAGATAGATGAATGAAGACATCTTTAAAAGTTATTATTGGAACCAAGTTCTAATACTGAATAGAACCAAATGTGGAAGCCAATGGAGGATCAGTGTTTCCAGATGAAGATTAAATATAAAGGTCTTGGATGAAACAGAATTAGTTGCAAAATTTGTTTTTGATTGACATTTTGCTGGAAATTTTACTACTTTTGATGTTCATGCTGAAGAAAAGGGACAAAGTAATTAACATGTATCATATGCATGTCTACATTTGAATGCATAGTTGGTCTCACTGGACTGTGGGCCATGCAATTTCAGTCCTATTACATTTAAAGAAACAGATAATACAATGCATATATATTTATGTTTGTGTGTGTTTTCATTTCAGAGACAAAAGTTAATTAATGTTGCTGCCTTCAGAAGACTACGGGGGAAAGTGAATGTGATCAAACAAGCCACATGTATCATGGTTATTATATGCCTTGATTTGTTATTTCTTTCAGTTGGTTTTTAAGGCTAGCATAGAAGGCAATATGTTTCATCTCAGTCTGCATACATAGATGCTGTTATAATTAGTTTTCATCCATATTCTTCCCTAAATACCCTCCATACTTCAACTGGTTCCTTTTCTTCCCCTAGCTACTCTTTTGTTCATGTCATGAATACTTTATTACTGTCTAATAGTTCTCAACATCCTCAAGGTGTTTTCTTCCCTTCTCATGATCTCCTTTCTACACCACTATCTGCACTGCATAACCATACATAAACTATGTTCCACATATAAGAGAAAACATATATGCTTCCTTCCTGAATTTGGCTTATTTTGTGTAGCTTAGTGACTTCTGGTTTTATGTGTTTTTCAGAAAATGCCATAATACATTTTTTAACCACTTTTTTTTGTAATGAATGACAAAAGAAACACAGCTAGATTAAGGTAGCCATTCAAATACACACCTATTCCCACATTGTATTTTTTTTGGGGGGGAGGGTTTTGAGACAGGGTTTCTCTGTGTAGCTTTGGAGCCTATCCTGGTACTCTCTCTGGAGACCAGGCTGGCCTCGAACCTGCCTCTGCCTCCAGAGTGCTGGGATTAAAGGCAGGCACCATCAATGCCTGGCCCCACATTGTATTTATATCAATGAGTTTCTTTATATTTAGACTAGCTTCACTTAGGGTTTTACACTTTCACTAAAATTACATTTCTATGTGCTTATCTATTAGCAAAACAAAACGAATTACCCCAAATTATGACAGAGTTGAAATTATAGAAACAATTAGGTTTATAACCTCTCTTATAGTCATGTGCCCTTCTGCTTCTATTTTTGTCCTTCTTTATCACTGAATTTTATCCTTTCTTGGTTTCCTTTCTAAATCTTATGCTGTATCTATCCACACTTAGAACTGTTAACATATGAACATGTATATAGTAGGCTGGGATCCACATAAAAGGAAGAACATCTTTCTTTCTTTCTTTCTTTCTTTCTTTCTTTCTTTCTTTCTTTCTTTCTTTCTTTCTTTCGAGTTTGTGTGAATTTGATTACTATTATACATTTTAAGTCTGTGCATTTTTCCTCAAAAATTCATGATTTAATTTCCTTTACAGCTGAATAATATTGCAATATGTATAGTACCGTACCATGTTTCACTATCTATTTCAGTCATTGCTCAACATCTATGATTTTTAATAATAGCAAGTGGAAACAACCTAAATATCCATCTGCAAATGAATGAGAAATCATTCTTTTTTATGGTCACATAGAATTCCTTTGTGCAGGAGAGACCAGAGCTAAGACTTCTAGCAATAGGGGTTACTAGCCTGACCCAGCCATCTCCTGCAATCAGGCAAGACTTCCAGTGGAGGGATTGGGACACCAACCCAGCCATATAACCTTCGACCTACAATTTGTCCTGCCAACAAGATGTGCTAAGATAAAGGTGGTACATAAATTGTGGGAGTGGCCAATCAAAGACTTATCCAGTATGATGCTCATGCCATAAGAGTGAGCCCTCCTCTGACACTGCCTAGAGCACCAGGACCCAGAGACTAAATAACACAGAGAACTAGGATACAACCAAACATAACATTTCAAAAAAAGACAATGTAATGATGCCTAATGATATTCTACTATACTCACAGAATTAGTGATTACCCCAATTTTCGTTAGAGAGGCTTCATTCAGCAACTGATTAAAACACATGCAGAGACCCACAGTTACACACTAGGCAGAACTTTAGGAATCCTGTGGAAGAGGGCAAGGAAGGATTGTAGGAGTTAGAGGCATCAAGAACACGATAAAAATCAACTAAGCTTCGTTTATAGGTGATTACAGAGACTGAACTGACAACTGAGATTGAACCAAAAACCAAAAAGCCTGCATTTGATACACTTAGGCCCTCTCCACTTATGTTATAGTTGTGTTGCTTGGTCTTTTTGTGGGACTCCTAACACTGGGAGCAGGGCCTATATAGGACTCTTATGCCAGCTTATAGGATATTTCTCATGCTGGGTTGCCTTTCAGGAGAGGTCTTCCTGAAACTTTATATGCCATATTTGGTTGATATCCATGGCCAGACTGCCCTTTTCTGAATAGAAACAAAGGAGGAGTGGATGGGAGAAGCATATAGGAGGTAGGGGATGGTCTGGAAGGAAAGGAGTGAGAAAACAATGTGTTTGGGATACAAAAAATCATAACAATAAAAAGTCAATTAAAAAACCAAAATTCTTTTGTGTGTATATACCTGTTTTAGTTATGATTTATATTGCTGTGAAGGAAACGATAGCCATGGCAACTATTAAATAGGGAAACATTTAATTTGGAGTGGCTTACAGTTTCAGAGGTTTACTCCATTTCTTCATGGTGCTATTAAGGCAGATATGGTATGTGAAAAAAGATCTTGATCCACTTACAACAGGAAGTAAACTGTGTTCCATACTAGGTGTAGCTTGATCATAGGAGACCTCAAAACTTGCCCTCACAGTGACACATTTCCTCCAACAAGGACATACCTATTCCACGAAAGCCACACCTCCTAATAGTGCCACTCCCTACAGGACCCATTTTCTGTCAAATTACCACAATACCATATATTTTCTAACCATTTATTTATATTTCTTCTATTGTGAATAATGCAGCAATAAACAGGTATACAAGTATCTCTGTGGCATGTTGACTTGGAGTTGAGTGTATGCCCACAAATGGCACAGCTGATTCAGGAAGTAGTTTTATTTTTAGTGTTTTAAGGAACCTGAGTACTGACTTCCATAGATGTTAGACCTATTCACAATCCTACCATTCCTCTTTCCCCATATCTTAACCATCATTTGTTGACATTTGTTTCTGAATGATAGTCAATCTGAATGAGATAATACGAAAATGTCAGAGTTTGAATTGCATTTCCTTAAGGACTAAGAGTAAATGAATTTCAAGTATTTATTTATGTAGTACCTTTTTATTCTGTTATTTTACTGAATGTGTTTATCAGCTCTCTGAGTTTCCTGGTGGTGTCATTAAGATCATGTAGTCTCCAAACAGAAACAGAAACAGAAACAGTATGGCTTCTTCCTTTCTTTTGAATCCCTTTTATTTTTCTTGTCTCAGTGCTCATGCTAATCCTCTGAGCACTGTATTTAATTAGAGTGTGAGAAATGGACACATGTCTCATTCTAGACTTTAGAAGAAGTGCTTTTAGTGTTTAATCCTTTAGTATAGTGTGTTTGTAAGCTTGTCACGTGTCTTAGTTAAGATTTCTTTTACTGTGAAGAGACACTAAGACTTTTATAAAGGAAACCATTTAATTGGGGGCTCACTTACAGTTCAGAGGTTTAGTCCCTTAGCGTCAAAGCAGGAAGTATGAAAGATTGCAGGTATACATGGTGCTGGAAAGGGGCTAAGAGTTCTACATCTGGATCCCCAGGCATCAGGAAGGAAGAGTGAGCCATTGGGCCTGTGATGAGCTTCTAAATCTCAGTCATAACACACTTATTCCAACAAGGTTACATTTACTTCAACAAAACCACACCTCCTAATGCTGCTCCCTATGAACATATGGGGAACATTTTCATTCAAACCAGCATGTTACATATAGCTTAGATTATGTCCTTCCATGTTCCCTCTATTCATAGTATCTTCAAGCTTTCATCATGGTGAGATTCTGAACTTTACTGAAGGCATTTTCTGTACCTACTGAGATGATTATTTGATTTATATGATAGAATATATTTATTTAATTGTCACATTGAAGAACCTTGCCAATTTGAATGAAACCAACCTGTTCTTGGTGTATGATCTTCTTAATTCACTCTTGTATTTGAATTTGAAGATTTTAGTATCTATGTTCATCAGTAAACTTGATAGTTTTCTAGTTTTCTCTTTTTGTTTTGTTTCTATCAAGTTTTGGCATAAAGATAATGGTTACTTTGCATTTACATTTAATAGGAAAAAACTTCTCACAGTTTTATAACACTTGAAACATTTTGCTAAGCCAAATACAGTAGACCCAGAAGGATAAATACTGTATGATTACACTTATACAAGATTTAATATTAAAATCCTTTGGGTATAAAACATCAGTGATTGTTGCCAATAACTTGAGAAAAGAGTGAATTAGAGCATATATATATATATACATATATATATGTATACATATTATATATATATATATATATATAATATATATATATGAAAAATGGGTGCAAAGCTGACTTACTGTCAGTGAAGGAGATGGAGACCAGACTACAGAGAAGTTAATGCTA
The DNA here is from genome assembly GCF_003668045.3 of Cricetulus griseus. Classification (NCBI taxonomy): domain Eukaryota; kingdom Metazoa; phylum Chordata; class Mammalia; order Rodentia; family Cricetidae; genus Cricetulus; species Cricetulus griseus. Next base: position 125,419,665 of record NW_023276807.1, on the reverse strand, counting down.
TGGCAACTGAACAGCAAAACTTTGAAAAGTGGGGAGACACAGATATATGAATGTTAGTCTTTATATTATTTATTTATTGAGAACTACATTATATATTTGTGTTGTTGATATGTACAAAGTTGGGACTATGGAATTCCTAGTGATTTTTGAGTATTCAATAGAGACTCCACATTAATTATACATTAATAATAAGGGAAATTATTATTTTCCACAATGAATATTATAAAGAGCTCTTAATGGTGTTAAAAAGATGGGAAAATGCTGAGATGTCTGTAATGATGAAGCCCAATACACATTTTATAAAGAAAACACCAACAATTTCGGCAGTAAATTGCTCATTTTAAAAAATGTCCAGAAATCAATAAAAACATTACTAGAAATGCCAATATGTAGGGAAATGAGCCCTTGACTAAAAGTGGTCTTTAAATGAAATCAAGCACAAGTACGAGAAAGACAATGTGACTAGTCTGCAAAAGATAACAGTAGTTTCAATAATTGCTTCCAAATGTTTAAAAGAAAACATGATTTAAACAATGCAATATGTGGACAATGGATTTTTAGTGACCAGAGTCACAATATTAAAAACAAGCCTTTTTTTTTCTGAATGGAAATTAGGAAGACGATGTCAGCCTTATTGGATTAGGGACTACTGTAATCCATCTTAACTTAAAAATGTCCTGATTCCAAATTATATTAAAGTCTGAGTTGCTGTGTCTTGGGACTTCAACATACAGATTTGGGAAGGGGGAAATAAAACTCAATCCATATATATATGAAGCAAGGCATACCACTGACACTAAGAAATATTGTTCATCAGTTTTCGACTACATTATTGCTGTCCTTGTCTTTGAACAAACTTTACATTGATGTTTTAAAGGGTATGAGGAATATTTTACTCCTAGGCAGAGAAAATCATTTACAGATATTACGGTTATAGAGAAAACATAATTAATACTTTCTTCTTAGAATTATTTTTTCTACTTTGTATTTTCTTAATATAAATTCTCTAACATTGGTCATACATTAATTTAAAAATAAAATTTGCATATGTACTACTGGTGTGCTTTCTGAAAAGGCAGTTACCTGATTAATAACACCATCTGACTTCAATGCAACAACTTTGATCAAGCTTTGAATGCCCTGAGTTTGCTTCATATTTATAACAAATTAAATGTGGTACTTTACTACTCCTATAAATAGCATTTCTCATAACTATTCTGATTTTCATTTAAGACTGACTTCATCAAATTATAGAACTAAAAAATTGCCCATAGACACACATGCAGTGAAGTTCACATGAATAGACAGGAAACAGAAGTTTCCTGCAAGGCAAGGAGAGTGGCCTGGCAAAATGTTTCCCCCTTACAGTTTGCTGAAGAAATCAATCCTGGTGACACTCGGACATTAGACATTTTATCCTCCCACAGCCCAAGTACTTCGTACTACTTTGTTATAATAGTCCTGGTAAGTCATTATATTAATGGATTAGTCTGCTGACTTGTTTTAATAAATTATCCAAACTAGGTAGCCCAGGCTACAAACATTTATCTCTGCAATACTGAAGGGTGGAACACACGACGTCACAGTGATCAGAGGCATAGTGCAGATGAGTTCCTGGTTTTCAGATGGACACCATCTCATTGCATAGTCATAGGTAAAAAAGGGAGGAAGAGGAAAGAAGCAGAAACCTCAGTCCCATATGTTCCAGCAGAGTACCAATCTAACAGCAAGTTGCTCCACATTTATAATGTTTACTTCCTGAAAGCATTCCATCTCGGTGGGAATTATGCCTTCAAATTTGAAAGACCACAAACATGGAGTTCATAACGTGTTTAGATATGAAAATAGATGTTGAGTCCCAGTCCTGTTCAGCATTTGTGTATGGCTTTCCCATTTGGAATTGCAGGATTTGGCTTCTCTTCATCCTGTGACTGTGTGTTCTTTCATGCTGATTGATGAGCCGAATATGCCATCTCAAATAGATGCTTTTTGAGACATTGGGGACTTCACCATGGTCTCCCATTCTCTCTCTTGAAGTAGCTGACATCATTAAATACAAAGATATCTTTGTCAATGCAAAGAACATGGAAGCAAACTCTTTGCACTATTCTCCCAGTATCTATATTTGAAAGAAACCCATGTCAAGTCACTGAGATTTGGAGTTGTTTGTTTGTTAACTGAAACCAAACCTAGCTCACTTCATCAAGAGAACAACCAGTAGTCTTCAGGGTTTCCACACAATCATGTTAAGGGTGAGATGAAAGCTGTGGAGGATATTTAAATGATTAAATTTAAATATGAAACTTTCTGTAATTGAAACACAGGAAGATTTTTATTCCTAAATTATAGAGCAGGGCAAGAATGTCTTCTCAATGGAAGTGACACATCATCCAATTCTTGAAAAGCAAACAGATGCGAGGCACCGAAAGAAAATGAAGTCTTAGGAAAAACAAGCATGAAAGAGAAATGACCAATTTCTTATGGGGGCTTCAATGTCACTGATAACACTTTAGGGTCAAATGAGCAGAGGATGCTTGATAGGTGTCTCGGTCAAGAGAGTCTTTATACTATGCTTTGAAGTTGTGAATTTCTCTCCTCTCTACATTCTGTGGGCAATAGATAGTTCCTAGGCAAGTGAGACAATTATGTTATACATTAAGATTTTAAAAACAGAAAGTGTTATACATACCACTGACTGCAGTTGTGTGAAATGCAAACACAGAAAACTACAAACTAATATGTAAAAATAGTTGGGAGCAGCATGAACATAGGTAAATATTGTTGACTAAAATATTACCAGACAGTTTGCTCAATTAAAAGGAAATTTAATGTAATGGTCTTACTAGCTAGGCAAAATAATGAAAAAAGTTGTTTTTTTCCTCTGGTCTTAGAAATCTATGAGAAATGAAAATATATGTTTACAAAACATGGTTAAGATGTGATTGGGAAGGACTTTTTAAACAGTACAAATAAATTTTTCTTTAGCTCCTTGACTAGAAAAATTAACATATCTAATGCAGTGTAAATAATTTAAAAGGCTGTATTTTCCTGTTGGAAATGCTGAGTAAAAAAGCAACAAAAATTTTAAATGAAAGCCTAGAGTAGAAAAACTAAGAGATGTTCCTCTAAGTTATCTTGCTATTCCATCAGGTCTTTATTGAAGTGTTGCTCTAAATGGATTGTGCAGGTTATAGAATATGGAGAAATCAAGCTGATAATCACCTGGAATCTTCATCCCTACTGGCTAACCTTCAAGTACTGGAAGCTATGCAAGCCATTAGAGGAGAAAAATATTCTTCCATCGCCTGTGTCTTGGAACCCTGAGAGTGAAAATACAACTGGTCTGGTAAGACATGCCCACTGGTGCAATAGTGACAAGAACATCATGGGTAAAACTAACCACTTTCTGAATAGGAGAAAGTCACATTTCACAAAATGCTACTCATAGTTACCACCATTACTGAGCCAAGCAGCTTGGGCTAGACAAGTCATAGGCTCTAGGGAGGAACCTACCACTATTATCCTGCTAAGCAAACACAGTATTAAATTTTTTTCTAAGAACCTATTATTATTTCCATAAATTAATATGTCTTTCCAAGCCCAATCATAGAAGCCATCACTTATGGTAGAATCAAAACAAAGAACCACAACTTGCCAAAATGCAGTGATAAGAGGCTGCCTACAAAATGCTCTGTTCTAAACACGACATATGTAGAGCACCTATTCCTCCCAAAGCCCAAAGATCATTCCAAAAGAGGCAACAGGAAGAGTCTAGCAGTCAGGAATGGTAAACAAGTACAAGGAAATAGTTTTGGGGACATAGAAAGCTGGTGCACATATGAATTCACAGGTCTGGTGATATCACACAGGAATAAAACCTGCACAAACTCATCACATCATGGGAAGGGAGGTAGTAATAAAGTCTCACCCTGAGCTAAAGAGCTATTATCAATTGTTAGCTGTTTGTAGGGGGAGAGTCAGTTTTCCTTAAGGATGTGACTGGTGCCAGGTCAATCACACTGCTTGGCGTCATACCCAAGAACATATGGACAAAGAGGGGACAATATTGGGTGAACATGGAAGTAGATTTTAATGTGGGGGAAGTTGGAGAAGTGTGGACAATACTATCAAATGCGTTGTACAAAAATCTCAAGGAAATACTAGAAATGAGAAAAAAATTTACTAATCAGGTTAATGTGTTTTTAAAATTTTTACTTTTTATTTTTTAGGCTATCTATGGATCTACCAAAATTCATTTTAACTCTGAATGCAGAGTAACCAAACAAGAAAAAATGGAAGAGAACAGATAAACAAATGAGTAAAAAGGGGAGTCAGTGTCAACTCTTTACAGTGGTCCCTGAAATAGAGAAGACAGTAAAAGAAATCCATGAAATTGGGGGTGACCACATTGTTAAAGCCTGCAGGAAACATGGTCATCAGAGTCTTGAAAGATGTCCTCTGACTTCTGTGTACACACACACAAACACACACACACACACACACACACACACACACACACACACACACACACAGAAATTACAATGTAGAGGAAATGAGGAATTATGTAATATAGGGAAAAATAGAAAACATACTAAACTATGCCATTTATTAAAAATATAATCAATATTAGATGAAATAGAAACCTTGACAGTGAGACAATACAATGAATGCATTAGAATACATTGAAACAGATTCTATTCCTAACTTGGGGATGAAATCCAAATATACCCAAGATATATATCTCAAAGCAATTGAAACAATGGCATTTGAAATAGAAGGCAATTTAATGGCCACATCATTAAAAAGAATGCATAATTACTAAACAAGCAAAGCTTAGCAAGTATATAAAAGCCAGACTAAAAACATAGGCAGACGAAATATCCACTTCACAGAATTAACTGATTTTTGTAACTGTTAAAAACTTCTTGTATATTCTTTTAAATATTGTTTTCCTTCCTTTTGTACCTTGTTAGATGGAGCTTATTCAAGTGGATTCGAGTGTGAATAAAAACCTACATCAGTTACAACAGCAGGACGTTAACTATATAAAGCATATTTCTGCAACAGTTATAAGCCCTACTTTGTTCATGTTACAAATACATCAAATGAAGTTCAGGTACATAAAACTGAATTTCCTCAGGTCCCCAAATTGGTAAAAAAAAAAAAAGTATAATATTTTCTCTAGACACAATTTGTATTAAAAAAAATGCCGTAACACTGGAAATCATGAATTGCCAATCTGATCTGCCCTCAATCTTTGTCAGAGAAGTTTCTTTTTGTGGAGGGTGACAGTCAATTGCAGAGACTCAACACTGGTAAACACGCTGAGGGGAGACTCATCTATACTAACCTCACCAAGCCTCGGGCCGGGGGCCGGGGTATTCTTGGAAATAGAAGTTGAAAGAATGGAATGTGTGAACTAGAGGATGTGGAGGAGTACTGTGAATTGTTCATTTTGTTTTTTCGAAATGACATGGCTATTGTAGTCTTGAACTTACAGTAGCTGAATATGACCCATACAAAATCATCAAGCCAGCCAAAATCTGGCACAAATGGGGTTGATGTTCTCCAGGCCCTATGTCACACTGAGGAGCTATTGGCAGTGGATATTTTCTGGGAGGGGGGGTGAGAGTGGAGGGTGTGGGGAGAGAGGGACATAGGGAGGAAAGGAGAGGGAAAGGGAGACAGGGAGGGATGGAGGAAGGGGGAGAGGGAGAGGGGAACCATTTTTATTGAAGATATGGCCATGGTAGTTTTCTCACACTCCAGCAGCAGGTACTACAGTCATGTACATATGGGAAGAACTAACTGGACTTAGTGGATTATAACACACAGAAAAGAAAACATGAAATGAAGTTGATAGGGGGATGTTTTGGAGAATGTGGAGGAATTGAAGGAGGAAATTATATGTAGGAAATTCTCAAAGAAAAATTAATGAAAATTTCAAAGAATACCCTACATAAAAACATGCCAATGTAAAAGAAATATTCAAACAAGAAAGCTTGTTTCATAATATCATGCACAATTTGCACTGTTATTTAGTTGTACTCAACTGTTCTCTATCAATGGTTAGTTGTTTCAGATTGAAATTTTATTCAAGGCAAATTGGAGTTTTATCAACATCAAAATTGGGTACAACATTTTGAAATCATTCAGGATTTTGAATTAGTTTCATTGCAGACATTGTTCATATACCCTTGACCAAATATTTTCAACTCTATGTATCTTATTACCTTTTGGAAAAGTGGGTTTTAAACCCTCATTAAATTTGTGTAAGACTTGAACAAGAAAATAAACAAAAACCACCAGTCACACTATAGAAGTCTATTACTACTTTCTTGTTGTAATCACGGACTATTGTAGACTATTTGTATATTAGACAAAATACACTAAAATATTAAATTTAAAACACTGAGAAAAGGATTGAGTATATAAGTCATTGGTAATGTTTGTCTAGCACATGTGAAAGACTTAGTTTGCTGGCTAGTGCCTTGAGGAAAGAATTCTCTATTCTGAAGCAACAGCAACAAAATAGAACATGATGATCCATATGAGCAACATGTACTTGAGCAATATGTGGGTTTTAAGAGAGCAGACTGGTAAAACCAAAAGCAAACCTTAGATTTTGTAGAGTTAGATTTTGTAGCATGTGTCTGTTTACTGAACAGATGTGTTCTTCCTGAAATGCGCATCTTATTTGACATTTTCCAGCTCTGTGGTCAGCTGAAGCCATGACCACAGGAACAGGATTCCTCTTGCAAGGCCCCTTCTCAGAGCCACAGACTCACTGTCACTGGTCCTGAATATTGTGTTAAGACCAGAAAGAGAGCAATGTGGTGAGAAATGAAAGTCACTACATTTTGTCCCCCAGTTGTTACTGGTAAAATAGAACAATGACTTTTTTTTTTAACCTGTGCTGGATGGTTTTAGGTCAGCTTGACACAAGCTAGAGTCATCTGAGAGGGGGAAATTTCATTTAAGAAATGCCTCTAAGCCTCACTATCCTTAGGGAGTGGGTGGGGGTGGGTTGGGGGGAGCATGGGAGGATGGGAGGGCAAGAGAATGGGGGGATTGATATTGTGCTTCCTTCTAAAATAATAAAAAAAAGAAAATGCCTCTATAATGTCCAGCTGTAGAGCATTTTCTTAGTTATCAATGTGAGAGGGCCAAGCCCATGGTGGGTGGTACTATCCCTGGGCTGGTGGTCCTGGGTTCTACAAGAAAGCAGGCTGAGCAAAGCCATGGGAGCAAGTCAGCAAGCAGTACCCACCATGGCTTCTGCATCCAATTCTGCCTTCAGGATCCTGCCCTGTTTGAGTTCCTGTCCAGACTTCCTTCAATGATGAACAGCAATAAGGAAATGTAAGCCAAATAAAACCTTTCCTTCCCAATTTGGTTTTTGGTCATGTTGTTTTGTTGCAGCAATAGAAACCCTAACTAAGACAGTACCCATTTATATATTTTGCTTCAAAGTATTTTCTCGGCTTATTTGTTTTTGCTTATTGCTATGTCCAAACTTACTTCAGAGTGAGAATACGAGCGTTATGCAGAGAAAATTTTAAGCATTGTCCCCCATGACTTATGGTGTGCCTTCTGTAAATTTTTTTGGCCATTTTTTAAATTGAGCTATACCTTTTCCCCCCACTCCCCTTTCTTTCTCCATTCTCCCCTTCCATCCTCCCGACTGCCCCTTATGCGTTTGTCTTTTTCCCCTTCCTAGGTGATTCTATGTATGTCTCTCTTAGGGTCTTCTTTGTTACTAGGTTCTCTGGGTGTGTGACCTGTAGCCTGGCTGTCATTTGCTTTATGTCTAGTATCTACTTATAAGTGAGTACATTGTCTTTCTGGATCTGGATTACTTCTCAGGATGGCTTTTTCTAGTTCCATCCTTTACCTGCAAATTTCAAGATGTCATTCTTTTTTTTTTTTTTTTCTTCTGCTGAGTAGTACTCCATTGTGTAAATGTACCACATTTTCTTTATCCATTCTTTGGATGGTGAGCATCTAGTTTGTTTCCAGTTTCTGACTATTATGAATAATGCTACTGTGAACATAGTTGAGCAAATGCATCCTTTGGGTATATGCCCAAAAGTGGTATTCCAGGGTCTTAAGGTAGATTGATTCCCAAATTTCTGAGAAACTGCCATACTGATTTCCAAACCGACTGTATACATTTTGGTAGTGTCTTACCTAGAATGTTTTCCATTTCTGATATTTTAGACACAAGCCCATTTTCTGATAAATAATTATTTTTATTATTTTTATTTTTTTTTGCTGCACACTGTCCTGAATGATAAGCAAATAAGTATAGAGTTTGTTCTTTATGTAATTTAATATCTCAGCATTTCACACTTCATATAAAGGATGACACATTTACATTTTATAATTAGGGATCATATCAGTACACTTAGTATTCGAATTTTTTATTTTTCCATTGATGCCAACATTTTCCTTCTCTCCTATTCTATAGGCAATGGAATGTGTTGTACATCCTCTAATGAAACAAATACATCTGCATAAGATATTTAATTTTCACTCAAAAGGAATTTATTGAGATTTCATAGTCTTTGTAAATCATTATAAAAGAACATTAGGTGTTTGAATCAGTGTTTTTAAAGTTCTTGAATTTTAACCGAACTTTGAATTAAGTTTCCCCACATTCCTCTCCTCCTATTCCTTCCCTATCACCGCCACCCCAACCCTCCCTTTTCAAACCACTCCTCTGTTTTTATTCAGAAAGGGCCAGGACTCTCTTGGGTATCAACAAAGCATGACATATCAAGTTATGGTAGGACTAAGTACCTCCCCTAGAGTTATGAATGGGTGAGACAATCCAATACAGGGGAATAGGTTCCAAGCATCAGCCAAAGCATCAGGAATATCCCTTGATCCCATTCTTAGGAGTATTACGAGTAGATGAAGCTATAAAATTGTAACAATTTGTAGAAATGCCTAGGTCAGTCAAGGCTCCCTGGTTCTTATGAAACTCTGAACTCCTATCAGACCAGGTTAGTTTTTTTTTTTTTTCCTGTGGGTTTGCTTGGGATGTCCTTGACTTCTCTGGCTCCTACAATCATTCCTTCCTCTCTTCCACAGGATTCCCTGAACTCAGCCAAATGTTTGGCTGTGGATTTCTGTGTTTGTTTCTATCACTTACTGGAGGAAGGCTCTCTATTGACAATTGGCGTAGTTACCAATCTGATCACACATGGCCAGTATGGATACTATCCATTATTCCTAGGAAGGAGTCTTAACTCAGGTCATCTTTGTAGATTCCTGGGAGTTTCCATTGCATCAGGTTCCTACCTGACCCCAAAATGCATCCCCTTTCCAGTCATCTCTTTCAGTACTCTCCCCTTCCACCCATCCCCCAATCTGATCATTCAAGTTTCCATCCCACCCACTCCCAGGCCAGCCAGGAGACATCTTCTATTTCCCCTTCCCATGAAGATTCATGTGTCCCTGGTCCTGGATCCTCCTTTTAACCTAGGCTCTCTGGGTCTGTGGATCATCCATTTATGAGTGAGTACATAACATGCTTGTCTTTCTGCGTCTAGGTTACTGTACTCACAATGGCTTTTTCTAGTTCCATTCATTTGCCTGTAAATTTCATGATGCCATTGTTTTTGACAGCTGAATAAATACTCCACTGTAAAAATGTACCACATTTTTCTTTGTGTGTTCTTCATTGAGGGATGGCATCTAGGTGGTATCCAAGTTCTTGCTATTATGAATAAAGCTGCTATGAACATAGCTGAACAATTGTCCTTGTGGTATGATTTAGCATCTTTAGGTATAAGTGGTATAACAAAGTCTTGAAGTAGATTGACTTCCAGTTTTCTGAGAAACTGCCATACTGGTTTTCAAAGTGGTTGTATAAGTTTGCACTCCCATCAGAAATGGAGGAGTGTTTCCCTTGTTCCACATCCTTTCCTGCCTGAGCTGCTATTTTGGGTTTTGATCTTAGTCATTCTGATAGGTAAGGTGGTATCTCAGGGTCTTTTTTATATGGATTTCTCTGATGGCTTAGAATATTGAATGTATTTTTAAGTGTTTCTCTGCCATTGACATTCTTTTGTGTCACTGGTGCCAGAGACATCGACCAGGCGAGAAGTCTGCAGATTAAGAAGGACACAACTTGGGTCATTTGGTAGAAGCGAATGACATTGGTTTATTGCAGCCAGCAGCTTATATACAAGAGGAGATGGAAAAATATCACCTTCTAGCAGAACATACTCCCACACCCTATCATAAACAAGGAAACCACAACCCCTGCCCATGACCAATGAAGGAAGAAGGGGATGGTGGCAAGGCATTCAATAACAAGAAAGGTTCATAACAGGATGTTAGTAGATGAGGCTTAGAAAAACAGGAGGTGCCTGTGGTTATGCTGGAAAACAACTCACAGAGACCCCATGGGGGCTGGGTCCCAACACTTTTGTTGGGAATTCCCTGTTTAGGTCTGAACCCCACTTTTAAACTGGATTATTATTATTATTTTTTAAACAAGCTTCTTGAGTTCTTTATATATTTTGGAGTTCAGCCCTCTGTTATATGTGGGGTTGGTGAAGGTATTTTCCCATTCTGTAGGCTGCCATTTTGCCCCATTGACAGTGTCATTTACCTACAGAAGCCTTTCAGTTTCATGCTGTCCCATTTATTAGTGTCTGTGCTACTGGTGTTCGATTCAGGAAGTTGTCTCCTGACAATTCAAGGGTATTTCATATTTCCTATCTTCTTTTCTCTCTTCTCTCAGGTTCAGTGTAACTTCTATTTTGATATCAATGTATGCTGTTTTAGTATATACTTTTTATTAAGAACAAATCCAATGAAGTGTATGGTCAACTGAATTCTTTTATTTCCAACAAAAAATCCTGCTCTTTTAGTTCTCAAAATAATTAAGTATATTGAACATTTCTGTCAAGTACAATACATCTTTTTTAATTTCTACAGCAAAAGAAATGAATTACAATGTCATAAAATATTCTATAGCAAATATAAAAATTCAGAATTGGACAGTATTTTTGGTGAAAAAAAGATACATCTTTTAAAGTCAGGTTTAAACACACACACATATAAACTTAGAACACATTTTCTAATAAAATGTTTTATTTGATAAAGTACTCTCATTATTCCAATCTAATACATTTGGATCAGATACATCGATTCATTCATTGAAATTGAGCTCTTCATTAGATGAAGTTTAAATATCAATCACCTTATGAATATTTAAATACAAGAAATGTCAAATGAAAGGGTTGCTCATCTATTTACTTTTAAGAGTTCTTCAGAAATATCAGCTAAAATGAGATCATGCATGGTGATGGTTTAAAAACTTTTAAAAGGCTACTCTTTGCATGGTAATATTCCAAAATAATCATAAGGGAATATTCAAATATAGAACAGCCTTTGCATTTATTGTAAGAAATTTTTTTGTATCAGAAAAATGTGTTATGCTTAATTTCAACAGCATTTTCCATTTTACTTGATTTTAAATAATGAGCTTAATTCTAAATTGATATACTGAAATGGAAAATAAAACTATATGAGTAAATTTTGTGTGATTTAATAAGTAATAATATGGAGGTTATTCTGTATCTCATTGATTAATATTTTGAAAAACCCAAGAGACACATTTATTATTTTTTTCTCATTTGATTTTTTTCAGACTAATTTTTAATATTTTCAGTGTACTGTACTTTGCATTATATCTACAAACTAAGTAATATTCACAGATGAACAATTTATCTATATGGAAAACATTTATTTGATAGATAATTTTTTGGAGAAACTCAGCAGAATCCTCCAGAATAAAATTTTTTTCTATTATGTTTATGTTAATTCAGGGAGGGAGGCTGAAATGTTGACTAGTGGGTATTGAGTTTCAGATAGGAAGGACTCTGATATTCCCATATTTTGGATGGTTAGGTGACTATAGAAAACAACAATATACTGCTAATTTTAGAAAACCTAGAAGAGATTGTGTATAACTTGAGAAGATTGTTAGCTTTGACCTGACTTGGGCATCACTGAGCACATACATACATTAAGGTGTCATGGGTTCTCTAATTAATATCTACGTCTTTTTTATACTAAAATCAATTCACTATTGAGGCATGATAGTGCATATTTCAGATTCCATCATTTGGGAGGCTAAGAAAAGAGGATCAGGAGTTCAAAGCCAGTGTGGGTTTCATGGAAAGACGAGCATGTGCTACAGGACATCATGTTTTAAAATCAAACAAACAAGCCATACTGCAAAATACAAAACAAGCATTTTTACTCAAAAACATAAATTAAAATTAATTTAACTAAAGAAGAAAAACATCTATTCTGGATGTTTGATTTAAAATTTTTATTCTTCAAATCTTTGTGAATCATTAGAATGCAATTAATTCTAATAAGAAATAATTCCTCTCTGATACGAAATTATTTAATTCACAAACACATTATGTATCTCTGGAGTTTAGTAACATCAATATTCCCTAAGTAATTTATACTAAGTTCCTTCTATTATCTTAGCACAAGGAAAGGGATAGATACATACAATAGGATGAAGAAAGTCATGTTATAAAGAGTCTATTGAATCCTCCCCACCCTGCTTCGTCAGTTTAAGGAAACTTACTTTAACATGGAAAGAAACAATCTGCCCTAACTGTCAGAAATATTTGCAGTCATATTTCTTTTCCAATAACTGCTTGATTTTTATGGAAGGAGAGAATAGTGACATCTTCGGTCATGTGACTCCCCTGGGACATCTTAGTCTCTCCAATAAAGACATTTCCTGCATTTGTCCACACTGTTCTTTTTCCACCTGATCAGTTTTGGCTCAGTTCATCTAATTGCCTCATCCTTTTGGTTTTTTTAACATTGAATTTAATCTCCTTGACACTTACAGACACTCTGACTTATTTCAGCCTTACATTTGAGAAAGAATATTAATGTCTCCTGCCTTGGTTGCTTTCTCTATACACCTCTTTTATAAATGACAATCATCCTCCACCTGTCTCCATACTTCAGTTGCCATTTTATCTGTGATTAGTCTGTACAGAATTTTTGACATTGAGATAGTCATAATAAATATTTTTCTATATTAGAATGTCTTTCCTTTCCTTACATAATTTTTTATAGAACTTATCAAACTCCTGAAGTTTGAATTTCTTGACTTGGTTTTATTTTACTTTTTTCCCTTTAAATAAATAAATAATAAAGCATGCTATCCAATGTATAATTTTCCTGCAATTGGCAGATGTTAGAATATGGTAATATTCATTTTCTTCAAAAATAATACAGCATTTTACAGGAAATCAAAAGACATGATGAAATCTTGTCCAACCTTATCTTAGGCTCTCGGTAACTTTTCATATTTAATGTTCCCTCTCTTTAATTTTCATTGAAAATTCATACAGTATAATCTAGTACCTGTTTCCTCTCTTCTATCTCCTCCCCACCTTTCCACTCATCCAGTTGCAAGCCTTCTTTCTCTCTTTAGAAAGCAACAGACAAATAAAAAGTAAACAAACCAGAATTTTAAAAAAGGAAAAAAAAGAGAAATTATACCCATACATTCATACACAAAGACAAGATTGGAAACAATTATGTACAAAGAAAAGACCAGTGCAATAAAAAATGCCCAAATAAAGCAGTATGAGACAAAAAAAATCTACAAAAAAGCAATATGAGACCAAAAAAAAATCTATGAAAACCCCCAACACCATTGTGTACATTTTTTCTTGGCCACAGACTACTGAATATAGGACCTTAAGTCTCTATTGGAGAAAATTGATTTTTCCTTTTCAAGTGGTCATCAACTGGAGATAACTTCTTGGTTAGGGATCCACTTCCCCATATCAACATTTTAGCCATCTTGCTTTTATACGTTCAGGCCCTTAGCATGCTATAATAGTCTCTCTGTATTGGTAGATACATCAGTCCTGTTATATATGGAAGACACTGTTTCTTTGTGTCATCCATCCATTCTGGGTCTTACAATCTTCCCACCTTCTTTTTCACATAACTCTCTGAGCCCTGAGGGGATTGGTTTGGTGGAGACATCCCACTTAGGACTATGTGTCCCAAAGTCTCTTATTCTTTGCAAATTATCCAGTTGTAGGTATCTGTAGTCTTTCCCATATCCTACAAGAAGACTCTTCTTTAATGATGGTTGAGCAAGAATATTCTGTAACTTTGTCTTCCTTTTATTGAAATTCATTTATTTGCTTTGTTCTAATCATTTTCTATAACTGTTCTTGTTAAGGTCACAATACTATACCCTCTAGGTGTCCTTAAACTTGTGAGCTTCCTACCTCAGCTTTCTAGGTATTGTGATTCCAGATATCAGTTCCCATCCCAAACTATCAATTGCCAATTTTCGTATGCATCTGGTACCTCCACCTGCTTCAGAACATTATACTTGTTATAACATCTAGTCATCAGAACAACAATGAGTGGCATGTGTACTTTCACTTTCTGTTGTGCAAACTGACACACACTGAGCATTCACACACACAAATCTATGAAACTGTTGTCTAACTCTGCTCATGGAAAAGATGCATTCCTCATGATGCCTCATGACATCATTTGTTCTGGCCTTTCTTTTTGAGGACATGGGATTTCAAATACTGTCTTAGGAACACATCTGATCTGTAAAGTAGTTAAAAGTATAACATTCCATGACAGGCTGAAGCAAGTACCCTTCAAATCTCAAGAAGCATGGCATATGATAGCCATTCAATTTTTTTCCTTAATGAATGAAGAAATAAATGAACTGGATTATGAACTAATATGTTAATCAGAGAAGAGCAGAATTTAATTATTTTAAATGTCAAATTTGATTAGAAAGCTATACTTTACATACTTGGATAAGTAATTTCATTACAAGTATTTATGTTATATACCATGTTCTCTTGTCATTTTGCATATGTAACTACATATTAACTTTTAAGAATCTTTGAATTTTTTGGTCAATAGCTTTATTGATGACTTGTGCTTATGTAAAAGATGAACCTTTGAAAGAGCAACATGGTACAGAAAAAAATGTCCATTTTGTAGAGAACAACATAATACATAAGATTGCTTTCTGTAGACATAGGGCTTCACTAAACCAAGGGTAACAGCATAAACTAACACCTGAAAATTTGCATGTTTCATATTTAATTTAAAGTTTTCTGAGCCACCTATTTTAAATACATTTTATTTAAATTAAAACAATTTTATTTTACATACCAATCTCAGTTCCCTCTCCCTCCTGTCTTCCTATGCCTCCCCCAGCCCTCCATCCCACACCCCATCTACTCCCATGAGGGATCATCAAAGTCTGACACATCATTTGGTGCAGGACCTACCCCCCCATGTATCTAGGCTGAGAGAGTGTCCCACCTATTCTACCTATTCTTACTGGTCTATAGTTTTCAGATTTTCTGTAAAGTGAAAAGTGTGAACATTTAGTCCCAAGTTCCAAATATCAAACATTATGTTCTTTCTAACACACACATATTGAGGTGTCAACATTTTTCAGGCTGATTAAGCCCCTTGTCACACAACTAAATAGTAAAACATAGCTTGGTCGTATGACTTGAGTTACTGTACAGTGCATTTGCAGGGAAGTACCTCCAAGGGAAAAACATGTATATTTTTATATGGTGCTAGCTTAATTTGTATTCCTCCAGACTACATTTAAAGTTAAAAGTTTATAGAAATTTAAAGTTTTATGGGTATTGCTTCCTACAGGCTTAAAAGCCCAGTTGACATTTATGAACAAATAAATTGCTCATAGATTGAATACAGTTTTTAAAACACTTACAGGGAGTCTCCAGCTCACATCTGCCAAGCATGAATGACAAGAACATTTTTAGCATTAAATAAAATCTATAGTTTCATGCAATGCAACAAAAAACCAAACAACTGGCATGTGGGATAATTTTAAAGGCAGCACTAAGTACAGTTTTGGCTTGGGTGCTTAATAAAAGAAGATGAGGATGTTGCAATTTTGTAAGATTAAAGAAGTGTTAAATACACAAGTGGAGCCAAAGCTACCCCACTGAAAATATTTTGTCTCAACTTGACAACACTCAGGGTAGTCATTTTTATGCCAAGTATCCAGCCAGACAACTCATTTCCCTCTGAGTTTCAAGAAATGATCAACTGACTTTCTCTACAAGAGGCATTCTTCACAAAGAAGAAAATCTAGCTGGGTGGAAATGCATTGCCTGTGACCACATCATTTGGGAAGTTAATGTAGGAGGATCATGAATTCAAAGCTAGTCTGCACTATAGAATGAGTTCTAGGCAGAATGAGGCCTTGCTTCATATAACTTGAGACAATTGAATTAAGCCCCAGTATTAGATCTGGTATGAATAGTTAAGATGCTTAACTTAAGCTTTGCCTTCCCCACACTTCTGTGTCTACTCTTTATATTGTCCACCACATGTCAGAAATGCTGACAAGTACAGGCACTATCAGGTTTGTACGGATTTGTATTGTTGTAGTAAATTCTCAATCGGCAGGCATGCTTAAAATGAGGGGGAGGGTAAGGTGAGGTTTACAAGTGCACAAAGAATGAGAAAATTATTCTGCTCAGGATTCTAGAATGTGGGGACACTGTGGCTCATTGAAAACACAAGGATATGACCACTTGAAATGGCACTCCAGTGGCAAGAGTTAGGGCTGTGTAATGCACACCAGGGATTCAGGAGAGAAGGAATACCGCTTCAGCAGAAATTAACATTCTAGAAGAAAACTGCAGTTCTCCTTACCTGACATGTCATGTGTTTAGGATGTTGTATTTCACCAATAACAGTTGGTAGAATGACATACATTGTGGTGAATGCAAATGGTTTTCTGCTGAGAATGTAGCAAGCCCAGGAGGCTATGCTGGGAATAACTAAAATCTTAAACTACATCCCTTTGAATGCTATTATTTTTAAAACCAGGCCCTATTATTTGGAACCTTAACTTATTTGTTTCTCTGTATTTGAGACATATGTGCTCTTGACACATGTAAACAAAAAAAAAAAAAACAAAAACAAAACAAAACAGCAAGAAAATACGTGCCAGAAAAGCAAAGGGTAGTGGCATAAATGATTGAGGTGTCTGTAAACGCATCTTCCCAGGGGATCAGTAAGCTATTGAAGTTCAGATAAGCAAGCATATTTCCCTCATTATTTTTACATGCTTCACATACTTGCTGCTTTTCCAAATGCCCATGTGTGTCTTCTATCTTTCCAAGTACTATACTTTCATCAAATACTTTAAGGAATAAAGGAAGAAGACATTGATAGGATAGGGTATTTTAAATGGCATTACTAGCCTAAATATTAAGTGTTGTCCTAAACACTTGGAGAAATTGATCCTGCCCCCATTCAAGGAAAATTTTCTTCTTGGTTTTGAGGCATATTATCAAGGAATATTGGAAATACAATTTCAATGACATTTTGGTTAAATTTTTCTTGGTTGGATTATCCCTGGGGACAATGAGAAACCAGGACATTAAAAATTAGGGTAGGGGATTTCTTATTTATATCAACTATGTTTTACCTCCTATGTCTTATTGCGATCAAATATTTAAATTTGCCAAACTGAAACAAAAAAAACATTCTTTAGTTAATGATATTTAAATTCATGAAATGAGGAAACCAAGCATTATTCTATGTGTTCATTAAAAGTATCTATTCAAATATCTACAACAAAATGGCAAAGTTTGACACTTTTATTTAATTCTTCCTTATGACTTAATGAAACTCTAGTGTGAGGTCTAGAGAAATAGCACAATGGGAGAGTGTTTCCTGGCATGTCTAAGACAGTAGGCTCAATCTCTAGCACTGAGAACAAACTGAAAAAAAAAAAAACCTCTATATATCTGTATCACCTGCATCTACACATCCAAGTTTTAACTGACTTATCCATTGATGGATGCCTAAGTTGATTCCTTAACTTAGCTATTGTTTCCTTCGGATATATAAGTATCTCTGGCAGCATGCTGATTTTTATATATTTTTAGGAAATATGATCAGAAGTGGTATAAATGGATTATATGACTTTACTTTTATTTTTGTGAAGATTCCATAGTGATTTCTATAATGGCTGACCCAATTTAAAACTCTCCTCATCATCTCATCCTCATCATAATTGTTTGTATTCTTAATGACAGCCATTCTGAGTAGCATAAGATAGGCTTCAAAGTAGCTTTGATTATTATTTGCCCAAGGCTAAAGATATTGAACACTACTCCATCTATTCAATGGCTGTGTGCTCTTCTTTTGAAAACTGCCTAGAACTCAGAGAATGTAAAATACAAACATATCCACTTTAAGTCAGGGTTATTATGCCTCAGAGTTTAATGAGATCCTAATCTACAAAGATGTTTGTGACTAAATTGTAAATAACTCAATCTAAGTAAATTGCTATATTGTTTTGGTAAGTAATGGTAAGAACTGATTCAAGTAATCAGTGAAGGATGCTGTACAGGGGAGTAACAGGCCACTGAAATCTAGGCATCAAGATTGCTCTAGAACTGTGGAGTTCCACTACTGAAAACCATTTGAGTAGTTAAAGGTTTAGCTACCTTTAGCTACCATGTGGCTGAGGAGATGGTGAATCAGAATTACATATAAGATGCATATATGTGAATATAATGTAATTACACTGTGTAAAAAGCAATGTGTAATGAAAGTATTCTGAAGCCAAGGTGAAAGAAAGAAAGAAAAAAAAAGAGTAAGAAATTTGTTTCTACCACCAGAGAAGCTAGGAAACAGCGAAGACCCTAAGAGAGACATACATGGTCCTCCAGAGAAAATGAAAGGGACAAGACTTCCTGAGCAAATTGGGAGCATGGGGGTGAGGGAAAGGGAGACAGGAAACAGAGAAAGGGAGAAGAGGGGGAAGAGAACATGAGCAACAAGCAAGACTGAGTCAGGGTAAGAATAGAGGAGAGCAAGAGAAGAGATTCCTTAATAGAGGGAGATCCACAAGGATGACACCAACTAACAATCCAAGCAATAGTGGAGAGGCTACCTTAAATGCCCTAATCTGAAAATGAGATTGATGACTAATTTATATGCCATCCTAGAGCCATCATCCAGAAGCTGATGGAAGTAGAAGCAGACACCCACAGCTAAACACTAAAATAAACTGGAATCCAGTTTAGAGGGAGGAGTTTTGATGAGCAAAGAGGTCAAGACCATTCTGTTGAAACCCACAGAAACAGCTGACCTGAACATGGGGGAGTTCCCCAGACTGATAGCTGGGAAACCAGCATGGAACTGATCCAACCCCATGAATGTGGATGTCAGTGAGGAGGCCTCAGAAATCTATGGGGCCTCTTGTAGTAGATCAGTACTTATCCATAGCATAGAAATGGACTTTGGGAGCCCATTCACATAGTGGGATACTCCCTGAGCCCAGACACATGGGGGAGGGCCTAGGCTGTATCCCAAAGGATATGATAGACTCTGAAGAACCACATGGAAGGCCTCACCCCTCCCTGGGGAGCAGAAAGGGTGTGGGATAGGTAGGGTGTTAGTGGTGGGCAGGAGAGGAGGGGAGGGAGAGAGAACCGGGATTGTTTCTAATTTAAATAAAAATGGGGAAAAACAAAAACAAATAAAAACAAAAACAAAAAAGAAATTTGTTTCTAATATAAAAAATATAGGAAAGTAGAGGTTATTTTAATTATTTGAATTCATGTACTGGCCTAAAATATGTGTACATATAATTAAATATGGTATGTATAAATATAGTACATAAAGTATAATATGTGTACACCTTTAAAATGCTCATATTTAGAATTCATGCTTATTGTATTCTCATTAATATCATGTAAGTTATTAATATTACATTTGTTTCTCTGGTGTCATATTAGTTTGCTTTGTTAGACTTGTTTTTTTTGTGTGTGTGCCTGTGTGCATATACAAGACACAGGTAAATGACAAATGATTTCTTCAATCCTTTTCATCATATATTTTGAGATGGTCTCTCATTGAATCTGAAGCTAGCGCATTTGGGCCAGCAAGCTCCAGGGATACTCCTGTTTGTCTTTCTCCATTGCTGGGATTACAGGTATGCCATGCTACCTAGATTTCTATGTGATGTCTAGAGGATCAACTTAGGTCTCATGGCTTCATGGCTAAGCCATCTCTCCAGCCTAATTTGCCAGATTTTGAAGAATTTATTGGTGAGAATAAAAATCATAAATACATAATACATTTCTTTTAAACATGGTGCTTCTGAGCTGTCTAATTTGCCATTAATTTGAAAAATGTTTATCAAAGATAATACTCCAAGCAGTTCTTCATTAATAATATAAATATTAAACCAGTTTGTGTTTTTATTGTGTCTGTTTATCTAGCTGGTAAATTTGGGTATGGCGTTTTCAATTTTTAATCAAAACCTGGACAAACTCATTGCTCCAATTCCTTTTTATTTGAAATATGCTCTTTTTTTTCAGCAAAACATTTAAAAGAGATATGGTAAATTAGTTCTCATTTGCCTTGTAGCTGTTCTATTATTAATTATGATGACCAGGAAAAGCCTATTAATTTACCTACCTAGCTTCCTAGAACCATTTGTCCTCTGATAAACTGTCAATTATCTCAATTATGTAAGCTACAATGTGTTTTTTTTAGTAAAAGATCACCTTAAGCTAAATCATCACAACTGAAGGAACATGTTTCATACACATTATAATATTTAATATTTACATACTTTAAGTATATATAAAAAATCACATATATATACATCAGGCTCATTATGTAAATACATATAGATATGGAAAAGGTTAAATAATCCACAGCTTCCAATTTTAAATCAATTTGAGAAGAAAAAGATTCTAAATGAGATGAAGAGACTCTTCCTAATCCTGAGAAGAATTTACACACTGCTGTCTTTGAATACTTTCTGCTGTCTATGGCCATACCACGCTGAACGCACCCGATCTCATCTGAATACTTTCTGCTATAACCTAGAGTTGATGCTTTGGAGTTTGGTCCTTATTTTCCTTCACTAATGCCTCTTATTTACTAGCTTATTGGTTTTCCTTAATTGTCTGTGTCAACACAGTGAGGATGACTAAAATGATACATCATATTTTTCTTTCCTTTGTCTCCCCTTCACTTTATTTATTTATTTATTTATTTATCTATTTATTTTATTTTATTTTATTAGTTCTCGTTAGGGAACAAGCTTATTTCAAGTCCCTTCTCCCTCTCCCTCTCCCTCCCCTCACCCCCATCCTCCTCCCCCACCCAGCCCCAGCTCACCCCCACCCCATCCACCCACCACTCCCCAGGCAGGGCAGGGCCCTCCACAGGGGCTCTGCAAAGTCTACCACATCATCCTGGGCTGGGCCTAGGCCCTTCCCCATGTGTCCAGGGCAAGAGTGCATCCCTTCATGTGGGATGGGCTCTCAAAGTCCCTTCTTACACCAGGGAAAAATATTAATCCACCACCAGAGGTCCCCTAGAGTGCAGAGGCCTCCTCATTGACATCCATGTTCAGGGGTCTGGATCAGTCCTGTACTGGCTTCCCAGACAGCATCTGGGGTGGATGTGTTTCCCCGTGTTCAGGCCAGCTGTTCCTGTGGGTTTCACCAGCCTGGTACCGACCCCTTCGCTCTTCATTCCTCCCTCTCTTTAACTAAGTTCCAGAGTTCAGCTCAGTGTATATCTGTGGATGCCTGCCTCTGCTTCTATCAGCTACTGGATGAGGGCTCTCGGGTGGCATAAAAAAGTGGTCATCAATCTCATTTTAGGGGAAGGACATTTAGGTTATCCTCTTCACCATTGCCTGTATTGTCCGTTCTTGTCATCCTTGTAGGTCTCTGGAAATCTCCCTAGTGCCAGATCTCTCCTTGGACCTAAAATGGCTCCTTCTAATATGGTATCTCTCATCCTGCTCGTTTTTTAACTGGAGTTCACAGCACTAGAAATGTATTTCTTGCTATAGAGAAGACCACAAGTCTAACCAAGGAATGATTGGTTACCACTGTTATAATTTTGCCTCTATTACATATACAATTGTATATACATCTTGGATGGAAGGTTGAAGTTATAGTTAGTATTGTGTACAATGAGTTAAGGCCATTCCCCTTTCTCACCCAGCATCTTATATGACCATGAAGTTCAGTTGAGAGAAATGACGCTTTTATCTTAATTCTAGGTTGATTTCTCTCTATCCTGTTGTCAAGTTGTTCTGATGGATAACCAAAAAGAATGACAAGAATCTGCTTTGTGCAACTTTTTCGGGGGGATGGGCCTCCATAGACAACAAAGGTTGTATCTAAACCTGGCACTGGCAATGTTTTGCTTAATGCCTCATGACTCCTAGTAGGAGCATTATCTAACATGGCAGGGTATTCATATTCCTCTGTTCTAGTAGTCAGCTTCTGTTAATTAACCAACCAGTAGCTTGTTTTAGACTCTTGGCTTCTGCAAATATTCTAGGTTAAATACACTACACTAGAAGTCTATAGCTAGGATCCACACATAAGGGAGAGCATTTGATATTTGGTTTATTGGGTTTGGGTTACTTCACTACACATTGTTTCTAGTTTCATCCCTGTACCCGCAAATTTCATTTTCTTACAGTTGAATAAAATCCTATTGTATATGTCTACTACATTCTAGTCACCCATCCATCAGCTGATGGACATCCAATCTTATTCTATTTTATAACAATTATGAATAGTGAAGAATGGACATGGATATGCAAATGTAGCTAAAGCAGATTATACAAGAAATTTCTTGATTGTAAAGAAAA
Organism: Cricetulus griseus; assembly: GCF_003668045.3. Lineage (NCBI taxonomy): Eukaryota > Metazoa > Chordata > Mammalia > Rodentia > Cricetidae > Cricetulus > Cricetulus griseus. Next base: position 125,396,912 of record NW_023276807.1, on the reverse strand, counting down.
ATACATTTTTTTTCGTTTAGGTAGGCTGCATATCACAAAAATGGGACTGTGAAACAGTGTAGAGTTAATGGCTGGGGGATAAAAATATTTTGGTGAGTATGTTTAAAATTTGTTGGTGATATAAGAAAGTAATTAAGAATAAGTACAATGAATGCTTAGTACACACAGTTCTCCTTTATATACCACTGTTTTTCTCTCTTGTGCTGCTCACCTTTCATGTTTACTTTGCTTGTCTTTTATTTGTCTTTTCCACTAAATTGTAAGCTTTGACAGCACAGATTTGAGGATCACAAGTATAAAAACAAATCAAGAACAGTAGCAATCTTCTACAGAGAGGTTTCACGAATAGATAATAGAGAGGACAAAGATGAAATCAGTAAAATGAGAGTGTAGAGGAGGGAAAGGTCACATATATCAAAGCAAACAAAAGCCATAGAGCCTCTTGCTAAAGGAATTGAAGAAGAGATATCAAGACACTGAAGGGTTGACACTATGATGTAGTTTAGTAGCAGTTGTATATATGATCCATAATATGTTTTCTACTGCAACTATAGATTTAGGAATGGTTAATATTTTTATAGTAACCACTGTATTATAGATGCCATTTTCTAGTGAACACTTTTACAGAAAGTGAATTCAAAGACTAGAAACCTGGAATGATTGATGACAAATAGGTAACTGAGAGTTGGAGAATGAAAAGGTAGAATATCCACCAAGTAGAATGAAGATAGCTAAAAGGAAAGGAATACCAAAAAAGAGTAAAATCACCAAGTATGAAATGCTGCAGGAAGTTGCACGGGAAAATGTGCTCTTAGTGTTTATCAGTTAAGGGTAAGCAGTGAGCAATGATGCACAAGGCAGTGAACTTTCCACAGTGGCAGAGATCCAAGTCAAGTACAGAAGGCTAAGGAATACCTGGTACCTGGGGGGATGAGCAAGTGAGTGTGAATACTCCTCAGAATTCATCTGAAAGTAGAATACTTCCAACTTTACTAATTTTCTTGTGAATGGCAAATAAATTTGTCAAAATATCAATTCACTCTAATGCATTTTGCTTTTAATGAGAGTTTCATAAAGGGTAAAATCTTGATTTAGAAAACAAAACATGTCATCTACACACAATTGTCCAGACATAGCTATATCATACTAACCAAAGTCCTCTGCCCTTTCTTGCTCATTTGTAAAGCAGTTCTTGGCTCTTCCCTGAGCCTACTGCAGATACACAAAGTAGCTTAATGTACACACATAGCTTTGATTTAGCAGGAAGTCAACAGGTGCCCAGCAAAGCTTTGGAAAAGCTTTTGCTTTTTTGGCTTTTAAGCCTTGTCTGTGTAGCATGACCAAGTTGGTACTGAATTGCTTGATTTATTTTTCATTTTTTTCCTTGGATGTATTAATAGAACAATCAATCAGATCTTGGCAGGGATCAGAATTGTCCATTAAAGGAGGCCAATACAATGAATCATGCATAGATTTGCTTTCTCCCTCCTTCTGATAAACAAATAGACCTGACCTTGGTGGTGCAAATGTTTCTTGCAGTTGAACTGCATAGGTTTTCATAATACATGCAATGTCTACATTTCAAAAACATTTGAGGTGAGTCTTTCTGCTTTATAATCCTTCTGAAAAATTATACAAAACTTATCAAATATGTAGTGTAAATATACTTAAGGAAGTGGTTCTGTGCACCAGGTGCTCCAGACATTTATTTAAGTTGATAATTATATAGGCAGAAGTTGGAGTAAGAGATGACCAGGAATGTTGGGTTTGCTGCAGTTTTTGCAAGATCATGCCTGTTTTTAACATACCATTTTAAAATCCTTAGCACTGCTGTAGATTACAATTGGAGTAAATGATTCACTTATTAAGAAGGTCAAGGGAATACAATGGTGGGCAACAAAACCATCAGACTTACTTATTATTTTATTTGAGCACTTAGGAAGTGGAGTTTTGTTTTTGGGTACAAATGTACCTGAGAATATGCCAAGTGAATCATGGCAAAACAAAGCCACCCTGAAGAGAAATCACATATCCTTTCCAAGGCAGCCTGGCTTCCCAAGTATATGTGAATCACAGTTTTATAAAAAAAAATCTATGCACAGGCTTCTATGATCATTAGCGATTAAGAAATTTTGTATTGTCTTACTCCCTTACTCTAGTGAAAAACCTACCATAAGGAAGCAATGGATGGGGGATTCTGCCATTCTATTCACTTTGGTACAACTGTGTAGTATTTTTGAAGCAGTTTCACTGTGCACTGATCCCACTGCAGCTTGAGCTGCAATATATACTTCTCAACTGAGACTCATGAGACAGAAAATTCACACAGCTAGTTAAAAGAAGAAACTTTATGCCCACACACAGCCAGTAAAAGACAGTAGTTGCCAAGGACTCATGGCGAGCCAGTACCCCAAGGCTGAGGCAAGTTGCCCAGTGTGACTGGAATCTCATGTGTGCACGCTCCATTTGCACTGATGCTCAGAGATCCCAGACAGCTGTCTACCTTGGGTTTTATACCTGGGAGGAAACCATGGGAGGTAGCATGCCAGACTTAAGTGTTCCAGGACATTATGCTTTAGGACTGGCAGACTCAGAGCCTGTGGTGACCTAGCAGGCTCTGTTTATCTCAGAATGCTTCATTCTCAGCATGTCCTCTAGTTATTCTTGGGGACTGTAGGAATGAAATAGAGGATGCCAGTGCAAAGCTCCAGCCCTTACCACAAAGCACTGGAATTCTGGAGCCAGATATGAGTGATCATGGCCTGGGGACACAGATGTAGGTTATCCCTATTCCATGTTCTAATGTGGTGGCTGCTTGTTTTTCATAGAAACAAAACAAAGAAACTCATAAATCAAGGTACTTAAAAATACATTGGTGGAAACATCAGGAAGCAGGTTACAGTAAAGCATGGAAAGCTCTTCTGTAGGCTTCAGGCATTATTTGATGACATACTCCTCTCCAACCATATGGAATCAGGTAAGGACCTCAAGTTGTTAGACTTCAAAGAACTTGATGGGTCTCAGGCCCATCATAGAAATACTAAGCAGAGAATCAGCCTTGTAGAATGTATAATAGTGGGATGCATGTTTCCTGCAGCTCCAGGAACTTTTATTTTCAGGAAGTGGATCTATTCATAGTCACCCAGAAAAATTGTCCTATGATACTGTCCATTGGTTGTTACCTCTAAAAGGGATAGTGCTTTGTGTGGACCAGGGAGGGTATCTGGGGGGCAGATTTCAGATGACTATATAACTTGCCAAGGTATGTTTAATTATTTTATTATTTCATCCAGAGATAAGCACATGAGCTGTTGTGACTAGGGAATGAGATGAACCCTAGACACTTTGCTCAGTAAGAGTGTTCAAAGGCAAGTCTGGACAGAATCTGCACTTCATTGTTGCCTACACTTAGATACACAATGTGTTACTCTGTGTCATACTTTCTTTGCTTGGTTGTTGTGTTTTCCTAGTTTACTTGGGTGTTGTTACTAGGTTTTAAATGAAGCCTTGTATGCAAAGCCCTTAGACAGTGATGACCATGTAGTAAGTACTCATTAGCTGTTTGCTAGTGGCTTGTTATTTGGCAAGTTTGAATCTACACTGTGGATTTGTTCCACCTTGTAGAACTCTTCATAAATGTAAAGACCTGCAGCAACAACACAGGAATCTTTCAATTAAGGATTTCTATTTAATATCTGAAGATTACAATCTAGCTATTGTTTAAAGCACATAATTGTAGCTTTGTCTTCTGGCAATAGCATTTTGTCCTCGTTTGATTAAATCTAGAGTTCATGATTTTCAATTGTTGGGTTGGCTGATTTCATCTTAAGATTTAATGCCAAAACAATTGCTTCTTTTTGCATTTATGATTAGCTATGGCTTGCATCAATTTATTTTGAAATGTAATTATTAAAGCAAAGAACAATGTGAAGGCTGTATCAAAGCAGAATTAGGGAAGGAAGATTTTGTTTGTAGCTGGTTTTCTGATTATCTGTGACCGGATTGTTTTCACAGGTACGTTGACCCCAACCATTCCAAAAATCACATGGAGAAGATCAGGATTTTCACTTCATAGAAAAGTTATGGGTGTTTAGTATTGAATAAGGCTGGTGTAGATGCTAGTCAGGGAATCCTCACTCACAAGAACTTTCTGTGTTTCCTAACCTGGCAAGTAACAGTAGAAGCAAGTTCAGAAAGCAGTTCTACTCAGGTGTCTGGAAGAAAGGATGTTTTCTGTCTCATATGCAAGAGAGAGACAAACAAAAGACATTTTATAAGAAATTGCAAAAGAAATTATTAATGACTGAGTAAAGAAACTCTCCCAATTGTTTACAGTATTTGTCATATTCACGACTCTAATAATGTTAAGTAAATGCCTGAAAAATAGAAGTTGCCTTTTTTGTGTCTTCTAAGGGAGAACCAATGAAGGAGTATTCCATTTTGCTTAGAGGTAAAATGTCCTTTCTTATTGGGCTTTTGGTCCAGTGTGTTTGAGTCTGTGACCCAGGGTGACAGAGGTCAGTTGATTGGGTATTCAGTGTCCAGCTTTCCTCAAAGCTAGAGTCTGGAATCTGACCTTGCACCTTTGTCCTGAATCTTGATGTAAGAGCTCACAAACACTCCTGTTTATAATGTTTTCCTTTCATCATTAATTGAGAAATCTATTGAAAAATCATTGAATGTGTTCTGGAACATAATAAACATTCATTGAATATTAATTATTATAGACATTAAAATTTGGGACAAAATACACACTGTGATTATATTTTCCAAGTGTTGCTCTAAAATGTCAATGTTTTCCAAATGAATCAATTTAATGTTCAACAAAGAATATACATAAAATAATGAATAATTTGCATTGCAGTTCTATACAGCAGTCTTCCCTTGACCCATATATATATTTAAGTGTATTTATCTATATGTACTAGCATAATACATTGATGATACAAAAGGGCTTGTGTGCAAAGAGCAGTACTGGCAAGAGAAAGGACTCTTGTAAAGGTTAGTTCTTTCTAGCAATCTTGGTCTAACAGTTTGTCAAACATCTACTGAAGAAGGAAATTGTTGATGAAGAAGGAGAACCAGTAAAATCATGTGCGTACAGTCATGGGAGAAGCAACATCAGAACAGACTGAATATTATTGTCTCAGTTAGGGTTTGCTTCTCAGTCAAATTGATGCACAAAACAACCAGTAAAGTAGTGAAATCATTGTCTAAAGAAGAAGTTGATCAGTAATAAAACTAGGGAGTTTCAATTGGAGGCAGCAAAGGTAAATTCGTAATTCTCCATCCTATAAATCACCCCAGCAATTCAGGGCAGTTAAGCCTTCATTGCTCTCATTGACTTTGTCTTCTTGGTAAGGAGACAAGGTTATCATCAATCAGAAGAAGGTCTTCCTTCTTATGTCTTATGGCCAGACAAATAACTCTTTGTACTCACATCATCAAGATAGAGAGATGTTTAGAGCTGTTTTTTACATCTGTATAATCATTCCAGCAAAACAGAGATAGCGTGGTTGTAATTTAAAAACTTCAGAGAAGCAATATAACTAGATATTGGGTGTATTTGTATGTGAAAAAGAAGAAATGAAATTAGAGATTATATTTGGAAGATAGTAATGCCATTAATTAGTGAAGATCGAGTGGATTTTGAAGTCTGGTCAGATGCATCCAGATTCAAAAAGGTAAATGATAAGATAAGCTACAACTTACTTCAGCTCTAGCAATGGTATGGAGGAGGGTATGCCTGGGAAGTGGTGGAATATTTAGAGAGCATCATGAATTTGCAAGACAGGTGACAGCTAGCAGAAAGCTCTCTATTTCTGGTTTTATTACTTTTGTAGGGACAAGAGATTTTATTTTTTCTTGTCATGTGTAAATCATTCATAGACATCCACACAATTCCATCATACTCATCAATTCCCTATACTACACTTATTTATTATACTTCCACATCAATTTCTTTCTCTGTTCCTAAACCTTTAGTAGTCTATAGAAAGCTTATTTTCAAGCGCATTTTATTGGAGAAAAAACTTTCTCACTGTAATGAGTTTATTTAGAAATATATTTTTACGTAGTTTACAAAATCTTATGTAGGTGTTTGAACAGATTATTTAAAAAAATCATGAATTCTCCCTTCACAGTTTACACTGTAAAATTATAATATGCTTGTATGAAACACCTGGTCACTAAAAAATGTTCTGGAGTGAATAGTACTTGGAGATTTTACTTAAAATTATTTATGGAGAACTTGGATCACACATGATGCATTCAACATAGCTGGGTCTCAATACTTCCTGTGTAACTGTTGAACATTGTGAAGAAGGGTTGATTCATGTCTGAAAGAGATGAAGGAAGGGAGTAAGGAAAGAAGGAAAAGGGGAACATGTATGGAGGAAAGAGGAAGGAGGAGGGAACAGAAGGAAGGAAGATTACATCATTAATTTTTTGTATAATAAGAAGGTAGTAGCTATGCCAGTGACTATAATTACCGAGTATCCAGTATGCATAATAGTAGGCATGAGTACATAGATTATTGCTTCACTTATACATACTTGTTTCTCTTTTTCTTTCCAAACTCAAATATCCTCTTTGTATCTCGGTCATCCCTCTGTCTAGGGCCCTTGATGACCTTCCATTATTCACTGTAAGAGATGAAGTTCTTTTACAGACCTGTGGCACTCCTAGTATTGCCCCAACTTCAACTGCTGCCTCATTTTTCCTTAAGATGGGTCCACTTTACAGTCATTGTACTCCTTGCTCCTGCTAAACTACATCACATGGTTCTAGAGCAGGCCATTCACATGGACCATTTCCTCTTCCTGAAAGGTCTGTCCTGATTTTGAGATGCCTTTTTCTTCTCCTTTGTCAGCATTGACTTGCATGGTCTCTTCAATGGGAGCTGCCTGATTAAAGCATACTCCACTGACACCTCTGCCTGCCCTGTTTCTGCTGCTCAGGCTTTCCATCTTACATGGTGACTGTACTAATATACTTTGTCTTTATTATGCTTCCTGTTTGGTATATATCACCCAGCACTAGCAGTGCATGAACAAGAGTTTAGACAAGTGTTTTCATGCTCCTATCCACAATGCCTGGCAAGCTACATTGCTTAGAAAATGCTCAATAACTATTTCTGAGTTGAGTTACTAGGTATGTCAATGTGCCTATCTAAATTTTGGGGTTATTCTAAAGATACTGATAGATTTGTCAATGAACTTTTTATGAAGGTGTCCCACAAATTTCTTGACTGTAGAATGTATTTTGCATTTAATTTCTATATTTCCTGAAAATTAGAAATGTATCATTTTAAGTTACCATATTATTTTCCTCAAATTGAAGCATCCCAGTTATCAAACACCATTTTTTCTACATTTATATCTACTTACTGTATTTCCAAGCCATGTCTAATTTTTCCACTTTTAGTTTCTGATTTATGAGTAACTTTCCCCTTCATTATAATGAATTCCATCTACTAAAATATAAGCCATGTCAGATCAGTCACCCTTTTCTATTGATTTACTCTTTATCTCTAGACTAAAGTACCAAGTACTTATCGGAGAACTCAATGCCTTCTGAAATCTGTTTCTTCTCTACATCTGAAGCCTCTCTTTTTGGTTTCATACAATAAGCAGGCCCTGGAAACTCCAGTCACACAGGCATAATTTATTTTGCCTAAATAAACTGGGGATTTTATTTCTTTTTTTGGGTCTTTGAAATTGCTGTCTTTTTTCTAAAACTAATGCACATCTTCTCTAAATCTCTGACTTATTCACATTCATTAGGATTATATAGGTTATGCTGAGGCATCATACCTTTCTTAACCTTGAAATTCCACACAGACAAACAATGATCCACAATGGTCTACATATCCTAAAAAGTCATCAAAACCCTTATAGGATACAAGTAAGGCCAAACACTTTTAAAATACTCTATCTTTGCTTATATGTTAACTTTTCTGATGTGTGTAATGATGGTCTAACACTGTGGTGGCAGTGGCATCTACTATATTTACCAATGCATTGTGCTAGTTAAGGAAAAAAGAAAAGTTCAAGGTTTTTGTAAAATGGACTTTCTAGACTAGTTAAAACTCATACATTAAAAGTTTGACTCTTGAGTGACACATTGGGTGGAAGGCAGGAAACACTTCCTTTGCATACCAAGGCATTATCATTGTCTTTAAGAAAAGCTGGAACCTACTAGTTTGAGTTTTGAGCTGTATTGGCACATAAGTGATTCAGAAATCACTGTTATTATTTGAATGATGACTGACAGATACACTATTAAAAATTTGGAAAATTTCAATAACAATTGCATGGAATACCAAAACAGTTGCAATTTATTAGCAAAATAAATGTGGGAAGTGATCCTGCCATTTCATGGAAAGCAAGGGCGGGGAGAGAGACATTTTATGATCAGCATTTTAAGCGAGACAATCATGGAAGCCATGTTTCTGGAACAGTGAACTTGACAATCTTGTCCAAAGATGTTGCAGATATGAATGGTGGCGATATGAATAACTGTAATTTATTTTGTTTCTTTTTGTTTTTCGAGACAGGGTTTCTCTGTGTAGCTTTGGAGCCCATCCTGGCACTCACTCTGGAGACTAGGCTGGCCTTGAAGTCTCAGAGATCGGCCTGCCTCTGCCTCCCGAGAGCTGGGATTAAAGGCGTGCACCACCAATGCCTGGGGAAAAATTGTAATTTTTTTCTAAGGAAGGATTTAACTGACCAAATGCTAAAAGTTCTGCTGAATTATATGATCATTGTCTGTTGGTACAAAACTGAGTTATTGTGACATCCACTCAAAGTGGAAGAAGTGTGCCTTCAAAGTGAAAAGTTCAGGAGTCATGACCTTTGGGAGGTGAGATCATAAGTCCTCAAGAATGGCATTCACACCTTTATAGAAGAGGACTAAGGAGTCTTCTTTGGCATTTACCCTAAGTAAGAGATGGATCAGGCTCTCATCAGATAACAAATACACTGGAAATTCTTTTTGCCTTTTACTTCCTAAACTTCCTAAATATGGGAAGGAAGTTACATTATTTCTATATTTGTATAAACTAAGATATTTGCATAATCTAAGATAGATTAGAAATTTCAATGCTGAGAGAAAAATTCAATTGTTTTTTCTTACAATAAGTATTTTGCACGAAATATTCCATTTTAATTAAAATACTAAAGAAAAATTTCATAAATGCTATAAATAATAACAGGTTAAGTACATTTAGTGAGGTCCTTAACTGTGATTTAGAACTATAGGTCATTGTGGGATCAACATGTTTAAGAACTGCTGAATATAAGGGAACTCTTAGCCATGCTATACACTCAACTCATTTGAGTATGCTGTTCTAGGAGTTCATTCCATAACTTCAAATAAAGGTGCCTCTTCTAGTTCGTAATTATCTTATTTGCAAACTGAATTCTGTTCATAACAGTGTGGAAACAGATGCAAAGCACAAAGACAGATGTAAAATTCTGTCCACCAGTTCAAACATATTAAAGAAACACAGGAAAAGACAGTAGGAGAGTATGCCACAGAATGTTTGAGTATGTTTCAGTGGGGAGCAGAATATGGACAGGTAGACTGCTTGGTCCTGGAGGATTGCTGATTGACTTTTAGTATCCCTGAAGAAAGCCCTAGATTTGTCACAATGATTTCCCCTAGTTACAAGTAAGTGATTCCAACCTCAGTGAAGTGTTCACACTGGCAGATAATTGGAGAAGCATGCTTGGAGAGCCAAATGAGGTTAGACCATGATGTACTAAAATGGAGAGGTGTAATTTGTAATTGGTGGTGGAAGAGAGAGGATGCAAGAGATGAGAGGATAAATATAGATGAGTGCTTGGAGGAAAAGAAGTAAATTGGTTTTATATACTACCTGGGAATTGGTAACAAGACACTAGATATATCTGTGTAGTTACATATTCATCACTCAATTTCGAGTTTTTATAAGCAATGATTCTTGTTTGTGGGCAGGGCATGAAGTTTGAAATGACAGAAATGTTTGCACTGGTGTTAGTAATTAACAGGATGGTTAAATGACTGTGGCTGAGATGGAAATTAGCAAATGAAGTTGAGGCTTTCTAAATTAACTATTCATTAGCAGCATGAATTTGTAATTGATAGGAGAGGACACAAAGATGAGAAAATAAATGTTGGTGAGAGTAGAGAGAAAAAGGAATAAATAGGTTTTATTTACTGTCTGGAAACTGGGAATAATGTATTAGATATATCTGTGTAGTTACACATTTATTTTCCTGTAGAGATTTTCTCAATTTCCTTTTCCAACCAGTCCTTTTTGTACAAAACATGCTTTTGTATGATGTGTATCTGGATGTCATTACTAATGAATAATATTTTTTCTTAGATAATTTTTATATTTGCCATGGTCCATTTTAGATTGAAAAATATAATTTTCAGTAACATGGTCCACATGCTATAATGAATAAATAATTTTTCTCAGATACATTTTTGTGTTGGACAATAACCCTAGCAATGTGGCAGAGGGACTGAGGCTAGGTGAGTTTGCATATCTAACATGTCTCAAAAAACAAATTGTGTATTTGGGTGAGTATGTTTCCAAAAACATTAGACAATTTCCTAGGTACCCCTTAGGATGCAATGCTTGGCATGCCATCAATGCTCAAGAATATACTAAATTTATGATTATATTGTATGAATATTATTTCAATTTAAAAAGAACTATCCATTTATTCATCTAAAGTTTAGAAATATAGACATCAATGTCACTGGTTATGTCTCTCAGAAACTGTTAGCCAAACTTGCATTTTTCCATTTTGACTCAATAAATTTTAAAGAGAGTGGCATAATATTTAGCATTCTCTACATATGATATAATTCTTTGCTTTATATATTACATAGCTCCATATCATCAGATTATTTCAAAGATCACACTGAACGTCTCCTGAATAACACTATTGGGAAAATGTGATGGTAAAAAAATACTGTGACACAGTTTAAATTTCTATGTATGGCCTAAATTTATGAATAATATCTTAGCAGAGGAAAGAGTCTGTTCTTGCACAGGACCAGGCATTTACCAGATTCTTTTGTAGTGGCTCCTCACATATTAATTATGAAAACATCATGAAAGAGCCATTGCTACCTTAGGTATATGAAATAATGGAAGCCCAGAAGCCTGACTTTCCAAGTTGCACATGCACTGCATGTATGCTGGAGACCACCTGTGGCAGGAAGGCGGGCGTTCTCAACCTTTGTTTTAGGAGCTAAGCATTTCCTACATGACATTTTATATTTTCAAAGTCCTCATGAACATGATGTTAAATTACACAGTGTCATTTTTACATATAAAAGGGGTCTTCTTCTCCTTTGAAAAAAAGATATTAGTGTTTTTGTCAAATAGAGGTTTTAGGAAGAATTCACATTTATTCAGAAAATCTGACATATTTATATAAGTGATAAAAAATCTTTTGTTTTACAATAAAATCTTAGACATAAAGATTTGATAGAAAGAAACAACAATGAAGCACTTTTCTATGTAGATTCAGAAGTTGGAGCTCCCAAAACAAATGCAGAATTATTTGTCTTGGTGATACAATCTGTGTAAATCTCTTGAAAAATAAAAGGCTCTTATTAAAAAACAATCTGCATTTTGTACACTAAGGATTCCAAACTGTGTACACAAAACTGCTCAAATCATGAACACACATACACACACACACACACACACACACACACACACACACACACACACACGCAGACAGACAAATAAATTATCATCATCACCATCTGTTGCTATTTTTGAAATATATAGTGTCCATGGTACTAAATTCAGTGGAGCAACATACACAAAAAATACTTAACAATTGCAGAAAAGCTAAAATGCAATAAAAATTCTGTTTGTGTCATGAGAGACATTACAAGCCTATCTCAGGTGCTGCACAAAACCACCTTCCAAGCACTAAAATTGGCATTGTGTTTTTGCAATTATTTTGTATAAGAAGGGAACTTTGCATGAGATAGTACATAGACATTTGAAGTTCTATCAAATCAGAGCCCACTGAATTTTTGAGAATCCGACTTAACAGTTGCAACCAATTAAACATTCCTATAGAGAGAGTTGACATTTTTTTCTTTAAAAAAGATCAAGCTGCCTCTTTTCCTTATTGTTTTGCTGAGGTAGACTCCAGATTTTAAGCTGGAAGATTTTTTTCCTCTAAAGGGTTGAGAATTGAAATGAAAGCTTGAAGTCAAAATGACAGCCTTTATATATATAAGTATACAGTCAACTTCAGTGACATGGTTGTTTATTTTAAAATAGAATGGAAATGTGCTCTTTCAAAGCCAAATTATTTTGCTAGCATTTAAAAACTAAAATTAAAAGTGACAAAAGAAACAAAATACAGTGGTTCTAATCTTTAATTAGTATACAGAAAAACAGTTTGGAATTAAATATAACAGGCATCCTTATACTTTTTACCTTTTAGATTTTGGAGAAAATACTGGAATATACCTTTTTGAAATGTATAAAGACTTCCAAATATGCCCAGAACCTTGGAAGAAGCAGGGACCAGCTGAATTGCTTTGAAGAAATTAAGACCAATTTAGATGCCTGGAAGAGCCTCACCCAAATGAGCTAAAAAGGACATTGTCCAATCTGATGAGTTTTCTCCAGGTGGTGCAGAGTTCTTCATGTTTCCAGCCTTTTTAGCTCTCATCCATTATAGATAAGGTGGTATTTAGTGATGCATCTTTTTGAGTTATTTTTGTTCCTGTAAGAAGTCCCTCACCCATATTACTTTGGGTAACCCGTATGAAAGCAACTGAATGGCCAAGTTGGACTGTGATGGTATTTATAACTTGCTTTCTTGTTGCTTTCTTATCTGTGGTGAATAGGTGTTTGTTCGTGTCTCCCTAGAACCTAGGCCTAAGGAGAAGTGTTCAGTGGATAAAAGAGCTTGCTCCATAAACATAAGAATTTGAGTTCAAGTCCAATGTACTTACATGTATAAGGCAGGCATGAGAGTTATAAGGAGAAATATTAATGAAGAAACTAAGATATGTACATAGAACACAAACTAGTTATTGTTAAGCAATAGTTTTTAAGTGTGTTCTTTCAATTCTAGTGTAATTTGCACCTTTTTTTCAAATTCCCTATGTATTCCCTAACCATCAGTGACTTAGAGTTTGGATTCTTATTGTTGTTTGTTTTCTTCAGAGACACTCACAGTCAAGGCCATGGCTGGATAGTGATTATCTAAATCTTTCAAGTAAAGAAGAATTTATCTTGAACCTCATTCACATGTTGGAAGGTAAGATGGTATCTCTTGAAGTAGTTGTCTGTGTGTCTCAGTTCTTTACAGGTTATTAAATTGAAGCCCAATGTCAGGCCACATCTCTCCATGTTCTATTCATATTTCATATGGAAGTAATTGTTCTGCACAATATCTGAAGTTGAAGGGGAATCCTTTGACTTTCCCAAAGTCCTCCTGAGTCTAGATCAAGAGAGGGGCTTTAGAGATAGATGTATTACAAACCATGTGAGATGCCGGTTACTTTACTTCAGGCAGACTTGTTGCTAAAATAAAGAAATACTTGAAATAAAAAGAAAATATCCTTTTATTTATTTATACAGCATGGGAGAGATCAACATACAGTAGCTTGTTTTATCAGAGCAAGAAATTTAGCAGACTAATCAACAGGATATAAGAATATATAGAGAGACTGGGAAAAGAAGGGAAGGAAGAAGAAAGAGTGAGAGAGGAAGATATTGGGCGCAAGGGAGGTGTCATTGTCTTCCAAAAGTTCATGGTTGACATCTCCTCATTTTTGTCACATTCTATCCACAAGAAAGAAGACAAGACAAGGGGATTGCAACTGCAGATAAATATCACGAAGCAGGGATCATTGGCAGACATATGAGATGCTGCTTAATATGGTATGAGTAACTATTCCAAAACTCATGCTGAAATGAAATTGCTAGTGGGTGGTACTGGGAACTGGGACACTTGAGAAATGTTAACTTAGGAAGGTGCATCATGTAGATGGATCAGTGTTCTTTCTGGGTGTGTGTCCATTACCTTGACAATGAGTTTCTATAGCTTCCTGTTTCTCTCTGGCTTCCTATTTGTGCTCTTTTGATGTGTGCTGTCTTCTGTCTGCTCATGATCCATCAGGAAGACCATCATCAGATGCTGACATCTTTTCTTGGATGCCCCAGCCCCCAGAACTATGAGAGCTCAGATTATTTTCTTTGTAAATTATTCAGTTTGTAGTGTTTGTCATTGCAGCAGAAACTGCATGTAAAACATGATCTTTGTGAATTAATTAGACCATGTGGAAACATAAGCTAATTCATCATATAGTTAGCATTTTACAGTAAAAGCCACTTAAAAATGTTAAAATATTGTGAAGACTTGTCTCTTCTGAGGATATTTGCCTTATCTGTACATCTTACCATACTATACTTTAAAACATTTTCATTTGCCTATTGTGCCTTAGAAGTCATGCTTAGTAAGTCTATTTGAGCCTAACTTTTATCTAACCCTCATGACTTTCCTTACTATGTTGTGCCCAAATTCTGAACCCCCAAATCACCAAGAGGCCCACTTCCATGCAAAAGCAATGAGTCTTTTATTGCAGTTGTTTAAGGAGCTAATCCCATTAGCTCGGGCCTTTCATCCATCCACCCAGAGCAGTAAAGCATAGCACCACTAGCTAACTTCTGATTGGAACCTTGCTAGGAAGCAGGCATCTGACCTCCTAGTAACCAAGGCAAGGTCAGGCAAGCACGTGTTAGACTGTCATGGCTGCCAAAACGGGGAGCTGGTCCCTTCAACTATTCCTGCTTGAAGTGTGTTTTATATAATAAAAACTTGAAAATGTTCTCAGTCCTCAGTAAAAAGGCAAACCTATCAAATGTGAAGAAATTACAATTTCGTCTTTACATTTATATGTGCTAAGATAAACAACGCAGACAATACATAACCTGATCATAACTTTTCAGAGGGAAGAAAAAGTCAACTGGGTGGAAGTTTCTGGGAAACTGTATAAAAGAGTTGACACCAAGACTGAACTGGAGTCAATCTTGTATCTACATGTATCCAAGCCTTCTTGATTTGTAGGGAATTTTCTAGGGCTTATTTTCTGGCAAAAAGAAACACCCTACATTCCAAAGTGCAGATTATATCTATCCCAACCAGCATAAAGTGCATTGATAAATAACATTGTCTATCAAATGTTTCTCCTTAGATTTTTTTTGGGGGGGTATGGAGACTAGTCAAGATGAAGAAAATTTCAGAATCATTTTGATTTCTTTTGGTTTTCTACTCTAGTTTTCCAGTAAGCCTGTTGGCTTCTCACATGTTTCTCTTGTGCTTAGCACAGACAGCATCTGTTTAATGTGACTGCATTCAGTAACTTGGCTGACATAGCCAAATGCCATGTAGACAAAGAACCATGCAAAGTTTGTTTCAGGTTAGAGCAACAGCATGGACAAGGAGCACTGGCCTGCAATGTGATTGGTCCCTGAAAACCATCTTGTCTTTCTCTGTGTAATTAATAGTATGGACAGATGTGTATGTCTGATCTAGTGAGCACGTCTGTGACAAAAACCATGTAGTAAACAGATAATGCTAATTAGACAACACCTGTCTCTGATTAAGATGAATGTGAATATATTCCAACGTAAGTTTGAAAAATAAAAAGCCTCTTATTACTCCATGAAACTAATGACTAAAAGAACATTGTATTGTTGGGACTTGCAATGACAACAGAAGAATTTCCACCTGTTGTACCGTCTGTCCTCTCTGGAACACCACCATTATCAGGAAATGGGACCCACAATAGAGAGAGGATCGGCAAGAACCACCTGTTTTACAAGACTTGGAAGCTGGGATAAAGGAGATGCATATGTGAGTGGAAGTTTCACCCAGATCTCAGTCATTGCACTGTTTACTTTTCACAGGGAAGGGACTGCTTTACACAATATCTGAAAGTGAAAGGGGGATCTCTTGACTTTCCCAAAGTCTTCCTGAGTCAAGACAAACAGAGGACTATGGAGATAGAGGATTTCTAAACTGTGTGAAATGCAAACTATTTTACCCCAGGAAGCAAAACTACAATAAAGCAGCAATAATAAATATTTGAAACACAAAAGAAAAACATTTTCAGTTGTTAATGTAGTCTTTAACAATAACATTTATTGTTATAACCTGAAGGTAGAAGAATTTAGAAAAGGCTATGAAGCCAATAGTGTTTGATGACTGCCTTTTATGATGAGCAAGGTGATGCTACCTTAATAAGCATTTATGCCAATTTTTAATTATTTTCAGCCATATTTCCAAGGCTTTGCTAAGCTAAAGAGAGACTTCTGTATAGTAATGTAATTTTATTGAATAGCAGGGCTCTGAGATGTGCAGAATCACTTTCCAAAGTGAGGACTGAAGTCTTAATGTGATTCTCTTACCATTCCATTTCCGCTAGACTCAGAAGTACTAGGAACGCAGAGTTAACAGTGCTTTTCCCTCTGACTTCATCATTTACTACACAACCTAAATAGAATTTTGAGAAGCGTACATAATAAATGCATTCATACATTGCAGCTGTTTTTTGTCTGTTTTCCAAACACATAATGTGCTAATTTGGAAAAAAATCAACAACAGCTGCAAATACATGTCAACAGCGAGGTCTTCAAGGGAAGGCCTTAATAGGTTTTGTTAATCAGTGGTGAACCAGGTGTGAATAAATAATTAACATGCTTGATAACAGAGCCTGTTGCCACTCCTGCTACAGCTAAAGTTCTGATAGCCTTTCCTTTAAGTTCAAGATTTCCCTGCAATCTTTGCAAATAAAATCACTCAATCACTACCAATGCAAGACAGCAAAGCTGAGCTTTAAAACAAAATATTGAGTGCCAGTCAATATAAGGAAAGAAACCTCTCATATTTTAGAATGCAATTCATTCACACATATGTAAAGATCTCACAACCTATTTTACTGACAAATCAAATTTAAACAAGGACAGCTGCTTGTCAGTCTGGAAGTGATTAAATCAAATGGACTTTATTTAGAATATTCCAGTGTGTTCATTAACACTGTGATTGTTACATACTTCTTTTGAAGATGGAAAATGCTATCATTCAATAGATAGCTAAAATTTGTGGTTATTTTCTTTAACTCTGTACTGTATGTGTCAATAAATCCAATATATTCTAAATACTGACATTGTAAGGGAGTAGGAAATAAGCACATGACAGATTGTTAATGAGTATAAAATATAAATTATAAAATCCTATTTCATAATGTTTGTGGATAATATTATAAAGCAAGACAGAAGAGAAATCCTTCCATAGGAAAGTGGGTTTTGAAATTTGCCCATGTGTCTCAGGCAGTGGTCTCTGGATTGGAAACATGGGGATCATCTGGGAATTTGTGCAAATGTCACACTGTCAGGGCTTACCTCAACCCTAATAAGTGACTAGAAATCAGGGGACTTAAACAGCACTAGGTGATTTGAATGCCTGCCCAAATTTGAGAACTATTTGTCCATGCTAGCCACATCTTTGTATAACAGAACTGTTATAATTGCCAAGAACATGATTTGATGACTAAGTCTCATGTCTAGAGACAGAAGCTGTTTGGCATCCCACACTGTCTTCTGGGAAAACTACCAGATGTTAGTGTTACAACAGAGTTAGACTTGATAAGAAGCACTGGAAAGCATAGGAGTAATTTGCCACCAATTCTTACTCTCTTATGGAATAAAGGAATACTTTATGAAATACTTAAGCTCTAGTCATCTTGTCCCTTTCTCTTGAACCTTGGGGTTTTCTACTTAAACTTCTTTCAGAAGAGGCCATACGCATGGATAGGTGCTCATGGGACAGAAAGTCAGCAGAAGAAGGGGAAAGGGCCATCAAAAGTGACCCAAGGAAGGTGACCCTGTGAATAAAAGCTTCCACTTTTTTGTTTTGTTTTGTATTTTTTTGTTTTTTGAGATAGTGTTTTTCTGTGGCTTTGGAGGCTGTCCTGGAACTAGCTCTTGTAGACCAGGCTGGTCTCGAACTCACAGAGATCCACCTGCCTCTGCTTCCCGAGTGCTGGGATTAAAGACATATGAACTAAATGGCCATATACCTTCCTGTAGTTGGATGTTTTCTGTCCTGTCTGCCAGTTCCTGAATAACCACTCAGAGGATTAATATTGGTTAGAATTGAGTGGCCAACGGCTCAGGTATATTACTGAAGAGCTCTCACAATTAAATTAACCCATTTCTATTATATTTTATCATGAGGCTCACAGCTTGTAACCTCAAATCTTGCCTCTCCGGCAGCTACATGTAGTCTCCCTGACTCTGCCTTCTTTCTTTCTCTATCTCTGTTCGGATTTCCTACCTGGCTCTATTATGCCATGTCATAAACCAAAACAGCTTTATTCATCAACCAATAAAAGCAGCACATATTCACAGCATTCAGAAGGACATTCCACATCGCCTTCCAAACTCCTGTAATGAAGACTTAACCTCCAAAGTGATGATATCTGGAGATGAGGTGGATACATGCTAGCACACTCAGAATTAAACTTGTTCCCATTCTATAGTATAAGAAAAGCTTTAGGTCATGGTTTGGAATGAAAGCACCTCTCAAGACCAGCTGCTAAAAGCTGGCTTGCCAGGTTGTGACTGGATTGGGAAATGAAGGAACTTTTAAAAAGTGGGGCTTTGTGGAAGGTAAATAAGCCATTGCAGATGTTGCTTTAGCAGGCATATTAGGAAGAGGACATTTAAAATTTCAGTGTTGGCCACATATTTTTATCATGGTGTGCTTCTTTGCAAAGGCCTCCAGAGAACAGGACCCCACTAATCATCAATGGGAACCTCTAAAACTATGAGGCAAGAAAAGCCTTTACTTTTCTAGGTGTGTTTTTCAGGTGTTTTATCACAGCAACAGAAATCCACCGTAGCATACAAAGGGGAATTTAAAAAGACTGCTTCCTTTCTAACCTTCTATCTGCTATCGTTTATTTACCTCTTTTCATTTTCAATAGGGAATATGGTTTATTGATGCTTAGGACAAAACCTCATATAAACCAAGGACAAGAGTGTCAGTGATCTTTGCATGGTTTGAGTTGGTGGTTAAGCTTCTAGCAACTCTATTTGATACAAGGTGAAAGACATTTCAGAATACTAACCTAAAGTTATGAGAAGCAGAGCGCTGTGAAGTTATATACCTGTGGTCATACTCTAACAAAATATATTTCTCACAATGAAGTTTCAGAATGATCAAATGTAAAAGACACTTCCTAGTTATTTTTAAAGTGTTCACAATTGGTCAATCTTTTATCAAGGGGTAAAGTATACTGTGTCCTCCTTCATCTCCTTCACAAATAGATTCAATGTATGTACTGGAAATTGAAAACAAGTAAATAGCTTGCAAAAAGTGAGGATATAATTGTGTTGTATTAATTAGAAGTGACAAATGTACTGCAGGTGATAACACGTTCATTATATATCTCACCGTATCTTAACATTATTTCTGAAAATCATTAGATTACAGGAAATACGTACTAGTGTACCCTCAGCTGCATGCATATTAAACAAGCACTAGTTTGTATCTTGTGGAAGAATTAATCCAGAGTTTTATATTTTATGCAGTGATCTCTATGTCATTTTAGCCATCTAGGAATGGTGTAGTTAAACTGGCAATTGCAAAAATGTGGGCTTTCATGCCTGAAAATTCAAGGCAATTCAGGCAGGGTTGGAGTTATCAGAGCCCATTTAAAGGGGTGTAATGGATTTATTAGGATACATTCATGAATGTAAAGGTAACAAGGTAACAACAAGATAAATAGCCACAGTGGTCTTCAGTTCTGCCCAGGAGTGAATAGAACCTGCAGTCTGGTCTCCAATCACCACATAAGAGAGCAAGCCATGTCCCCCCTCTTCCTTTTTAAGAGGTCACATAGGCAGATAAGAAGGTCCTACATTGGGCCAGATAGCCTAAGTTCATGGGCAGAGAGTTACCCACTACACTTTACAAGACATGAACTTGACAATGACTGGGAAAATGTTTAAAGATTAATACAATATCAGTGAAAAAATACATCTGGATTTTTGGAGAGGAGGGAGCTATGGTTCTAGTGGGAAAGAAATAGAAGTTAAAGAAGTTGTAATTCATGAAGACTGAAAAGTTCTACTTAATTATATAAAAGGATGGCAGTGGTTAGGAAGGAAAGACCTATCTTATAGAACATAACACTTTTGTCGTCATTTTTCCCACTGCAAAATAAACTTAATCTCAAGGTTACACAGTTATAAAATAAGGACAATGATAGTATATAACTCTTAGAATTATCTAAATTAAGACAATGACTATTCCTTAGTTATATGAAAAAAGGAATCACTAAATTGTGCATTTACAATAGTAGTGGTATTGTATTATTAATAGAACATTAATAGAATAAAAGCAGTTTATTCAACTAGATACAACAAGTAGGAAAAATCAAATACTCTACTTGGAATTTTAGTGTTTTGTCTATGAGGATTTTTCATTTTCCTCTGAACAAAGGTTGATTTCTGTGTGCTGTCATATATTGGAAGTAAATGCTATCTTCCAGCAATGTACAGCTTGATTTTAATACTCAGCAAATATTGTGAGAGGAAACATAAGTTTCTGTATATTTTTTGTCCAGGGCAGAGGAGATACATTTTCTCCATTTTGTTATTGGAATATGAATGCTTCATTGGGTCCCATCAAGTTGAGTCAGATTTCTAGTTTCCATTTATGTCTAACGGCCTATATATTTTGTCACTTTTTATACACTTTGAAATCTATTTTCTCAAAAAAGTGCACATGTGTATAACATTGAGTGAGAACCATCCATCACCTAAATGATACTTAGCTAATACACACATCCACATTAACACTTAAGCAAAAATGAGTTTTTGTCCCATCATGTTACCTACTTGCCATATAAGAGCAGTGAGAAAGAGACACTGAACAAAAATACCTATTGGGAAACATGATTGAATGTGCAGTAAAGCTGGATTCCCGTGATGGGGAAATGTCTTATAATGAGCTGTGACTGAATGAAACACCTGGTGGTTGCAGTATACAATTAAATCACTCCCTTTGAACTCAGTTTCACTTATGAGGTAACTAGTTTTGTTTTTTGTTTTTTTTTGACACATGCGCAAATAAACTTCTCAATCACAATGGTGGCTAAGTCTTGCTTAGGCAAGAGAAAACTGATTTTATAAGTTTTCCTACCTAACAAGGTCACATTTCAGTTCCAAAAATTAATTTTGGTATTATGGGATTTGATTTCTGTCTTTATTCACTTTTTCCAAGGAGTGAGTTATCAGTTTATAAGATGTTGCTTCTTACACTCAGGTTTCTTATAATGCGTCAATAATGAAAACATATATAGTCATAGGAAAGTAATGTACAATTTTAGCATGAAAAATTTTAATAACTATTACATGTTTCCTTTAAGTCAGGCATCATTCTAGAACAACAAGGAATCAGTCCACAAGGAAGACCCTCAGAATGTCTGCTGCTCCAAGGTCTGTAAAAGCGTCCATTCCCCAACTCCATCAAGGATTCTGGAGCATGATCTAACCTTCAACATTCTCTAAGATGACTGGGTTGTTTTTAAGCTTGGAGCCCTTGTCTGGAAGTTTGCTCTTTGCTTACATTTTGCCCCTCCTTTTTCAACTTCAACCCTCCTTTCAGACTGATTTTAGGATTCCACTTTTTCATTATTTATTTATTTATTTTAGGTCCTCACCACAATGCCGCCCCTCACCCCACCAATTCACTCCTTCCAATTCACTCCTCTGTTTCTGTTCAGAAATGGGCAGGCCTCCCATGGGTATCAACAAAGCATGGCATATCAATTTGCAGTAAGCCTAAGCACTTTCCCTAATATTAAGGCTGGACAACACAGCATGAATAATAAAAACCCAGAGACAGATATGGGGGTTCAAGCTGAATATCAGAAAAAGAAAAGCAGCGAGCCACTAGCCCTTACCTCTGCTTCAGACCAACATGGTGACCCTGTTTCTATCTCCTCAGAGTGCAATGCAGACTGTTACAATAAATCTTTCCGCCAAAAGCCGCCTGAGCTCCACTGCACGTGTGTGCTTTACGCCAGCTGCCGGCCCGAGTTAGGGCCCAAATGAATACACAGAGAGACTTCTATTAGGTACAATGCTGCTTGGCCAATGACTAGGACTCTCATCTGTTAGCTCAGTCTCAATTATCATACATCTATATATTTTATAAGACTTATCTTATTGGACGCCTTATTGGTGTCCCTCTTTGTCGGTGGATCACATTGCTCCGCTGGAGGAAGAGCGGAGGGGAAAAGGGGCACTTCCTATTTCTCCTTGGTTAAATATGAGTCTCCTTGCTATGTCACTTCCTGCCTGGATCACCACTTCTCTACTACATTTCCCAGAATCCTCTTTGACTCCTAGTCCTGTCTAACTTGCTGTCTCGTTGGCCAAAGAGTATTTTATTCAATAATCAATAAGATAAACATACAAAGAAGTACATTCCCCATCAGCAGACTGCTCTGCTCTCCAGTAAACCTCAGACTGCAATCCTCTCAGTTCCTGTCTCCTCCTGACTTATATTCCTCTTTCTGCCCAGCCATATCACTCCTGTTGCCACCTCCCTAGTATTGAGATTAAAGGCATGTGATCCCAAGTGCTTGGATCAACTTTGTGTGAGCTGTTTCTCTTTTAGACTGGATCAATTTTGTGTAGCTCACTGTGGTGTTGAACTAACAAGAGATCCCTTTGCCTCTGTCTCCTGAGTCCTGGGATTAAAAGTGTGTGCCACCATTCCCTGGTTCTGTGAATGTGGCTAGCTTTGCATTTTGATCTCCAGTTGCTTTGTTAGATCACAAACAATATATCCCCTCAGGGACAGGCAACCTGATATGATGAATAGATTCCTAAGAGCCAGCTAAAGCATTACACACAGACCATGTTCCCGCTGTTAGGAGTCCCAAGAGTAGAGCAAGGTATACAAATGTCACGTATATGTAGAGGGCCTAAGTCAGTTCCATATAGATTTCCTGGGTCTTGGCTCTGATTAGTTGTTTCTGTGGGTTTGCTTGTGATGTCCTTGACTCCTATGGCTCCTATAATCCTTCTTCCCTCTGTTCAGAATTATTCCCTGTCTCAGCTTAATGTTTGGCTGTGGTTACAGGCATCTGTTTCAGTTACTGGATGAACACTCTCTGATGACAACTGGGGTAGTCACCAATCTGATCTCAGGGCATGGCCAGTTCAGAATACTATCCACTAATGCTAGGAGTCTTAGCTGGGATCACCCTTATAGATTCATGGGTGTTTCCTTTGCACCATGCTTCTATCTGAGGCTAAAATGCATCCCATTTCCAGTCATCTCTGTCAGTATTCATCCTGTCCCCAAACCTTTTCCTGAAACTGGATCACTCAAGTTCCCATCCTTACATACTTCAATTCACCCAATCTTTTATTTCCCTTTCCCAGGGAGACTCATGTGTCTCTGCTTGAGCTTCCATGTTACCTACCCTCTCTGGAGCTGTCCTGTATTTTACAGCTAATATCCACTAATGAGTGAGTACATACAGTGTTTGTCTTTCTGGGTCTAGGTTACCTCCACTCATGGTGTTTTTTTCTATTTCCATCCATTTACCTAATGTCATTTTTTTTGCAGCAGAGTAATACTCCATTGTATAAATGTGCCACATTTTCTTTATCTATTTTTCAGTTGAGGGGCATCTAAGGGGCCACATCATTAGCATGTCAGAAGATGGATCTGCTCATCTGTTGCATCCTCATCACCAAGCTGATAGTGTTAACAGATGGGGCTTTGGGGAGGTTACTAGAAAATGGGGTTGGAGTCCATGAATAGGACAAATGACCTGAAAGAGATACTCATTTGTTTCATAGTGTCAGAAAACTTTTACAAAGACACCTCCATCAACCATAAACCAATCTGATAGTGACTTGAAGATTGATATCTCAGCTTCCAGAACTGTGAGAAATACATTTAGTTGCTTAAATGCTGCCAAATCTATGGAGTTTTGTTCTAGTAGAGGAAATGGACTATGAAAAGGACCCTTGTTGCACTGGGAAAGGTGAATTCATAGTCAGCTGGGCTTCTTGCATGCTTTATTCACCTTCACCATGAACATGGCCATATATATGTATATACATATGTACATATATGTAATATATATCATAACACACACACACACACACACACACACACACACACACACACACACACCACTCCACATACCTAGACACCAGAGAATGGGGAATAAAGAGCTTCATCCTTATAGAAAAGTACTTAAATTAGGTTTTTTACATTTTTGTAACTACACAGATTATTTTCCAAATAATTACTGGATTACAAAACAACTGCAAAGGTATAGAACATATGGAACATAGAAGGGTGTAAATACTCAGATGAAGTACTTGCTTTTGCTGAAAATCCTCGGCAATTTGAAGGATTGGGAAATAGATCTTAGAGCATCAAACAGTTAATTTTGAGGATACTGACTTTGAAAGAGTCCAATTAAAGCTTTCTCTTTACCCTTTAGTTATTGAGGGGTTTTAAAGCCAGTATAAAGAGAATTGTCAAAAGTATTGGAATGATTTAAAGATAATTGCAAGAAAATTGGATAAGTGAAAAGATATAAACAAAGAAGATCTCCAAAGAAAAATGCAAACTGGGAATCTAAGCTCCATGGGATTATAAAATGGCCAGGTTGTTACATTTCTGCAAGATAGACTCATCTGTTTATTAAAAGGGAAGGGATATCAAAGCTAACTTCTGCTAAACTTTCTAACTTTAATTGTTTTTTTTTGATAAATGATGATACCCCTAGTTTGAGTGCTTTGAATATATTTAAATAGAAATCAAGTAGTCATTAAATACCAAAAAATACCATGAATATTTTATCTATGTCTTTCAGAAATCAGAAACAGAAATAAAAACCATATATATTTTAAAATAAGTATTGAAAACAAATCAAAATGATGTGTGCTGTAAATGGCATGCATTATTTATAGAATCGATTTCAATCAGAAGTATTACATATGCACATATATCAATTATGCTAAATAGAATTGAAATATTTAATGACTAGCTTCTATAGCAGGCTCAGAACTAATTATGAAATAAATAAACTGTTATTCATTTTTTGAGATGTTTCTGAAAAGTATTTAGCATTGTTTTGAGCAAGATATTGTAATTTAGTTTATACATTTGACAGCGAATTAGTTTTATTAATCAAATATATTTGCATTAATATCTTCAATAACACAAAACTATAATAACTTAATGGTAGAAAAGCTTTTTAAAAACATTTCTGGGGGTTACTGAATGTTCTGAGTCTCTGGTTCCATTAAAATATTAATATACTGATGATGTTCATGCTTTTCTTCTACATCAATTCTTTGTTATTATTTCAGATGAGATAAACCCGAATTGTCAGTGGTTGTTAAAATCAAGCAAAAGATTTTCAAATACCAGAAGTGTTATTTTAAATACAAAATTGGTTTAAAATAATTTTTAGTAAATTTATTTTTTCCTCAAAACAACATTATTGTAAAATTAGTGTTTCTATCCCCCTATTCTTTTGTGTCCTGTTTTGGGAACCATAGGAACAATTCATGTTGTTGGTTACTTAAACATGGAAGTGTCTTTAATGCTGCCTGATGTATTGCTTGCTCTCAAGAAAATGCACTGAATTCATGGATTCTAATGCTCTCCTTCCCTCTTATCACCTGCTGACAAATGAAAGTAATAATTGGGATGATTAAATGATACGTAGTATCTGGGATATAGTAGACTTCAGCCATGTTCTTCATCCTTTCTCATGCTGAGTTCTGTTCTTACTACCTACCCTGGAAGTAGGGTTGGGGTCAGGCCTGGGACTTTCTTTGGAGAGAAGGAATTTTGACTTAATTGTCTGTTTCCATGACAGAGGCTATTTCTCATAGGGTATGTGACTCTTCTGAATGCTTACTCCTCTCAGATGCTGAGACACTGAAGCTGCTGTGTAGAATAGTGGAAGATCTAACTAGTTGATCTCTTTGAAGACAAGGGAGTTACATGAAGTTCATGTCAACAATGTAGCAATCATCTGGAAAGATTTTAAAATGCCATGCTGGGTAGGCTGACTAATATATGCAATGACAAGTCATGTTTCATTGTTTTCTTAGAGGCTTTTTCCTCTTATTGTTGAACATCAGCTATTTTCTCTTGTGGGTTGCCATGGCAACAGTAGAGTAGGTTCAGCTTTGGGAAGTTTTGGTAGTTTTCTTTCTTTCTTTTTTTTTAATTTTCTTTTCATTTATTCTTTGTGTCTTTCACATCATGTCTCCCGATCCCACCCATCTTCCCCCAATAAAAAATGATAACATTTAACAATATAAAACAGGAAAAAAGGGGATGGGGAAGGGGAAAATCTTACCATGGAAGCTGCAGTGTGACCCAGTGAGTCATGCAATAAACTCCTTTGTCCATACATCTTTACATGCAGAATTTCATTTCAAAGAGTTATTGGTCTGATTCAAGGCCCCTGGTCTGTGCTACACCATCAGCTCTTAGTCCTCACTGTTACTTTTCCAGGGCATCCTGTTGCTGACGTGTGTTGTGAAGATCCTGCAGCTCTGTGTCCACTAGACACAGCCCCCATAACTCCCCACCCCAACCCCAGGCACCACTCCAGAAGATCATAGATGAGATGAATGTTTTGGTGGACCATCACATAACCCTGGTTCTGGACCTGGGTAGTTGCAGTGTTGGTCAGCCTGCCAGCTCTCCCCTGTCTTCATTAACAAGCTGAGTTCTCCAGCACTGACCTGACTAGTTCACCACTTGAAGTAATATGCAAGGGGCTGGGCTAGTTTTCTTGCTTTCACATTCGCAGAGTCTATTCCCCCACACCTACACTGTCAGGGCCAGCTCTACTATGTTGCACAGCTAGGTGTAGGGTCTAGTCACCCATGTGCTGCTGCTGACCAGGGATAGGGACGGCCCTCACACTGTTATGACATCAGGGCCAGTTTGGGTAATTTTCTTTCCCCCAATATCATCATTACTGATTTATTTCATGTAAACAAGGAGTCAATTATTATGGTAATTAAAACATTTTAACATGCACAGTAGATCTCTGAAAAGAATGATAAATGGCTTTGTTAATTCTTTTCTGGACAGTGGTTGATCCTTATAAATTGCCTCTGAATGAAACTGGTTCATTTTAGTTACTATGCTTTATTGACTTGTTCTAGTAACAAAAGTGTTTTTCCATCATTATCCAACTGCTATGCTTTTCCAATAAATTTACTATTAATTGGGGGCTGGAGAGGTGGAACTGTGGTTAAGAGCACTGACTGTTCTTCTAGAGGACCCAGGTTCAATTCCCAGCACCTACATGGCAGCTTATAACTGTCTGTAACTCCAGTTCTAGGGGATCTAATGCCTTTATACCAATGCACATAAAGTAAAGTTAAACAAATTACTATTAATTGACTTTTTGTCCATGAAGCATATTTTTAGTCACATAACAAATGTTCAAGAAGTGATGATTCAGTTATTATTGTAGGCCACTAGCCAGGTTTGAGTATAATTGGTTCATGTGAACAGAACTCAGGGTTAGGCAATTATCTGACTAGTTAACTAGTTAATGTGAAGATAGACACTGAAGTATGTCAATGAAAAGAATTTATTTGATTCTCTGGGCATCATATGGATTCTATGTGTTTTGGGAGGACACTTCAAATTTCCCAATGTAGGGTTAGGGTCCTCAACATACTTAGTCAGACCTTGCTGACTAATTGTAGACTTCTTTCATAAAGACACTCTCCACAGAGTTCAACCGAGTAATTTTTTTCAGTGCCAAGTAATCTTTTTGTGTTAAGTAGTTTGTCCCCTCAACCAATGTTTAAATAGCACAACCAAAGAAATAGTTAAATGCCTTTGATCTAAACCTCTACTTTTTAAAAATTTATTTGTTTATATTAATTAAAATTTTTTATTTATTTTACATCCTGATCAGTTTCCCCTCCCTCCACTTCTCTTGTTCCTCCCTCCTGCTCCTGCTTCCCCTCTATTTTCCCATCCCTTCCTCTTCAGTCTCTTTTCAGAAAGAATAATGCCTCCCATGGGAGTCAACAAAGCATGGCATGCATGTCAAGTTGAGAGAGGACTAAGTTCTTCCCACTACATCAAGACTGGGAGAGGCAACTCAGCATGGGGAATATGTTCCCAAAAGCCAGTGTAAGTGGACAGGGACAGGACCTGATCCCACTGCTAGGCTCACCACAAACAGACCAAGCTACATAAACACATTTTTTAAATGTACTATTAGTAATAGCTATGTGTAGTGGCATCTTGCTTTGCCAGTGAACTAAAATTGAAATGAAACAGAGAAGATTAGCATGGCCACCACCACAAGTTCACTGGCAAAACAAGATGTATTTAAGGTAGTCATCAATCTCAGTATAACAGAGGGGCATTTAAGGTAGCATCTCCACTATTGCTTAGATTCTTAGTTGGGGGTCGTCCTTATGGATTCCTGGGAATTTCCCTAGTGCCAGGTTTCTCCTTTACCCCATAATGGCTCCCTCTATCTTTCCTTCCTCTCCTCTCTGCCCTTTCCTGAACTCTACCTTCCTGATCCCTCATGTAAGATGGTTTCAGTTTCATGGATAGCATCTGGTAAATAGGAAGACACAGCTTTAGTGGCATCTTGCTTTGCCAGTGAACTTGTGGTGGTAGCCACGCCCTATGGGCGTGGCTTTAGGTGTGCAGACATAACCCCTTATAAGCATCAGTTATGTATTATTATTTGTGTAAGTACTTCCCTAATAAATACCTGATTATCATTTATCTTGGGACTCATTTAACCCCTGACTTAAGTTGGTACTCATGTGGGTTGATTCCTACTATCAGCCATTGTGGCTGGTCATGGCATCCGTGACCCAGAGCAACCCCTACTCTTCCTTATAATGTGTCATATTTTCCTACCTAACGACAGCGCCTGTAGGTCACCACAACAAGTTCCCTGGCAAAGCAAGATGCCACCATAGAACCTTTATCCAGTAGCTCATGGAAGCAGAAGCAGAGATTCACAGCTAAGTACCGAGCCAGACTTCTGGAGTCAAGTTTTAGACAGGGAGGAGTGATGAGCAAAGTGGTCAAGACCATGCTGGGGAAACCCAAAGAAACAGTTGACCTGAGCATGTTGGAGTTCAAGGACTCCAGAAGGACAGCTGGGAAAGCTGCTTTAAGACCTAACTAAAACCCATAAATATGGGTGTCAGTTGGAGGCTTGGGCAATCTACGGGGCCACTGGCAATGGAACCAGTATTTATTGTAGTGCATGAACTGGCTTTTTGGAGCTCATTCCCTCTGGAGAGATACCCTACTCAGCCTAGATATGGGGGGTCAGTTCTGCCCCAAATGATGTGACAGATTTTGATTATTCCTCATGGGAGGCCTTACCCTCTCTGAAGAGTGGATGGGGGTAGTATGGGGAGACAGTGGGGGAGTGAGATGACAGGAGGGGAAGGAAAATGTGATTGGTATGTAAAATAAGATTGTTTTTAATTTAAATAAAAAGTGAAATAAAAAGATTGGATCTGTGCAAACTAGACCAAAAAATATTTTATGTAATTCAAGTTATTTACTGCTTTAATGCTGCCAGTAATAGAAGAGGCAACAAGATCAAAGGGAGAAGGGGAGTGAGAGGGAGATATAGCAAGAGGGGAGACACTCTGGTGAACACTGATGCCAGTAGTGATGGGGTCTTTTCAATGGTCAGAGTTGAGGGAGATTCTGCCTGGCAGGTAGGGTCATGTGCTAGGCTAAACTTCTACTTTTAATAGAAACTTAATATCTTGAAAATTGGGGAATTTCTAGAAATTTCTATTTCAAAATTTCAGCCTTTGATTTTTACTTCCTTAAACTGCCTCTGTGTAGGTTGGACAGGTAAAGGACTAGCTCCAAAGACAGTTTACAAGAGTGCTTTAGAAATCCAGATATGCAGCCCTACTAGGTTTGCTGAATCAATGCCTGGATTTTTATCAATATCTTCAAGAGATATATAGCAGCTTTAAAATTGAGGCTCACTAGCCTACTCCACCATCAAAATACTCTTAAGATACACAAGGATGACCCTATCTAAGATTCTAAGCAATAGTGGAAAGGCTATCTTAAATGCCATTCCCCTGTAATGAGATTAATGACTAGTTTGTGCCATCCTAGAGTCTTCATCTCGTAGCTGATACAAGTAGAAGCAGAGACCTACAGCTAAGCACTGAGCTGAATTCCTGGAATCCAGTTGTAGAGAGGGAGGAGTGATGACCAAAGAGATCAAAACAAGGGTGTGGTAACCCACAAAAACAGTTGACCCGAAAAAGGGAGAGCATATGGGCCCCAGACTGACAGCTCACAAACCAGCATAGGACATAACCAGATCCTCTGAACATGGGTGTCAATTAGGAGATGTGGGCAGCATACGGGGCCTCTGGTAATGGAATAGTATTTATCCCTAGTGTACAAATGGACATTGGGAACTCATTCCTCATAGAGGGATACTCTCTCAGCCTGTACACATGGGGGAAGGCCGAGGCCCTGCCCCACATGATGTGACAGACTTTGATAATCCCCCAGGAAAGGCCTCATCCTTTCTAAGTAGAGGAAGAGGGATGGGATGGGGGTTGGTGGCGGGGGTGGGGGGGCATAGGAGGATGAGAAGGAACTGAGATTGATATATAAAATAGGATTGTTTCTAATTTAAATACAAAACCAAAATGCTCTTAAATATCCTATGGAAACAAGAGAGTGAACAAAAGCACAACAATCTCTCAAGGATCAACAACTGTGTTTTGATATGTCTATATTCCTAATGGAAATACATGCTGTAAAATATTAAACATTTACAAGGTGCAGTTTAGTTCCCAGCCTCAGAAACTCTTGTTTTCTTGCCACTGAGGTCATTGATTCCCATCAGTATGACTTTCTTACACTATTGCATTTTTTGGAGAAAACTTGATCTAAGTAAGAAAATTGCT
The DNA here is from genome assembly GCF_003668045.3 of Cricetulus griseus. NCBI lineage: Eukaryota > Metazoa > Chordata > Mammalia > Rodentia > Cricetidae > Cricetulus > Cricetulus griseus. The sequence continues at coordinate 125,365,843 of NW_023276807.1, read as the reverse complement.
CAACCACTGCAGCACTCACTACACTGTGACTCAGCCTTAGGACATATCTAGTGTTTTCTGAGATCATGCAGTCAGTCCCTCTTCTGTCCTGCATCTTCAGAAAAATAACACATTGTTTCTTTTGCAGGACTGACATTTCCTTCTCCTCTTTCTGTCCTCCTTCTGGGAGCTGGTACCTATGTTGACATATGGAGCTGCCCCCAGTCTACTGAATTTCTTGTTGTTATATTATACTTGGACTAATAAGCTTGGTCCCTCTTAGTTAGTCTGGTACGTGAATTTGATATCCAAATCTGAATGTGTAATGTCTGATTGTTTTGGTAAATTATGGAATTAACTTAGCTTTGATTTTGCCTCACTCAACACATCCTTCTCTAAGACCTAAAAAGGTGGAGTATTTTCTGTCTAAGGGGCTGATCTGAAATTACATTTATATGGATTTCTTCTTTCACTGCTAGTCACCTACTCCTGAACCCAAAGAAGTACCAATTATAGATTAATTTGTAATAAGCTGGTTATTATGAATATCATTAAAATGTGCATATTACCTATAAATCAGGAAACTTACATGTTTAACATTCTTATAATTTTTACTGTCATCTTTTGATGGAGAAGTTTGATTTTTCAAAGTGCCTGAAATTAGAAAAACGTGATAACTATGAGTAGTTTGACAGTGTATTCAAAATCCACAAAGAGTGTATTATTATTATATCACTTTAAATGAAGTTCTGGCATAAAGAAAATATGTAAAACTTTAGAAAACCAGTGGTGGAGATAATTTAAGATATATTATACCTACAAGTAAAAGTTTGACATGAGGAGTATTACTTGACTATATAAAAATAAAGCCAACTTTAAATCTGTGTTGCATGGCCCTTCTTCTTGCCCTGGATTATTACTCTTCCCATGAGATCTTGTTTTTGATGTATTGTTTCTATCCCAAACAACCTAGGGAAGACAGAGCTCCAGGTTTTTTTTTTTTTTTTTAGAAATCTGTTTCTGCATTGGACTCTCCTTTTACTCTGTGCTTTTAGTACCAGGCTGCTCGAGGTCTAACATGCTGGAAAAAAGTTCTCTCATTTCCTCCAGTCATGTTATGTTCAATCATTTTTATTGTGGTAATGCTTCCAAGACTTTAGAAAAACTTCTCTTTCTCCACCAAAAATAGTCCCATCTTTATTTTGGTTGACACAAATCTATTTTGTTGTAATTCCCTTCTCTTCGGTTTTCAAGTATCTACTTTTCTGTTTCCATGTAATTCTGTTTATGAGTTTGAGACCAATGGAATGCCTCTCCTCCCACCATGAGACTTTCTTTTACAAATGTATCCAATATACTTTCTATCCCTTTTCATTCCCTCTTCCACTTCTCTCTCCTGTCTTTCTTTCCAACACAAATACACAGACACACAATAGGCAGGGTAAACTTTTCTACCTTATCTCTTTAAAATAAACTTTGAGAATGGATATTTTTTCTCCTTTAATGACACAGTCTTTGTAAACATGATCTCAGGCAGTTATAGCTGCTTGCACAAGACTGGCCCTGTCATCAGCAAGTATAAACCAGGGAGGGACTCACAGGACCTTGCTGATCTACTGGCTACTTATTGATGGATAATGGAAGAGAGCCAGTCACTGTCAGCCCTACCCACAGGTGAGTTCAAAAGACTCCAGTGCATAGTGCAAGACTCATGGATACAGTGACAGTTGTAACATGATAAATAAAAGACCCAGACACTGATATTGGGATTCCAGCTTCAAGCTGAATATCAGAAAAACAAAGTAGTCAGCCACTAGCTCTCACTTCTAGCTCAGGCTGAAAGGCCTGATCTACCCAGGAGCGCTTCACCAAGTCTGAAACTACTACCTCTCTCCTCAGTGTGGCTGGAGAACCTCTTTGAGACTTTGCTTCTGTCTTACATACTTCCCCAATGTTGGGATTAAAGGTGTGAGCTATAATTATCTTTTAGACTGATTCAATCTTGTATAGATCTGGGTGGCCTTGGACTCGAAGACATTCTTCTTAATCCTGAGTCCTAGTATTAAATGTGTGTACCACCACCTCCCAGTTTCTGGCTCCTGGGATTAAAGGCATGTGCCACCACTGCCTGATCTCTACAGCTTGAGGCTAAGTTTGCCTTTCTGAATCCTCAGTCAAGTTTTAATAAATCATAAATAATGTATCACTATAGGCTTGGTTAAATTTTAGTGGTTCATAAGATGAAATAAAAAGATATGAATGTAGAAAGGGACTTATAAAGGAGAGGGAGGCTTGTGAGGGTTAGAAGGGAGATAGAAGGGAGATAGGATGAGGTAGATGAGGTAGTTTGTGAGTGACTAGAATGCATTGCATATGCATGAAATTGTCCAAGAAAAATTATATCTATCTATCTATCTGTCTATCTATCTATCTATCTATCTATCTATCTATCTATCTATCTATCTAAATTTTAGGTGCATTTAAGTAGTGTAATGGAAGACCATTTCTCCCATTCCATCCAGACTGAGACATACAACTTCTCTTTGTTCAGCACATACACACAGAACAGAACATACACTTGTTAATCATTTAGCTACTTTGGTAATCAGCTTGATTACTTTGTAGGACAGTGTTTATGTTCAATGATCTTTCTTTATTTAATGGTATTACTGAAGGGCAAGAGTTAACTTGTTGTCAACTCAAATATATCAAAGAGACGGCATCAGATAGCACCTCTAAGTGAAATAGTGAAACTGTAACAAGATAGTTGTGGGAAGAAAGAGGCTACTTTGGCATGATTTTGCCTAGTGTACTTTTGTAATTTACTGTGATTCTATGAATGCTTGTTATTCATCTCTTACTGTTCTTAATATGCAAGTTAAATTGTATCATATTCACATACACATAGGAAAAGGAACCACAAATATACAATTTTGGATCATCCATGTTTTTACTAAAGATATCAGAGCATAACTCTTATAAATAAGAACAGATTGCTATATACATTTGTGTTCATCTTTATTTGTTTGTATTTATGTATGGATTCATATATATACAGATTTAAATGAAAGTAGTCCTAAGTATACCAATGAATGAAGTTCATAAACTAATTAACATTGTGCAACCACGTCTCAGAATAAAGAGAAATATCTTCTACCATCCCACACATTCAAACCAATTTTATTGAAGCTACATTCAGAGCTTGCTTTTAAAATTTTAATGTATTTATGTGTGTGTTTTATATATGTATATACGAGTTCATGAGTTTGGGTATTTCTTCATAGAGGTACTTTTCATGTACCTTCCTCTATAGTTCTCCAAGGTTTGTTTTGAGACAGGGTCACTCATTGGCCCTGGAGATCATCCATTCATCGTGACTAGCTCAATAGCATGGTATCTTCCTTTCTCCATTGCTCTAGGGTTAGGATTACAGGCCTATACCATGGTGTTCTACTCTTTTTACATGGGTGGTAGGGTTTAGACCTCAGATCTTCCTGTTTGTGCACCATGAACTTTTAATAACTGAGCTATCTCTCTAGTTCCAGCATTGCTGCTATACCATGTTCTTTCTGGCCATCAATCAGATGAACTAAGACACAATTCAGCAATAAGCAGGGCCAACGCACTATAGTAAAAAACTTAAAGATTTTTATTTCAATGTTAAATACTGTTGAAGTTCTGTTATACATGGAATTCATTAATTTATATATTGTTTTAGTTGATCCTAAAAGAAATTATTGAAAATTATATGCAAGTACTTGAAGGCCTTTGCACAATGAATATGTTCGAATTATCTTCCTATGTTTCAAAACCAATATATTTGCCAAAGGAGTTGCCTAATTTTATAATTTATGGCTATAGCTATCATCATCAACATTTCCATAAAGCTACTTATAACACTCTTTGTATAAATTAAGAGCTATGTTTAACATTGTAAGTTAAACAGTCTAAATTAGAAATGTAAATTTGTTTCAAATGTTCTTAAATATCATTGGAGGATGTTTTAAGATTTTTGTTTAAGGGAACAATTTTCTTTGTGTGTCTGAAGTTCTCATAAAATATGGAACCAACTCTTGTAATGAGATTTCTGTTAATTGACCCATCACCTTGAAACATCTCTTTTTTCTTAATAAGAACATAGGATAATTGGAACATATTTTCCTTATGCCTTCACCTTTCTTTATCTCTTCCTCTCCCTCCCTCCCTCCCTCCCACCCTCCCTCTCTCCCTTCCTCCCTCTCTCCCTCCCTGTGTCTTTCTTCTCTTCTTTCTTTCTTTCTTTCTTTCTTTCTTTCTTTCTTTCTTTCTTTCTTCCTTCCTTCCTTCCTTCCTTCTTTCCTTCTTTCCTTTCTTTCTTTCTTTCTTTCTTTCTTTCTTTTTTCTTTCTTTCTTTCTTTCTCTTTCATATCATGACTGCAGTTACCCTTCTCTCCTCTCCTCCATAGTTCCCCACCCCCTCAATACACTCCTCTTCTGTTTCTGTTCAGAAACGGGGAGGTCCCCATGGGTATTAGCAAAAAATGGTATATCAAGTTGTTCTACGACTGAGCATCTCCCCTTGTATTTAGGCTGGGTTAATGCTTACACTTAAAAATTAATTAATTAATTAATTCATTAATTATTTTTTGTGTAATTACTTACAACAGTTTGTAAAACACTGGGTTCATAAATACATTTTCCTGTGCCTTTTAAATGTTATGTAGTTGTAGATACTGGTGTTTATGTCTGTAAGTTGTGATTTATTTATGCTTTAACATGTGACTCAGAGTTCTTTAACTTCTTTTCTATTTGACATATAATTATTCTATTATTCCAATACAGTTTTTAGAGAACATTAGTTTTCATATTGAGTTGTTGTATTAGCCTATTAGCCACTTTTCTGTTGCTGTGATAAAACCCTGTGACCACAGTAACTTTTGGAAGAGTTTCTTTCTTTTTTTTTTTTTTTTTTTTTTTTGTAGATTAGCTTCCATAACGGTGAATACTCTATGGCATGAAGAAGAAAAAACAGCACTTGGAGCAGGATGCTAAGAGTTCATATCTCATTCCTGAGTAGAACCAGGCCTTAATCTCTTAAAGACTTTCCCAAATGACATACTTTCTACAGTAATGATACATTATCCTAAACCTCCCAAAAACAGTTCCACTAACTTTTGATAAAGCATCCAAATACATGAACTCATGGGGGACATTCCGATTCAAACTCCCACATTCCACTCACTGGCTTTCATAGAGTCATGGGCATATCATAATACAAAATGCATTTAGTCCACTTTCAAAGTCTGAGAGGACTCTCAGACTTTCACAGTTTAAAACTATTTAAGGATCCAAAGTCTGTTCTGAGACTCTAGGCAGTGTCTTAACTATAATCCACTGGAAATCCAGAAAGTAAATTACGTATTTACAATGTGTAATGACACAGAATATGCATTATCATCCCAAAAGGTAGAATAGAGCATAAACACCGGTTCAAAGCTAGGCTAAAACCTAGCAAGCCCATTACAAAATCTTGTAGCTCCATGACAAATGACAAATGGCTTATATGGCTCTGCCCTTTCTTATTTGTTGGCTACAATACAACTATCTTCCCTGAGCTGGTTCTTCTCCTTACATGTATATCTCCTTGGCAGAAATACCAAAGATATTGAGGTCTCAACATAAGGATTCTGCTTTGGAAACAAAGCTTCTCTTCCCTTGCTTCATAAGATGGCTTCTTGGAGCCTCTTGGTGTCTCAGGGCATGCAGAGCCTCCACTTGCCTGGCCTTAGCATATCCTTTGTGACTCGAAAATCAGCACCACCCTGCCAGCTTTGGAGTGACCATTAGTTCCTAGAATGCTATACCAGCTTTCCCCTTTATTTGCCTTGTAGACCATGTCTGCAGGATCTCTTTCACAGGTGGGAAGCCTAGCTTGTTGGGTCTTCTCTCTATTCCAGTGTAGGACAGATTTCTTAATGGTGCTAAGATCCTTATCTCTTTCACCAAAAGCTTTGTCTGCAATCTTAAGTTTACTGGTGTTCTTTTTCTCTTTAAAGTGTACATTTTGTGTTCTTTTTGTCACACTTGCTCCATTTCACTGCAATCATTAAGAATAACCATGCCACCGATTGAATATTATGCTATGCTGCCTTGAAGTTGCCCCTGTCAAATAAATTAATTATTTTAAAACTTAACCTCAGGCAGTTCTTATCAGAAGGTCAGAGCATCCTTACATTCTTTGCCAAAATATCATGAGAGAAGTCCCTAGCTCAGTTGTTGTTGCTGTTCTTGATTTTTTTTTTTTTTTCTGAAACCTCCTGAGCAAGGGCCTTTGTGCTCAGCATTGGCTTTTGGGATCCAAAGTTCCAAAATTTCTCATGTTTATGCAAAAAAAAAAAAAAAAGCCAACACTGTCAGATCTGTCAGAGCACCCTCCCCTTCTGGAACCAACTGCTCTTCTAGCATTCTACAGTGATAAAGTTTATAGCCAGAGGCAACTTGGAGAAGAAAGGGTTTATTTGACTTATTCTTCCACATCACAGTTCATTATTAAGGAAATGAGGGTTTGAAGTCAAGCAGGAACCTGGAGGCAGGAAGTACATCAGAGACCATGGAAGAATGCTGCTTGCTTCCTTGCACTCCCCAGTTTGCTCAGTTTTCGCTTTCGTACAAGCCAGTACCACTTGCCCAAGATGGTATCTTCCACAGGGGAATGGGTCAACCACATCAATTATTAATCACAAAAATGCCCCACCAACTTGAGAAAGTCGAATCCTCTCAATTGAAGTTTACTATTCCCACATGATACCCCTTGTTTCTGAAAAGTTGACAGAAAAGAAACAAAATAAAACAAAGTATCAAACAACAACAAAACCCTTGCAACCAAGTAGCATACCTTTATATACTTGTGTCAAATTTTAAACTCTTCATTTTCTTAAAAAATTAATGTTGTATCTAAATTATAACTTTTTATTTGCTGCAGTTTTGTTGCAGTTGATATCAGGTGTGTTAGTCCTCCAGAATTTTCTTTTTTGTCAAAATTTTTGCATTATATAGGTCATATGTGTTTCAATGTAAATATTGGATTTAATTTGTAAGTTTCCATAAAAATGTCTAGAGACTTTTATTTGGGATTACTTAGGGAAACTGGTATTACACACACACACACACACACACACACACACACACACACACACACACACACACCACATTTTTTATTATATCTCTATTGTCTGTTGTCTTTATCTGCACAATTTTCCATATTTTATTTACTGAGTTTGCACTCCTTTTGCATGTTTATGTCCTATGTCAGGTTTATGCTTATGTCAAGTTTATTGATTTTGTTCATAATATAAGCGAATATTTAAAAACTGGGCATAATTAAGGTGTGTCTGTCAATTCCTCACACAGATGGTTTGCTTCTCACAGTGTGAAGTATTATTGTGACACCACACAAATGGTGAAAAATGTAAAGCCTTAGTTTTACTTTTATTCCTTCCTACTACCTGCCTCCTCTCTAAACACACACAAAGAAAGAAATTTTGGCTTTGTTTTCATCACTTGATAATTGAAGTCAGGTATGTTAGCCCCTTGAAGCTCATCTTAGATTGGTGATCTCTTGAAATCCAGAGAAGTGACTGTTCTGACTCACTGATTTTGTGGTATCTTATTAATACAGAAGCTGACGTTTCAGGGATGGCTGGTCTTGTAATAGCTGAAGTGTAATGCCTTAAAAGCTAGCATTTTCATTCTGTTAGTCACTCAAAACTGGAGGGTAAACCTGATCCATCATGTTTCTTTTGTGTGGAAGGTACCACAAAAATTAATTTTATTTTTTATTACAATTAATAATAACATTACAAAGTAATGATTCCTCAATTTCTTGAAATCCATGAATGGAGGAACTTGTTTTGGGGACAAAAGTAACTATTATATGCTTCATAAATTTTGAAACTGATGATTTAGTGCTAGGAAAAGTGAGAGATAAAAGATGCTGTATTGTAATAACAGAAAGAAGGCTCATTCATAGAAACAGCATAATCATAATCTGATACAAAGAAGGGGCTTTGGAGTCATCTCTTAATTCATTTTCTTGCTCTGTTTCCTCCTACCTTGTAATTGAGACAGACATTAATTTCTCTTAGACTTGATTTTGTATTTATAAAGATAGTATTATCATAATTGTGGCATTCAAATGGAAGTTTCCTAATGCATAATGTCTTCCATGTCTTCTATGAAAATGGAACTTTAGACAACAGAGGAATTCTGGTAAAGCTCTCATTTCCACTTAGAAAACATTATTTGAGATTGACTATTTAGATACCATGGTTAAGAGCTATGGGCTCTTGGGTAAAAACCTGTCATGTTAAGGAAGTAATTGCACATTTTTGAGTGGCAAATGCATTAAACCTGGGACTTGAACTCTACACAATAGTTTTTCATTTTGGAAATGATTTCATAATGAATAATGAACAGGAATTGAGCCCCAGTGACAGCAAAACATTGTTCAAAAGAAAACACTTAGAAAGTTTCAGTTAATTAATCTCAATGTAAATACCAAGTTATTTGGGCTGAGGCAGCCTAGGGATTGCATTGCAGCCACCTCCGAGGCTCTCATAAAAGAAACCCCAATCTTTGTTATCTTAGCTCTTGGACTGCATGCTTTCACAAACCTCACATCTTTCTTCAGAGATTTTCTGTGATCTCTAACTAAGCTCTACCAATTTGCCTTTGAGCAACATTTATTTCTCTTATTATTTTACTTTCTCCTAGTGACAGAGTCTACTTTTACTGACCTTGGCATTCATAAACTCCCAAGTTCAAGTGTTTTCTCCTCCTCAGATTCTAAAACTGCTGGGACTACTGGCCTGTATCACTGCTCCTGGCTTGTTTGCCTAGCACATATGCACAAATTGTTCTTAGTCATATCTTCCTACTGGTGTCTGATGCTGGCTGTTCTGTGTTAGAAATATCATGAAATCAATCATCTACTGACATATAAGTTAAATTTTAAAACAAGATAAAATTGAATTTGTATGTTAAATTGTTTGGGGTGATTAAACAAAAACCTTTGTAGTATAATTCATATTATGTTGAACTTATAGCACTTAAATTCATATACTCTGTTTCTTTGTTATGTTACTTTGAGCACGATGCTCTGTTTTTTCTTTGCTTTTGCTGTTTATTTTTTAAAACATAAATCACAGACCATTCATCACAGGATTATTACAATGAAATGATGATAGCTAATGCCTTTTTTGTATTCACAAATTATGGCTTTCAGGTCAACACATGAAAGAAAATCTTTGTATGATCAAATTCTTTATATAAAATACAGCATTTGCATATAACCTATGAATTCTTCCATATATTTTACATCATTTCTATATTAAAAACTAAGATATTAGAAGTGTCATTGAAATAGCTACTTTAACTGCTTTTAAAAAAAAATAATGACAAGGTTTGGTCATGGTTAAGAACAGAAGACAATGTCTGCAACAAGGCTCAGTTGGTAAAATATTTGACATACATTGTGAGGACATGAGATAGTGTCCCCCAACCTGATAAAGGTTAAATAGCATGCATCTTCAATCAAAGTGTCTCTCTGATGAGATGGGTGGAAGAGATAGTAGTTTCCTCAAGTGCTCAGGAAGCAGCTGCTTCAAGGGACACAGAAGAGAAACATAAGAAATCCAGTATCAAACAAGGAGGCAATGAGGAAAAAGCAAGTTTGTTCTCTAAAATCCAGGTGTGTTCCATGGCATTTATGCACTTGCACTTAAACTTGAATCCACACAAATAAACACACTAAGATGATGAAGAAAAATTCATATATGTGCAGCCAAGATGCCACCATCTCAAGACTAATAATACAATAAACACCAATAATAATGTAATTTTTTTCTCTGAGGATTTTTCAAAACACAGTAGGCTGAATCCTTGGGTGCATAATCCATGGATATAGAGTGTTGACAGTATATATCAATCAATGTCCCTTAACAATTCAAAATGTCTCCAGTGTATAGCAAGTATTAAATAAGTTTGTAATTGCTGATTCAAAATTCATGCTAATATAGTTAATGATAGTATTTTCTTTGATAAAGTGAAAGTCTGAATTTAAAATAGTTACTTAAACCATACAAAACTGTAAGATGAATATATTTCTAAATTTTGGCTTATCTCTTTGGAAGATCTTGGTGCTTTATTCTTATATTAGCTCTGGATGCACCATTGAGGGCATCAGATGTATAAACTTTATGGAATTTTAAGATATACTTTTCCTGTGATGTAGGACTAGCTCAGTGGTAGAGGACTTGTCAAGCCCAGCAGTAAAACAAACAAAACTGATCTGCTTTTGCAAACACTTTGCCCTCTGTTTCAAACTGGTAAGGGCACAGATACCTCACAGACTTTGAGATCTTGTTTTTTATTATTTGGTCCATTGAGAGAGTAGTAAAGAGGATGAATGAGGAAATTATATTCGACAATTATTAAGCTTCTGTTATATATAAAAGCAATTACAAATTCATATGTAATACAAAATACCACACATACCAAAGCTATATTAAGCAAAAAGAAACCAGCTGAAGAATCATAATACCTGATCTCTAATTATACCACAGACTGACAATGATAAAAACAGTGTTGTCATAATAACAGGCATGTAGACCCCCTGTAATAACATAGAGAACCCAGCTACAAAGTCACATTTCACTGACCATAATTAAAAAATTATCTCCTTTATTTTTGAGATCATAATTATACCATTACTCACTTCAACCCCTTCCCTTTAAGCCTTCCCCTACACCACTTCTTGCTTGCCTTCAGATTTAGATCCTTTTTTTCATCAAAAGCTATTACACTCATGTGTATAAATGTATATGCTTGTGTATTCCTCAGTATAATCTTCTCTGACTGTATAAGGTTACTTGTATATATGTATTCAGGGCTGATCACATGTTATTGCTATGACCATAGTTTTTTTCAAAGGACATACATCAGAAAAAAAAAACAATATCACAAATGGTGGCAAAACTAGATATACCATTGCAGAAGAAGGAACTTATATTCACATCTCACATTCATTACAAAATCAGTCCAAAATGGATCAGACAATAATTTAGAAAATGAAATGTTAAAACTGTTACAGGAAATATAGAAAATCTACTTGAAGTTACATGTGTAAGTAAGCTTTCTAAATGTGACTCCAATAACACAGAAAATAGTCTCAAGAAACAAAAAGGGTCTAAATGAGGGCAAACTATCTGGATTTGATGACAAATCATCAGCAGAGAAAACAGCCAGCCCATAGAATGGAAGAAAATCTTGGCCAGCTAAACCTCAGACAGGTGCTGATATCTAGAACATATACAGAACAGCAAAAATAAAACACCTGAATTACAAAAAATGCCAATAAGAAAATGGTATAAAGAAATAGACATTTCTCAAAAGAACAATTGTAAAGGGAAAATAAATATTTCGAGTAATGTTTGGAAACATTTGTCACCAGGGAAATGCAAACCAATCTGTGGTTAACAGGTCTGCTCTATATTGATCAGTGAAATATGTCTCTCAGATAGTATTTATTGAGATAAGTGACAATATCACTCCAATAATTATTTTACTTACATGACATTATGAAAAATCTACAGATTCAAAATAAAATTGATCATATGAAATATCAATAAGATGGAATAAGGGGACTAGAAAGGAAAAGTTTTTTCCATATTTGCTCAATAACAGGAATCATCACAAAAGGTTACCCCAACTACAGCTGTCCAACAGCTCAAAGAAACAACTCTTTGAGCATCCCAGATCATTGCATGGATACTCTTCTTGAGAAGGACTGACTTCTTTGACATTGGGCAGATGTTTCCTATGCTACTGATTCTTAGAGTCAGGACTATTGTTTCAAAATAACTTTTCTCACTTTAATCATTTACTCCTTAATAATCTCTGTGTTCTTTTGCCTTACTGGACACACATGTCTTATTCCATATTCAAATAGTTGTAATCATCATATCTAATTATTTGGAGAATATATGTCAATACACATATTTCCTAAGCAAGGCGAAACAAACCAAAACAACAAATACTGCTTCAGGAAACACCCAGGCCCCAGAAATATCTATAAAATCTTAAATTCATTGGCAACAATTAGAGAAAAGACAACTTCCGAAGACTGACAGTTTTATATTCTAAGACAACCAAATTTTGTGAAAAGTTGAAAATTTACCAATGAAGTCAGTCTTTTTAAAAATTAAAACTGGTAAAGAAAAGATAATATGGAAAAAATAATCACATAGACATATTTTAGAAGTCTTGTAACAAGAACAATTATTTTGAGATTAAATTCCACCATCTCTTTATGGACTTATTTATTATTTGCCTCATGGAGATAGGCACTAACTTTGTAAGAGATCTTGTTTGTGTCTAGCTCAGGTTGATCTTGGGTCTATTATGTACTTCTCTTTTCTAACTTCTTTTCTTGAAAGATAAATTATTCCATCATAATTAAACACTGCCTAAGTTTTGCAAGGACACACATTGATAGAATTTTATTTTCAGTTGATGGTTTCAATAGGAAATGATATTTTGTCAGTTTTCTGCTTCTTCCAAAAAAACCCCTAAAACTAAAATTGTTAAATCCAATTAGCAGAGAAGTTTATATTTGGGTCCAACTACCTTATGATGCTGCTATCTTTTGAAGTGTTTATGACAAGACTGGATGTTACCATGGAAATCGTCTGCTTCCATGAACCTCACATCCTAATTTTAATGTAATATTAAGATGATCAGGAACTATAATTCTTTAAAAATTTAAAGATTTTGTTATAATATGATAAGCAGTAAAATTTTAAGCACTTAAAGGTTAACAGATTTATGCCCCAAAAGTGAAATTTTCCAGTATTCCTTATTCTATTAAGGATATAATCATTAGAGTGAATAATGTAGTTTAATAACCTTTAAATACATGAAGTTATCATTTTATTACCAATTAAGTAAGAAATGATTTCTTCATTTCAAAGAAAATTTGTTTTACTATCATTATAAATGGAATCAATTAGGTCCAGCAGATATAAAGTCACTTACCATCTTATAAAATCCATATTTTTGATGGTATCAAACCAGTGTCTTTCCAGACACCTCTAATTCATTTAATATGAATTCATTTAGCCTCCAACAAGTGCCTGACTACTGCAAACGACTACATGAATTCTCCATATTTTAATTAATTGGAAGACTGAGATCTTGTTACAATGGTTCAGAATGCTTGTTGATAGTTGCTCTACTTTAGTTCAGGATTTCATTAACATGATGTGTTTTAGCTTAAGAATGGCTACCAGTATTGGAACCACAGAAACTCGAGGTAATTATCTGGATGCTAGGTCTTGAAGGCTACATTACTTTTTCTTCAGTTTTTTTGGGGGACTGATGATGAAATCTTTAACTAACACTACACAAACTCATTTTTTCCTTGCTTTGTCATTTCATTCCAGCCTTTGGCAAAACACATCTAATTGTGTTAACTTATACCTTAAGAAAAAATTCCTTGAATTTGTGCATGCGTTCGTGCGTGTGCGTGTGCGTGTGCGTGTGCGTGTGCGTGTGCGTGTAACTTGTGAGCAGATGAAGGATAGAGAATGCTTTTTTCAGGAGTGTTTTCTCTCCTCCTACGATGTTCTAGGAATTGAATTCAGGTTATTAGGCTTGGCGCTCAGTCCTTTAACCCAATCAATTTATCCACCCTCTCTCCTCCATTTATTTTTAATTCATAACAATAATTCTGAAATCATACAATTTTCTTCTTTTGATTTTTAAATTGTCTTTTTTATTTGTATTTTTGTTTACTTGAGAAACAATCTTAATTTATATATCAATACAAGTTTCCTCTCCCTCTCATCCTCCCATGCTCCCCAATGACCCCCATCCTACCCCCCATTCACTCCCCAGGGAGGGTGAGGCCTTCTATGGGGGATCGTTAGGTCTGTCACATCGTTTGTGTGTGTGTGTGGGGAGCTAGGCTAAGAGTGTAACCTTCCATGGGGAATGGGCTCCCAAAGTCCATAAATACTGGTTCACTGTCAAGGGTCCCATAGACTGCCCAGGCCTCCTAAATGGTACCCACATTCAGAGGGCTTGGTTTGGTCCAATGCTGGTTCCCCAGATTTATGACTGGGGGTCCATGTGCTCTGACTTGGCCAGGTCAGCTGTTTCTGTGGGTTTCACCAGCATGGTCTTGACCAACTGGATTTCAGGAGTAAAGCTCAATGCCTAGCTGTGGGTGTCTGCTTCTACTTCCATCAGCTACTGGATGAAAGCTCTAGGATGGCATTTAAGGTAGTCATCAATCTCATTATAGGGGAAGGGCATTTAAGGTATCCTCTCTATTATTACTTAGATTCTTAGATGGGGTCATCCTTGTGGATCTCTGGACATTTCCCTAGTGCCAGAATTCTCTTTAAACTTATAATGGATCCCTCTACTAAAGGTTCTCTTTTGCTCTCCTTTGTTTTTCCCCTGATTCAATCTTCCTGATTCCTCATGTTCTCCTCACCCCTCCTCTTCTCACCTTCTGTTTCCTATCTCCTCCTCCCCTCCCCCATGCTCCAATTTGCTCAGGAGTGCTTGTTCCTTTCCCCTTCTCCAGGGAATCATGTTTGTGTCTCTTAGGGTCCTCCTTGTTTACTAGCTTCTCTGGCAGTGTGGATTGTAGGCTGGTATTCCTTTACTCTATGTCTAAAATCCACATATGAGTGAGTACATACCATGTTTGTCTTTTTGTGATTGGGTTACCTCACTCAGGATGGTTTCTTCTAGTTCCACCCATTTGCCTGTGGATTTCAAGATTTTTTTTCTTCTGAGTAATACTTCATTGTGTAAATGTACCACATTTTCTCCATCCATTCTTCAGTTGAGGGGCATCTAGGTTGGCTAGGTTCTGGCACTTACAAATAATGATGATATGAACATAGTTGAACAGATGTCCTTTTTATATGAATGTGCATCCTTTGGGTATATGGCCAAGAGTGGAATTGCTGGATCAAGAGGTAGACTGATTCCTATTTTCCTGAGCAAACACCATACTGATTTCCAAAGTGGTCCCACAAGTTTGTACTCCCACCAGCAATGGAGGAGTGTTCCCTTTTCTCCACATCCTCTCTAGCATAAGCTATCATTGGTGTTTTTTATTTTAGCTAGTCTGGCAGGAATAAGATGATATTTCAGAGTTGTTTTGATTTGCAATTCCCTGATGGTTAAGGATGTTGAGCACTTTCTTAAGTGTTCTTCAGCCACTTTAGATTCTTGTAACGAGAATTCTCTGTTTATTTCTGTACCCATATTTTAATTGTATTATTTGGTGTTTTGGTGATTAACTTCTTGAGTTATTTGTATATTTTGCAAATCAGCCCTCTGTCAGATGTGGGGTTGGTATTTTTTTTAGAATACAATAGAATTAAACAATTCCCTCTTCTCTAATCTTTCTCCAAACACTCTTATCCACCTCCACTTGCTCTCTTTCAAACTCATGGCTTCTTTTTTTTTAAAATTAGTCATTCTGACATACATATGTGAATATAATTTTAATACATAAAAATAACCTTCTCAGTCTATAGTCTATTTGATATTACTTATATGCATATTTTAGGGATGACCAAGTTTTAAGAATTTTCCTCACCCTTGGTCAAGGAAACTGCTTTTTGGCACAGTTTGTGTCTGTTACAGAAAACCAGAATCAACGAAGATATAGAGGTGTGGAGCCCATTCCTAACAGATACATCTACAACAGTACTATGCCACACAATGTTCTAAGATGTTGCAGAAGTGAAGGCAGAAAAATTTTAAGAGCCAGAGTTTCAGAGTGTTTGTAATAAAATTGTGTCTCTTAGGATGGTCAGAAGCTACACTAATAAAATTTGACCAACATTACTACCTAAACATGAGCTGAACAGGTACAACAATAGACATGATAACATGGGTAGGGCTTGAGTTGGAGCCCAAAGGTAGGTTGATATGGAGCCCAAAGGTCTAGACTCTACACAAGGATCCACAAGCAACTAAAGAATGCTGAGAGCAGTGGGCACCATATTCCCCAAGGAAGACCCCACCAACTGGCTATTGAAGATGGCTTTCTTTACAACTATTGTGTACCTATGACAACCTTCTCTATCTGCTGCAATAGGGAGACAGACATACTGGCTACTTTTCTTAATTAGCTTAAAAATATATGGGGGTCTTAGTAAAGATCTATTTTATTTCTCTTCAAAAGCATTCTTCCCCTTGGTCACAAATATGAAGCTTGAGAATCATTTCATATTAAACTGAGGATAAGCAGGCTGTAATTGCCAGGTAGGTGAGGGCTAAGGAAAAGTGGTTATTCAGCTTGGCACCTCAAAGCAGGCTGGAGCTTTGCTTTCTTTCTCCAATTTTACTGTGGTTTTCAATGACTGATGATGGAATCCAGAAGTGGCATGCAGGTTTCCATTCCTGTTGAAAATCTCTCTGTTGCTTTTATAATGTTTCTCCAATGAATGCATTGGCAATCCTTTCTGCCATGTTTTCTTGACCATGATCAAAAGTACATATCATAAATTGTGCATGTCTAAGTGTGTACTGATTACAAAATGCCTTCTTCATATAAATATGTATAGTCTTAACTAATATGTTCCTATCCTTTCTTTGAGGACAGTATAACATTTTTGGAAGTTCTGTTCTCTTATATAAAAGTAATAAACATATACCATTACCCTATTGTTTTCTAACTGTGATATTTCACTTTGTATTTGATGTTTTGAACCTATTGTGTTTCTTTATACTTTTACTCATTGCTGTTCCTAATATATGCAATTGGATCTGGAAAACAGAAGGTGCTCAATAAGTGTATTTTTAATAAAGGAATGAATACAGTGCCTATACTGCCAATTATGGTATTTCCCTGAGTTGAGGCATGTAGGTTACATATGTGGAAATACATATAGACCTATTTGCAACAGCCAGGTGTATATTAAATGAATCAGTGTAGGAAGAGCAAAGTCAAATGCATGAGGAAAAGCAGTGATTCTCTACTCTCCAAGGTCTGTCCTTATATTTTTTTTGTAAGTGCTAATGTTTTATTGCTTTATATATTTTTCTTCACATCCTGCTACTCTATTGCAACTCAAAATGGAAGAATGCATCATGGAATGTATGAAACAAAGAAAACTTTGCTATACACTGTAAAGGTTTTCATAGATGACTAACAATAGAGAAAGAGAAAGAGAGAGATACAGAGAGACAGAGAGAGATACATGAACATGAACATGAACAGGCTTCTTCAAAAAGAAGCATTAGGCTTTGCTATCTTATTGAACATGTAGTATTCAGGAGACACGTAATGAAAGTTCTATTGTTCCCTTTATTAGAACCAGTATTGCCACAAACTGATAAACTCAGAATTTTGTATTTTGTTTACTGAGAAAAAATGGTTTAAAATATTATTTAACATTTCTTGAAAGAGAGTTCTTTAATGCAATGTCTTTGCTGTGCAAATAAAAATGCATCACAATTCCATTAGGGCAAAAGATAAATTCTAAAGTTAAAACAAATCTAGGTAGTAAACAGTCTTCTTGGATTTGTTTTTCTTTATTTATGTTTTTGTTCTTGCACGTTGTCATTGCTCATATGCCTCTGAGCATGGTTAGAAATGATCAAAGCAATATTAACAATTGATCTTCCCCTTCTAATTCAGGATAAAAGCCAAACTAAATCAATAATTTTACCACTGTATAACACTTTGCTATCATTTACTTCAAGGGTAATTTATTGTGTACATTCAAAGGTGGCTGAGAATTTTATCCCCAAGAGTATCTTCAGTAGGCCCTCAGGCACTGTTGTGAAAATGTCATTTGACTCACTTCTTTTTATTTTGTTTGTCCTAGACATCTATGGTTTTTGATCTACTAACTATGATTAATTTCTACTCACTACACAGAAGGGGATGTAGTTCTAAGATGTTATTTGTATTCTCACAATACCTCATAAACTCAGTGTTTTGTATTTGGTTTACAGAAAACACAGCAGGAGAAAATCACTTTACAATCAGTCAGCAATTCCCAGGGGGTAGATTATTTCCTAGGTATGAATGTGTGGCTGTGTTAGAGAGGAGAATTCACTTGTTCATTTCACCATAGCTCACTAAATGACTAAGCAGTGTGGGCAGAATATGGAAGGAAGGTTCCATTAAGAAAGCCTCCTAGGGGATAGTGAAATAATCTTGTGGTTCAATGATGGGCACATCTGTGCCTATCTTTTAATTTTTTCTTGGCCATTAGACTAATAGTAATGGAACCTGGTTCATTGAAAAAATAAACTAATTTGCAAAATTGAAACAAATAATAAGAAAAAAGGTATTAATAAAATGACTCCAAATTATATTCTGCTATACTCACAGATCAGTGGCTTATTCCATTATCATCAGGGAGGCTTCTCTGGACTGCAGATGAGAACAGATGCAGAGATCCATAGCCAGACAATAATTGGAGTGAGAGTCTCCATCACATCCCTCTGTCAAATCTCAGGGAATCCAAGGATGAGGATGGGCATATTCTAAGAGCCACACTAGATGGAGGATCAAGTGTGTTGATCCTTCTGGATAAACTAAGTAAGGCACATTTGAGCTGACAGAGACTGAAGCATCAAGACCAGGGCCTACATGGGCCTGCACCTATTTTCTGCCTATATATTATATCTATTAGCTTAGTGTTTTTTGTTTTTGTTTTTGTTTTGTTCTGTTTTTTTAATGGGACTCCTTACTGTGAGAACAAGTGGGGCTCTTATTCTTGTGCCTGCTCTTAGAACTCTTTGCCTCTTGTTGGGTCACTATGTCCAACTTTAATATGACCAGTTTTGGCATCCCTTTATTTTATTTTGTCCTGTTTGGTTGTTATCTCTTAGAAGACATTTCTGAGAGACAGAGAGGGAGTGGATCTAAATGGGAGCAGAAATAGGAAGAACTGGGAGGAGTAGAAGGAGTACGGAAAACTATAATTATGGTATATGAGTTAATCACCCATTTTTTTCTAGACTGGGTTCCTCTGTATGGTGCCATTGGCTATTCTGGAACTCTCTTTGTAGACAACACTGGCTTCAAACTTAAAGAAATCCACCTGCCTTGCCTCCCAAGTGCTAGTATTAAAGGCATGAACTACCATGACCTAAATGAATACATTTCAATAAAAGGAAAAAGGAAACAAACAAACAAACCAAAAAGGAATTCTGAAATGTCTGAAGCACTAAGCCTAGAGGTGGAATTGTAAGTCTGCCTCAGAAACATCAATATTTTATTGTTGTAAGTATAGTTGTATGTTACAAGGCATTGTTAGCCATGAGTCATTCTAATTCTGCCTCTCATTAATTAGATGATATTAAACAAATCATAAAAACTTTCATGGATTCCAGGGTTTACTCTTGTATAGAATGTTGAAGACTCTTCCTGTCACTGTACATTTTAAACACTTTACACAATTACAGACCTTGTGCCTACAATAGCTTTTGGAAAAAACTAAGGTATCTCTGTGTTAAAATATGTGTATAATACACGTATTTGATTTCCTTTATCAAGAAATGTATGGGAAATTGAAGGTTTAAATAACTATATATGAATGAAGGACGAAAGAAATGAGTATAGAAGAAAAGAGGTGGGTTTTAGAATTACTCTAAACAAAACCAAGTCAGTTTGGTCACTTATAATTATTGAATGAGATTTTAAATATATCAACAATTGTAAACAAATACTATAAAAGTGAAATTTTCTTTTCTCCAAAAATTTTGTCCATATTGCAACAATGGCAAATCTCAAGTTCCTTTTGCCCTATACAACGAATAGTTACCTAGAAGTATTTTTAGTCAGCTGCAACTTTGTCATCTCAGGCATCTTGATTATATCTTCATCAAGTTTCATTAACGCAACAGTATTCCAGAAAAATTCATATGTAGGTCTATTATAAATACTACCTGTAACTTCCATAGATAGGGACTGCATCAAACTTCTAAATTATAAATGATCTTTCAGCATCTAGATTATTTCACAAATTTGATTCTTCTGACTTATTTATAAAAGCAAGAGTATGGCATAGATTTCTTCCCAATTGCTATATCTTGACTTCTTCATTCAGTCTACAAGTGAAAATATTCTGTGATACTCACTGAGATTAACAAGGTGTCTGGTGGGACCTTGACCTGAGGTAAAGGTTGTTGACGCCATAGTCAGATGTAAGTACATGCCTAGACTGTAAGAATTTCAAGTCAACCATTCTCATTGATATTAGTCAGATTGGTAAATGGAAAATAATTTGCATACAGTTACCACATTGGCTTTAATGAAGAAATCAAAGTCAATTTCAGGACCTATTAAAGTTAGATGTACAAAATATTCACATAGGTTTCATTCTGTTCAGTTCCAATAAGAGTATGAATCAGAAAATTCTAGCATGGCCAATTCTTCTGTGCTACTTCTTTTAAAGGTACAAATATATTCCAGAGAGATTGATTGTTCAGGAGATGTTTTCAGTGTAACATTATTTTCACATTTATGTATGGGCAATTTAATGCCAGAGAAACATGAAGTGAAGACATTATATTCTGTCCAGATGAATGAAGTCTTTTAAAACACAAACACCACATACATTCAGCATATTACTCAGTTCACACCTCTGTGATGATCCAGACACACTTACAAGTTGTTCTGTGATTTTTAGGTAGTCTGTTATCTACCACATCATCCTAAGTAATTTTTTTCAAATGAAATGTTATATACATTGTCACATTCATGTACTTTTAAAATAATTTAATGCATACATTTTGTTATTATTTGAAGGCTTTTGTGTAATGTATTAATATTGAAGCTTTTGAATATTGTATTACAGTGAGATTTCTTGGAGTCATTTCAGTAACTCAATTTTGGATTGAATAGTCATTTCTCAGAACCAAAATGTGGTATTATTACAGATCAGTTTTTACAGCGATAATCTATACATAGCATATCTAGGTATATGTAGCTCTGGACAGAAGCTGGGACAGAATAGTGCATAGATTCTCCTAAGCAGATACTGTGCAACACTGTATTTTTCCAGAGACAATCAGTGATTTGGGTGCCTCTGATGAAAACTGTTTGAAGCAGGTAAAGAAGTTAATTGTGCTTCTGAAAAAACAGGTAAAAGAGAAAATAAACCACGTGAGTTTACTTGCTGCCTTTCAATTTGAATTTGTTTTGATCCATAGACATGTCTTCACTCAATTTTATGCCACAGAAATTTCTATATAATAAACTTTTGATATTAGTTGGGTAAGTATATGAATATATAATATATATTACATCTATATTGGTATATATTGGTAAATATCTACAAAGGACAAAGAACAATTCCTCTCAAAATAGACTAGAGTCATAACAAATGTGATGGATGATGCTGACCCTTTTCAGACAAGAACTGATGTGAACCAATAATGCTCAAGACATATTTTATTCATTACATAGAGACAATGGCTATTTCCTATAGATGACAGTACAAAGTGTTGGCATATTTTATCTCACTAACAGAGCAAAAAGTTGATAGATTAACAAATTTTTCATCAGGTTATTTTAAATTGAAGAGACATATTTTGGGGTCATTTGTGCTTCATACTTACAAAATTTCAAAACCAGCATTAGAATCTAATCTGCAGCCGGGCGTTGGTGGCACATGCCTTTAATCCTAGCACTCAGGAGGCAGAGTCAGGTGGATCTCTGTGAGTTCAAGATCAGCCTGGTCTACAAGAGCTAGTTCCAGGACAGCCTCCAAAGCCACAGAGAAACCCTATCTGGAAAAAAAAAAGAATCTAATCTGCACTTGGGTTAACAAAATACATCTGTATTCATGTAAAGCATTATTTGTAATAGCCAGAACCTGGAAGTAACCTAGATGCCCCTCAGCTGAAGAATGGGGGGGGGATGGAATCTGGAAATTCTCAGGCAAATGGCTGGAACTAGAAGAAACCATTCTGAGCGAGGTAATCCAGTCACAAAAAGACAAACATGGTATGTACTCACTCATATGTAATTTAGACATAGAGTAAAGATTACTAGCCTACAATCCACACTACCAGAAGCTAGTAAACAAGGAGGACCCTAAGAGAGACGTAGATGGTCCCCTGGAGAAGGGGAAAGGGACAAGATCTCCTGAGCAAATTGGGAGCATGGGGGGAGGGGAGAGGGACCTAGGAGAATGAGAAAGGGAGAAGAAGAGGGGTGAGGAAGACAAGATGGGGCAGGGAGGTTCAGTTGGAATAACAGAAGAGAGAAAGACAAGAGATTATATAATAGAGGGAGACATTATAGGTTTAAAGAGAAATCAGGCACTAGGGAAATGTCTGGAGAGCTACAAGAATGACACCAATTAACAATGTAAGCAACAGAGGAGAGACTACTTTAAATGCCCTCCCTGATAATGAGATTGATGACTGTCCTATCCTTAAGCCTTCATCCAGCAGCTTGTGGAAGTAGAAGCAGACACCCACAGCTAAGCACTGAACTCAACTGGAATCCAGTTGCAGAGAAGGACGAAGGGGTACAGACCAGGCTGGTGAAACCCACAGAAACGGCTGACCTGAAAAAGGGGGTGCTCTTGGTCCCCAAACTGATCACTGGGAAATCAGCATGGAACTGATCCAGACCCCATAAATGTGGGTGTCAGTGAGGAAGCTTCAGAAATATATGGGGCCTCTTGTAATAGATCAGTACTTATCCCTAGCATAGGAATGGAGTTTGGGATCCCATTTCACATATTGGGATGCTCCCTCAGCTTAGACTAATGGGGGAGGACCTATGCCCTATCCCAAAGGATATGACAAACTCTGAAGACCACCTCCATGGAAGGCCTCACTCTCCTAGGGATCAGAAAGGGTATGGGATAAGTAGGGTGTTAATTGGGGGACAGGGGAGGAGGGGAGGGTGAGAGACCTGGGATTGACATAAAATAGTCTTCTTTATAATTAAAATAAAAATAAAAATTTAACTGAGAGAAAAACATATCTTTAAGTAAATGTGACTTCTCTTTTCAAGCCTTTAACTACAGAAAAAAAAAAAACCACATTAATTGCCTCGTTTAAGAATAATTAAACCTGAGTGAGAATAATAGGAAATTTAAAATATTTTATACTTAATCAATTGCATTGTTTGGAAGATATTTTATCTTTGATTAAGGGTCACTTCCTCAAAACTCTGTACTAATAACTATAGAGGATTTGTAATGCTCAAAATAAGGCTTACAGTGATATTCATTTCCAGATAAGGTAAAATCCAGTTAGATAGATTCTATACAATTAGAAAGCTTTGTGAGAATTTCCCTAGACATGTGCATGTACCCTAATTATTTCTGTTTAAAAAGATGGATCTGAGGCTCTGTAAAATACTAAATTGCCTATTGAACTATCAATAATGAATTTGAAGTAATCAGTATATTCATATAAAACTGAATGCAAATAATTTTAAAACATGTGATACATGGATTATTTATGTCAGTACTGAAAGAAATCCTTCAGTGAAGATGAGCTATTAAGATAGGAAGTTTTAACAGCTTTGAGCAATTTAGACCTCAGCTAAAATGTCATATAAAAGCTACAAATCACAGTGTATTTGTACATAAAATGAATAGAGAGAGATCTATTTTACCTGGTGGCTACCATATATATATATGTACATATATATACATATATATATATGTATATATATGTACATATATATATATGTATATATATCACAAAATATTACTTTTTCAATGTGCCTGATGCATATTTTTGGTTATAAAAAGTAATTTTAATGAGAGACTTATGAAAAAGCTGTTCAGGATTATTAAGAATTATTGAACTATCACTTACAAATATTAACAGAAGTGATTATTTTAACACCTTACCCAGATGAAAGACGGCAATACAGAATTATTTATGTATTTGCTATGAGATTTCTTTAATATTTTTCTTAAATATCTAATTGAGTCTCCTTTTTTAACCTTACTTTTTCTGGCAGTTATAGCTTTAAGTTGTATCACACACAAAGACATATACTTTAATATTGTATGTTGATTTATAGACTATCTTGAACTTTCAGAAAACATTTTAAGAGATGAAGCAATGCTACCTCTTATTAATGTAAAATATTAACAAGGAGGAACTTCCTTTGCTCTATTTCTACAATAGTAGTAAACAGTATTTAGACTTTTGTACTTCTTGTAATTTGAATATATCCAAAAACTCCCACCAAAGTTCTTCTTGCTCTTGACCTTATAGTTACCAGCAGAAGCAATTTCCCAGAAGATCAGTAGAGCTATCAAGTCTTCTGTAATGGAAGGAAGCACACATGGTTGATCAAGTTTGGTAATTGCCCAACTAAAAGTTCAAGTAATTAAATTCACTGGAGGAGTTGAAGAGTCATCATCATTTGGCATCACTTTTGTTTCTTCCTCTACCTATTGGTAATGTCTGAAACAAAATAGAACTGAATTCCAGTGGGAGTTATTTTACAGTGTCACCCAGGAAGTGTTTGAAAATCTTATGAGAAGGAGTGGCTCTTCTTTAAGACTTGATTGGTAGAGTTGATTATGGAGTATATGAGCATCAGATTATTTTCTTATGCAATAGATAATCCTAGCATGAATCACCTTTCATACAACAGTGATTGTTTAACCAATTTTAAAAGAATCAAATCTGAAAGAGTCTTTGAAATCATTAAATACTTTGAATGTCACTTTCTTTGAAAGGTATTTCCTCCTTGATAAATAAGATTAGAATAAGCAGGAAATATTTTTCCTTTTCTTTCTGGAAACACATGTTTGCTGTTAAGTGTCATTGAAAGTCACGAGTAGAACCCAGTTAAAAACATATTGTATATCTCTCCAAATATAAACACATTCTACATCCACCTTTTGCCATATTTGGATATAATGATAAAAATGATCATGTTAGTCTATACATTTAATTTTTTAGTCTGCATTTTCTACAATTAATTTTCTATTTTACTTTTATATGAAAATTTTACTTAAGAATATACAAATATGTTTGCACTATAACATAATTTAGAACATTCACAGAAATTATCAAGATAGTTAAGTTTAATTTTAAACCATCACTATTATTATTGTATATTCAGACAGTCATAAAATTAGTCTCTCGAACAATTCATGAGTATCATGAACCTTTTCTCACAAGTATGATGAAAATCTTGGGAAAGGAAGGATTTATTTTGAGTATGTTTTTGGTAAATGCATTATTATCACAGTAGGGAATGTTAAGGGATTACCATGAAATTCACTGGTCAGAGATGGTAGAAGCTTCCAAGTGACTTATTCAAATTTGGGTGGAGCAAGAAACAGAGAACTGAGACCAGAAAGGTAAATGGATATCATCTTCAAAGCCTGACTCTGTAACAATATTCTGCTATTTAGACTAGAAATACCAAGGTAGCACAACTTACCTAAGCATGTCACCAACTGGAGACCAAATATTAAAACACAGGACCCTATGAATGATATTTTACATACAAACCGTAACAAGGTGTTTCTGTAGAGGAAGTCTAGCTTAAGCTTTGAAATAAAATGAGATATAGAGAGGCAGATTTTCACAAGGATAACTTTAAATTTTAAAAATGCATCTCAAATTGATTAGATAATATATTTTGAGATTGCTAGTGTCTTTATGAAAGAAAATGTGCTGATATATTATTTTATCTTTGTAACCATTGGAATATAGATTATTCTATGTAATTCTATTCTCTTAAACCTATCCAGACTTTCTAAGAGACAAACTACATAATGGAGAAAAATAAGACACAATGGAACATAGAGAGAATCAAGGTAATAAAATATCCATTGGAACATATAAAAATGGCAACTGAAGTTGGATGAAAAAGGTGTAATCTTAAAGTACTTAATAATATATAAAGAGAAGGAAATGTAACAAAATAAGTCTACAAGACAATAATGAGACTGAAGTTGGAAAATTACAAATAAAACATAAACATTAAAATGGATATTAGGGTGTGATAATGATATAATTTATTTCTAAGCTAGAAAAGGTTAGAAAGTAAATGTTACTGACCATATTATATGGTAGATGTAAATTGATCTCGTTAGACACAAACTTGAATTAGTTTATCAACAAAAACATATAGTTAGGATGCAGTTGAAAGATGAAGACATGTTTTGAAATCATAAGAAAAGAAAATAGAGACTTCAAATGTTTTCAGAGGCAATAATTAACAACATCCTAAAGTAGATGATAGATAGTAAGCAAAAAATTCAACAGGTAAACTATATCCCCACAAAACTTTTGAAAAATTAGATTTCTAACAAATTATCCAAATAGCTATTCCCTCCATAATCTTGTAATAACTATCAGAGTGGTCACTTTGATGGTACTTTAGTGTTACTACCTGCTCAAACCAAAGAAACATCAATTCTCTTTCTCATTACATAAACCCAATAGAGTTGAAGTTTAAACTCTTTGGGCAGTGCAGGAGGTGTCTCAGAAGGTAGTTAGTAAAGTAAAACTACTTTGATGTATAGTCTGTGGAATTTCCATTGTACATATATTCTTTCATACAATGCAGCCTTCTTTCCCTCTATTCCTCCTGGTCCTCCTCTATATCCCATCTCCCTCAGATCCACTTCTCCCTATTTCTCTTCAGAGAAGAGCAGTGCTCCCAGGGATATCAACTTATACAGAATAACAAGATGCAATAAAATTAGGCAAACCCCTCAAATTAAGGTGGAACAGGCAACCTAGTAGGAGGAAAACAGTTACAAGAGCAGAAAAAGAGAGACACTCCCACTGATGGGGAATGAACTGTGTATGTTTATCATATTGATTGTTAAATAAAATACTGTTTGGCCAATGAGACAGCAAGTTAGACGGGACTAGGAGTCAAAGAGGATTCTGGGAAATGTAGTAGAGAAGTGGTGATCCAGGCAGGAAGTGACATAGCAAGGAGACTCATATTTAAAGAAGGAAAAACAGGAAGTGATTCTCTTTTCCCCTCTGCTCCTGCTCCAGAGGGACAATGTGATCCATCGGCAAGGAAGGACGGCAATAAGGCGTCAGATAAGATAAGTCTTATAAAATATATAGGTTTATGATAGTTAAGACTGAGCTAACAGATGAGAATCCTAGTCATTGGCCAAGCAGCATTGTACCTAATATAAGTTTCTGTGTATTCCTTTGGGCCCTAACTCAGGCGAGCAGCTGGTGTAAAGCTCACACGTGGCAGTGGGACTCAGGTGGCTTTTGGTGGAAATATTTATCATAACAGAATGGTGTCAGTGAGTGGGATGATTCCATGCCCCAAGGTTCCCAGAGAAAGAGGGAAACCTGCCACCACAGCCTGCCTTGTGGGGCCTCTGAGAGGCATTGGAGCAGCTTCCATATGCTCATGCCATCCCGGCGCTTCTGGAGTTTAGACTAGGCACTCCTAAGATGATAAAGACAGATCCAGATGAAGAAAAACCTCTAAAGGTTTACACTGTGTTTAAAAATATATGTAGGCTTGTGAGAGAAGGAAGCAGAGGCAGGAGGATTTCCACAGAGAAACCTTGGCTCAGGGAAAAAAGAAACAAAAGAAAATAAAAATAAAGTAATAAAAAAGTCACATAAAGATGGAAACTACACAGAGAATCTGGATACTATATGCCATATTGTTGTCTTTAAATTGTTTGATTGCCGAGAAAAGACTTACTGCTGCTAAAATACATTTGATTATAAATGCTGCTAAATTAATCCAACTTATACATTTTAAAAATGCTCTGACTTCAAAATTTAAGTCTAAGGACAGGCTACTTAGAAATAAAGGTTTTGCTTGTATTTCCATAGAAAATGAAAAGCTGTGGATTCCTTCCAGACTAATATGGTTTGATAAAGCAGAACCCCTGAAGCTGAGACGATACAGCCTTATAGACTACAAAAACAAGGACTTGGTCAGGTTTCTATGTTTTATCATGATCTCTATGGTATATGAACATCGTCCCCAATCAGCAGGAAGCAGTTTAGAAAGAACGACCCCCATATTCCCAAATATTGTTTACAAATGTTTGTTTTCATTTAAATGGGGTTAGTTATAAATGATAATGAGCATAGTCAATCTCTTTTTAAAGAAAGAAAAGGGGAACAGGATATAGGAATGAATACTTTGCATTGGTATATACTTTCATTTATGGATACAACTTTAAGATCAATTTTGTGATAGGTAAATGTCTCCTCTTGTTTAGGTATTGTGTTTATATAGATCTTTTACCTATAATAGTCAGAACTTATAATTAGGTTAGTTAGGTTTTCTAGATATAGAGAGATATATTTGAGATGAATAGGTATTCTTCAAACCTTTCAAAGACCTACAGAAATATGGCATTTAAATGGTTTAGGGTTTATCTTGGCAATGAGACACAACTGCTCCTGGCACACCAATTACATCAGAAAGGAGGATGAGCATCGAAGAAACTCATTATGGAGTTTGCTTTCAACATGGAAAGATTAGCCATTTGGGCAAGAAACTGCTCTTTCCTGGACTACTTGTTGCTGTATAAACTGGACATTCAGGACCCACAAAAAAGTGACTGCTGAACTTACAAAACAAGACAGTACTGAAGGGTTCCTACTAAAATGGAGAAGTGTGCCAGACACACTGTGGCCTATGGGCTGAAGATGGATGCCCCAATGTTACAGAGGAACTTTGGGTGATTGTCCAGGTATGGAGATGTCTCTGTCAATTCTAGAGTTTATATATTATCCTTCTGTGGTCTTTGATAGAGTTGAAGACAGATAGTTATGATTATAGTTTTCTTCAGTTATTATAAAAGATAAGTTATTCTTTTATTTAGACAGAAAAGAGGAGATGATGGGGAATGTACTGTGCATGTTTATTTTATTGATTGTTAAATAAAATACTGTTTGGCCAATGAGACAGCAAGTTAGATGGGACTAGGAGTCAAAGAGGATTCTGGGAAATGTAGTAGAGAAGTGGTGATCCAGGCAGGAAGGAGACTCATATTTAAAGAAGGAGAAACAGGAAGTGTCTCTCTTATCCCCTCCGCTCCTGCTTCAGAGGCACAATGTGATCCACTGGCAAGGAGGGACACCAATAAGACATCCGATAAGATAAGTTTTATAAAATATATGGATTTATGATAATTAAGACTGAGCTAAGGAATCCTAGTCATTGGCCAAGCAGCTTTGAACCTAATACAAGTTTCTGTGTATTCATTTGGGCCTAACTCATGTGGGTGGTTGGCATAAAGCACGCATGTGGCATTGTGGCTCGGTGGCTTTTGGTGGAAAGATTTATCGTAACACTCCCACTCCTAGTTTTACGAATACCACAAAAATAAAACAATGAAAACAACAGCTAAGCCCTCACAAGTCCTACCTAGTTGATTCTATCAGCCATGTTCTCATGTTGTCCTTGACTCCTCTCTTTCCTACCATCCTCCTCCCTGTGTTCAACAGGGTTCCCCAAGCTCCACCTATTGTTTGACTCTAGGTCTCTGCATCTGTTTCAATCAGCTGCCTGAGGAAGCCTCTTTGATAACAATTTGGTTAGGCACAAATCTATGAGTATAGCAGAAAATCATTAGGAATTATGCCATTGCCTTGGGTGCATCAGTTGTGCTTGGTTCTATGCTAGGTCTCTGTGCCACCCAGTTTTTGTTTCCTGGTTACCCAGGCAGTGTGGAGCATGAGTTTCTTCTCTTAGCATGAGCTTAAAGTTAGACCACTACCCCAGCATACCTTGTAGACAGGATTGATTTTGGTTTGAAAATTTTGTGGTTGGGTTGGTGTCCCAGTCCCACCACTGGTTACAGAAAATGACCAGTTCAGATTCATAACCTCTATTACTAGGAGTTCTTGCCAGGTTCACCCTCATGGGTTACAGGAAGTTTCTACTACAGGAAGTTTCACATTGCCCTCCCCTCAAATGTCTCCCAATTCCAGTCATCCTTCTATTCCTCTGGTCTTGCCCTCCCATACCTGTTTTCTCTTGTTTCCATCCCCACCTGGTCTGCAGTTCACCTGTATAATCTATTCAATTGCCACTACTTAGGGAGATCCATGCTGCCTACCCTTAGAGTTAGTCTCTGTAATTTTATGACTGTTAACTGGTCATACGAAAAGCAGACATAAAGAATTCACTAAATTTCAGATACAAACACAAGACAGAAGTTAATTGTTTGCCAAGTTAAAAACAATATGATGGAACAAACCAAAGAGCACAGAAGGTACTACTGTGCTCAAGGTCATGAGAATGACTGGTAAGTCACCTGAGCATGGAATCACCTTACCAATACAAATCACAGTTTATGATAACATCTCTGCTGGGATCCAATTTTCCATTTTCAAAAAGGCTTATTGTTAAATCAATAATGTTAACAATATCTAGAATGAAATTCCAAATGATCAAGCACAAAAGACACATTTCAAAATAGTGAAATTCTGATCTGTCCAATAGTTACATAAAGGATTGTAAAACAATATAGAATCAGCAAATGAAGAACATCAAAAAACTTTATTAGCTTAAAGAGAGCATATATAAAAAAATATCAGATGACATCCTAAGTCATGATGAGAAAGTTTCATATTTTTTCTTTGAAATTAAAGAGAATAGAATGATACCCTTTCTTCACTCATCACACAAACTGCTAACAATTGCCCCACTTACATGGAAGCACTTTGTTGTAAAAACAAAAACTTCAAATAAAAGATTATAAAAATCTATCTATTCACCATATCTGTAATAAATCTCAAGAGACGATTGCATTTTCCATTATACCACAGCAAATCACATAATAACTCTAAAATAGTATAAACTAAACCTTATGTGGATTCTACAGAAATATGGAGTATCTTGCAATGTCCAAGTCTTACTACAGCAAACTACAGAAAATATTCTTGGGGTGTGGTTTTTCAAGAGTTGCTACTAGGATTCAATACTCAAGGAGATGGCCAATATATATCACATTTGCAGTCCCAGTACTTGTATGTTAGAGGCAGGAGCATTGGGAACTTAAGGACATCCTTGGTTACATAGTGAGGATGAGGCCGGTCTTGTCTTTGCAAGACCCTATCCCTGCAAAAATCAAAACAAAACAGAATAAAAACAAACCAAAAAAAAAGAACCCAAACTTAAACCAGAAAAATTGAATCAGAGATATATCTTATAAACTATTATTAATAATAACCATTACTGAGAATGTCATTTTGCATGCAAGAAGCTTATTGAAATAAAGATGTGTAATGAAAAATATAAAATGTGACCACATGAGTAACCAAAGCATAAATTATATCAAGTGTGTGAAAACTAACAGCAGAATATTCCTTTTTTTATGAGACAGGGTTTCTCTGTGTAGCTTTGGAGACTTGCTCTGGAGACCAGGCTGGCCTTGAACTCACAGAGATCCGCCTGCCTCTGCCTCCCAAGTGCTGGGATTAAAGGCTTGCACCACCAGTGAACGGCAGAATATTACTTTTAATCTCAGTTGTATCAGTTATTATACTAAGTACCATCATTAAATAGCAAGGACCAGGTTAGTGGATTGTGAATAAACTCTAACATCTTCAGAAGAGAAACATTAAAGTTGCCCATGGAGGAGTAGAGGCAGAAAGATCTCTGTAATTTTGAAGCCAGCCTGGCCTACAAAGTGTTCCAGTTTATTGAAACCCCATTTCAAGGAAATAGAAAAGAGGGATAGAGAGGAGAATATATATATATATATATATATATATATATATATATATATATATATATATAGTGGGGAAAGTGTATGATGTACTAATGATCCTCAAGAGTTAATATAGACTCTTTAGGATACAAATAAGTAAAATTCATCTCCATAGTAGTTTATCCCTTTGTATATTAGGAAGAGATAACAATGAAATGGTAAGGATTTGTTGATAAAACTTAAAGTTTATAATGCAGACAAGGCTCTACAATGATAACTATGTAAAACCTAGGTCATTTTTGGAGACTTTCAAGTAATTAAGGAACAGAACAGGAAGACAGAAATTTTGAAACATACGAAAGTTTCCCCCCAAAAATCAGTCAACAAATCTGATTATCATATAAACAACATTGCACTGAATGAATGAAGAATAAAGATCTCTTTATAGTGCTCAAAGATAATTTACAGAAATTGAACATATGCTGAGGCATATAATAAGTATCAACAATTAAAATGAATGAAATTATAGAGTGTGTTCAGACACAGTGGAATGGGAAAGGAAACCTGGAACAAAGGAAACCTGGAAATTCCCCCAAATAATCTGAATTCATAAGACACATTTCTTGTGGTTTTAAACTTAACACAAGTGTCACTATAGTGATACAAAAATACAGCAAATCAAAATTTGTGGGGATGCAGCTTTCTTTCTCTATAAGGGTTTGCTGATCAGAAAATGCATCCTTTAACACAAAGTGATCCAAAGCTATAATAAATAAGCTTTAAAAAATCAACTAACACTGTAAGATTAACAGAAATCAGTATAAAATATGCAAACAAGAAGATACTGAATAACACAGGAGTTAGTTCTTTACAAAAACAACACTTAAAATATGTCTGAAACACTTGCTGCAATTATCACAAATGGGGACATGTTACAAAAGTATATCTAATTTTTGAGAAATTAGAAATATCATGTGGGTTATAATAAGAAGACCAGGTCAATACTCCAGAGAAACTTAAGTATTATGGTTTGTCTTTTATATTTTTATTAATGTATAATAATTATGCATTATGCTTATGGGTTTCATTATAATATTTTCATTGAAATATATAGTGTAATTTGATCATATCCACCTATCACCCAGTACCTTCTCATACACATTCCTATTCCTGCTGCTGCCCTGCCTCTTCCCAAATGAATCCCAATTGCCTTAATGCTAGAATATCCTTTTATTTGTTTAATAACCAGTGAATTATGTTAGGCATTAAGGTTATGTAAATTAGCATAGATAGCTAATAAGTTGCTATGCCACTGAAGAAAATGCTTCCTTTTCCCATAAAATGTAATAATCCTTAGGGACTAATGAGACTTCATGAATTTCTCTACCTTCCAGGACATTGTACTGATGGGCTCAATATTAAGCAGGTCTTGGACAGGTAATCATAGGTTTTGTGAGCTCAGCAGTGGAACTGCTACAATGTTACCAGAAATATGTGGTTCACACCATTGCCTTGCTTCTTACACATTTTCCCTCCTTTCCTCCCCTTCACCATCAACATTCTCTGTGTCTCAGGTGGAAGCATGATTGTTCAGATGCTCCACTTACACTGGTACATCACACCACATTTATTCTCACCATTTTAATAAGTATATTTCATAAAAGCAATGTACAAAACTCACATAAAAATGAAGCATTAGTATTTTGACATAGTAAATATTAGAGATTCTGTAATTTCAGATTCACATTGCAACACTGATGAATTTTCTGTCATATCCATGGACTCAATAACCTTTTAAAATATAAACTGTACCAGTAAATAAGAAAGAACATTTTTTAACACTTTATGAAATCAACATTACCTTTTTATAATGTTTATAATACAATGATAATGTAATGAAAGAAGATATTTCATTCATAATTTAAGAAAAAATATTAAATACACCCAATTAGAACCTATTAAATAAAGAGCATAGTATATCAAAAATTAAGCAGTCACTTGTTATTTGTCAGTATAGATCAGTATGTGAAGAGAGTCATAATAATGACATGGTATGATAATCTCAAAAACTAAGAAGAATAATATGGTATAATTTCACATCTAGACACAGAAACTATTTGAAAAGTATGAATAAACAGAACATTATTGTTTCATTATTAAACTGTATTTTATTATCATGAAGACAGGGACTTGAAACTTCAGAATACTTCAAACATATATGTTGTGTGAGGTAAAGCTCCTGAAAAAAACCAAAATCCTTTGATGTGGCGGCGGCGTCTGTGGCCGCGGCATCGTTGTCTCCGTGGCACGGACGGCACAATGGTTATGAACACTGCAGTTGATGACGATTTGGGATGGGAGCTCGGTGTCCCTGAGAAAATGGTAAAAAAGTAACACAAATTGGGTGGACATCACCCAGGACTTTGAAGATGCTTGTCAAGAACTGAAGTTGAGAGAACTGCTTCATGATAAGCTATTTGGTCCTTTTGAAGCCATGTCTGCTATTGAAATGATGGATCCCCAAATGGATGCTGGTATGATTGGAAACCAAGTGAATCGGAAAGTTCTCAATTTTGAGCAAGCTATCAAGGATGGAGCCATTAAAATTAAAGATCTCACCTTGCCTGAATTGATAGGAATAATGGATACCTGTTTTTGCTGTTTGATCACTTGGCTGGAAGGCCATTCCCTGGCACAGACAGTGTTTACCTGCCTTTACATTCATAACCCAGACTTCATAGAGGATCCTGCCATGAAAGCTTTTGCTCTGGGAATTTTGAAGATCTGTGATATCACGAGGGAAAAAGTAAACAAAGCTGCTGTTTTTGAAGAGGAAGATTTCCAGTCAATGACATACAGATTTAAAATGTCAAACAGTGTGACAGATCTTCGAGTTACAGGAATGCTAAAAGATGTGGAAGATGATATGCAAAGGAGAGTGAAGAGTACTCGAAGTTGACAAGGAGAAGAGAGAGATCCAGAAGTAGAACTAGAACACCAGCAATGCTTGGCGGCATTCAGCAGAGTGAAGTTCACCCGCGTACTGCTGACAGTGCTCAGAGCCTTTACTAAGAAGGAGACCAGTGCTGTGGCAGAGGCTCAGAAACTAATGGTCCAAGCAGCAGACCTCCTTTCTGCCATCCATACTTCATTGTATCATGGCAGCCAGGCTCAGAATGGCACTACCAAAGGAGACCATACAAGTATGATGGGTTTTGAGCCCCTTGTTAGCTAGAGGCTACTTCCACCCAACTTCTCTCGCTATGTAAAAATAATTAAAAAAGAAGAAATGGTCAACTATTTCTCAAGATTAATAGACAGAATAAAAAGAGTCTGTGAAGTCGTGAACTTACCAAACTTACATTGTATTCTGGACTTTTTCTGTGAATTTAGTGAACAGTCACCATGTGTTCTTTCAAGGTCTCTCTGTTGCAAACCACTTTCATCGTGGATAACAAAAAGGACTTTGGACCTCACGGATATGTTAAAAGAGGCACTTTGGTCCCTTGTTAGTCCTTCGGTGCTCTCCCCCAAGTGTTGCCTCTATAACAATCACCAGGCTAAGGACTGTATTGACTCCTTTGTTACTCACTGTGTTCGGCCATTTTGTAGTTTTGTTCAGATCCATGGCCATAACAGGGCCCGGCAGAGAGTCTAACTGGGCCACATTCTTGAGGAGTTTGCTACCTTACAAGATGAGGCAGAGAAGGCTGATGCTCTTCACACTATGTTGCTGAAGCAGGAGCCCCAGAGATAGCACCTGGCCTGCTTAGGAACCTGGGTCCTTTACCATAACCTTTGCATTATGATCCAGTATCTGCTCAGCGTCTTTGAGTTGGAGCTGCACAGCATGCACAAGTACTACTACATTTACTGGTACCTCTCTGAATTCCTGTATGCATGGCTGATGTCAATCCTGAGACACACTGATGGCTCTCAGATGGCGGAGGAGAGGATAATGGAGGAACAGCAGAAAGGCCATAGCAGCAAAAAGACAAAGAAGAGAAAGAAAGTTTGCCCATTGAGCCAAGAGATCACAATGAGCCAGACCTATCAGAACATGTGTGCTGGGATATTTAAAACGATGGTGGCATTTGACATGGATAGCAAGGTGCACAAGCACACATTTGAACTTAATAGTGAACAGGTTCAGTATGAGCACAGGTTTGCCCCATTCAACAGTGTGATGACACCACCACCTGTGCACTGCCTGCAGTTCAAGGAAATGTCTGACCTCAATAAATACATCCCTCCTCCTCACTCTCCTGAGCTGTATGTGGCAGCCAGCAAGCACTTCCAGCATGCTAAAATGATCCTCGAAAACGTCCCCAACCTAGACTGTGAGGTCAGTCGGATCCTCAATGTTGCCAAGCCCAACTTCGTGGTTATGAAGCTTTTAGCAGGAGGACACAAGAAAGAGTCAAAGGTTCCTCCCGAATTTGATTTCTCTGTTCACAAATACTTTCCTGTTGTGAAGCTGGTGTGAAAGAGACCGCAGAGATGGGCTGCTTCCGCTCTGGGGACATACAGTGACATAAAGTGGATTTCCTGAATGACAGCTTGTTATAAGGAAGATTTTCAGTTTAAACACCCTTACCTGGTGGCAATGAAAACTACTGTTTTAAAAATGGTTTATTATACTCCATGGGTGTAACTGGGCTGGAATGCATGAACTGGGTGAACATTACATGGTTTTATTACAAAAAAAATCCTATGTTAAGAAATGTGTTCTATAAATCACTTTCCACTTCTCTTTTGACTGTTTAGTGACTATAACCCATCACTCTCAACCTACCACAAGCCAATTAAAGTTCAGGGGTTCTATTTACAGATTTTCCCACTTGGATTCATTATTTCCTGTGGCTACCTCCTTTTTGTCATTCTTACCAACTTATCATTCTTACCAACTCAGTGATCATCAGTCAGTGATGGGGCAAGTACTTCTGTGTATGTTTATCTTATTGGTTGTTGAATACTGTTGAATACTGTTTGGCCAATGAGACAGCAAGTAGACGGGACTAGGAGTCAAAGAGGATTCTGGGAAATGTAGTAGAGAAGTGGTGATCCAGGCAGGAATTGACATAGCAAGGAGACTCATATTTAAGCGAAGTAGAAACAGGAAGGGCTCCCTTTCCCCCTTCGCTCCTGTTCCAGCCGCACAATGTGATCCACCAGCAAGGAGGGATGCCAATAAGGCATCCGATAAGATAAGTCTTATAAAATATGTAGATGTTTGATAGTTAAGACTGAGCTAGCAGATGAGGAATCCTAGTCATTGGCCAAGCATCTTTGAACCTAAAACAAGTTTCTGTGTATTCATTTGGGCCTAAGTGGGGTGGGCGACTGGCATAAAGCACACACGTGGTGGTGGGGCTCAGCGGTTTTTGGTGGAAAGATTTATCGTAACAAGTCAGTGTGGATTTCTTAACCATCCTGGAAAGATGATTTCTTCAGGTCTCTGAACACTAGTCAGTCAAGTTACCAGGAACTGGAACAAGGGATATCATGATGCTGCCTACATACCTGCCACAGTAGTTTTTGAGTCCTTTCTAACTGTCAGTGTTTCCTGAGTCTTCCAAGGCAGAAGAAAGATGGAATTTCACTCCTTGATTTGCTTCATTTTGGGAGGTGTGACAGTTAAAACAGTGAATAGAGAAATTTCAGAAAATGAAATATTCTACTACTTTATGAAAATAAATTATAGTAGATATCATTGGGTTCCTTCCACCTGTGGCAAGGCTTAGGACTAGTTATCTATGTTCATAGTTCAAAAAAAATCACTGTGTTAACTTTTATCCACAAGGAACTGCTTTAAAGACAGTATTCATGATAGTACTCAAGATTAAATTTAAGATGTGTAAATAAAAACATTAGCCATTTAAAAAAGACCAGATGAAAGTAACTTTAAAGAATATTTCAAAATTATTTCACTCTATTATTCAACTAGACTTATGAATTAATATATTTCCTTTCTTCTTGTCTCCAGAATTTGACTTTTAAGTTGTGTAGAATGTATTTCTTTCTATAAAGCTTTTACTATTCTGTAGTGATACATTTCTAATCATACACTTATTTCAGTGCTGGTAAAACAGGAATTATTTATTGCAGCTCTTGGGCAGTTAGAGAGTAGCCCATTTATTCATTGCTTATATTACATCAGGTATCATTTGCTACAGTTCAGTACTGCTTGTCCTTTCTCAAAGCAAGTGTTACATAATTATACTAAGTGACTGCAATTATGAACCCATAACTTTCAAGAATGACATTTACTGACTTAATTGAAGTAAATTTGGAATGAGCTTTTTTTCTGTAAACACAAAATTAATAAAGACTGCCCTTTGTAGGGGACCTTAATTTCATAAATTGCATAATCTGTACATCATGTCCTAATTTGCATATACTTCCATTCATTAATCTTTTGACTACCTAATAGGTAAGGAATTTTGTACATGAACATCAATGGAATCACAAATATAGTATAATGGGTGTTGATGAATTCATGCTGAATTAGTGTTCTGTGTGGGCTGTCTAGGGGATCTGGCTGCTTAAAAGCAATCTCACTTAGAATTTGAATAATGTGATGGTAAATGGAAAACCATGATAGTCAGGTAGAATCAGAATTATCCTTAGTTTTCTACACCATGTTTTCAAATAACATTCCTCAATATGACTGTATATCAAAGAAATAGTATAGATGATAGCCCCAGAAACTTTTAACTGATAAATAGCTGAAGGAAACAGAAATGGCCAGCACTTGCTGAAGATGCAGCTTTGATACACAATTGCCATTTCTGATAAATCTTAATAGTAATGATGCAATCTCTGTAAGGTTCTAAAAGACAAAAAATATATACATTGTATAATATAACAAGACTTAACTCTTTTGAAGGAAGAGATGGACAGAAACATAAAATCTGATATAAAAACATGTTTATTAACAATAACAAGGATTATCACAATATATTATATATGAATACCCTGAAATCATGTAGGAACTTTCTCTGGAGCAAACAGACATTTAAAAACTTCAGTTAGAATACAGCCTTCTAATAAGCTACAATTAATAGAAATCTAGGAAGGAAGAACCCTAGAAATAAGAACATTAAATCAGTATGGCAATTCCTGAGGAAAATGGGAATCAGTCTACCATAAGATCCAGCAATTCCACTCTTAGGCATATACCCAAAAGAAGCACATTCATACAACAAGGACATCTGTTCAACTATGTTCATAGTAACACTATTTGTAATAGCCAGAACCTGGAAGCAATCTAGATGCCCCTCAACAAAAGAATGGAAGGAGATATATGATACATTTACACAATGGAGTACTACTCAGCAGAAAAAAAATGGAATCTTGAAATTCACAGGCAAATTGATGGAACTAGAAGAAACCATCCTGAGTGAGATAACCGAGATAACTGAGTCACAAAAGACAAACATGGTATGTACTCACTCATATATATATTTTAGACATAGAGCAAAGAATTACCAGCCTACAATACACACTGCCAGAAAAGCTAGGAAACAAGAGGACCCTAAGAGAGACATACATTGTCCCCTGGAGAAGGGAAAAGGGTGAACTCATTGGAAGTGTTCAAACAAAGAGAAAAGATAAGGTAACCCAGCTGTCCTTGCTAATGTGGGAAGACCCCCCCTGGATGGGAAGGCAATTTCCCTAATTTCCCTTGAAATTGAGAGCATATGGGGGAGGGGAGAGGGAGTTAGGAGAAAGTGAAGGGAAGAAGAGGAGGGGAGCAGAGGACATGAGAGAGCAGGAAGATGGAGTAAGGGGAAGAATAGAGGAGAGCAAGAAAAGATATACCATTAATAGACAGAGCCATTATACATTCAAAGAGAAATGTGGTACTAGGGAAATGTCCAGAGATCTACAAGGTTTACCCCAACTAACAATCTAAGCAATAGTGGAGAAGCTTCCTTAAATGCCCTTCCCCAATTGATGACTATTTTATATGCCATTCTAGAACCTTCATTCAGTAGCTGATGGAAGCAGAAGCAGACGCCCACAGTTAAACACTGAGCTGAACTCTGGAATCCAGTTGCAGAGAGGAAGGAGTGATGAGCAGAGTGTTCAAGACCAGGCTGGTGAAACCCACAGAAACAGATGACCTGAACAAGGGGAACCTCATGGGTCCCAGACTGATAGTTGTGATAGCATAGGACTGTTCCAGATTCCCTGAACATGGGTGTCAGTTTGGAGGTCTGGTTAATCTATGGGGCCTCTGGTAGTGGATCAGTATTTATCTCTAGTACACAAATGGAGCCCACTCAATATAGAGGGATACTCTCTCAGCCTAGACACATGGCGGAGGTTCTAGGTCCTGCTCCAAATGATATGACAGACTTTGAAGTTCTCCCATGGAAGGCCTCATCCTCCCTGGGGAACAGAAAGACGATGGGATTAGTGGGAGACAGGGGGAGAGGGTGATAGAGGGAACTGGGATTGACATGTAAGAACGCTCGTTTCTAATTTAAATTAACAAAAGGAAAAAATCAGTAGTCCTATATATGTATATTTTTTTTTTACATACTCACTATAACCTGGCAATTTCTGGTGAACTCCTTGGAAGTGTTCAAACAAAGAGAAAAGATAAGGTAACCCAGCTTTCCTTGGTAATGTGGGAAGACCCCCCTGGATGGGAAGGCAATTTCCCTAAATGAGTTCTAAACTCAATCTCCAACAACTCTGTCAGAATTTGTGGAAACTGAACCTATGGACAAAGGGTTACTTGAAGTAATATTTTGATCCAGCTAACCTCAAGTCCTGAACCTATCCTTATCATTATGAAAATTATAATACACATGTCAAGTTTTGTCCTTCTGTACCCTAGTCTTGGTATATGAGTGACTTCACATATATCAGTTAAAGACATTGCTCTGATATGGTCTATGAGTGTGTTCCTGTATAATTACTTTTTAAATTTATAAATTTATGAATTCTGCTGCTATAAATGGATATGGTATTAAACTTACTTCCAATGACTTAGCATTATACTCATAGGTCAATTCATCTCTCAACCCTCATCTGAGGAGCTTTTGTTTGCAGTAGATGGTAAGTAAGAGAGAGGCCCACAGACAGTCAAGGTGCATAGAATAATAAGAAACTATAGAATTTCACTCACAATGGGAAAATACAAGCCACTCAAGATTCAGGGATCATTGCAGGAAAGAAAGAGCTATAAGAACTTCAGGTTATGAATGACTACAAGGCAAAATTATCTTCTGGTAGCAATAGGTAAGCTGTGATATGAATTGCCAGTAATTTAACAGCATGCTCATAACCTGTAGAAGCACAAGCCAGACAAAATTCTAGCATGGAGAGAAGAGTTTTGCATATAATTGGACCCATAGGCACAATGCTATTGGCAATTAGTTGCTGGGAGAGGCAGTTTTCTCTAAGAGTATAGCCCTTTGTCAGTTGTCTAGAGGAAGATCACATATCCATGAATATTTGGACATCACAAATTGTTCTTGAAGGAAAAAAAAAACACAAATTAGGGTGGGTAAGGAAGTTGGGGTAGATCTGGTAATAGTTGTGGTAGCAGGATGAATGGGACAAAAATATATAAAAAAAGAACAACACAAAAGAAAACCAACTGACAAACTTTAGGCTAATAAAAATAAAAATTAAAGCCACAAGTTTTTTTTTAGCTTCTAAACTAATCAAGATTCTTTATTATTAATAATTTATTATTATTATTATTGTTGTTATTATTTTATTTTATTTTATTTTATTTTATTTTATTAGTTCTAGTTAGGGAACAAGCTTATTTCAAGTCCCTCTCCCTCCCCTCACCCCCACCCTCCTCCCTCACCCCCAGTCTACCCCCCACCCCATCCACCCACCACTCCCCAGGCAGGGTAGGGCCCTCAACTGGGGCTCTGCAAAGTCCACCAAGTCTTCCTATGCTGGTCCTGGGCCCTTCCCCATGTGTCCAGGGCCAGAGTGTAACCCTTCATATGGGATGGGCTCTCAAAGTCCCTTCTTGCACCAGGGAAAAATACTAATCCACCACCAGAGGCTCCCTGGAGTGCAGAGGCCTCCTTATTGACATCCATGTTCAGGGGTCTGGATCAGTCTTGTACTGGCCTCCCGGACAGCATCTGGGGTCGATGTGCTCTCCCTTGTTCAGGCCAACTGTTCCTGTGGGTTTCTCCAACCTGGTACAGACCCCTTCGGTCTTCTTTCCTCCCTCTCTTCAACTAAATTCCCGATTTCGGCTCATTGTATATCTGTGGGTGTCTGTCTCTGTTTCCATCAGCCACTAGATGAGGGCTCTAGGATGGCATAAAGAGAAGTCATCAATCTCATTTTAGGGGAAGGGCTTTTAGGTTATCCTCTCCACCATTGCCTGGATTGTCAGATCGTGTCATTCTTGTAGGTCTCCGGAGATCTCCCTAGTTCCAGATCCCTTCTCGGGCCTATAGTGGCTCCCTCTGATATGGTATCTCTCATCCTGCTTTCTTTCCTCTATTCTTCCCCCAACTCAATGTTTCTTCCCCTCCATTTCCTCTCCTCTTCTCCTCTTCTCTTGCTCTTATTGTAGCAGCTCCTTTCCCCCCAACCCTCATGCCCCCAATTAGTTCAGGAGTTCATGCCACTTCCATTCCTGGGGACCATTTAACCCTTAGAGTCCTTCATGTTTCCTAGTTTCTTTGGTGAAGAGCATTATATACTGGTAATCATTTCCTCTATGTCTAAAATTCATATATCAGTGAGTACATACCCTGTTTGTCTTTTTGTGACTGGGTTACCTCACTCAGGATGGTTTCCTCTAGTTCCATCCATTTGCCTGCGAATTTCAAGATTCCATTAATTTTTTCTGCTGAATAGTACTCCATTGTATAGATGTGCCACATTTTCTCAATCCATTCTTCAGTAGAGGGGCATCTAGGTTGCTTCCAGGTTCTGGCTATTACAAACAATGCTGCTATGAACATGGTTGAACATATGTCCTTGTTGTAAGTACATGCCCTATTTGGGCATATACCCAAGAGGGGAATGGCTGGATCTTGAGGTAGACTGATTCCTATTTTTCTGAGCAACTGCCGTACTGATTTCCAGAGTGGTCTTACAAGTTCACACTCCCACCAGCAATGGAGGAGTGTTCCTTTTTCTCCACATCCTCTCCAGCATAGATTGTCATTGGTATTTTTTATTTTAGCCATTCTGACAGGCATGAGATGGTATCTCAGAGTTGTTTTGAGTTGCATTTCTCTGATGGCCAATGATTTTGAGCACTTTCTTAAGTGTCTTTCAGCCATTTCAGATTCCTCTGTTGAGAATTCCCTATTTAGTTCTGCACCCCACTTTTTAATTTATTGTTTGGTGTTTTGGAGGCTAGCTTCTTGAGCTCCTTATATATTTTGGAAATCATTCCTCTGTCAGATGTGTGATCGGTGAAGATCTTTTCCCATTCTGTGGGTGATCGTTTTATCCTACTGACTGTTTCCTTTGCCTTGCAGAAGCTTCTCAGTTTCAGGAGGTCCCATTTATTAATTGCAGACCTCAGTGTCTGTGCTTCTGGCATGATGTTCAGGAAGTGGTTCAAGGGTAGTTCCCACTTTCTCTTCTAGAAGATTCAGTGTGGCTGGATTTATGCTGAGATCTTTGATCCATTTGCACTTAAATTTTGTGCATGGTGACAGGTATGGATCTATCTGCAATTTTCTGCATGTCCAAATCCAATTGTACCAGCACCATTTGTTGAAGATGCTATCTTTTTTCCATTGTATAGATTTAGCACCTTTGTCAAAAATAAGGTATCCATAGGTGCGTGGGTCGATATCAGGGTTTTCAATTCGATTCCATTGGTCTATCAGTCTATTTTTGTGCCAATACCAAGCTGTTTTCAGAACTATGGCTCTATAGTAGAGCTTGAAGTCGGGGATGGTGATGCCTCCAGAAGATCCTTTATTGTAAAGAGTTGTTTTGGCTATCCTGGGCTTTTTATTTTTCCATATAAAGTTGAGTATTGTTCTTTCAATGTCTGTGAAAAACTGTGTTGGGATTTTGATGGGGATTGCATTGAATCTGTAGATTGCTTTTGGCAGGATTGCCATTTTTACTATGTTAATTCTACCTATCCAAGAGCATGGGAGATCTTTCCATTTTCTGGTATCTTCTTTAATTTCTTTCTTTAAAGTCTCAAAGTTCTTATTGTACAGATCTTTCACTTTTTTGGTTAGTGTTACCCCAAGATATTTTATGTTGCTTGTGGATATTGTGAAAGGTGATGTTTCCCTGATTTCTTTCTCATTGGATTTATCATCTGTATATAGTAGGGCTACTGATTTTTTTGAGT
Source organism: Cricetulus griseus (assembly GCF_003668045.3). NCBI lineage: Eukaryota > Metazoa > Chordata > Mammalia > Rodentia > Cricetidae > Cricetulus > Cricetulus griseus. The sequence goes on along the minus strand of NW_023276807.1, from coordinate 125,321,848 downwards.
TAATTTTGTATCCTGCTACCTTGCTGAAGGTGTTTATCAGCCGTAGGAGTTCCCTGGTAGAGTTTTTCGGGTCACTAATGTAGACTATCATGTCGTCTGCAAGTAGTGAAAGTTTTACTTCATCCTTTCCAAATTGTATCCCTTTGATCCCCTTTTCTTGTCTTATTGTTATAGCCAGAACTTCAAGTACAATATTGAAGAGGTATGGAGAGAGTGAACAGCCTTGTCTTGTTCCTGATTTTAGAGGAAACGCTTTGAGTTTCTCGCCATTTACTTTGATGTTGCCAATTGGTTTGGTGTATATTGCGTTGATCATGTTTAGATATGTTCCTGTTACTCCTGTTCTCTCCAAGATCTTTATCATGAAGGGATGTTGGATTTTGTCAAAGGCTTTTTCAGCATCTAGTGAGATGATCATGTGGTTTTTCTTTTTCAGTTTGTTTATATAGTGGATTACATTGATGGATTTTCGTATGTTGAACCATCCTTGCATCCCTGGGATGAAGCCTACTTGATCATGGTGGATGATTTTTCTGATATGTTCTTGGATTCGGTTGGCCAATATTTTATTGAGTATTTTAGCATCGATGTTCATGAGGGATATCAGTCTGTAGTTCTCATTCTTAGTCATATCTTGGTGTGGCTTGGGTATCAAAGTGATTATAGCCTCGTAGAAAGAGTTTGGCAATATCCCATCTGCTTCTATTGTGTGGAACAGTTTGAGGAGTACTGGAATTAGCTCTTGTTTGAATTTCTGGTAGAATTCTGCAGTGAAGCCATCTGGCCCTGGGCTTTTTTTGGTTGGGAGGCTTTTGATTACTGCTTCTATCTCATTAGGGGTTATAGTTCGATTTAAACTGTTTATCTGATCTTGATTTAATTTTGGTAAGTGATATTTATCCAGAAAGCTGTCCATTTCCTTTAGATTTTCCAATTTTGTGGAATACAGGTTTGCAAAGTATGACCTAAAGATTCTCTTGATTTCCTCAGTGTCCGTTGTTATATCTCCCCTTTCATTTCTGATTTTGTTAATTAGCATGCTCTCTCTCTGCCTTTTGGTTAGTTTGGCTAGAGGTTTGTCTATCTTATTGATCTTCTCAAAGAACCAACTCTTTCTTTCATTGATTCTTTGTACTGTTTCCCTAGTTTCTACTTTGTTGATTTCGGCTCTCAGATTGATTATTTCCTGGCGTCTACTCCTCCTTGGTGTGTTTGCTTCTTTTTGCTCTAAAGCTTTCAGTTGTTCTATCAATTCTCTAATGTGACTTTCCTCCAGTTTCTTCATGTGAGCACTTAGTGCTATGAACTTCCCTCTTAGCACTGCTTTCAGAGTGTCCCATAAGTTCAGGTATGTTGTGTCTACATTCTCATTAAATTCTAGGAAGTCTTTAATTTCTTTTTTTATTTCTTCCTCACCCCAGGAATGGTGCAATTGGGAGTTATTCATTTTCCACGCAAATGTAGGTTTTCTGCAATTCATATTGCTGTTCAATTCTAGCTTTAATGCATGGTGGTCTGATAAGATACAGGGGGTTATTTCAATACTTTTGTACCTGTGGAGGTTTGCTTTGCTGCCAACTATGTGGTCAATTTTTGAGAAGGTTCCATGTGGCACTGAGAAGAAGGTATATTCTTTTGTGTTTGGATGGAATGTTCTATAGATATCTGTTAAACCCAGTTGTGTCATAACTTCTTTCAGATCCTTTGTTTCTTTGTTAAGTTTCTGTCTAGTAGATCTGTCCAATGGTGTAAGGGGGGTATTGAAGTCTCCTACTATAAGTTTGTGTGGTTTTATGTGTGGTTTGAGCTTTAGTAATGTTTCTTTTACAAAAGTGGGTGCTTTCGTATTAGGGGCATAGATGTTCAGGATTGAGACTTCATCTTGATGGACTTTTCCTGTGATGAGTATGAAATGCCCTTCTTTATCTCTTTTGATTGCTTTCAGTTTAAAGTCTAATTTGTTAGATATTAGGATTGCTACCCCAGCTTGTTTCTTGAGCCCATTTGATTGGAAAATTTTTTCCCATCCTTTTACTCTGAGGTATCGCCTGTCTTTGAAGTTGAGGTGTGTTTCTTGTAAACAGCAGAAGGATGGATTCTGTCTTCGTATCCATTCTGTTAGCCTATATCTTTTTATGGGTAAGTTAAGACCATTGACATTTAGGGATATTAATGTCCATTGTTCATTGGTTCTTCTTTGTTTTGGATTTATTGTTGGTGGTATCATTGCGTGTGGATTTTGCCCTCCTGTTTCTTTTTGTGTTTGGTGAAATTAGATTAACTACTGCCAGTGTTTTTGTGAGTGTAGTTATGTTCGTTGGGTTGGAATTTTCCTTCCATTACCTTCTGTAGTGCTGGATTTTTTGATATGTATTGTTTAAATCTGTTTTTGTCGTGGAATATCTTGTTTTCTCCATCTATGGTGATTGAAAGTTTTGCTGGGTACAGTAGTCTGGGTTGACATCCATGCTCCCTTAGTGCTTGTAGGGTATCTATCCAAGACCTTCTGGCTTTCAGAGTTTCCATTGAGAAGTCGGGTGTGATTCTGATTGGTTTGCCTTTATATGTTACTTGGCCTTTTTCCTTTGCTGCTCTTAATATTTTCTCTTTATTCTGTAGATTTGGTGTTTTGATTATTATGTGTCGGGGCGACTTCTTTTTGTGGTCCAGTCTGTTTGGTGTCCTGTAAGCTTCTTGTACTTTCATAGGCATATCCTTCTGTAGGTTGGGGAAGTTTTCTTCTATGATTTTGTTGAATATGTTTTCTGTACCTTTGAGCAGTGTTTCTTCACCTTCTTCTACACCTATTATTCTTAGGTTTGGCCTTTTTACGGTGTCCCATATTTCCTGGATATTTTGTGTTAGGGTTTTGTTGGACTTGAGGTTCTCTTTGGTTGGTGAATGTATATCCTCTAGCGAGTCTTCAGTAGCTGTGATTCTCTCTTCCATCTCTTGAATCCTGTTGGATATACTTACATCTTTAGTTCCTGATCGTTTATCCAACCTTTCCATTTCTAACATGGTCTCATTCTGTGTTTTCTTTATTGTGTGTATTTCAGCTTTCATGCTTTGAACTATTTCAAGAGCTTCCTTCACTTGCTTGGATGTTTTTTCTTGGCTTTCTTTATATTCTTTAAGAGATTTATTTATTTCTTGAATTTTTTGGTTTGTCTTTTCCTCCAAATCGTTTAATTTTTTGTTTGCTTTCTCTTCTATTTCTTTAAGGGATTTTCTTTTTTCCTCTTTAAAGGTCTCTACCAACTTGCTGAGATAATTTTTGAGGTCCATCTCATCTTCATGCTCTGTGTTGGGATTTTCAGCTCTTGCTGGAGTGGAGTCCCTAGATTCTGGTGGTGTCATATTGGTCTTTCTGTTGTTGGATGAAATCTTATTCTGTCTTCTCCCCATATCTTCTTTTAGTGGGTGCAGGTGGGTTCTCTCTACCTCCTCTTGTGGCCCAGTGGTGTGTGGGGGCTAGGAATTCAATGTCCACAACTCTAGATGATCTTGATGCTCCTGGTAGTCTCCTCACTAGTTCCTAGTTCCTCAGTCGTTAGGCGGAATGGAAGAGTGGAGTGCTAGCAGATTTGGGGTGCAGGGAGCTCCTCCCTGCCTGGGCGTGTCTGGCCCAAGTCGGCAGGCACAGGCAGGGGTGGGGGGATGGGGGTGGTCGGGTTTTTCTGGCCTGGGGTCGGGATCGGGCAGAAACTCACTCACCTACTTCCAGGTCAGTCGGCGGCGGAATCAAAGCCACAAGTTTTGTGATATTCTCTATACTTATGAATTTCTTTAGATTGATAGCATGTGTTCAAATATCTGGAATATAACAGGTAAATTCTTATAAAGTGATCACATTTCCTAAAGTCTCAACTCAATTCCAGTTCATACACTTCTTTTGTTCAATATAAGGACTTTTCCACGTTTAGATTTATAATTGTTTTCAGATTTCTTTTTCAGGCCTGAGAATTAGTGTTCTGTTTATATCTGCCATACCCCAAACTTCTAACCTAGATGTTTTTCACCAGGAATCCATGAAAGACCACCAAGTCCATATGAAGACCTGGGTGTTAATTTTATTTTTGTACCTATCTTAATTGCACATAGATTCTTTTATTTGTGTGTCTCTAGTCTAATTGAGGTAGCGAGAGCTGGTCTGTCTGTGAATTTCCTTCCAATGGTATTATATTTTTCATTTCTGTATCTTGCAGAAAGCCTTATTGATCCCACACCATGGTATCCATCATACTTGAGTAGAGGAATTCGTGTTCCTGCAGATAATACATTTGGTATTTTCCTCTTTTTTGTTAATGGCATATGTGAGTAGCAATCCTTATATTTAACATCACATAAGGCAAAGTATTCATGTTTTATTTTTATCTTCCTATTATATTGTATGGTGTTTAGTATATGTCAAAGGCTATGTTTGTTTTGTGATTTAATACCTACATTAATGAATGAATGGCTTCTATAAGGATACTTAGCTGAGTGTATAGTTTTGCTATACACTAAATTTAGTATATCTATAAGCAGTAAAGAATATAATTACACTTGACAGGTAATGCATGCTCATGTAAGTTCTCATATAGCTGTGTTAGAGACAAATAGGAAACTGTAACTCTGATCAAAATTTTCCAAAGATGATGAGGCTTCCAGTATAAGGCATCTCTTTCTCCTCCTTCCCACCCTCTCTCTTTTTTATTTATGTTTATGAGTGTTTTTCTGCATGAATGTAAGTGCACTGCATACTCGAAGTGTATCTGGAGGACAGAAAGGGGATAGGATCTCCAGGATTTGGAGTTATAATGGTTGTGAACTGCCAGGTTGGTACTGATAGCTGAACCTGAGCTTTTAAAGTAAGAGCAGCAGACAGTTCTAAATGCTGAGCCATCTCTCCAATTAAAATTCTTTGTTTTACAAAAATGTTTCTTTATTATTGATAATTTCATACATGTATACAGTAAAATGTATTATATCTATCCCCATTTACCCTTCTCACTATCCCCATACCTACCCTAACACACCTTCCAATTTCAGGTCTTTTATTTTTCCTTTCTTTTAACTCAATAAATCTAGCCACTACTGCCCATATGCATGTGTGTGGAATCATCCACTAAACATAAGAAACTTGCCACTAGCCATATTTTTCACAAAGATTGTTTCTCCACACCACATCCACTGTCTACTGCCAAAAGTTCCTCAATATGTGATGGAGACTGGAGAACATCACTCACTCTCTTGGATGCCAGAATTTTGACTGGCTTTAATTTTGTGTATAGGTCTTGTGCAGGTAAACAAAACTGCAGTGAATTCATGATTCCAGTATCTATGTCATATCCAAATGCAACATTTCCAATAACTTCTCTCCATTATAGTGGGAAATTACTAATGCGGAGTCAGGTAGAAATATAAGGGTATTTAATAGGGAAAAGCCTTACTTACAGAGCGACCTAGCCAGCCGGCATGGCAGCAGTCTGTACCACAAGAAGCAAAGAGAGACTGAAAGTGCAAATGCAGTCACACTACGTCACTCTGACCATGCCCTCACAAGCATGGTCAGGCACACCTGTAGCCAGCCCCTAAGTAGGCGTGGCTTCAGCTTCCCCTACACTCCATCCTCTAGCTCTTGGATTCTTTCCATACCTTCTTCCAAGATATTCCCACAGACTTGGTAATAATCAAAATTCATGAAGATCTTCCATTTAGGCCTGAGAACCCAGTCTTATTCTGTGTCTTTTTATTAATTATGCACATTTACATCAATGTTTGGCATATGCAAAGGAAGAGCTTTTCTTCCAAGGATGGTGGCAGCTGGGGTCTATTGTATAACCATGCGTATTTAGTAGACAATTGGAAACATAACACCTTAGCAAAATAACAGTAACTGGTTCTACACTAAGGACTCTGATCTCCTCATCCATGAGCTGGGGTTGGCCAGGATTATAGTACCAGATACAGTACAGTCTTCAAATCCATTCATTAAGAGAAACATTAATAACAATTAGTTATGCCACTATTGCATTAATAGGTACAACTTGCCAGACAGGTTGGTCATACCATTATTGCATCAATAGTATAGCATTCATGAGAGGTTAGTATTAAAGTGTTCAGGGTTCAGCCCTGGATAAGATCAATGACATATTTATCAGCTTACATCTCACCTTCTAGAACTATAAAAAGGTTTCTAGTAAGCTTGAGATCATTTTTTTTGTCTTTGTATCAAACTGTGTTATCTGATAATAATTAAACATAAGAAAGCATATAATAGAAAAGCTACCTAAAGTATGCTACCTAAAATTTTTTACCTTTACATTTCTTTTTTTTGAGGTTAAAGTATAATTATACCTCCCTTTCTCCTTCCAAACTCACACACAACCCACACCCCTTTATGCTTTCTTTCAAATTCATGGCCTCTTTTTCCAATAATTGTTATTTTATACATAGAATGACAGATACACACATAAGTGCATACACATATATATGCATATATACACATTCGAGAATATATATGTATTTATACACATTTAAGAACACATATGTATACATATAAATAAGTTTATATTTTAGACATGTTAGTACAAACATGTATAATGTTACTTCTAAGTATGTTTCACAGCTGTCCATTTGTTACTAGATAACCAATTTGTGTGTTCTTCCTTGCAGAAGGTGATTTCTCCAACTCTTGGCATTCCTTGGTTTACTATAGTTCTTTGTGTAGGAATGAAGTCTTGTAGGCTTTCATCCATCCACTTGTGCATGTATATGAACAAGGTGCTCTCCTTCTGCACATGTTTGGACAGTCATGTTGGTGAGAGTTTGGATGCGGTTTCTGATATTGCTAGGAAATGCAGACTCACATCAAAGGCCTTAATCCTGGCTTTTGTATTTTTTCTGCCCCCTGTTCCATAACGAACCACGAGCTTTAGTTTTTATTTGAGATGTATCTGTTAGAATTGGGCTCCAAATCTCTACATTTTGATTAGTTGAGGCTTTCTGAAACACTCTCTTTGTGCTGCAAAAAAAAAGTTTCCTTGATGAAGGGTAAGTATTATATGTACCGGTGGATATAAGATAAACATTTAAGTAGTTAAGGATTATGCTGGTTTAGTAAAGTATCAATTTTAGATTTTCCAAGATCCATGACTTCACCAGCTCTGGGTAGTTGACTAGGTTTCCAGCTCCAGGTATGACTTTCCTCTTCTTGCACAGGCATTTAGTACAGATAGAGAGCTGATGGCTTTCACCCAGGTATGCATACCACTGCTGCTCCATTAGGATTATCTATCATGCATAGTCTTTGTTGTGGTTCATAGGCAGTGCAGTGCGTGGGACCATTGGTTTCTTCTCTCCTTTGGAAATGTGCATGGTACTTTCTGGTATCATGAAATTTTGTCCTCATGGAGGAGGATTTCAGAAGAGTTCAAGCTCACTGACCTCTGGGCCCTATGTCTCACATACATGGCAATCTCAGCAACAGAGACTTCCAACTATGGTGAGTATGGGCAAACAAACATGATAACAAAAGCCTCAATATTTTTGGAGTCTTTCAGACAACCCTGAGCAACAGCTCAAAAGAGGGCTTCTCATACCTTGTGTTAGGGTTTTGTTAGATGGTCTTTGACTCTTTGAGGCAAATTTGTCAATGCAAATGGGAAATTTATTTTAAACTATATATGCATATCTACTAACATACACACTAGATTATAGTATAGAGTTTTTAGGTATATAGCATTATTTGTAAAGACTTTTTCTGACATTGTTAGTGTTTTTCACCCTCCCAAGTCCTTCTGTATTATTCTTCCTCCTTATTCCCTAACTAGAGCACTATTCCATATTTCTTATTTCCCCTATCGATCATATGTACCTTGCTATTCTTGTCTTAGTGCTTCTCCATCTGAAAGGGTACTTAGCAATGGTACCCTTTTACTTTTGTGCTTTCTTCAGTTCCTTCGGAATATATACTCTCACTGATAGATTTGGAGCTAGAAGTCTCACCTGGGTGAGAATGTTTGACTTTTGTCTTTCTGAGTCTAGGTTTTCTCATTTCATATGGTCTTTTCTTGTTAGGCAAATTTCATGACTTCATTTTTTCTTTACAGATGAATAATAGTATGCCTTAGTGTATAGTGTCACATTTTCATTAGTCAAATTTTAATTGAAGGAAATTTAAGTTATTTCCATTGCCAAGTTACTGTGAATACAGCAATAGTAAACACAGCTGAGTAAGTGTCCGTGGAATATGTAGCAATTCTTCAGACATATGCAAAGGAGTAGTATCACTGGTTCACATGTTAGATGTATTTTTAGCTAAGACATGCTACTTTCGTTTCTTATACTAACACTTTCCTAATGGTTACCAATACTCATGAAAATAGTTTCACTTTTGTTTCTGCTACTGCTTTGTAATCTAGATTTTTTAAAACATTTTGTGTATGTGCATGTGTATGAGTGCACTTGTGTGTGCACAGGCAGGCTTTTACCTGTATGCCCATGTGCCATGAATGTGGTGTGAGTCAGTTCTTTCTCCTAATCATTTGGGTCCTGCCACTCAAACCCAAATGATCTGGTTGCTTGGCAATCCTTTTTACCTGGTGAGGAGTCTTGTATCTATAATTGTTTTTTATTTTAATGACTTTTGTATTATTAAATATATTTTTACCATATGATAAAGATAGAAGACATTTTTATTTCTTCAAGTTTTGTCTTGTAACCACATTATGGAAGAAAATACTCAATGTCCCTGATGTCCTTAACAGTGTCTCCTTGATCTACCCTATCTCTACCTTCTTTGTATTTCTCTCACCACCTTTTTTCTTACTGACTGATAATAAACATAAAAGCAGAATTTCAGGACTGGGTAAGCAAGTAAGAAATAAAGGAAAGAAAAACAGCAGGGAAATTTATAACTGCTAGAGAAGGAAGCTGCTGCTGTAGGTGCTGAGTATGCCTATAGCAGGAGAATGCAGAAACAGAGAGCTGAACTTAGAGCAGAGGCATATCCTCAGAACTGAAGCAGAGCTAGGCTTTACATACTGTGTCTGTGTCATAATGTCTTTGTATGCAGGGAAAAAAAATTAAACAGATGAAATAGGAAATTGTTATCAATAATTGCAGGTGTATGAAAATGATCAGCTTGCTTGCAAAGAGATCTCTATGAAGGAGAAGCACATATCATTCTTTTTGGATGAAGTCATGGAAATTTTAAAATATTGTTAAACTTCAGTATCAAAATTATAAATGGCATTCTACATTGGGGGGGGTTTGTAAGGTACCTACTGAAAAAATTCCAGAAAACTCAGCTTCAACTCTCCTGTTACAATTTCCCTTGTCTCTGTACTCTTAGTCTCACAATCCCTTCTTTTTTTGACCCAAGACATCACACACAATTTATATGAGCTACCTTTTTATGTATCCTCAGCAATACCACATAATGGTATTCCCTTATTTCATGTGTTCCTTCAAAAAACCCAGCAATACAATCCATTCTGATGTTATTAAAACTGTACTAGCTACGGTTCTATTTCTGTGAAAAAAATGCTTATCAAAAGTAACTTGGGCCGGGTGTTGGTGTCACACATCTTTAATACCAGCACCGGGAGGCAGAGGCAGGCAGATCTCTATGAGTTCGAGTCCATCCTGGTCTTCAGAGCAAGTGCCAGGATAGGCTCCAAAGCTACACAGAGAAACCCTGTTTTGAAAAACCAAAAAAAAAAAAAAAAGGCAACTTGGAAAGACACAGATTTATTTTATCTTATGATTCTATGTAAGAGCCTTTTATCAAGGCAAGTCAGGACAGAAACTCAAGCAGGGCAGGAAACTGGGGACAGGGAATAAAGAAGACATGGAGGAGTGCTGCTTATGGCATACTTCCCATGACTTGTTCAGCCTGCTTTTTTTTTTTTTAAGATTCAAGACCACCAGCTCTGGAGTGGAATTGCCCATTTAGAGCTAGGACCTCCCACATCAATCATCAATCAAGAAAATGACCCAGAGGTTTGCACATAGTTCTGCTGCAGAATATTATTTTCAGGTGTGTGACTTTTGTTTATGCTGCATTTGTTTAATTCTGTGAAGCTGTGCTGCTGTGCCTGTCTAAAACACCTGGCGGTTCTAATAAAGAGCTGAAAGGCCAATAGTGAGGCAGGAGCAAGGATGGGCAGGGCTTCTAGGCAGAAAGTATAAATATAAAGAGAGAGGAGGAAAAGGAAACCGAGAGAAGAAGGAGAGAAGGACAACAGGGGCCAGCCACCTAGCTATCCAGTCAGCCACAGAGTAAGAGTGAAATTAAGATTTACAGCAGAGAAAGATAAAAGCCAAGAGGTAAAAGTTAGATGGCATAATATACATTAAGAAAAGCTGGCAAGAAACAAGCCAAGCTAAGGATAGCATTTATAAGTAATAATAAGGCTCTGTGTGTGGTTTATATGGGAGCTGGGTGGTAGGCTTCTCAAAAAGCCAAAAGAGTGTAAAACACATCACAACATTCATCAATCCTGTGGGGTCAATTTCTCAATAGAGATTGCATCTTTCCAAATGACGGTCGCTTCTGTCAAGTTGACAATAAAATAGTCATCACATATACCCATTGTCTTAGGGTTTTATTGCTGTAAAGAGACACCATGATGTTGATTACTCTTATAAAGGAAAACATTTAATTGGGGCTGGGTTACAGTTTCAGAGGTTTTGTTCCTTATTGTCCTGGTAGGGACCAAGGCAAAATTCAGGCAGACATGGCGGTGCGAAAGGAGGCTAGAGTTCTATATCTGGATCAGGAGCAGGAAGTGAATGTCATACTAGACATGGCTTGAGCATTTGAGAACTCAAAGCATTCCCCCTAAAGAAGAACTTCCTTCAATAAAGCAACACCTACTCCAACAAGGCCATACCTCCTAATAGTGCTACTCCCTATAAGTCTATAGGGACCATTTTTATTAAAACCACTCACACACACACACACACACACACACACACACACATACACACACACACACACACACACAAATATTTCGACAACTGTGATATTTACATACATTTAAAAGAAATACTATATATAGTGAAATAATTATATCAGGATAAATAACATCATCTTATCTACTCATTGTGGTAAGGCTGACTATGACCTCTCTGTCTTTCTCTCCCTGTCTTAGACCACTAACATTTAAATTACTTGCTTAACTAAAATTTTATAATCTTGGAATAAATAAACCCCATCTATTTCCCTATCATTAACAATATCCTTGAGATATATTCACTTTGGTCAAATAATAGAATGCTTTTCTTTCTAAGGACTGTATACTACCACATTATTTAAATCATATGTATATGTATATATAAACATACATGGACATGTATATAAGATTTCCTCTTCCACCTAGCCTTTGAAAAACATTTAGGATGTTTCCCCATCTTGACTACTATGAATAATGACAAAATGAATGTGGGGCTATAGTCATCTTTTCAACAACGTCTAAGTTGGGGTTAAAACTGAAGATCAAAAAAGCAAAGTGGCCACCCACTAGCTCTTACTCCTCCCTACCTAGGCTTGGGCAATCCTTGCTCCATGAATCTTCAGCTTGTCTAGAGACTTAATACCAGAATCTGACACCCTGTTCCTATCTTATATCCCTCTCTAATGCTAGGATTAAAGATTACTCTGTTACTCTTTTATACTGACTCACTCTCATGTAGCCCTGGGTGGCCTTGAACTCACAGAACTCAATCAGCCTCTGTTTCCTGAGTACTGAGATTAAAGTTGTGTGCCACCACTGCCTGACCTTTTATGGCTGTGGCTAATGTGGCAGGCATTGCAATCTGATCTTCAGTGGCTTTAATAGGTCATAAACAATAGATCACCACTGATTTTGAAGGTAGTTATAGGAACTTAACATTTATTGCTTGTTTGTTTGAGGTGCTTAATTCTCTTGAGGTATTGCAATGCATGAACTTGGAATAATTGTAAAAAATACTAGACACTTCAGTTCAAACCACTAATATGTTTCAAAGTACCAAGTTAGAGCTATTAATTAAAATGCTAATGGTACATCCATAAGAAGACTGCTGGATTTAACTGAGTGTTTCATATTGTGTGTTTGATGATTTGTCTAGAAGAAAGGGCAACCTTAGGCAAAGATGGAGAACTTGTAAGACTTAAAATATTCTCTGTGATGCTACAAGATCTAAAAAATTACTGATGCCATTCATCTTCCCAATGTTAAATGCAAATATCTTCCCATGTGGAAAACATGGTAAAACTAAAATTATTACTGTTATAGCATAACTGCATTATAATGTGATGGATAATACTAACTGCAACTATAACATCATAAGTAAAATATAAATCTTAAGGCCTAATAAACAGGGCCTGCGAGGTTAAATTTAGAACATATAGTACTATGTTTGCATCCACTTCTCAAAGTTATTCATAAATTGCTGTTTTTCTTCTAATAAATGTCTATTTAAATACAGGATTAATGCTAACATTTTCTCTTATGCAATTCAGAAAGCAAAAATGCAACTATAAAAGATGTTAGTTTACTTAATGCCCAAGTCTCAGTTTTTTTAGAAGCACTCTTATTTACATATCCTTTCCCTCATTCCTTTGCCCTCCCATCCTCCCATGCTCCCCACTAACCCCCCAACACACCTCCCACCCCCTCCCCAGGGATAGTGAGACCCTCCATGGGGGACCTTCAAAGTCCATCCCATTGTTTGGTGGAGGATCCAGGCCCTCCTTCCTGTATCTGGGCTGCAATAGTATCACTCCATATGGAATGGGTTCCAAAAGTTCATTTGTGCTCTATGGATAAACACTAGTTAAACACTGAGCCAAACTCCTGGAATCCAGTTTCGGAGAGGGAGGAGAGATGAGCAAAGGAGCCAAGAGAGTACTGTAGAAACAGTTGACCTGACCTAGTGAGAGCACGGAGACCTTATTCATGAAGTTGTGGAACCAGCATTGGACTGAACCAAGCCCTCAGAATGTGGGTGCCAGCTAGGAGGCCAAACTCTCAGTTTTAGTTTCACCTTCTACAAGTAACTTAAGGATGTTATAAGTGAAAGATCAAAGCTCAGGCAAAAATCAACACAAAGCAATAGCATTGAAGGATATTTTGAAAGAAAGAATCTCACAAAGTTTATACAAAGCATAGAAAAGGTTTAGAGAGAGAGAAGAAAAAATATTTTATTTCCTATCACAGTTTTTTACTTCTTGATGTCTCCAGGTTGAACACAATTTTCAACAGAATATTTGTTACTGAATATGAATGAGCACTTCACACCGGTTCCATAAATAATTAGCGGATTTTACCTATGATGAGACCTTTGATGTACACCAGTTCATAAAGCTTTACAGTGTTTTTCTTTTTTTCTTTTTAGCAAAACAGTATATATAATGCTACATATATAACTGAGCCCATAATCGCAGGCTACACCAATTTTTGCCTTGATTACACTTATGAAAACAGTGGTTTGAAAACACAGTAGACAGTGATCTTGTTTTTGACATATTTTTTAAAACACAGGTGAAATTGATTATAGTGATATCGGATATAAACAACCGTTTTTAGAATTTCAGAGTGAAAGTGCCTGATTTCTACCTGTCCTCACAAGGTTTACATGCTACCAAGGGGTGTTGAAGCTTTCTACAAATGTCTTCTTTGAGGTCTATAAAGTATGCATATAGCCTGAAAGGATTTGGGACACCTCTTCTATATCATTATTAAACATAGTGGAAGTTCTTAAAAAATGAAAGTAGATCTACACCAATATCTAGCAACACCACTCTAGGGTATATATCCAAGGTGCTTTACATGTGATAACAGAGACACTTGGTCATCTGTGTTCATTTCTGCTTTATTCATAGTAAATAGTAATTAGAAACACCCTAAATGTCTATTGACTGATGAATAGATAGGAAAAAGTTGTCCATTTACACCACAAAATATTATGTAGATGTAAGATAAATGAAATTATAAAATTTGAATGTAAGCAGATGGATTAGAGGCAGTCATTCTAAGTGAGGTAACTCAGATGTAGAATAACAAACATCCTATATTTTCCCTATATTTGGATGTTAGCTTTTAAGTTTTACATATGTATTTCATTTAGAATGTCCAAAGGGATTAAATAGCTGGTAAGGAACCATGGTGAAGGATAAGATCTTTGAAGGAAGGGGAAATAGAACATAGTGTTATAAAGGGATTAAGTGGCAACTACAATAAGAGGGTGAAATGGGAGAGGTATGGGCTGTAGGTACAGAAGGGAATATGGGAAGTGATAACTAACACTAAATGCCTTTTGAAAAGCCATATGGAAACCTACTACTATTGAAACTTCCTAAAGTATGTATATAACATAAATAGAATTTAAATGGAGTTAACATGTAATGTGGGAGATAATGCCCTGACTTGACAACATATGCTGTCAAGTAAAACACCCAATACCAGGGATAGGTTCCATCATTCTGAGTCCTTGGTCATAGGGTCTGTAATTTCTAATCTTGGTTGTCCATATGAGGAGGATTTGGGAGAATTTTGGGGAATGGAAATAATATGATCAAAATATATTTTTTAAAAATTTATTTTATAAAAAAATAAAAAGTAAAGGTAGGTTGCCTAGTAGTTAGTTACCTTAAACCAAGAAGAAGATTGAGATTTTCTGTGAGTTAGAAGGAATAAGGTAGTATTTGACCTAATAATATTTCCATCTAGACAGAAAATCCCAACTGGGAACAATTACTATAACTGGTATTTATATTTTATTATTTTAATTAAAAGTTGTTTCATATATTTTTATCATATTTTCCTCCTTCATCAACTCCTTTCAGCTGCTCCCTACAAATAACTCAATTTCATATTTCTTCTTTCTCTCAAACACACACACACACACACACACACACACACACACACACACACACACGCACGCACGCACAGCACCTACACAAGTACACAAAGCCCAACAAAATGCACAGTTCTATTTTGTGTTGACCAACTACTCCTGATCATGAGACCAAACCTCAAATGTTTGACATACTCATTGTCACCATTGGGGAAATCAGATTTTTCCCTCCCACAGAACTATCAGTGACAAATAGCCTTCTGGAAGGTATTTTCGTGCATTATTTTACTACTAATGTCACACACATCACTCCTTTTTTAAAATTTATTATTATTATTATTATTATTATTATTATTATTATTATTATTATTATTGGTTTTTCAAGACAGGGTTTCTCTGTGTAGCTTTGGAGTCTATCCTAGAACTCGTTCTGGAGATCAGGCTGGCCTCAAACTCACAGAGATTTGCCTGCCTCTGCCTCCCGAGTGCTGGGATTAAAGGCGTGTGCCACCAACACCAGGCTTTTTTTTTTTTTAAGATTTTTTTATTTATTTGTTACATATAGTGTTCTACCTGCATGTTTGCCTGCACACAAGAAGAGGGCACCAGAACTTATTTTTTAGATGGTTGTGAGCTACCATGTGGTTGCTGGGAATCAAACTCATGACCAGAAGAGCAACTAGTGTTTTTAACCTCTGAGCCCCACATCACTCCTTATATGCCCACATGTAACTATAAGAAAAGTCTTTCTTTTGTTTTCTGCTAACAGATTTGAACTCTTGTCTTCTTTTTTTTCAAAATTAATCTTTCCTGCTTTCTTTTATTAGTTCTGTAGCACAATATTTTCAGTTTAATAGAAGGCACATGAGATCATGTAGAGAGGTTATAAGGACAGTGGCTTTCCCAAAGATTAAAACCTTTCATCAATGAAAGTGAGGAAAGTCTGTGATGTGCCAAAAAATGGAAATTTGTGCTCATTTCCACTTGCTGATTTTATCTGGTTTGGAATTGGACATGTTTTATGCGAACTGGCACACTTTGTGGGTTCGTAAGTATATCAGTTCATCTGTGTCTTGAAGATACTATTTCCTTGAAGTCAGACAGGCCTTAAATTCATAGTGTTGACAGAGTATATCATAATGTATAAGACCATTATTTATGTAGGAAATTTTGAGTGCTTACATTTCTGGTATGTCTTCTAGGCACCTAAAGTTGGTATTACCTTAAATGCACAAAATAACGCAATTAGGAGAAATTTACACCATTAAATTGTCTTATTCAATTTGTTAATATGTTTTTTTATTTATATCCAATGTATGAATTTCATACAAATGACACTGCACCATTATGTTAATACAAATCAATTGATCAATAAACTAATGTTTATTTGTAATTAAAATAGCACTGTGGAGTTCATATGCTTAATTATGATACTTCATCTAATATTAAAATGTAGACTATGCCTGGAAATTAATGTCCATTTAGAGTAGTTACTTGCTATCAATGACGTTGTTTGCATTTACTTTGAGATAATTTTCAGTCTTGATCTATCTGAAACAGCTAGCCTGCTTTACCTGGACGACTCACTTTCATTTGTTCCCTGAGAACATTGTACATGTCTGATGTGCTCTTGCATCCTTTCATGGATTTGTCTGTCTTGAACACTCACATTTCAGTGAGTGTTCAAGGGTTTCAGTCCTATTCTGTACTTTTTTTTTATCCATTTCTTTAATAAGATTGATGCAATAAGGTTGATTTTCTTCAAATGATGCACACATGCAGGCAATAACTCTCTTGTTTTCATGCTTGATGTGACTTAAGAATCTGTAAGTAAAATGTATCATTAGAAACTTTCAGTAAAACTATGTCATAATTAAGCCTAACTTATTTCAAGTGTATTCTTTTCTTTCTCCCATTCCTTCTGTCTCAGTTCTTCTCCTCTGTCCTATTTCCCCAGGTCCACTCTTTACCATTGATTCCTAATCTGAGAATCTCTCTAGTTTCAAATGAATTAGCAATATCAGTTGATGAATATTTGTAAAGGCACCAACTACCTACTTTCTATCCTTTCTTCCCCATGGAACTTGATGATTCCAGCTATCCTCCTGTTTTCATGTCCTTGTCTTCCATAGGTTCTACTTTACTTTTTCCACTGTTTTCCAAAATATATGCTTTTACCTTTATCCTATTTAGTCTGATTAGTTTTCCTGGTTTATACTGTTACTGGCTGTTTATTTGTTATCATAACAAGATGTTAGTGGCACTTTAAGATTTGGCTCCCGGCTATAGCAGGAGCATTGTCTCTGGACCTTCCCTTTCCTTTTCAAAATTTTAGTTAGGATGAAAACATGACATACCTACAAGTATGCCCTCTCTGCCTTCTGCCGTTCCCGTTTGTTTTCGTAATTGTAACTTGTATTAAATCATTTCTTCCCATGGCTAATTCTTACTCAATCTAGAGTTAAAAAGTCAAGAGGACAACTCTTCCAGAAGTACTATTGGCCTCTAGGGTCTTTTAAGAATTTTAGAAACTGCTCCAGAATCCTGCTATGTTTGTATTGGCAAAAACATCAAAGGCCAATAAAAATCTCTCTCTGTCTGTCTCTCTCTGTCTCTGTCTCTGCCTCTCTATCTCTGTCTCTGTCTCTGTCTCTCTCTCTCTCTCTCTCAATCTCTCTCTCTCTCTCTCTGTGTAGTTTGGAAGGAAAACAACAATCTTCATGACAGTAATCGTAGCCTGAAAATCTGAGTACCCAGAAGTCAAAGGCAGCTATATCTCTGAATTTGAGGAAACTTTGGTCTACATAATGAGATATCAGTCAGCTGGGAATACATAGTCAGTCCAGGTTCCAAAAAATACAATATACTAAAATACTCTCTAAGTTAATAAATATTTATTAAATAAGTATAGGTAATATAGTTCCAATACCACAGAAATAACCCTCCAGATCTTGTAGATATAGATGGAATGCATGAGAATTACAGAAGGACACTTTCATTTCTTCAGAATTTATGCAAAGTTGCCCAAGAGAATACAAATGATGGAGCAAAACATAAGACATATTTCATTTCTGCTTCCTTGCCTTCCTCAAGGTGTGAGGTGGGGGCAGTATCACACACAATTGGCATAGCCAGCCATTCATGTAGGCCCTGTTAACATTTCCAGAACTGGGTGGGTATACTCTGGGGATATCAGTACACAGCTGCCACTAACTATACATCTAACTGAATTGCAGCAATTAAAGTAGCACAAAGATTCATTTAATTTTCAAATGTTCACAGATCAAGTTATTTCTACATTTTACTCACTTATTCTTAGTTATTTCAAGTTACAGATATTGTAATTTCAGCTGACTTGTTCAGCTGCAGGTATTTGTATTTCTACTTTATATCTTTAGCAGTGGAACCTGAGAACTTGTACTTTTATATATTTTTGTGTTGCTTCTTCATTCTCAACGTATCCATTCTAA
Organism: Cricetulus griseus; assembly: GCF_003668045.3. NCBI lineage: Eukaryota > Metazoa > Chordata > Mammalia > Rodentia > Cricetidae > Cricetulus > Cricetulus griseus. Next base: position 125,303,546 of record NW_023276807.1, on the reverse strand, counting down.
GTTGTAGGTACAATTGAACCACACTGTCTGGACTGAAACAAATTATTCTGTCATTTTTCTGGATCATGGAGCCACGCATCAAATCATGGTCTGATCCCACTTATTTTTCCAGCCTATGAACTTCACTTTTATTCCAAGGCCGCAATCATCAGTGGTTTGTGAATTGCCAGTGTACTCATATTTTGTCATCACATGAAGCAGATAATGGCTTTAGAGATGCTTTAATACAGACATTCTGTTTCTTTTCTATCAACTTTACTAATTACCAGCAATGATCATACAGACATTTGTGAAAACAACAGCGTGGTATGGTTGTGAATGGGTTCTTCTGTTCACTTATCTGAATTATCACTAATAATCCAAAATTTGTTCTTTATTATTTTTGAACTTTGTTTCACAAAGCATTAATTTTCATTAATATTCTTCTTAATGAAATAATTTTCTAGGGTACTCTAATGTTAAAAATCCCAACAAGGCAGACACTATTTCCTGATGTTTGGGTTTCTTCCTTAAACTTATGTGGTAAAAATCTCATTCTTGAATGTAGTTTAATTGAGATTTTGGTCATTTTTGGATTGATTGTATTACTAGAAAACCAAGTAGAGATTAATGGATTGATAGCTTATCCTAAGAGTTACTTTGTTATCATAGAAACTGTCAGAGTTGCTTATCATAACATTTAATGTCTTCAAACATTGCATAATATAGCAAGAAATCCTTAACCAGATGACAAGATCTGACTGCCCATCTCCTGGAACTCCCAGCCTTAAAAACTGTAAACAAAATAAACCATTGTAGTGGTTTGAATGAAAATGGCCCCCATAGAGTGGCACTATCAGAAGGTTTGGCCTTATTGGAGTAGGTATGAACTTGTTGGAGGAGATATGTTACTGAGGGTGAGCTTTGAGGTTTCAGAAGCTCAAACCAGGCCAGATATACTATCACTTCCTGCTGCCTGTGGATCTAGATGCTTCCTTTCCAGGATCATATATGCTTTCATGCTGCCATGCCTTCCACCATGATGACAATGGACTAAATCTCTGAACTGTAAGGAAGATCCAGTTAAATCTTTTTCTTCATAAGTGTTGGCAGGGTCATGGTATCTCTTCATAGTCATAGAACATTGACTAAGACAGAATTTGGTGTCAAGGACTGAGATACTGTGGTGAAAGGCTGGACCTTAAATTTGTTTGGAGGAATATGGAACATTTTGGGACTTTGGGCTAGAAAAGTGATTGGATATCTTAAGTGGGACTTAATGGACCATCCCAGTAGAATCATGGAAAATAATGGTGCTGAGGGTGATTTGAACTGTTGTGTCCTTGCTTGAAAGATTTCACAGTAGAAGTTTATTAAAATGTGGCCTAGATGTTGTTATTGTGATATTTTGAAGAAAGTGGCCATGTCTAAAAACTCTGCATGAAGCAAAATTGAAATTTTTTTCTTTTTTTTGCAGATTTTTTAAATTTAAATTAGAAACAAAATTGTTAAAACATGTCAATCCCAGGGCCCTTTCTCTACCTTCTTCCCCTACCACCCCCTCCAACTAAAACCCTACCTATCACATATCCTTTCTGCTCCCCAGGGAGGTTGAGGCCTTCCATAGGGGGTTATAAAAGTCTATCATATCTTTTGGGATAGGGCCTAGGCCCAATCCTGTGTGTCTTGGCTCAGGAAGTATCCTTTATGTGGAAGGGGCTCCCAAAGTCCACACCTATGTTAGAGATAAGTACAGAACTACTACAGGAGGTCCCGAAGATTCCTGAGGTGTAGGGGAAGCTGTAGCCACGCCTTCTTAGGGGCTGGCTACAGGTTCCCCTACACCTCAGGAATCTACGGGACCAGTTAGGAGATATCAATGGAGGGTTTTGACACAAGGAATGCTAAACAGCCCTACTTTGTGTCAACACTTTGTACAGCAACCTTTGGGAATAATTCGTAAGAAATTTTCACAATCTCTTGTTTATCATTACATGGATGATATTCTTTTATCAGATTCTAATAAGGAAACTTTGGAACGTATGTTTGAAATGGTGAAGGAAGTTCTGCCTCGTTGGGGATTACAGATTGCACCAGAAAAGATACAAAGAGGAAATTCTATTAACTATTTAGGTTACAAGATAGACTTACAGAGAATCAGACCTCAAAAGGTACAAATTAGGAGAGATCGGTATCAAACTCTTAATTCTCTTCAGAAATTATTAGGGGAAATTTCTCAATTACAGACAATTATTGGTGTAGAAGGACATGACTTAAAGCATTTAAAAATGGCCCTTAAAGGTGATAAGGACCTAAACAGTCCTAGAATATTATCTGATGAGGCAGAAAAAGAGTTACAATGGGTAGAAAACAGAATATTGAATGCACATGTAGATCGGATAAACCTTAATTTAGACTGTATTCTGGTTATCTTGCCATCCAGAGAATACCCTTCTGGAATTCTGATGCAGAGGGAAGACACTATATTGGAATGGATATTTCTGCCACATAAACAGAATAAAAAGTTAAAGACATATATAGAAAAGATTTCTGATTTGATTTTAAAGGGTAAATTAAGACTTCGCCAGCTGACTGGAAAAGATCCAGCAGAAATTATAGTACCTTTAACTAATGAAGAAATTTCTTCCTTATGGAAAGATAATGAATATTGGCAAATAGCTCTTACTGACTTTTTGGGAACAATTAGCAACAACTATCCCAAAACTGACAGAATTAAATTCATAAAAAAGACAGTCTGGATTCTTCCACGTATTGTAAGACAAACTCCCATTTCTGGAGTTCTTACCTTCTACACTGATGCCAACAAATCAGGTAAGGCAGGTTATAAAGCAGGTGAGGTAAGTAAAGTAGTTCAAAGTCCATATACATCTGTACAGAAGGCAGAATTATATGCAATTCTCATGGTACTTAAGGATTTTACAGAACCTCTTAATATAGTTACTGATTCCCAATATGCAGAGAGAGTCGTGTTACACATTGAGACTGCAGAATTTGTTCCTGATAATACAGAATTAACTTCTCTGTTTTTACAATTACAGGAAACTATCAGAAACAGAAGTAATCCTATGTATATTACACATATCAGATCCCATACGGGTCTGCCTGGCCCACTAGCACAAGGCAATGATGAGATTGATCGTTTATTAATTGGAAGTGTGCTAGAAGCCTCAGAATTTCATAAGAAACATCATGTAAATAGCAAAGGTTTGAAAAAGGACTTCTCTATCACTTGGCAACAAGCCAAGGAGATAGTGAAAAACTGTCCTACTTGTTCCTTTTATAATCAAACTCCATTGCCAGCAGGTTGTAATCCTAAGGGCATTCGGAGAAATGAGGTTTGGCAGATGGATGTCTTTCACTTTGCAGAGTTTGGAAATTTGAAATATGTGCATCATACCATAGACACATTCTCAGGGTTCCAATGGGCTACTGCTCTTAACTCTGAAAAAGCTGATTCTGTTATTATACACCTGCTAGAGGTGATGGCAGTTATGGGTATACCTGCACAAATAAAAACTGACAATGCTCCAGCATATGTCTCTACGAAATTGGAACAATTTTTCAAATATTATAACATAAAGCATGTTACTGGTATACCACACAATCCTACAGGACAAGCAGTGGTTGAGCGATCTAATAGAACACTTAAGGAGATGCTCAACAAACAAGCTTGGAAGACTAAACCCCCCAAACATAGGTTGCATAATGCTTTATTAACACTAAACTTTCTTAATGCCAATGAAAAAGGACAAACAGCTGCAGAAAGACACTGGACTACGGAAAAAACTGCTGAACTCAATCAGCCAGTATACTTCAAAGATGTACTAACCTCTGTATGGAAACCAGGACATGTGTTACGTTGGGGTAGGGGTTTTGCATTGGTTTCTACAGGAGAAGAAAAACTTTGGATACCATCAAAGTTGATCAAGATTCGACTGGAAAAGGAAAAACCTCTCGACGAGGACAAATGACAGGTATTCTACTAAGGTATATCTTATAAACTAAATAGAAACCTCCCAAAGGAAAGGGAAGTGTTTTGCTTTTATCTTCACAGGAAAACTCATCTTCAGAAGGCAAAGGACACTGCATGGGTAGATACTTAAGAAGAAAAGGTAGCTATAACCATCAAATAGAAGGAATGTGCCATACGGTAAACTTTACAGCTGTCTCTCAAAAAACTCTATTTCTCTTTATTTCCTAGTCCCACTAGGAAATAAATTCAATTAAACCAATGCTGGATTTAGAGGTAGATTTGTCTTTCCTCCTCTAAAATCCAAGCACATTATTTAACTGAGCTTTAGTGTTTCTGTGTTGTATCAAGAAGCCAATTGATGTAATACAGAATAAAAGAAGAATTTGGGGACTGTCTTTGTCTTTTCTTGGATCTTTCTCTCAAGGTGTACACCCTTTCATAATTGTTATGCTCTCATGGTTGCATTCCATAGCATGTGTACATACACAAGCAAACATTTCTCTGCTGTTTATGTTTGAGTCCCACACAGCCAATGAAGACCTGCCTGACAGCAATCTCTGGACACCCTGGAAAGAAAATGGGCCACACCTCCTCGACTGCACTGGATCCAACTTGCTCCATTTCAACTGACACTCCGGCCAGAGGTTCGGGTACTGACTTCAATCAAGTTGAGGATTTCAAGTGAGATCTTCAATCAAGTGAATCCTATCTAACACGGACTGGATACTAACATTTTCTTTCTACAGAACCCCACATGACTATCATTGTCCCATTTCAGCAGGAAGTAACTTGGAGAATGCAACGCCCCTTTTCCCCATTGTTGTCACTTAAGTTTTAATCCTCTTTTAGACTAAAAGGGGAATTGTAGGGGAAGCTGTAGCCATGCCTTCTTAGGAGCTGGCTACAGGAGTACCTGGGCAGGCTTGTGAGGGCATGGTCAGAGTGAGTAGGGGGTCTGTGTTTTCGGTTTCGGTTTCGGTTTCTCTCTGGGCTGCTTGCTGTACAGACTACCACCGGCTGGCTGGTTCGCTCTGTAAGTAAGGCTTTTCCCTATTAAATACCCTTATATTTCTACCTGACTCCGTATTGGTAATTTCCTACTATACTGAGGTCTCACAGCATCTAGGATGCTTCCAGTTTCTGGCTATTACAAATAATGCTGCAATGAACATCGTAGAACAGAAGTCCTTGTTGTATGAATGGGCTTTTTTTGGTATATGCCTAAGAGTGGAATTCCTGGATCTTGTCGTAGACTGATTCCCATTTTCCTGAGAAATCACCATACTGATTTCCAAAGTGGCTGTACAAGTTGGCACTCTCACCAACAGTGGAGGAGTGTTCCCCTTTCTCCACATTATCTCCACCACAAACTGTCATTGGTGTTTTTTATTTTAGGCTTTTTGACAGGAATAAGATGGTATCTCAGAGTTGTTTTGATTTGCATTTCCCTGATGGCTATGGATGTTGAATGCTTTCTTATGTCTTTCAGCCATTTTAGAATTCTCTACTGAGAATTGTCTGTTAAGATAAATCTTTCCGCCAAAATTAAAGTGGGAGTTTCTTAGCCTCTGTCTTTGTTTTTTTCCGATTTTGCTGAGTTAGGAAATCTCTCTGAAAGCAACCACTCAAGTTTCTGCTTGTCTCTAGAAAAACAGAGATCACCCAAGAAAACACTGCTAATAAGAAGTCACGATTGTCTCTGATCTTTTGCTGCTAAAATCCCTTTTTAAATTTTTGTAAAGTTTACATGGAAATTCGTAACACTACCTCCAGCTGCCTGGGTTCTGCCGATGTTTGACTAGTCTCCAGAAGGGAGGAAGGTGGCTTGTGGTGGTGAGAGCTCAGAATCCTAACCCTAGGATTCTCAAGTGCTGCAGTTCATTTTGGGAGTTCCAGAGTCCAAACCCAAGAGCGCCAGGAAGGTGAGAGCATATGGGAGCTGCTCTGATGCCTCTCAGCAGACTGATAGGGCAGGCTGTGGCAGCAGGTTTCCCTCTTTCACTGGGAACCTTGGGGCATGGGGTCACACCGCTCACTGACACCATATAAAGTGGGAACTTACCAATATGGAGCCAAGTAGAAATATAAGGATATTTAATAGGGAAAAGCCTTACTTACAGAGCGACCTAGCCAGCCGGTGTGGCAGCAGTCTGTACAGCAAGCTGAAAAGGTGAAACTGCAAGTGAAACCCAGGCATGGTCAGGCAGACCTGTGGCCAGTCCCTAAGCAGGTGTGGCTACAGGTTCCCCTACAATTGTCTATTTATTTCTTTACCCCAATTTTTAATTGGATTATTTGGTGTTTTGGAGACTAGCTTCTTGAGTACTTTGTAAATTTTGGAGATAAAGGTCTGTGCTACTGGTGTAATGTTCAGGAAGCAGTCTCCTGTACCAATTTGTTAAACTATTTCCTAGTTTTTCTTCTAATAGATTCGGTGTGGCTGGATTTATTTTGAGGTCTTTGATCCATTTGGACTGAAGTTTTGTCTATGGCGATAGACATAGTCTATCTAAAGTCTTCTACATGCCAGTATCCAGTTATGTCCACACTATTTGTTGAAGATGGTTTCTCTATTCCATTGTATAACTTTAGCTTCTTTGTCAAAAATCAGGTGTTTTTAGGTGTTTGTGATAATATCAGTGTTTTTAGCTCAATTCCATTGGTCTACCTGTCTATTTTTGTGCCAGTACCAAGCTGTTTTCAGTACTATAGCTCTATAATAGAGCTAGAAGTCAGGGATGATGATTCCTCCAGAAGTTCCTTTATTGTACAGGGTTGCTTTGGCTATCCTGGGTCTTATGTGTTTCCATATATAGTTGTCAATTGTTCTTTCAAGGACTGTGAATATTTGTGCTGGGATTTTGATGGTGATTGGATTGAATCTGTAGATTGCTTTTGTCAAGATTGCCAGTTTTACTATGTTGATCCTACCTATAATAGAAAATGGAAGATCTTTCCATTTTCTGGTATCATTCTTTAATTGCTTTCTTTAAACACTCAACATTCTTATGATACAGGTCTTTCAGTTTTTTTGGCTAGCATTACCCCAAGGTATTTTATGTTTTTTGTGGCAATTGTGAAGGGTGTTGCTTCTCTGATTTCTTTCTCCATGCATTTATTGTCTGTATATAATAGGTCTACTGATCTTTTATTCTGCCACTTTGCTGAAGGTGTTTCTCAATTGTAGGAATTCCCTGGTTGTGTTTTTTGGGTCACCTATGTAGAGTATCGTATCATCTGCAAATAGTGAAAGTTTGACTTCTTCCTTTCCAATTTGTATCCCCTTAATCTCCTTTTGTTGTCTAATTGCTGTAGCTAGAACTTAAAGGACAATATTGAAGAGGTATGGAAAGAGTGGACAGCCTTTTCTTGTTCCTGATTTTAGGGGAAACACATTGAGTTGCTCTCCATTTATTTTGATGTTGGCTGTTTGCTTTCTGTATATTGGTTTTATAATGTTTAGGTATGTATCTGTTATCCCTGATCTTTCCAATACCTTTATCATGAAGGGGTGTTGGCTTTTGTCAAGGCTTTTTCAGCATCTAGTGTGATGATCACTTGGTTTTTCTTTCTCAGTCTGTTTACTTGGTGAATTACATTGATAGATTTTCATTTGTAGGACCATCCTTGCATCCCTGTGATGAAGCATACTTGATCATGGTGGATGATTTCTCTGATATGTTTTTGGATTCGATTTGCCAGTATTTTATTGAATATTTTTGCGTCAATGTTCATGAGGGATATTGGTCTGTAGTTCTCTTTCTTACTTGTGTCTTTTGTGGCTTGGGTAGCAAGGTTATTGAAGCCTGGTTATTAACAAGTGTTTGGTCATGTCACTTCTGCTTTTATTGTGTGGAATACTTTGAGGATAATTGGTAGTAGATGTTCCTTGAATTTCTGGTAGAATTCTGCACTAAAGCCATCTGGTCCTGGGCTTTTTTTGGTTGGAAGACTTTTGGTGACTTCTATTCATTTGGGGTTACAAGTATATTTAAATTGCTTATCTGATATTGATTTAATTTTGGTAAGTGAAATCTATCCAGAAAATTGTGCATTTCCTTTAGATTTTTGAATTTTGAGGAACACAGATTTTCAAAGTATGACCTGATGATTCTCTGGATTTCATCTCTGTCTGTTGTTATGTCCCCCTTTTCCTTTCTGATTTTATTAGTTTGCAGGTTCACTCTCTGCAGTTTGGTAAGTTTAGATAAAGTTTTGTCTATTTGTTGTTGATTTTCTTGAAGAACCAACTCTTCATTATATTGTTTCTTTGTATTGTTTACCTAGTTTCCACTTTATTGATTTCAGCCCTCAATTTGATTATTTCCTGGTGTCTACTCTTCCCAGGTGCCTTGGCTTCTTTGTGTTTTAGAGCTTTGATTTGTGCTGTTAATTCTCTAGTGTGACTATTCTCCAGTTTTTTCATGTGGGCAGTTAGCACTATTAACTTTCCTCTTAGCACTGGTTTCAAAGTCTCCCATAATTTTGCATATGTTGCATCCACATTCTCATTGAATTCTAGGAAATCTTTATTTCTTTTTTTTTTATTTCTTCCTTGACCCAGAGATGGTTCACTTGGGTATTATTCAGTTTCCATGAGTTTGCATGTTTTCTGAAATTTGTGTTGTTGTTGAATTCTAAGTTTAAATCATGGTGGTCTCATAAGATACAGGGGGTTATTTTAATTTTTCATACCTGTTGAGGTTTGCTATATTTTCCAGTATGTGGTTGGTTTTAGAGAAGGTTTCTTGAGGTGCTGAGGAAAAATTATATTCTTTTGTGTGTGGATGGAATGTTCTATAGATATTTGTTAAACCCAATTGGGCCATAACTTCAGTTCCTATGTTTCTTTGTTAAGTTTCTGTCTGGTGTTCATGTTCAGTGGTGAGAGTGAGGTGCTGAAGTCTATCACTATAAGTATGTGAGGTTTTATGTATGATTTGAGTTTTAGTAATGTTTCTTTTATGAACATGAATGCCTTTGTATTTGGGGCATAAATGTTTAGAAGTGTGACTTCATCTTGATGGATTTCTCCAGTGATGAGTATGAAGTGACCTCCTTCATCTCTTTTGATTGATTTTAGTTTAAAGTCTCATTTGTTAGATATTAGGATTGCTACCCCTACTTGTTTCTTGGGTCCATTTGATTGGAAAATCTGTCCCTAACCCTTTACTCTGAAGTATAGTCTGTCTTTGAAATTGAGGTGTGTTTCTTGTATGCAACAGAAAGATAGATTCTGTCTTCTTATCCATTCTGCTAGCCTGTGTCTTTTTATAGGAGAGATAAGACCATTAATATTGAGGGATATTAATGACATTGATTGGTAATTCTTTTTGTTTTGGATTTGGTTGTGGTGGTGGAATTTTGTGTGGATTTCCACCCCAATTTCCTTTTGGCTGTTGGTAAAGTGGGATTATCTATTGCCTATGTTTTTCTGGTTGTAGTTAACTTCCTTGGGTGGAGTTTTCCTTTCAGAACTTTCTATAAGGCTGGATTGGGGGATATGTGTTGTTTAAATCTGGTTTTGTCATGGAATATCTTGTTTTCTCCATCTATATTGATTGAAAACTTTGATAGGTATAGTAGTTTGGGTGGCATCTGTGGTCTGTTAGTGTAGGTAGAATATCTATGCAGGACCTTCTGGCTTTCAGAGTTTCCATGGAAAAATCTGGTGTAATTCTGATATGTTTGCCTTTATATGTTACTTGACCTTTTTCCTTTGCTGCTCTTAATGTTCTGTCTTTATTCTGTATGTTTGGAATTTTGATTTTTATGTGGAAAGGAGTCCTTTTTGTGGTCTACTCTATTTGGTGTTCTGTAAGCTTCTTGTACTTTCATTCTCATGTCTTTCTTTAGGTTGGGAAAGTTTTCTTCTATGATTTTTGTGGAATATGTTTTATGCACTTTTGAGTTGGGTTTCTTCCCCTTCTTCTATACTTATTATTCTTAGGTTTGGTCTTTTCTCGGTGTCACATATTTCCTGAATATTTTGTGTTTTGGATTTGTTGGGCTTCAGATTTTCTTTGCTTGATGAAAAGCTTGATGAAGTTTAACTTCAGCGTCTGAGATTCTGTCTTCCATCTCTTGTATTCTATTGGTTATGCAAGCATCTATAGTTTCTGATCATTTACTCAACTATTCTATTTTCAGCATTCCCCCAGTTTTTCTTTTCTTCCTTGTCTCTATTTTAATTTTCAGGTCTTGAACTGTCTGAATTGTTTCCTTCAGCTGTTTGATTGTACTTTCTTGGCTTTCATTAATAGATTTGCTGATTTCTTGTATTTTTTTCTCCCATTTCTTTAAGGGATTTTCTCATATCCTCTTTGAGGCCCTCTATCATTTTTGTGAAGGTGTTTTTAAGGTCATTTCATTGGCTTCATCTGCCTTGTGATGTTCAGGTCTTGCTCATGTAGAATCCCTAGACTCTAGTGGTGTCCTATTGGTTTTTCTGTTGTTGAATGTGTTTTTATATTGTCTTCTTCCCATCCTTCCTTCCAGTGGGTGTAGCAGGAATCTCTTCCTCTCCTGGTGGTTACAGGACCAATGTTCCCTTCTGGTAGGTGCAAACAGATCCAATACTCTGAAGTCTCTCCTCTTCCCGTGGAAGGAGGCATGACTGGTACTGGGGCCTTGGCAGTCCCTGAGTGTGTTGGATCAACTAAATTAGGACCTGTCATGAGAGCTCCCAGCCTCACATGTCCCCGAACACGGCATAGAAATTAGGGATGTAAACAGTCCCAAGCCCACTTATTCCCATGGATGGAGCCAGACTGGTACTGGGGACTTGGCAGTCTCTGGATGTGTTGGGACCCACTGAATTGTGACCTGAAGTGACCAGACCCTAGGCCTCAGGTGTTCCACAGAAGGGCAGATGAAGACAGGCCAGAAACAGGCCTAAGCTTATCTACTCCTGTATGGAGGTTGGACTGATATCGGTGACTTTGAAGTCTCTGGATGTGTTGGATCCTACCCAGTTGGGATCTGAAGTGAATAGCTGCCTGGCCTCAGGTGTCCTTGAGCAGGGCAGAGGAAGAAGGGCTAATGCGTTCTTATACTGTCCTCTTTCCATCCCTTCTTCCAGTGGGTGCAGGTGGGTTGTCTTCTCTCCTCTGGTCTCCAGGACGTGTAGGTGGGCCAAGACTTTAGTGTCTGCAACACTAACTGCCTATCCTGGTGTTATCCTCATTAAAGCTCAAGCAGAGGGCATTGGGCAGTGGGGGAGGGGGTTGATGTATGGCCGGACTCTGAGTGACCCATCCTGTAGTGGTGGGTCTACTATACTTGGAGCAAGCTGAGGAAGTTCCAAGGGAGGATGGCAGGAGTTGGGACTGAGCAGAGCCCACACTCACCTCAAGCAGAGGGCAGAGGGTGCAGGGGGTGCTGAGACTGAGGTGTGAGTAGATTCTGGGTGGTCTGTCCTGATAGGCTGTTCCACTACATGCAGAACAGGCCCAGGAAGTTCCAGTGGGGGCTGGTGTGAGCCAGTCCCCAGCTGAACCCACACTTAACTCAAGCAGAGGGCAGAGGACAGAGGGGGACCAAAACTGAAGTGTGGGCAGACCCTTTGTGGTCCATCCTGATGGGGTAGGTCCACCAGAAGAGGGGCCTTGTACTTGTTTTTGAACAAATCTTTTTAGAAGACACATAAACTTGTACCATAGCTTTCTCTCTTTATCTCATTGTTATGAACAATTATTACACTTTAGTGGTAAAGATTTACTTGGACAATATATTCTTCCCTTGCAAGATGGCATACTTATCATGTAGAAAAGGCACCTAGATCCATAAATATTGATGATTATTATAAAAAATATTTCAAATAACATTTATATTAATTATTGGGGATTTCTAATAATATGTTTTCAGAGTACCCACCTCTTTCACCCACATTTACCTGCTTACAGAAGTTCTCATCATGAAAAATAATCATTGGGTCAAAATTGTGTTGCCTGGATACTTTTGGGTATAGGACATGCCCTGAAGTGTGATTGACATACCATTGATTTTAACCTTAAAGAAAAATTATTCTCCTTCCTTTAACATCTATCAATTTCCAAAAGCTCTGCAGTAAATCATGGAAATTTATGACTACCTCCTCATTCTGTCTGGAATATTTTCTGTGCTGAGTTTGTTGAGATGTTGTCCATGCCATCATATTTGAGCTCTAAATTTATACATGCAGTTTCCTTGTTGTGTCAAGCAAACCCTATTTCTGTGTAGTCACGGATCACCACTTGCTCTTATACTTTTTTGCCACCTCTTCTGTAATGATCCCTGATCCCTGGGAGCAGGCATTTTAGAGCTGAGTACACCCTAGTGTCCCATTCTCTGCACAGTGACTGCTCAATGTGTTACTGAAGATCCTAGTAAAAGAAGAAGAATCTCCATTAATAACAGAGAGATGTACTAATTAAAGAGTGTAATAGTGAGTCATTAGGAGTCATTTTTAAAAAATGTCTACTTAGCTTAATAATAGTATTAGATTCTCTCTTAGGGCCAATAACCTATCCAACCACAGGCTCTTAGTTTTAATAATAGTTTTGGTATGCATTCCACTTGGTGGAGTGGGGCTTAATTCAGCAGAAAATGTTTGGATACTCCTATAACATTCATACCACTATTGTAAGTGTAGGCATATATTTCCAGACCAGTCATTATTGTACTTCACAGGGTTCATAACTAGGTAATACTGGTGACTACTTTGCTATTTGCTAGTGTGTCTTGCACTTTCCATTTTTGGACAGTCTAGAAATATTATGTAACACTAATTCCACAAATGTGCAGAAATAGACCACCGACCCAAATCACCATGGCCATATTAATTAAAGCATTTTTTAAAAAAAATACTGGTACACAGACTGTCTCTCTTTAATGGCAACCCATGGAGATAATCAATGAGAATGGGAGAGCAGGTAGGCAAAGCAGCCTAATGGGTTCAAGAGATCAACATTGTATGTGGGGAAGATAAGGTTTTATAATGGAGGATTGGGGGATTTACAGATGGGGAATGCAGGGTTACAGAAGCAGAACATAAGCCTAACAAGGTGCTCATAACAACTTTTTGTTATGGTTGCAAGGTGGTCAGAACAAGGTGGTACCAAAGAAGCCCTAACCAGGTGGTTAAAACAAGTGCACATAGTAACCTTTTGAAATAGAGAAATGGTTTTCTGCTTCCTGGAACAGGCAGTACAGAACTTTTTGTAGTTAAGTTTACAGGTTGTGCATAGCCCAAACCTTGATAATCAGATTTAATCAAAAATAGGAATAAATCTAGTTCATCTTCACTGTAAGAGTGGCTTTCAAGTTTGAGATGGAGGCAGGCTGATTTATCAGTAAGACAACACCCAAATCTCTCACTATATTGTTGAGAATAAAAACAAGGGATTTATAATGGCTTGTGGAGAAGTTAGTGACTTTGGCTGCTTTCCCTTGCTGCTCTCCTGATCTCATTGCTTATCTCCATATGTTGTTCCTGCTCTAGCCACACTTGGTTCTGCTCCCTTGAATCTTTGGCCCAGATCTTCCTGATTATGTGATTCAGGTCCATTCTGACATCAGATTTTTTTTTTAAATTAAGATTTAACTTTTGAACGAGACACATGGCTATTAAAGTTATATTATTCACTATTTCAGTCTTTTTTATCCTTATATCATTTTTGTTGTGTATTTTCACTTCAATATGCTACATGAACTATTTATGTGATTTATTTACTATTATCTGCTAGAAATGCAGCACTTTAGGAAAAAAGCTCTCTGGTATTTGCTTATTTATTTCAACTACATAGATTAATATCTAGCACATGGGTCACATGCAAGCACATATATTTTAACAAATGATAATAATAATAATTTGGTTGTACAAGAATAATATTTGAATATTTAGAATAATATTTGCCCAATTTTTCATTTTCAAGTTAGACTATGAAAAGCAGTTTCAAGGCAACAATCAAGTTTATTATTGTTGATGGGTACTTTCTGTGTCTACTGATTGTTTAGCATAATTCAACTTGATATTGTTTAGTGGTAAAAGTTTCTCTAAACAACACAATCAACATTTTGTCATGTTAGATGACTTGCTATATTCTAAACAGCTTCTCAAAGGAAGAATCTTTGTGGACTGAAATGCTCCCCTGAACTCTTCTGGGAGGATTCTATTGTGTTAACACTTGGGGAGCAGGAAGGAAGTGTCTTTCTTTCCTCATGCTCGCCAGCTTTCATCTGAGGCCCAGCAACGTTTATATATGCAGAGGCCACTGGTGCTGCCCACAGAGCTCTGAATGTGTTAGCCTGGATTTGTTAAAAGCATCACTTATACTGTTATTGTTGGTTTCATTCCTATTGTGATCAGATTCCTTTTTTAAAGCAATCTGTGACACATTGAGAAATACTTCTAGGAAATAGCTTTGCAACTCAAGAATGGCACTTCAGGACTAGTAATTTAATATTTCACAGAGGAATGCCCTGAATGCACCAATTTCTAGTGGGCTTTGGTGAGACGCACCTACATAACAACGTGTGGCTGTGTAATAGCTCCTGAGCTTTTTCATAATAGGTTTTTCTTTCTTTCTTTTTTTTTTAAATATATGTGTAGATATCCTAGAAATAATTGTGATAGTCATCTTTAAGAACATTCCTTATCATGATATCCTAAAGATATAACTTCTCCTGCCTTTTGAAATTTATTTTATAATATAATTTCCCTTTTTTCCTCATTGGCATAGCATTATTTTCTGAAACAAACATTATTTTTCCTTAAGGAGACATAATCTTCTCTCCTGTTATTTAGACTCTGATTCTGTTTTTTTATTCCATTAGCAAATTTGTCTTAGAACTGTCCATATAACTTGAACTTGATGATAAAAAGAAATAAAAAACAGCATTAATGTGCAACAATATAAATCTGGAGGAAGTACTTGCATTAATCCCAGAAGTACCAGGAAAGACTGGAAAAATAATGCCTCCACCCTGGTTTAACTCCAGATATTTGCATTATGAAGTTCTTAGTGTTAAAATACAGTTACATTTACAGCTTAACATATGCGAATTTAAGGCTTTACAAATCTAAATGGAAGTGAAAGCTCAGTTTGGGAACTAACCTGCTTAGAGTGTGGGGTGGAGAAACACACATGATTTCTTTTCACAGTGGAAATGTGTACTCATGATACTTTATGGCAGGATGACTGAGAAATTCTTGATCAATTTCAGTTGTTCAAAACCAAAAAAACAAAACTAAACTTGTGCACCTTTGTTGAATGAACACTGAGAATTGAAGTTAAAGTCAAGAGATATAACATTTGTTTCAATTAAAAAATGACTTTGGGAGCCCATTCCTTATGGAGGGATACTATTGCAGTCCAGATAGAGCAAGGAGTGCCTAGGCTGTCTCCCAAACGATATGACAGACTTTGAAGGTCCCTGGTGGGAGGCCTCACTATCCCTGGGGAGGATTGGGGGGATAGGTTGGGGAGGTTGGTGAGGAACATGGGAAGATGGGAGGGCAAGGGAATGGGGGATAGATATGTAAATATGAGTAGTAATTAAAGAATTTAGATAAAAAATAAAAAACAAAACAAATAAAATGAACAAAACACTTTCAGCAGAGTCACTAAGATCAACAATTAATGGTACCTAATGAATCAGAGAAGTTTCTGCATGGCAAAGGATACTGTCATTTAGACAAAGCAGCTTGCTGCAAATGGAAAGAGTTTTACCAACTACATCTGTTAGAGGACTAATATCCAAAATATACTTTAAAAAATCAAGAAATTAGATGTCAAGAAGATAAAAAACATGACTTTTAAAATGGGGTACAGATCTAAACAGAGACTTCTCAAAAGAGGAAATTCAAATGGCTGAGAAACAATTGTTCAACATACTTAGCCATGAGTAAAATGCAAATCAAAACTTCTTTGATATTTCATTTTGAGAGTAAGATTTCACAACCCTCAGAATGGCTAAGTTCAATACAAGAAGTGAGTGTTCATGCTACCAAAGATGTGGTGTAAAGGGAACACACATCTGTTGCTGGTGGGAGTGAAAACCTGTACTATGGAAAACAGAGTTCTCATTGCACACAAGAAGAGGACAATTGATCTACCTCAAGATATGGATATCCTACCCTGGGAATAGATTGAAAGGAGGCTTCATTCTACCATAGAGACCCTTGCGTGATCATGTTCATTTCTGGTCTATTCAAAATAACCAGAAATTGGAAACAATACCTAGTAATGGATAAAGAAAACGTAGCACATTTATAAATAGGAATATTACTCATCTGTTAAAATTAACATCATTAAATTTGCAGGTAAATGTATAAAATTACAAAGATATTATCCTGAGCAAGGTATCCCAGATCCAGAAAGACAAATGTGGTTTATATTAAATTATATGTGCATATTAGATATTAAGTCAACAATAACCAAATTTCTATGATTTATTAAGGTCTCTGGAGATCAAAATATCAAAGCAGCCATACTAGTTAGCCGTAGAAGCCAGGCAGTGGTGGCACAAACTTTTAATCTCAGGACTCAGAATACAAAGGTAGATGGATTTCTCTGAGTTCAAGGACAATCAAGACTACACAAGATAGAATTAGTCTAAAAGAGTAACAGCTCACACCTTTGATCCCAGCACTTGGGATAACAAACCTTTAATCCCAGCATTAGGGAGGTGGAGACAAGAGTGATATGTCTGGGTGGAGAAAGCAATAAAAGGCAGGAGGAGACAGGAACTAAGAGCTTTTACCTCTGAGGTTTTGTGGGGACAGGTTTGCCATTTCAGGTAGGTAGAGGAAAGATCTACTGACTTGGCTGATGGGCTTCTCTTCAGCTTGAAGCTTGAGTCCCAATCTGGGTCTTTTATTTTCTTGTCACAGCTATCAGTAATATCCCAGAGATAAGGCAAAGTGTAAGAGACCAAAATTTTCAGATCTCATTTGAAAAGGGAAATAGTATTGGTAGCTATGAATAGAAGAAAGGGGGCCTGGAACGGTAGGTAGGATCCATCCAAGTAGGGAGGGGGAATCGGAGAGGGCCATGAGAGTGGAATATATTGAGAGACAGATGAAACTAAGGGCAATTTGAAGAGCAGTATGGAAACTTGACACAGTATGCTTTTTAAAAAATATACATATATGAAGATGATCTAAAAGGAATACTAAATAGGGGGGTATTCAGAGGTCCAGCTGGTCATCTCTTGTTTCCAAATGAAGCTTCCAGTATCAGGATTAGATTACATCTAATTTAATTGTTGGCTAAAGGAATCCAATGGGAATTCCAAAACCACCCAGACTATTGCCAAGAGTATAAGTTGCTCTTCTCAGACTGACAGCAAGGCCTCATGCTGAAGACAAGACCAATACAACTCATTTGAATGTGGAAGAAGTACAGCAGATGCTTACATAGAGGCTTCACTCCTATGCTATAACATCATTGTTATATGAGAAATGTAAACTGCAACTTAACAGTGTACACTTTGCTTAACAATGGTGTCCTACCCACAAGTTATTCTAAGGCAGTGGTTCTCAACCTTCCTATTGCTGTGACCCTTTAATACAATTCTTTTGTTGTGGTGACCCCCAACGATAAAAAATTTTTCTACCTCATAACTGTGATTTTGGTAGTTATGAATTTCAATGTAAATATCTGTGTTTTCAAATGGTCTTAGGCAACCCTCATGAAAGGGTTGTTTGACCCCCAAAGGGGTCATTACTAACAGGTTGAAAACGGCTGTTATAGGACAATGGTGACACTACCCTTCTGGGAATAACCCACTGATGTGTGGTTTTTCTTAAGTTCCCCTCCATTATATGGAACCCATACCTGACATTGCTTGTGTGACTAAGCCCTGAGACTAGATAACCCTGTGACTTTGAGTGAAACTAAATACTAAACCAACAAAATAAAACAAAACCCTACAAAACAACAGCAGCAACAAAACTATAGCAGCAAACAACTCTAGATGACATTCTTCTGTGCACATAGATCTGTTCCATGCTTAGCTGTTATCAGAGCCCTCCTGCTGCAGATGGGAACAAATTCAGAGAGACCCACAGCCAGACATTATGCAGAGAGTGAGACCTCGGAACACTCAACACTAAAGAGTATATTTCCATCAAACTTCTTCCCTCAGAGTTCACAGAATCCTACAGAAGAGGACAGAAACAGTGTTTCTGTTCAGAAAGGGACAGACCTCTCATGGGAATCAACAAAGCATGGCACATCAAGCTAAGGCAAAATCAGTCTTTCCCCCTGCATTTAGGTTAGGCAAGGCAATCTAGTATGAGGAACAGGTTCTCAAGTGCCAGCCAAAGCAATAAGGACAGCTTGTGCTCCCATTGTTAAGAGTCCCACAAACAGACAAAACTACACAACTGGCACATATATGCTGAGGGCCTAGGTTGGTCTCATGCAGACTCTCTGGTTGTTGACTCAAACTCTGAATTCCAGTGAGCCACATCAATTGTCTCTGGATTTTTTTGTGATGTCCTTGATCCATCTCTCCCCTACATTCCTTCCTTCCTCTCTATAGCAATGTTCCCCAAGCTCAGCCCAATGTTTAGATGTGGATGTCTGTATCTGTTCCCATAAGTTAGTAGATGAATGCTCTCTGATGACAAATGGGATAGTTACCAGTCTCATCACAGGAAATGGCTAGTCCAGGCTATGTGTCTTCTTTGCTAGGAGTCTTAACTGGGGTCACTGCAGAAGATTCTGGGAGTTTCCTTTGTATCAGGTTTCTACCTGTCATTGAAAATGCCTACCCCCATCTAGCACTCTCTCCCCACCCCTCAAGCTGATACCCCAAGTTCCCATCATCACTGGCCTTCAGCCCACTCACCATTTCTCTATTTCCCCTTTCCAGGGAGATCCTTGTGTTCCTCCTTTGGGCCCTCCTCGCTTCCTGGCCTTTCTATGCCTGTGGATTGTAGCCTGGATTTCCTTAACAACTAATATCTATGTATGAGTGAGTACATACAATGTCTTTCTGCATCTAGATTTCCTTACACATCATGATTTTTTTTCTAGTTCCATCCATTTACCTTCAAATTTCCTGATATCATTGTTTCTAATAGCTGGATAATTCTCCATTGTATAAACCTACCACGTTTTCTTTATCCATTCCTCAGTTGAGGAACATCTAGGTTGTTTCCAGATTCTATTCTATCCATTACAAATACGGCTGCTATGAACATAGATGAACAAGTGTTTTTTGGTATGATTGAGCATCCATTGGGGATATGCCCAACAGCAGTATAGCCAGGTCTTATAATAAGATTCCCAGTTTTCTGAGAAACTGCAGTGTGGCTGTACAAGTTTATTACCACAAGCAAGAGTGTTCCCCTTGCACCACATCCTCTACAACATTAGCTATCACTTCTCTTTTTGATAATAACCATTCAGACAGTTGTAACATGGAATCTCAGAGTCATTTTGATTTGTATTTCCCTAATGGCTAAGGATTTTGAAAATTTTTAAATGTTCTTTGCTATTTGATATTCTTCAATTGAGAATTCTTTATTTATATCTGTACCCCATTTTTGTTTGGATTAATTAGTATTTTGATGTCTAGTTCCCTGAGTTCTTTATATGTTTTGTATATCAGCCCTCTGTAGGCTATGGGGTTGGTGAAAATCTTCCCATTTGTAAGCTTCCATTTTGTTCTATTGAGAGTGTCCTTTGCTTTACAGAAGCTTTTCAATTTCAGGTCCCATTTACTAATTGGGATTCTTATTATCTGCCCTACTGATGATTCAGAAAGTTAACTTCTGTGCCAATGCATTAAAGGCTATTCCCCACTTTCTGATTCAGTGTAACCGGATTCATGTTGAGGTCTTTGATCCACTTGGACTTGAGTTTTGTGGAGGATGATCTATGTGTATCTATTTGCATTCTTCAATATGCCTACATCTAGTTATGCTAGTATCATTTGTTGAAGATGCTTTCTCTTCTCCATTGTATAATTTTGGCTTCTTTGTCAAAAATCAAGTGTCCATAGGTATGTGAATTTATGTCTGAGACTTTGATTAGATTCCATTGATCAATGTGTCTGTTTTTAATGCCAATACCATGCTGTTTATATTACTATAGCTCTTTAATACAGCTTGAGATCAGGGATGCTAATTACTTCCAGAAATTCTTTTATTGTACAAAATTGTTTTAGCTATCCTGTATTTTTGTTTTTCCATATGAAGTTAGATATCCTTCTTTCCAGATCTGGAAATAATTGTGTTGGAATTTTGATGGTGTTTGCCTTGAATTTATAGATTGCTTTTGGTAAAATGGCCATTTTTACTATGTCAATCCCACTTAACCATGAGTGTTGGAGATCTTTTTATTTTTTGTTATCTTCTCCAATTTTTTCTTCAAAAGCTTGATCTCCTTTTGCTGTCTTATTACTCTAACTAGAACTTTGAGTACTATATTGATTAGATATGGACAGAGTGGGTAGCCTTATACATTCTTGATTTTAGTGGAATTGCTTTGTGTTTCTTTCCATTTAATTAGATGTTGGTTGTTGACTTGCTATATGTTGTTTTCTATATTTAGTTATGTTCCTTGTATCACTGATCTCTCCAATAGTTTTATCAAGAAGTGGTGCTAGATTTTGCCAAAGACCTTTTGATCCCCTTAAGAGATTGTCATATAGTTATTCACTTTCCCTTTTCCTATTTGATGGATGACATTGACAGATTTTCTTGTGTTGAATCATCTCTGTGATGCCTCTTGGAGATGAATCACACTTGATCATGGTAGATGATCTTTTTGATTTGTTCTTGTATTTTCTTTGTCAGTGTTTTATTGAATATTATGGCCTCAATGTTCATGAGGGGGATTTGTCTTTAATTCTATTTCTTTATTGAGTTTTTGTGGGGTTTGGACATTAGGGTAATTGTGGTCACATAAAATTATTTTTTGATGTTCCTTCTGTTTATACCTTGAGGAATAATTTGAGGAATACTGGTATTGGCTCTTCCTTCAAAGTAGGTAGAATTCTGTGCTGAAACTATCTGACCCTGGGTTTTTTTTGTTGGGAGATTTTTAATTCTGCTTCTATCTCCTTAGGGTTTATAGGTCTCTTTAAATTGTTTGTCTAATCTTGGTATAATTAGGTCTGTGGTATCTATCAAGAAATTTTTCCATTTCCTTTAGCTTTTCCAATTTTGTGGAATAAAGGTTTTTGAAATATGACCTATATATTGTCTGAATTTCTTCGGTGTCTGTTGTTATATCCACTTTTTATTTCAGTTTTTGTTAATTTGGATATTCTTTCTCTACCTTGTTATTAGTTTGGATAAGGGTTTGTCTATTTTGCTGATTTTCTCAAAGAACTAACTCTTTGTTTCTGTAATTCTTTGTATTGTTCTTTTTGTTTCTATTTCATTCATGTAAGCCCTTGGTTTGATTATTTCCTGCCATCTACTCCTCTTGGATGTGTTTGTTTCTTTTTGTTGTAGAACTCTCAGGTGTGATGTTAAGTGACTACTATGAGATTTCTCGAAATACTTTAGGAAGGCACTTAGTATTATGAATTTTCCTGTTAGCACAGCTTTCTTTCATCCCATAAGTATGGGTATGTCATAATTTTCGTAGAATTCTAGGACATTTTTAATTTCTTTATTTATTCCTTGCTACAGTGATAGTTCCACTGAGATTTTTTTCAGTTTCCATGTGTTTGTAAGTTTTCTGTTAAGCTCCAAGTTTAATCCACAGTGATTTGATAAGATGCAGGAGGTATTTCTTTTCTTTTTTTTTTTTTTTTGTATCTGTTAAGACTTGTTTTATGACTGAGTAGGTGGGCAGTTTCGGAGAAGGTTCCATGAGGTGCTAAGGAAAAGGTATATTCTTTGGTGTTTGCTGAAACATTTTATAAGTATCAGTTATGTCCATTTGAGTCAAAACATCTGATAGTTCCATTATTATTATGTTTTGTTTCTGTATGAACAACCTGTCCATTATTGAGAGTGGGATATTCAAGTCTCTCAATTTTAGTGTGTGGGGTTTGATATATGATTTAAACTTTAGTAATGTTTCTTTTACAAATGTGGGTGCCCTTGTATTTGGGACATAGACTTTCAGAATTGATACATCATCTTGGTGGATTTGTTCCTTGATGAGTATGGAATGTTTTTTCTTTTTTTGATTCATTTTCTCTTAAAGTCTATTTTGTTAGATATTTGGATGGCTACACCAGCTTGTTTCTCAGGTCCATTTGATTGGAACAACTTTTTCTAGTCCTTTTACTTTGAGGCAAAATTCTGTCTTTGATGTTGAGGTGTGTTTCTTATATTCAGCAGAAGTATTGATCCTGTTTTCATACCCATTCTATTAATCTATGTCTTATTACTGTTGAATCAAGACAACTGATACTGAGAGATATTAGGGACCAATGATTGTGTTCTTAGACTGGCATTTAGGTGTCTGGATTGGAATGATTATAGGTCTAGATGTTGATTTTTGTGCTAGTCTTTATTGGATGGGTATTTTGTTCTTGATTTCTGTTTGCTTTCTAGTCTTCTGGACTAAATGGCCAAAGGTTCTGGTGACTGAGACTTCAGGTCAAGTAGGGTGTCTCTGTTGGGGTTTTTGGAGTCTTGGGGCCCTTGATAAGGTCTGATCACCAGTAAAGCCAAGATCTTCTTGGATCTCTAGATTCATCCTGGCTTCTAGTAAAGCTTGAGTCTACATCTGGTTTATCCAACATCAGTCTGGATTCTGGTAAAGGCACTGGGCCTGTTCTTCACAATTATGTGGAATGTGTCTAGGCCCATGGAGCATGCCCAGGTTTTGGGGAGGGGCCACTTTTTGACTGTTGAGGGCATTTGTGTCTGTTGTGATCTGTACCTCAGTGGTGGAAGTCCACTGGGGTTGCTGGTCCAGGGAAAGCTAGGATGGCATTGTCCTGGGAAATGGTATCAGGAGATAGAATCTAGGGAGGTGTACAGTTCTGCTGGCAGGTGGGTCACTCACCTGCTATAGTCTGTGCCTTCGTGGTCATGTCCAATGAGATTGGGGGTTGGGGCCCAGCAGCAGCAGGGCCAGGGATGAGCTGGGATGGCAGTCACCTGGGATGGGTTGGAGGGGACAGAATCTGATCTCCATTTTAATTTAGAAGTAGATATGTGATGTACTATTGTAGGGAGCTGCAGAAAACCGCACCCAAAAGATGGCGCCGGTTTCTGCCCTCCGCCAGCCCGACGGCGAGCGCTCTCTGTGGTAAACAACTCCAAATATGGTAAAGGTCATGTATCCTCTTAATTCTGCTTGGAGACAACCTATCCTGGCGCGCCACGTAGGGTTAGGTGATTGGTAGATGTAGACTATATCAGGCCCCGTCTCCCTCGCCGCGCCGCCGCCGCCGCCGCCGCCATTATACATTGTACAAAGCAAAGAGGTTCCCGATTAAACTGTGTTTGAAGAAGATTCCTCGGTGTGGCGTCTTTCTTGCTGGTCAAGGGTGGACGCCGCAAGTGGTGGCCCGTACGGGGACACCGCCACCGCCGCAAGTGGTGGCCCGTACGTACCGGGAATCAGAACTTCTCACAGTCGGGGGTAAGTTCCCAAGGTAAGTGAAACTGTAAAGTCCGCGGTGAATGCGGAGATAGGTCTCCGGTAAAGGAGCCCCAAAGCCCTCGGGAAAGAGGCGGTAAAGTCTCCGGTAAAGGAGCAACAAAGCCCTCGGGAAAGAGGCGGTAAAGTCTCCGGAAAGGAGCAACACTGTTCACGACAAAAGCGAACCGAAAGTAAAAACTTCGCTTCTGCTTTAATTTGCAGAGTGAGAGTAAGTTGATGGACCCCGCTATTATAGTGGTGATTTGGCTGCCTTTTAACATCGCAGCCTCAGGCAATCTCACTGTGGCTAGTTGGGATAAGCTTGGAAAAGATCTAGATTTTGCCTGGGCACAGGGAATGCTGAAGCCAGGGACGAGGCCTATTTGGAAAATGGTTCGCAGCTGTCTAGAGGATCAAAGATGCCGCAAGGCTGTAGAAGAGGGGCAGGAGACGTTAGAACAGCTGAAGGAAATAAATAGATGCAAGTCATGGGGCCTGTGCAGCATGGTTTACCGTTGCTGTCAGCCCTACCCAATCATGAAGAACCTGATTTGTGATGTGTGCAGGATAGTGTTAGGTTTGCCTTTACTTTACCTTCTATTCTCCATACCATTATATGAGTGGGTGGTTTTACCCCAGGGTATGGCCAATAGCCCCACTATGTGTCAGCTTTTTGTGTGTCATGCTATTGCTCCTATTAGAGAGAAATACCCTGCTGTGAGATGTGTCCACTATATGGATGACATTCTCTTAACTAGTAAGGAGTTGAAATTGCTGCACTTAGCATATGGAGATTGCATTGGATATCCAATCTACCCTTAATGCTCAATTGAAAGGTGGCATTATGGTTTTGAATCAACACATTGATCTATTGCAGGAACAATTGGATATTTTATGACAACTGGCACAGTTGGGATGTGAATGGAGAATGCCTGGTTTGTGTGTAACAGCTGTTTCCTATCAGAATTATTCCTTAGCAGCAAACATGTCTAAACAACCTTCATAGTATCTTCTAGGCAACTGGTCTGGGGATTTTGACAAGCTGATGCAGGAGCTGAGACTCTCCATAGTGCATGTGAATTCCACCAGGGTCGACATCTCGGTTGCGGAAGGACTGTCTGCGTGGATCACTCAAGCCATGAATCATCTGAAAGAGTGGGCGGGAATGGGTGCCCTGGGAGGAATGCTTATCCTAGTTAGTTTCATAGCCTTATGGTGTATCTACAGGATGAGGGTCACACAGCAGAGAAGTAATACCATGATTTCACAAGCCTTTAGTTTAGTTAAGGAATGGGCTGGAGTAGGGGTTATGTTTTCCATGATGCTGTTAGCCATTTTTGTTTGCTTGTGGTGCCTATGCAGGATCAGGAAGTCACAAAAATCCCAAGCTGCTATGTTGGTACAGGCCTTTGCTGCTGTGGAAGCAGGACAGTCCCCTCAAGCATGGTTATCCATGCTGACAGACAAATAGATGTCTGTCTCGCCCTTGCTGAGTGAGTAATGCGTATCTGAATCAGTCATGCTCAATGACGGGCACCTACCCTCATGCTGAGCGAATAAGCATACATGTGTTCCCTTCAACCTAAGACATGAGCCTGTGAGGGCGACACAGTGACTCTTTGACGGGTAAGATAGGGACACTGGGGTTGAACCTAAGACAGAGATGACTGAAATCTGACAACAGATAGATACTGCTACTCCTATAATATTAAAACAAAAAGGGGGAACTGTAGGGAGCTGCAGAAAACCGCACCCAAAAGATGGCGCCGGTTTCTGCCCTCCGCCAGCCCGACGGCGAGCGCTCTCTGTGGTAAACAACTCCAAATATGGTAAAGGTCATGTATCCTCTTAATTCTGCTTGGAGACAACCTATCCTGGCGCGCCACGTAGGGTTAGGTGATTGGTAGATGTAGACTATATCAGGCCCCGTCTCCCTCGGCCCGGGGCCGCCGCCGCCGCCGCCGCCGCCGCCATTATACATTGTACAAAGCAAAGAGGTTCCCGATTAAACTGTGTTTGAAGAAGATTCCTCGGTGTGGCGTCTTTCTTGCTGGTCAAGGGTGGACGCCGCATACTATAAGTCATGTGAGTTCAAGGTGATAGGAGTAAAAATCTATTCTTGCTTTCCTTTCTGTTTCTGAGTCCACTAAGGCTGTTTCAGTACAGCACTGTAAACGGGTAGCTTATAAACAAAAGAAATTGATTTCCCACAGACTTGAAATCTGTTAAGGTCTTGCTTCCTTATTGATAATGTTCTCTATCTGTGTTCTCATGGACAGACAGTAGAGGATTCAAGTCAGGTATAAATTCCATCCTTGAGGTTTCCTTAAGTACCCCCCTCCTGGTACTGTCATTTTGGGTATGAAAACTTCAATGCACAAAACTTAAGAAGTTAAAAGCATTAATTTACATAGCAGAACTATTAGGTAACTTTAAATAAAAGGCTTCTTTTTAATTATCCATCAGTGAAAGCCTTACAGCAAGAAATTTAGTGAGGTCGAGCATTATTGAATGGCAAATTGGTCGATTCTTTCCCTATTTCTTCTCAAAGGTACTAATAAACTCATGAATAATGTTGTCAGCAGGGTCTCCTAACATATTGCAATGTTTCTACTGGAATGTGCTACAGTGTCTGAGGAAGAATTTAACTGAAGCTTTCCATGTATTTCTGCTGTATGGTTACTATTAGCTTGATACAATTTAGCATAGAAGATGAGAGGGACATTTGTGTATTCATGGTTTCAACACTGTCTACTGAAGGAATGTACTATGAAGTCAAACAGAATTTTATGTGCAATGATCACAGTTGGTATGGAGGAAGAATTTAATATACTATCAAAGCAAGACAATGAAGAAAATGGACTTTGGGTGAGGTAAAGGTAGGTGGGACATAGGGTAAATATTCTAGGCCAAGAAAGACATGTGTGAAGACCCTTAATGTGGCATGAGAAATAGAATATTTCAAGACTCTGAGAAGGCAATGTAGTTTTAGAATGGTTGCTCTATGGAAATCTGTGCTAAGTCAATGAAAAATCAATGCCATTTCACTAACTCTCAAGGACATTGCCAGAAAAAGTCTTGCTTGAATGAAATGCAGCTCCTTCTTTAATACATGAAATAATATATGATCAGGCAGTACATTAAATAGACAGTTTCTACACAGAGATTCTAGGTGTATGCTAACCGTTTTAGGGTCCCTCCATTTCTATGTCAGTTACTGATTACAGGATCCCTTCGAATCAAGGCCTCTTACCCAGTTGGCAGGTCAGATGAAATACATTGACTGCCCATCTTGATTACCATGTATGGCAGAAACTTTTTATTTTGATGGTGTTCCCAAATGGTAAACATTCTCAGAGATTAGTTCCTTCTCAAATTATCATGGCAGTGTTAATATCTGCATCTGCCTCATGTGCATGACACTGACACCAGATAATAGTTCAATTTGCCAAGTTTCCTCCTAACAGCAGGGCTGATAGCTTACTTGTCAGCATTTGACTTTCTTCTATCCAGAAACTAATTTATCATGAAAATCAGAATAACCACAGCGGTGCTTAATTTGCAGGATTCTGTTCAATAACTCCTACTCACTTGTTCATTGGCCATGAACTAGAGTTTCACTCTGTCATATAGATGTTTTTTCTTGGACATCTAATTCCCCAAATACTCATTGCAGCTTGCAAAGGTGACACATTTATTATTTGAAAGGAGAGTGGCACTGAGAAGTGTTTGTCAGTTCTTTTAAAGCTGTGAGAAATAGCAGCTGCTGTTTTCTCCACTTGACCCTTTGTTTCACATGGAGAAGGTGAGGTGAAATACCTTAAAGAGATGTTATCTTGTGGCTTTTGTCTTCACTTTATTCCTTATCTCTCTTGGGGTCTTCCTCCTGTAGTGAATAAAAACAGTAGATTCCAAGTCATTTAATATTTAGAGGAATTAATATTTCATTTGGTGATGGATCAAGCCAGTAAATTTAACTTTGGCTTGTAGACTGGTAGATTGAAGTCAGTCCAGAAGGACATCAAATGAATTTATCACACACTTGTATACACACACACACACACACACACACACACACACACACACACACACCATATACAAGCAGAGATGTAAATTGGTCCCAAGATACAATTGCACATTCTCAAAAAATGTATTTTTACTGGTAGTTTGTAAGATAGTTTTCTCTTTTAAAGGAATAATTTACATCAGTTCTTTTTCATGATCCTGTTATTCCTTGGAAAACAATTCTATTGTTTCCTATGAATAACCCAGTGCAATGATCAGGCTGTGTGTGTGATGGTGCTAGGTCTGTACTTCTGCCCAGTGCTATTTGCAGAGACAGGTTCTCAACACATTCTTTGTCTTAATTATCTGTTGTCTTCTCTAATTTTAGACTATAAGAAACTCTCTATAGTTAGAGTGAACAACAATATCAATGTGAATAACTGGTGCTTTTCATAATATAAAATTTATTTTGTGTGTATATTTCCATATATTTTCCAATAAGCACATTAGAAATATCTTTTGCTTTTAAAAAAGCACAGGATATGAAGACTTTATTTGACACCCGTATGTCCCCTCTGAAGATGTCTTTCTGTGCTTGTGTCCCTTTAAGGAATTTTTCTTCTCTTTTTTTTCTGAGATCTTCCTACTGATTTTATTCTGGCTGACCACTCTGTTTTTAGTTTGTTTAGTTATCAGTAATTTTTCTTTTTAAATGGTTTAAAGTTCTCCTAACATTTAATGACTGTGATTATTATACCACTGATGACTCTGGTGCAGATGGATTTATCTATAGGGTGACCATCTGGGTCAATTTATGAAGGGTACATCTTGATTATACTTGTTTCATTCAAAAACATTACTCAGTGTCTGAAAGGTCTGGGATTTTAGACTTGATTATGATGATTATAGCCTGTGCTGTTGACTAATGTACCCAGGATCCCATTTCAACCATTCAGCAGGTTCACTGCCATTCTGGTCCAGAAGCTTAGAGCTGGAAGCTCCCTGCTGAAGCTTCTCTGGGTAACCACTGAAAGATGGATGTCTTGCCCAGCAGTTTGCCAGTGTCCTCCCACTTCCATCTTTGTTATTTAGGCAAGTGTGTTTTCAGTTTGATTCCTGGAAGACTCATGAAAATATAACATAGGCTGCTTCCTATGCAGGCATAGGAAATACTTGAATACATGTGCAAAGTATTCAAGAGCTGGAGGTTCAGCAATCACAATTGGGTTCTCTTCACATTCATAATTTTATTCATAGAGAAAGACAAAGGACAAAATTGTAGAGATTACAATGGATTCTTCTAATTACATATGAAATTAGTTTTCTTAGTAGAAATGTTTGTAGATATCATGAACAATCAAAGCTAGGAAAAGACCAAATTATTAAGAAAAAGAAGGAGGAGGAGGAGAAGAAGAAGGAAGGAAAAATAAAGAACAAAATAAATCTTTGAGCTTACAGAAAGCTTTTCCTGTTAATAGAATATAGACATTTCATCTTTTAAAAATACCCACAAATTGAGAGAATTTCTTCCTTAAGCATATGATTATGTTATATATGTAAGTGCTTCAGAAACTGCCTCTGAACTTGGTTTAGATCCCTAAGAGTATAAAAGAGGAATACTTACAGATACAGAATGGACTTTTAAAGGTACATTTTCCCTTGAACTCTTGCTAACAAATATTGTATTTTCTATTTCCTCCAAGCTTGGCTTGTGCTGCTTGTGAAATTTTTGTTGGGAATTTTGTTATGAAATATGAATATAATAAATAAAGCAATGGCATTAGATAATGATCACTGGAGCACATACTGACAAATGCTGAATCAATAACCATGTGGTCTTGTTTAATTGAACAGTAATAAGTTATTGTTTGGGGTTGCTGTATGCATAGCTCACAAGTGTCCATTTCTATGTTTCCCTTCCAGAGGCTAACTATGTGACTCAGTCCTACCTTAGGAAGAATGAGTGGAGAAGAGAGCTTGCCTTTCAGTCTCTCCAAGCAGTATAAAAGATGTATAGCTTTGTCTCTCATACCTAGGCAATCCACAACTATAAATAGTAAAAAGTGAGATGGAAACTCGTAGAAAGAGGATGTAATAGCACAGAGATCAACTATGTAAAGGCAGATTGTGCTGTACAGAAGGAACTAATGTTAAGTTGATAATATTCATGATGTATAGTGGTTTGTGTATATCATTATTGACTAGTTAAATTTTGATGTTCAAGTTTTAATTTATGCTGCTTACCATTTAAGGACATGAATTCTGTAACTCAAAATGGATTGTTCAAAGAACAGAAATAAAACCTTCAGCAAATAATGCACTATATGTTTTTAATTTCTTTTATAACAAATATTGTCGAGATCCAGGCAAATATTGTCTATAGTCATGACTTGGGAAATTTGCCAGTAGTCCTCAATATCACTTGAACCTTTAACAGTGAATTATTTTTCACTTTCTGCTGATTCTATGTTATTGCTCCATTAAGGCTTTGGAGTTCATCCCATAGACATATTTTTTACAGTGATTACAATATGCTGTCCTATTCCCATTGACTGAGTAGCAGGAAGCTATCTAATCAGTACGAAGCAGGCATCTCCTGCTTCCACATCTTGCTGGTACACACTTCTTCTGAGTATACTGGAAATTGTTCTCAGTCCCAACTCTCTTAGTATTCCTATGAAGTTCAACTTGTTGTATTCATAACTAAATTTGAGAAAGTTGTATATCATGGGGCAGAATTTGTTGTTTCATATTCATACCTTGATGCTGAGCTGCCTGACAGTTTTATTTTCTTTAAAACTATCAATGTCTATAGCATTGCTTCTCAGCCTTCCTAATTCTGTGACCATTTAATACAATGTCTCCTGTTGTGGTGATTCCCAACCATAAACTTATTTTCATTGCTACTTCATAACTATAAGTTTGAAACTTCCTATAGTTTCATTGCTACTTCATAACTATAAACAAATATCTATTTCTTTCTAATGACCTTAGGTGATTCCTGTAAAGGTGTCATTGGACCATTAAAGGGGTGGTGACATACAGTTTGAGAACAGCTGATCTAGAAGACCTGTGAAACTTTAAATACTGATAATTCTTTCTCTAAATCAATATTCGTTTTTACAAAGTTTTTATTTGAATTAGAAACAGGATTGATTTAAAATGTTAATCCCACTTCCTTTCTGCCACCGGTTCTCCACTACCACCACCACCCCAACTAAAACCCTATCTATCACATATCCTTTCTGCTCCCCCTGGATGGTGAGGACTTCCATAGAGTGTCATCAGAGTCTATTGTATCTTTGGGATAGGGCCTAGGCCCAGCCCTGTGTGTGTTGGCTCAGGGAGTATTCCTCTATATGGAATGGGCTCCCAAATTCCACACCTATGCTAGGGATAAGTACTGAATTTCTACAGGAGGTCCCGTAGATTTCCAAGGTTCCTAAGAGAAACTCATGTTCCTAGCATCTGGATCAGTTCCATGCTGGTTTCCCAGCTATCAGTCTGGGGAGCAAGAGTTAACCGATTGTTCAGGTCAGCTGTTTCTGTGGGTTTCACCAGTCTGGTCTGGACCCCTGTGCTCTTCACTCATCCGTTTCTGAATCAGGGTTCCAGTTCAGTTCAGTGATTAGTTGTGGGTGTCTGCTTCTACTTGCACCAGCTGCTAGATGAAGGCTATAGGACAGCATATAAGTTAGTCAACAATCTCATTATCAGTGGAGGGCATTTAAGGTAGCCTCTCCTCTGTTGCTTAGATTGTTAGCTGGTGCCAGCTTTGTAATCTCCAGACATTTCCTTAGTGCCTGATTTCTCTGTAAACCAAGAATGTCTCTCTCTATTATGATATCTCCATTCTTGTTATCATCTATTCTTCCCCTGACTCAAACTTTCTGTTCCCTCATGTCCTCTGCATCCCTCCTCTTCTCCCTTTCTCCTTCTCCTAGCTCCCTCCCCGCTCTTCCTGTGCTCCCAATTTGCTCAGCAGTTCTTGACCCTTTCTCCTTCTCCAGGGGACCATGTATGTCTCTCTTAGGGTCCTCCTTGTTTATTAGATTCTTTCAAAGTGTGGATTGTAGGCTGGTAATCCTTTATGTCTAAAATCCGCATATAAGTGAGTACATACCATGTTTGTCTTTTTGCTATTGGGTTACCTTGCTCAGAATGGTTTCTTCTAGTTCTACCCATTTTCCTGCAAATTTCAAGATTCCTCCCCCCCCCCCCGCTGAGTAGTACTCCATTGTGTAAATGTACCACATTTTCTTTATCCATTCTTTGGTTGAGGGGCATCTAGGCTGCTTCCAGTTTCTGGCTATTACAAATAGTGCTGCTATGAACATCGTTGAACAGATGTCCTTGTGGTATGAGTGTGCTTCTTTTGGGTATATGCCTAAGAGTGGAATTGCTGGATCTTGTGGTAGACTGATTCCCATTTTCTTGAGGAGTCGCCTTACTGATTTCAAAAGTGGCTGTACAAGTTGGCACTCCCACCAGCAGTGGAGAAGTGTTCCCCTTTCTCCACATCCTCCCCAGCATGAACTGTCATTGGTGTCTTTGATTTTGGTTATTCTGACAGGAGTAAGATGGTATCTCAGAGTTGTTTTGATTTGCATTTCCCTGATGGCTAAGGATGTTGAACACTTTCTCATGTGTCTTTCAGCCAATTTAGATTCCTCTATTGAGAATTGTCTATTTAGTTCTGTACCCCACTTTTAATTGGATTGTTTGGTGTTTTGGAGACTAGCTTCTTGCGTTCTCTGTATATTTTGGAGATCAGCCCTCTGTCAGATGTGAGGTTGGTGAATATCTTTTTCCAGTCTGTGGGCTGCCGTTTTGTCTTGCTGACTGTTTCCCTTGCCTTACAGAAGCTTCTTGGTTTCAGGAGGTCCCATTTATCAATTGTTGATCTCAATGTCTGTGCTACTGGTGTAATATTCAGGAAGCAGTCTCCTGTACAAATGAATTCAAGGGTATTTCCCAAGTTGTCTTCTGATAGGTTCAGTGTAGCTGGATTTATGTTGAGGTCTTTGAATCATTTTGACTTAAGCTTTGTGCAAGGTGATAGGCTTGGGTCTAACTGTAGTCTTCTACATGTCTGCAACCAGTTATGCCACAACCATTTGTTGAAGATGTTCTCTTTATTCCATTGTATAAATTTGGATTGTTCATCAAAAATCAGTTCTTCATTTGTGTGTGGGTTAATATCAGAGTTTTCAACTCTATTCCATTGGTCTACCTGTCTATTTTTGCATCAATACCAAGCTGTTTTCAGGACTACAGCTCTGTAATAGAGCTTGACGTCAGGGATGGTGATGCCTCCAGAAGTTCCTCTATTGTACAGGGTTGTTTTGGCTATCCTGGGTCTTTTGTTTCTCCATATAAAT
Organism: Cricetulus griseus; assembly: GCF_003668045.3. Lineage (NCBI taxonomy): Eukaryota > Metazoa > Chordata > Mammalia > Rodentia > Cricetidae > Cricetulus > Cricetulus griseus. The sequence goes on along the minus strand of NW_023276807.1, from coordinate 125,270,637 downwards.
TTGAGAATTGTTATTTCAAGGTCTGTGAAGAATTGGGTTGGGATTTTGATGGGGATTATACTGAATCTGTAGATTGCTTTTGGCAAGATTGCCATTTTCTATGTTGATCCTACCTGTCCAAGAGCATGGGAGATCTTTCCATTTTCTTGTGTCTTCTTTAATTTCTTTCTTTATAGACTCAAAATACTTATTGTTCAGGTCTTTCATGTTTTTAGTTAGTGTTGCCCCATGGTATTTTATGTTGTTTGTGGCAATTGTATAGAGTAATGTTTCTCTATTTCTTTCTTCACCAATGTGTCATCCTTATATAGTATGGCTACAGATTTTTTGAGTTAATCTTGTATTCTGCCACTTTGCTGAAGATGTTTATCAGCTGTAGGAGTTCCCTGGTAGCATTTTTCTGGTAACTAATGTAGACTATCATATCATCTGCAAATAGTGAGAGTTTGACTTCTTCCTTTCAGATTTGCATTCCCTTGATCTCCTTTTGTTGTCTTATTGCTCTATCTAAAACTTCAAGGACAATATTGAAGAGGTATGGAGAGAGTGGACAGCCTTGTCCCTGATTTTAGAGGAATTGGATTGAGTTTCTCTCCATTTAATTTGATGTTGGCTGTTGGCTTGCTGTATATTGCTTTTATTATGTTGAGGTATTTTCCTGTTATCCCTGATTTCTCCAAGACCTTTATCATGAAGGTAAATTAATATTCTACATAAACATAGCATGTATATTCAGATTTCAAATGTTGTAAAGAGCCATGAAGCAAAAATGAATGAGAACTGCTAAATTTCTTATTGTGTCTAAAGTATAATATAGCCACATGTCATTATTTTAGGATTAGAACATAGAAGCAAGCTTTAGGGGAATATGTGAATTCTTTGATAAATCTGAAATTCTCTATATCCTTGTTAGTCTAAGCTTGGTTGCTTAGTTATCCTTTTTATTTCTATTATTTTGTGTTCAATTGATGAATCAACTTTTGATAGACATATACCAAATACCTATTTTGATAATAAACATAATTTTTATTTTAGTTCTGTAAATATTTGTTTAAACATTTTGTTGTTTTATTATTAGGTTCACATCATTTAATATTGTTCCATTTTCATGACCAAGTGAAGCATGTTCATAATTTCTTTTTAAATTTTAACTTACAGGCTGGTGCTTATGTAGTTTTCCTTTTTTTTCATAGATTTTTTTCAGAAATAGTATTTTAGTTTACTTATCCCAATATTCTTGAAAGCATACTTTTTGAATTTTTACATAACAATATGCAGATTTTTAAAGCTTATGTAGTTAAAATATAATCTCTGAACTTAAATAGGTTCTCTATTGTGGGCACCAAGTGTACTGGAATTTGATAACCAATCATTTTACTTGGAAATTTTTACATTATGGCTGTAATAGTTAAACTTGAACATAATTTTAACGAACAAGTAACAAAAATCTTACAGAAACCCTTTCAGAAGATGAATGAGGAAGCTGCTTTTCCCCATTATTGTAGAAATCTCACATAATAATAACAAAACCGAAGAATAAAAAATAAAACAGTATTTTCAATGGCACAGGTACAAAAAATGCTCAGGAAAACAGAAAATTAACACTGTGTCTTGAAAAGGTCAAATTATCTGAGAAATATAATTTTTTCCACATTCACAAATTAAATAATGTTACTTCTTGCCTCAGTATAATGTTTCTGTGGTAGGTGAAGGTAAATAATTACTTGTTATATTAAGACCTTTCCTGATAAACTATTTCAGATGAACAGAAACTCTAGAGCTATTTTGAAATGTCTTAATGGAATTGTACCTCTCTGAATGTGTATGCTGAATGTGTTGAAGCCAACATTTTAAAACATTTCTTGAAAAGATAAAATTCCCAGAGAAGTTAGTATCTGTAAGCCAGTGGGAACGTATCACCAGAATGGAATCATGGAAACATAATGACATCTTGAGCTTCAAAATTCAAATCTCAGAGATGTTAGAAACACTGTGTCTGTGTTTAAAATCCCATTTGTGGTTCCTATGTGTCAGCCCAGCTGACTATAGGACAAACATTAGGTTAGATAGATATGATCTCCTGATAAAGGTCAAGGTGCTGAGTGGATCTCTTCAAAACCAGGAAATCATTCATACTGCTTGTTTGTTTGTTTTGTGTTTTTCTTTTCTTTACTATTATATTTTATTTGGGTGGTTAGAAAACTCATTATTTATTTAAGTTTTAAATTACATTCATTGGGAGTACATTCATGTAACACAGGTAGTATGTAGATATCATAAGTCAGGTTTTGGCAGTACAACTCTTCTTTCACCATGTGGATCCCAGGGACTGAACTCAGGTCATCATGCTGGATGGCAAGAACCTTCACCCACTAAACCACCTTACCAGTGAGGAAGAAATTTATCCCCATCACTTATTGTAACATTGTCATTCCAGGACCAAGTCTAGATATAAAGGAGAGAAAGGAAAAAAAAAATAGTTGCAAAAGCTATCTTTATTTGCAGTCAATCTGAGTGTCTGTAAATGAAAGCTTAGGTTATTCACTATAACATTCAAATTAAATTGCTAAAGCTAATAAATGAATTTAGTGAGACTGTGAGATACGAAGTCTATAATCAGAATTCAATTGGACTTTTATAATGATAACAATAAATTGGAAGAAGAAAATGTATACTATATAAGAGAATGAAAAATTTGTCATAGCCAAAAAACCATAAGTTATTGACAAAATTTGGGGAGGACTCTGAGTATAAAGACTAAAAACAGAACCTAATGAAAATACCAGAACAATATATACTTATATAAACATATATGATGCTGGAAAAATAGATAAATGCTTAAGATTAACTTCACACCTTAGACTGCATCAGATATAAAATTTATTTTCCAGGTTTTAGAGATGCTCTTCTTTTGGTAGTGTACTTGGCTGAAATTCTTGAGGCTTGAGGGATTGAATTCCCAGCATCACATTGAACAGGTGAGTCAGTACAAACCTTGATACCCCACAGTCTAGGAAGTACTGGAGGCAGAATCAGAAGCGAATGTCACCCTTAGCTAAAGACTGAGCTAACCTGGGATACGTTATCCCCTTCCTTGGATGATCACAAACATTCATGTAAGCTAAAACTAAGCAATGTAAGTATTAAACACAAGATAGAAAGAAAATCTTTATAATCTTGGTTGGTAACTGTGGTGATATATTATTTGTGATTTATTAAAGCTTGCCTGAGGATTCAGAAAGCAAATCTTGCCTCAAGCCATAGAGATCAGGCAGTAGTGGAATCCCAGGACTCAGGATTAAGAGGTAGACAGATCCCTGTTAGTTCATGGCCACATTGTCTACAGAAAATTGATCCCGTCCTAAAAGAAACAGGTCACACAAAGGTATCTCAGCACCTGGGATCACATGCCTTTAATCTCAGCCATAGGGAAGTATAAGATGGGAGCAGGGTCTTCAGTAGTTAGTATCAGGCATTGTGTCTCTAGCCACTTTCAGGAGAGCATAGCAGTCTGAGTTAATCTGAGGAGCAGTGAAGTTGGGAGCAGTTTGAGGATCGCCCTTTTTGTCTAAACTGAGATAGAAGTAAGAGCTAGTGGCTGACTGCTTTGCTTTTCTGACCTTCTACTTGAAGATTGAATCCCAATATCTGTCTTTCGGTCTCTTTATTTATCCTGCTACAGGTAACCCAAGATATTCTGGAGTAAATAAAATAACACAATAAAAACCGGACCAAACCATAGAAAGGTACATGCTGCTTTCCGAATTGAAACAGTCTGGTTCCTGTCATCTATTCTGTTCTGAGCACGGATGAAAGACTTCCACATGTGGGAAACATAGGAGATCCCCACACATGTGTCTGCCTTTGCTGTTTCAGCAACACATAGACCAGTAGCCTTGCATTTTCATCTCCATGGTACTTTTCTGTGTAACGTTTTCTTCAGAGCCACAGAGCTGGTTCCTTCTTTGGAGACAGTGCTAATACTATTGGTTGTAACATTAGGTATCAGTGCGTAGAGATATGTCTGAGCTTCCAAGGCATCTTGATTAAAGTTTCAGAGGTACTTTTGGACAAACTGCAGGGACATTACTAAGTAGAATAAGAAAAAGCCACATTGCATTTTCTGTAGAAAAGAAAAACTGATTTTTGATACAGGAGTGTAGCACTTCAGAAAAGCACAAATTTACTGAAGTGTAGGCCTTCCCCTGGAAGCTTCTAGGCTAGAAGAAGTGGAAGCAACAAATGAAACAAGACAGATCCGCCAGATTCACTGCTTGGTGAATGCTCTTCCCAGGCACTTTGAATGCAGAAGTTTGGGAAACATTTCCACCAGCCAACACAACTTTGAAGGGAAAATATAAGTGCAAATTATTAAAACCAATGAAAAGTAACCACCAAAAGTTAGTTGTGTCTTAAATAACATTCTGTACAAAACTCTTTCAGTCACTCAAACATTATTTCCCTTAATTTAAAAACTGTTTGACTTCAGGCTGAATATAAAATTTCTTTTATGCCATTCAAGTATAATAAGTTGAAGGATTTTTTTTTTTAAAATGAGAAAACTACATACATTTTCTTCCACTTAAGTCAGCAGGCCATTTCTTTAGTCTGTCATATCAAACCCAGAGTAAATAAATAAAAAAAAAATCAAGTTTTTCGTGAAAATAGGCTGTGGAGAATATTGCTTCTCAAGAATCATTAGACTAAAAATATTTCTTCCCACTTCAGAAATTTACATATCTCAGTAGAGAAAATATTATCGAATCGCCAACTTCATGCCTGTGTTATTTTTAAAAACAGGTAATAAACCATATTTATTCTTGAAAGGTCTAAGGGTAAATTATATTTATTTGCGTCACTTTATTTTTATTTCAGTGAAATATGATGACTCAAACAATCTGCTGAGGCCGACTTGAAGTGTGAGCCCAGTGAGGCTCCTTGTGCTACATGGTTGATGGTGCGCTGTGTTCCAATTGTTGACTTCTTGTTACTGTGTTGGCATGCTTCAGTGCCATTTCTGAGTTACATTAGTTTTAATAGGAAGGCTAAAACTCTGAAGGTTTAAAAAAAAAGAAATGTCTACTTAAATTTCAAAACCTGAGGCAGCAAGGAGGTTCGGCATGCCAAGGTATTTAACCACCGAGACTCATGAGTGGACCCCACAAGATAGAAGGAGAGAACTGATTTCCAAAATGTGACCTCTGACCTCACATGCAAGCAGTGGCACATGGGTGCATAACACTGAACAGATAAGTGTTAATTTTTTTCAAAAACTATTAATGCTCTTGTGAATGTCCTTACTCTCTCTCTCTCTCTCTCTCTCTCTCTCTCTCTCTCTCTCTCTGTGTGTGTGTGTGTGTGTGTGTGTGTGTGTGTGTGTGTCTATGTGAACCATATTGTGTTATATAATGTCTTCATATTTTTTTCACTATTAAATGGCATGGTGCATTCACTTCCTTTTGCTGTAATAACAAATCATCACGACCCTACTGGCTCTTTATTATATAAGCTTATCTGACATTTTTTTGTCAGTTTGAAGTTCAGAGTGACTCTATAGTGCTACAGTCTTTCTGGGAACTCTAAAAAAAGAAAATTGCATTTCTTTGCAGTTTAGCATCTATGAGAAGCTCTGATGTGCTAGCATGTGCATTTACATTGCTCCAGCCCCAGAATTTACAATCATTCAACCTTTGGTCCTGACCACGCAGCTTGCCTCCTACAGGAAGTCTCATGACAAAATTGGGGATGTCTAGGAAATGTTCCCTTCTGATTATTGTTAGTTTAATCAAATATGCAATGCATTTTCTGCATTGAACCATACTGTCATCACAGTTTCAGGACCTTTTTTTTTATTTGAAATAGAAACAAGATTGTTTTACATGTCAATCCCAGTTCCCTCGCCCTCCCCTCTTCCTCTACTCCCCCGCCCCAACTAAGACCCTACCTATAACCTATGCTTTCTGCTCCCCAGGGATGGTGAGGCCTCCCATAGGGGGTCATCAGAGTCTATCATATCCTTTGGTATAGGTCCTATGCCCATCCCCATGTGTCTTGGCTCAGAGAGTATCCCTCTATGTGGAATGGGCTCCCAAAGTCCACACCTATGCTAGGGATAAGTACTGATCTACTACAGGAGGTCCCATAGATTTCTGAGGTCTCCTCACTGAAACCCAGGTTCCTGGGTTCTAGATCAGACCCATGCTGGTTTCCCAGCCATCAGTCTGGGGACCAAGACCTCCCTGTTGTTCAGGTTAGCTGTTTCTGTGGGTTTCACCAGCCTGGTCTGGAACCCTTTGTTCATCACTCGTTCAGTACCTTTTTGAAACAATAAAGAACAAAACCAAGGAAGATTGAAAATTGAAAAGTTTTGTGAAAGTGATTTAGATTAGAGCTGCATTGCAGGGAGCTGGAGGCTTTTTTTGCATTTTAATCCTTCCCCTTATTAGTTGTCAATTATTGATATAGAACTATGGCAGGGAAACAACAATTTCTGATGCTATCTGTGTCTCAGTAAGAAAATCCATTGGGAAACCCACACAGATATAGAATGCTGGGAAAGAAAATGACCAGGGATGGTTTCTACCATCATGGTGATAGGTACTAAATATTGAAAGACTAGAACCAGGACTTGTTTGACTGCCTCACTGTGTGAGAGCTGACACTGAGTGTGGCAGGCACTTCCCACAATTGTACTACTTTCTGTATAATTTTCTCTTTTGAGTGTGGCAGACACTTCCCAGGATTGTGCTGTTTTCTGTATAATTCTCTCTGTTGGGATAGGAACATCCTTTATTTCTGCTCTCTGGTATTTGGTCAGTTGCTCAATGTCAGTTTCTCAGATGAGTGATTTCTGCTTCTATTCTAATCTAAATGCCTTATTCTCTACTTACACTTCAGAAGTAAATTTCTAGTCTTTCTTCCAAGGGAAAATAAATGGTTCCTAAACTAAACACCTTTAATCTTAAATTCACTTATTTAGATTTGCTCATTTTTCTGTTTTTTCCTCCTTTATTCTCCACTGTTATAAGTTCTGAATTTTCAGATTCATTTTTTTCTTCTTAGTTCTATTCTCTTAAAAGGAGAGTCAGGTTTAGATAGTGAAGTACATCAGAGTTTATTTTAAAAAATCCATGGTCTCCCACTCTTTAGTGACCCCTGAGCTGCAGGTGAGAAACATGTATTGTGAATACATCCATTGGTACTGGGATCCACAACTCTACATTTTGATTGGTTGTGTTTTTTCTGTAATAGTCTCCATCTGTTGCAGAGAACTTTCCTTGACGTGACTGGAGGACACTACTTACCTGTGGGTATAAGTACAAATATTAAGAATGCAGTTAGGGATTATGGTGGTTTAATCAAGTGGTGGTTATAGATTCTCCCCCATGATCCATGGCTTCATTAGCTCTGAAAGTTTATGAGAGCCACAGGAAAAGGGAGTTTTGTGTGAGATTTTATCTCCTAGAAATGTCAGGAGCTACACAATTAAAGTCTTACCATGACTGTCTAAATATGATTTATAAGAACAACAAAAAATGTGCTAAAGTGGATGGGGAATCCCATAGGCTTCAACTATATACAAAGAACTACAGGAAACTAAGGAATGCTGAGAGTGGGAGAAATTATCCTCCCCAGGGAAAAGCACATTCATTGGTTATCCAATACCAAATGGTCAGCCTTGAAAATATATACTTAAGACTATCTATACAGATTGAGTAGGTTATACTTACATATTTAGGAATATATATGGATATAATATAAACTATTGAAAATAAGGCCATAAATTTGAAAGAAGGGGGTATACAAGAGGCATTTGAGGGGAGAAAGTAGAGAGAGAAATGATGTAGATTTATTATACTTTTCAAAATGAAGTAATGAACTTAAAATCTCTTGTCTCTGATACTTGTATTCTAAAAGTTTTTGACTTTGTTTTGTATATTCAATTACTGAATTAAGTTAATTCTGAATTGAATTCTTTGGGCATTTTGCCTTGTTCTCAGATAGGAAAATGGGTAAATACCTGTTCATTCCAACTCCTGAAGATGTATAAAAAATGCCCAATGGCAGAAGCAGTTGGTATGTGGGCAACAATAATGAAAGGCAAAGGCAGAAAAGGCTAAAAAATTACTAGTACATATTGGGGTCAAGATCTTAATATATCCTTAACTATACTATTCTTATTCCCTTTTCTTAAATCAATGCCAAAAGTTGAATGTGTTCTGTCTGTTCTTCCAGCACCATAGTAAAGACAAACAAATGCTGAATGTATTGAAGACTGCTTACACTCATTCTAAGGAGAGCATATTGCTTAAACACATAGTTCACATCTTGCACTATGCATGGCATTATGCATCTGTAATAGGAATTTCATCCTAGAGTGATCCTATGTGTTAATTGTGATGACCTTGAGGAGCATCCCACCAAGTGCACTGTACTGAAAATGACCTCATTTGAATGCTAGGGAAGGTAAGTTCCAACTTTGAGTTTGAGCTAATCAATTGTAATCCAAAGATAATATGATTTCAATATTAAAGGTAATATGATTTTCAAAGACCTTGAAATCACTATATGCATGAGGTTCAACCACTGAGTAATGATGCCTTGTTAAAACTGAGGGACTTTACATGTGTTCTCTTTAATCAATCCACTTAATACTTTAACTCCTGACCCAATAAAGGACAGACTTCATGATTTCTCAATGACATGATTGCACAGCACAAAGCAAAGGATAATAATTAAAATGGATGAAATATTTGTGTGTGTGTGTGTGTGTGTGTGTGTGTGTGTGTGTGTGTGTGTGTGTGTGTGTGTGTGATAAAGGACAGAACTTGTATCAAGAGATCCATTGATGTAAGTGAAAATGTTTCCTCCATGCATAAATGCTACACAAATGTAACTTTTAAATCTATATGCTAATAATTTATTCTGATTGAAAACTATGGAAAATACTATAGGCTTACTAACTATCAAAGCAGTTCATTTTCTACTAAACAAAATGCAAGAAATATGAAAATTGAATTGTGCTAAAATAGTAAGTTTTGATTTTCTATATTTTCTGAATGATGCAAGATGGTTTATTTTTTGTCCTGTATTTTTATTGTTTACAAAATTATGCAGAAATCAATATATGCTAGACTTTTTCCAAAACATAGAGCGTTCTCTGGCATATAGTAAATTCTCCGTTAATATTTGCTCAATGAAAAAAATGGTCAGAGGCTGTGAATCAGTGAAAAGGCAGTCATCACAGACATCACTGAGATGCCTATTCCATGTGCATTCTGAAAGATGGGTATATCTTTGTGAGGTATAATACAGATGGAAGTGCCAGTGTCCAAAGGGAAAGGTCCTATGGTAAGATTCAATTGTTACAGTAAACATACAAATACAAAGCTAAAGAAGAGAAGTGTTGGCAGAAAGTGAGAAGAGGATATATGGTCTGCTAAGGGAAGCAGTGGTGGGAACAAAAATTCTGTAAGATGGCTTATGTCAGTGTTCATCAAATTTATTGTTTATTCCTTTTAGCCTTGAAAAATAAAAAAAGTATAAGCTGTGTGTATGTCATCACAACTGTATTTTAAAAGTGTTTTTTGTCAGAGCTGTTCATAGGGAAAGTGGAAGGAATGTTCATAAAGCATCACGAGAAGATTATAAGAGTTAAAGGAGCTGTAAAGAGGAAAGAATTGAGATGCTGAGTCTACTGAAGAACTCAAGTAAAGAAAGAATAATTCTTGATGAAGCTGAAAAGTAAGTTGAAGCCAAAAATCAACAAAAATTTTCTTGGGTCTAAGAACCAGGATGGCATTGCAACTTTTATTAGAAGAAGTTATGGTTACTCTGCATTATACACACACATGCACAAGTACATGCTGAGGTTATTGGGTGACATCACAAGGCTTTTCTTTTAAATATGTGTAACAGCACACAGTAAAGTAACACATAGTCAAGAGCCAAAACTTAGACAAACCTGAAAGCCTTGAAAACCCAGTTGTTTAACATGAACTAATAGTGACAATGAAGTAAGAAATTTAGTTTCTATGAATTCAAAGCTGTTTTAAAAAGTTGATTTTTGTTGACATATATTAATTTAAGAATATAATAGTTTTTCCATAGATCAAATTAATATAACCAGATCATTTACTACCTGTATCTTTTCTTATCACCTTGATGTCCTTTTTCTCCTTCCACATATCTTATAAGACATGTTTTATATTCCTGTCTTCTCTCCTACCTACACCCAGTGTATGAAAGAAAATATGTGCTGCTTGTTTGGGGTATTGGCTTGCCCCAGTTATCATGATGATCCCCAGTTTCACATGTTTGCCTTCCAAATTCATAATTTCTTTCTTCCTTGTAGTTGAGTATAAGTTCATTGTGTATATACAACATTTAAATATATACATGGATGTATGCTTTCAGGGATGACCATTTGATATTTGATAACCAATTGGTGTCTTCTTGTCAGTATTTCTTTGTTGCCTGTAGCTCCTTGTTGAGGCCTCATGGTCTTTCTCCTTCCACTGAAACTGGAACTCTATGCTTATTGCTGACTAGTCAGTTACCATTTAATGGAAACTCTGGGTTTTAACAATTCTCCCGGGGACACGAAACAAAGTTTTAGGTTCATGCTACATAATTTTTCAGTGCTTAGACATTTATGTACCTTCTATGATATCAGATGAGTACTGGCTGAGACAGATTGTATGCAAGAGAGATAAAGTTGTGGAACTATATAGGCTCCTATCCCTGACCACATTAGAAGTGTCAGGTATTGGTTCCATAAAACACAGTGGGCCTTAAATCTAATCAAGAAATGGCTGGTTTGTCTCATAATGTTTATATCACTCCAACTCAAAACAAAATGTTTGCTTTGTTTTATTTTATTGTTGTTGTTTGTATTACATATATTTATGTTTCATGACATTTGCACCTTTTTCCCTATATAATATCTTCAGCTCTTGCACATTCTTTTTTTCCAATTTTTTTGAAAATGGATTCTTTTCTCATATACTATATCCAGATTGTAGTTTCCCCTGCCTCCACTGCTCCCATTTCTTCCATCCTCCCCTTCCTTCCACATCCAATCCCTTTTCATGAGAAAAGAACAGGATTCTAGGAGATAACTATCAAACATGACAAAAAAAGCATAATAAGATGAAAGAAAAACTGTCATATCAAAGTTTAGACACAGAAACCCAATAGGAGGAAAAGAGTCCTTAGAGTAGGCAGAAGAGTTGGAAATCCACTCATTCTCACAGTCAGGAGTCCCATAAAAATATTAAGGTAAAAGCTATAATACATAAGCAGAATACCTGGTACAGGCCCATGTAGGCCCTGTTCTTGTTGCTTCAGTCTCTGTAGGCTCATATGCACCTTGGTTAGTTGATTCATAGGGTCCTGTTATCCTCATATCCTTCATGCCCTCTGGCTCTTGAAATCATTCTGTCTTCTATGGGATTGCCTGAACTCTAAAGGTAGGGATTTGATAGAAACCTTCTATTTACACTATCTGTGTCTGTATCTATATCAGTTTCAATCAGCTGCTGGAGGAATCTTCTCTGATGATTAGTGGATAAGGCCCTGATCTCAAAGTAGAGGAGAATATAATTAGGAGTCATTTTATTGATCTCCTTTTTTCTGGAGAGTACCAATAGTGCTTGGTTTTACCTAAGTTCTCTGGGGTATCTAGTCTCTGGTTCTTGGTTACCCAAAGAGTGTCATGTATGGTCTCCTTCTCATGGAGTGGGCTTTAAGTCACATCAGACATTGGAGGTCTACTCAAGTTCTGCAACAGCATTGCCCTAGCATATCTTGCAGGCAGGGCAGATCATAGGTCAAAGGTTTACTGCTGTGTTGGTATCTATGTTTCTCTTTCAGTACCTTTCAGTGTACCTTCCTGCACTAAAATGTCTAGAATGTAGGGGTGAAAGCTCTATGTAGGCACAAGCTAGACTTCTCTATGTGCAATGACTTGTGTGGGTGTTGTCCTCAACAATGCTGCCTAGCTGTTAGTTTGAGGAGAACAAACCTTTATCTTAATATCAGCCTGGGTTGTTGGAGATTTCCACAGGCCCCCATTCACCCATTACTCAATTGTGTGCAACCCAGTCTTGTCAGTGGAAGCCTCACCTGGTGACAAGAGATGATCAGTTGAGACTTCATATCCTCCATTACTAGGGGTCCTCATTAAGATCACCTTAATAGAGTCCAGGAAGTTTTCAGTATGAAAGGTTTACATTCAAATGTCCCCCTAATTCCAGTCATCTCTCCCTTTACTCTCTTTCTCTCTCCACCCCATCTCTCTCATTTTTCAAGTTAATTTTTTATTTTTGTTTGCCTGGACTTTTTAAAAAAGCATGACAGAGAAAGAAAGAGAACACAAAGTAGGGCTAGTAGGGAAGTTGGTATGATCTGGGAAGAGTTGGCAGAGTGGAAAATATGATAAAGTTATACTGTAGGAGAAACATTAAAAATATTTCAACATATGGAAATAATGAAAATCTCAATGATACATAATCAGTTGTAGTTGCAGAGGGAAAAATTAATGAAATATTTTTTGTTGTATTTTGAGACAGGGTATCTCTGTGTAACTGCTCTGGCTGTCCTGGAACTCACTTTGTAGACAAGGCTGGCTTCAAACTCACAAAGTTCCACATGCCTCTGCCTCCAGAGTGCTGGAATTAAATGCATGTGCCACCACTAGCAAGAGGAATATTTAAAAATATAAGTTGTAAAAAGTTTGGACAGCTGAGAAAATATAAGAGCTCATATTTAAAAAGCAAAGTTAACGGTCAGCCCTGAAAAATGCATAGTAGTAAAATTAGAGTCTGGGCAGGTTATATTTGTGTATTTATGAATATATATCTATATATATATCCATATTCATATATACATGTATCAGAAATTAATGGAAAAAGAGACATTGAAATTGAAAGAGAACAATGAAGGGTATATGGGAGGATTTGAAATGAGGAAGGTGAAAGTATTAATGAGGCAATCATTATAGTCTCAGAAAGTAAAATAATTAAAAATGAAAATGAAAATCACATGAACATATATATAAGCAAATAATTTTTGTTAAAGTTATAAAATTTCAAAAACAATGAGACTTTAAGTGAACTCAAAGTGCAATGAAAAATAATCTGCCAAGAAAAAAAAAATCAATGAAACCAACAGTAGATTTCTCTTGAGCACAGATGGAATTTAGAAAGGAGTGCACAAAGTAATGAAAGAAGGAACAGTAAGCAATTGGCAGTATGTGACTTTTATGTAGGTAAGCCATCGTTCAAGAAAAAGTACTGAATAAATATTTTGTAAATGAACTTTTAAAAATGTATCAACAGGACACATTCACTAGAAAAGCTTTTAGAGATGTAGTTTTTGAAAAACTTAAAAGATCATGAAAATATTTGAGGTGAAAATGAACAGCAACCAAAATAAAACATTAAATGTGGAAAAATAAAATCAAAATGTGAAATATAGGACATTGGTAGCTCAGGAATATATACATATTGTAACGGTGATCTTAAAATATTTCTGATAGCATTTGTGAAACATGAACATTTTACATGTTAAATAACTAATATAAATAAATTAATCTTGATTTAAAATGTTTGACAAGGTGCATGTTAATATTTAGTACTATGAGATACTTCATGATCATTGTTAAAATACATTAAAGCCCTGCAATATTTAAGGAAATGAATAGATAATGACATTAAAATATACCTATAATTTATTTAAAATACATGTACTAGCAAATTTTTGCCATATCTTACAGTCAACTTTTACCAAGGGATCTCTCTTTACATTGAACTCTGATGAATTCAGAGTCACGAACACTAAAATTTCTGATAATAAATGATGTCTAATTGGTCAGTCCCAAACAAACCATTTCCTTAAGGTTCAAGGAATGTGTGGAAGGGGAGAAAGAAAGAATGAAACCACCAAAAGATAGTAGGAAAGTTTATGAGATGTCTTCTGAGCATGATGCAGCCATGATAATCATGTTCTCACTGTAGCCATGTTTCCTTGCACTGAATCTGCATAAAATTGAGCTTGTCATCAATCAATCATAGTTCATGGAGAGAATCACAATAGCTTCAGGTGGATTTGGGCCATAGGTAGTCATTGTTTTCAACTGGTACCCAAAAGAATAATAGAAAACCTGTGGCCACAAAGACAAAAATTGTTAGTCAATGGGTTACAAGACAAATCAAGAAGACAAGAATGTGAGAAAAATATTTTTAAGGATGTAGGTGTCTGGGAAAGAAAGAAAAAAAGAGTGTGAAGGGGTGGGTATGAATACCAAGAATACAATATATACACACAGAAAATTATCAATGAAAAATAATGGAAATTATAAAATTAGTTAAGAAAAATAGAAAAATGTCGATTCAAAAGAAAATGCATTTTATAAATGGACAAAATATACAAAAATTGGAACTATAAATTAAATTGTTCTTTCAATTTCTTTACACTGGTGGGGATTATTAGATTTACTTTAGGAAAAACTCTATATGTAATTCATCACAGAATCATTTAAAGCTTATAGGTTAAGATAAAAACATATCACCAACTAAGATAAATCTTTTCAGTTAATTTTAATATAGAAGAAAGTAGAACTTGAGGCAAACCCATTATTCACAATAGGAATTTCATTTTAAATGAAGAATAAACAATAGTTCCAATTTGGTAGCTAATATAGTTAAACACATTTTTACATCATCATCCCACACTGATCCATAGTTTAGGAAAGTATAGTTCAGGTTAAAAATTACATTTGTTCAAAGCCTGAAGACCATTTCATTTTAGCCAGCAATTTTGCTTAATGCCTTGGGGTCTTGCCAGGGTCTTCAACATGTTCTCGTCTATTTTGACCTGTATCTCTCGAAAATAACTTACATTCACATGTTCACAAAATATATCATTTGTTCTAAGGGTAAATTTAATCTTAAAATCCATGTCCTTCAATTTTGCAAAAATGTCATTTCTTATTGCATTGTAATTATCCCTCTTTTTCTGTCCCTTTTCCCACTTAACTCTTGTCATCTTGACCTATTTTCTAGCTGACTTCCTCCTTTGTTGTTAAATATTTCCTTTCAACTTTAAGCTCTTTCTTGGTCTCTAATTTGTGCTTTCAGCTTTCTCTTTTCCTGGTTTATTTGTTATTCAATTTTCTTATTCATGCTTCCCAACTCTGAGAATGCAATGTGATGTCAGATTTCTATGCATAAATTATTTACTGATACAGTGTATTCAGAACTTAAGGCATTCATCTCCATCCTGTGACAGTTCACTTTAAGTATTTGGAAATGCAAAGCCATTCCAACTAAGGATATATAAATATATATATATATATATTTATTTTATTTATTTATTATTTATATATATTTATATATATATTGAATAAATAAATAAATATATATATATATAGAATATATATATTGAATAAAATTTAGCTTTATGAACATATATTGAACATTAAGCATCAACAATTAAGTACTTACTATTTTGTTCTTAAGCACAATACAATTCAACAATTTAAAAAATCAATATGGAAATCAGTCTAGAGAACCCTCATAAAGCTAAAATCAAATCTATCATGTAACCCAGCTATACTACTCCTTGCCAAATAACTAAAGGCCTTGACAACTTACTTTACAGACACTTGCTCAGCCATGTTCATTGCTGTTCTATTCACATTACATGGGGAATGAGAACCACCTAAATGTGCTCCAGATACTGAATAGATAATGAAAATGTGGTGCATCTACACTATGGAAATCTCTGCAGTTGTAAAGAAAATTGAAATATCCAGATAAATGGTACAAGCTATAAATGATTGTATTGAATGAGGTAACCTAGTCCCAGAAGGACAGTTTTTCCACATTCTCTCTCACCTCTGGTTCCTAAATACAGGTCTTGGGACCATGGGATTAGGGGGTGATGGTAGAGAGGGGAAAAGCAGTGTAAAGAGTAATTTGAAGGGGATAATGGAAGCGAGTTTAATCAGCAGGATGGAGAGAGAGAAAATTAAGAACAAGTTTTTCTGAAAAAGTGAGAAGGACCCAAAATACATAAAATATTATTTATTTTCTTAAAAGTACATATAAGACATATAAGCCTAGATGCCCCAACCACTGAGCAATCTCCAAAATGCAGAATTCTATTTTCTTAAGATGGTTTTTCTTGGTATTGTGCTGAATATGCCTATCTGACTCCTTGAAAGCAGTCCGTTATATGTGCGCATGTGAGTGTGTGTGTGTGTGTGTGTGTGTGTGTGTGTGTGTGTGTGTGTGTGTGTTTGCATGCGCGTGTTAGTATGTATGTGTGAACACATGTACAAATAAATACATATTATGTGTGTATTAACATGAGTGTATGCATACTTGTTAGTGTTTGCATCTGCTGGTTCATAGAGACCAGAGAAAGTATAGGCTTATTACAGTTGGGAGTTCCCTCATGTGTATGATGGTTTATGAACTTCAGTACTCTGCAAGAGCATACCCCAATTTTTTTCTGAGAATTTCACTCAAAATACCTTATCTTTCCTGCTCCTCTAAAATTTCTTCTGTGCCCTCCCCCAGTATCATATTCAGTTTCTTTTACTTTTCTTAATTATCATAGTTGTGCATAGTGCTGAATCCATTTTTATTGCTCTTACATATTTATTATACTTAGGGTTAATCATTTGAGATTGCCTAACCAATCTTCATAAAAGGAAGGTGCCTTGTCTTATGAGGGTCCCCCTTTTACATTGGAAGCCACCTCATCTTGTCATTGTGACAATTAAATTAGGCAGACATTTTCTTTTAGTTGAATTGGTGTGGTTCCCTTGTTATATACAGAAGATTATATTTTACAGATGATGTTCTGGTTCTCTGTCTCTTATAATCTATTCACCTCTCTTTCAAACTGTTTCCTAAACTGTAGTTATAGAATTGTGATGTAGATGTATTATTTGGTGTGGACTACCACATGGTCAGTTGTTTTCTCAATTTTGACCAGTTGTGGCTTTCTATAATGGTCCCAGTCTTATGAAAATATAAGTTAGATGAGGAATGAGAGTTATATTTATCTATTCATATAAGGTTAAATATGTAGGATGCTGCACATAATTATACAAGTTTAGAAGTTGGCACTAGTAAGTTCTTTGCTAGGTTCCATGATTTCACCAACTAATATTTGGCTGTGTTTATATGAACTAGCATTAACCTGCTATTGTTGAGTGAGTCATAAGTCCAATTACATGACTATTGGTTATTCTCAAGATAAATGTCACTATTGCATGGTTGTGAATGCCTTTTCAAACTGGTCATTATGGCTTATGGGTTTTACATCTGGAAGGAACTATTGATTGCTTTTTACTCTTGGCAAACTGCAAAGCACATTGGAGCCATAGACTGCCCAATAAAATCCCCAGTTTTTGGCATGTGAAACCTCTTTTCAAATTGTTCAAGAGAGTACAAGAGACTCTCCAAAAATATGGGCTATTTCTGTTGACCTTGGTTCTCTCCCTAACTTGAAGGTAAGTCCCTATTGTTAAAGTCACCACACTCTTTGAACTCAGGACTTGAAAGAATTGAGCTGGAACTGACTTACAAGAACTCTTAAAAGCTGAGCCATCTTGAAGCTCCATGTTATTATAATTTTGATCTCAGGTAGATGAATAAAATTATACAGAGAAGGCTGAAATCCAGCGGATGACTGAATTTCAATGTTTTATATCTTTGTATTCCATTTATCCCTTTCTTTATCTAAATACCCTAAAAGATTAAAGCAGGAAAGGTGTGGTTTGGGCAAAGGTTTTAGCCTATGGTCACATGCCTTCTGTTTCTCGGCATGTGCTGATACTAAACATTGTAGTGCATAAGCATAGTACCAGAGTTACACACCTCATGATGATCAGGAAAAGAAAAGGACATGGTATAGCCCACAAAGTCTAACTCTCTCCAATAATGTCTTACCTTCTTAGTTTTAATCATCTCCCAATGTGAAATAAAATTCTTTGCAGACCTTGAAATAATAATACTCAGCTTTATATGGATAAACAAAAGACTCAGGATAGCCAAAACAACCATGTGCAATATAGGAACTTCTGGAGACATCACCATCCATGACTTCAAACTCTATTATAGAGATATAGTCCTGAATGCAGCTTGGAATTGGCACAAAAATATACAGGTAGACCAAGGAATCAAATTGAAAATGCTGATATTAACCTACATACCTATAAACACCTGATTTTTGGCAAGGAAGCTAAAATTATACAATTGAAAAAAGAAAGCATCTTCAACAAATGTTGCTAGCATAACTCAATGCTGGCATATAGAAGACTGCAGATCCATATCTCTTACCATGCACAAAGTGTAAGTCCAAATGGATCAAAGATCTCAACATATATTCAGTCACACTGATCCTTTTAGAAGAGAAAGTGGGAAGTACACTTGAACAAATTGGTACAGGGCATAACACCAGTAGCACAGACACTGAGATTGACAATTAATACGTGGGACCTCCTGAAATTGAGAAGCTTCTGTAAGGTACAGAACATAGTCAACAAAACAAAATGGCAGCCCACAGAATGAAAAAGATATTCACCAACCCCACAACTTACAGAGGGTTGAATGCCAAAATATACAAAGAACCCAAGAAGCTAGTCACCAAAGCACTGAATAATCAAATTAAAATGTGGGGGAAAGAACTAAATAGGGAATTCATAATAGAGGAATCTAAAATGGCTGAAAGACACATAAGAAAGTGTTCTTAACCATCAGGGAAAAGCAAATCAAAACAACTCTGAGTTATCATCTAACTCCTGTGAAAATTGTTAAAATCAAAAACACCAAAGACAGTTCATGCTGGAGAGGATGTGGAGAAAGGGGAACACTCCTCCACTGTTGGTGAGAGTGCAAACTCATAAGCCACTTTGGAAATCAATATGGCAGATCCTCAGGAAAATGGGAATCAGTTACCACAAAATCCAGTAATTCCACTCTTAGGCATATACTAAAAAAAGGACATTCATAGAACAAAGAAATGTTTTCAACTATGCTCATAGTAGTATTATTTGTAAAAGCCAGAAACTGGAAGTAACCTAGATGCCCCTCAACTGGAGAATTGATTAAAAAATGTGGTACATTTACACAATGGAGTACTACTCATTGGGAAAAAGAATGGAAACTTGAAATTCACAGGCAAATAGATGGAACTTGAAGAAACCATACTGAGTGAGGGAATCAGTCACAGAAAGACAAACATGGTATGTACTCACTCATATATGGATTGTAGATATAGAGCAGAGAATTACCAGCCTACATTCCACACTTCCAGAGAAGGTAGGAAATAAGGAGGACCTTAAGAGAGACATACATTGTACCCCTCACAAGGTGAAAGTGACATTATCTCTTGAGATAATTGGGACCATGGGGAGAGGGGAGAGGGATTTAGGAGATAGAGAAGGGGAGAAGAGTCAGGGACCAGAGTACATAGGGAGCAGGAAGATTGAGTTGGGGGAAGAAGAGAGGAAATCAAGTAATGACATACCATAACAGATGGAGCCATTATAGGTTTAAAAAGAAATCTGGAAGTAGGAAAATATGCAAAGATCTGTATGGATGACCCCAACTAAGAATCTAAGATAATGACATTCATGACTACCTTATATTCCATCCTAGAGCCATCATGCTGTAGGTGATGGAAGCAGAAGCAGACACCCAGAGCTAAACACTGAGCCAAATTCCTGTTATCTGGTTGCAGAGAGGTAAGAGTGATGAGCAAAGTGGTCAAGACCAGGCTAGAGAAACCCACAGAACCAGCTGACCTGAATAAGTTGGAGCTCATAGGCTTCAGACTGTTAGCTGATAAACCAGCATGGGACTGACCTAAACCCACTGATCGTGGGTGTCAAAAAGGAGGCCTGGACAATCTATGAGGCTTCTATTAGTGGATCAATATTCATTCCTAGTATAGGAATGGACTTTGGGAGCCCATTCCACATGGAGGCTTACTTTCTCAGCCTAGACACATGGGTGAGGGCCTAGGTCCAGTTCCAAATGATATGACAGATTTTGAAGATCCCCATGGAAGGTCTCACCCACCCTGCTGAGCAGAAAGGGGATGGGGTTGTGAAGGGCAGGGGAGGAGGGGAGGGAGAGGGAACTGGGATTCACAGGTAAAACAAGATTGTTTCTAATTTAAGCAAAAAAGGAAAAAAGATATTTATCTGTCATAGACAGATTTATTTTACTTAATTTCATATGTTCTAGAAATCTTAACTTCCAGCACATTGTTGTATATTCTTTTTTTTTTTTTTTTTTGGTTTTTCGAGACAGGGTTTCTCTGTGGCTTTGGAGGCTGTCCTGGAACTAGCTCTTGTAGACCAGGCTGGTCTCGAACTCACAGAGATCTGCCTGCCTCTGCCTCCCAAGTGCTGGGATTAAAGGCGAGTGCCACCAACGCCCGGGTTGTTGTATATTCTTTAGTGCACTATAATGTGATTTCTTGGTAGGTGCTGGAAATATAGCAGTTATACCATATATTAATGATCATATTATATAAAACGAATTCCAATCCACCATAAAAGATCAGTTCTCTTCTCTGTAGTGCAAGAAATTGGTTTTTCAGAGTTTTTACATTCAGTTTCTAATTTAAAAAGATAGTTAACTTCTTCAGGAAATACACAATAATTTTTGTCTATTTAAGACCTTAGAGAAAAAAGATTGTGGAATTGTTTTTAATGGTGATGGTGCAATTGTGATGAAATAATAAATATATATTTAGCTCCAAGAATGATAGTATCAATTGAAAAGTAAATGGACTCCCAAAATTAAATTATGTTTTAGATACTGACTTCTTACATCTTGCAAGCAAAGATGTGTCTGGAGAGAATGCACAGGTTTGGGAGAATGGGCAAGAAGCCAACTATACCCAAACTCTTCCAACTGTGATAGGGAAAGTGTATCCCTTTGGCTGGGAGGAAGGGAAAATTCCCAGCCATAACACTCTTTTCTTTAGTAGAAAAAGTGCACTAATAGACTTCATTGAGCTGCTGACAGCTTCTGTGAAGATTTTCTTCCTTTCAAATGCAAATCTTTGAGAACCAGTCATGTTCCCAGCACAGGGATTTAAAGCCAAGTCATTTTCCGCTGTGGGCTAACATAATTGCACACTTGGGACATTATATATTTATACAGATAATGGGTGCAATTTAAGCAGCTGTCTACTGAAGCTAATGGAAAGTATACCTATTGAAAAATGATACAAATTTATATACATCTATGTACCTGTGCGCACGTGTATAATGCATATTTATATGTGAATAAATGTGATTTTTCTTTTTATCCTACTCAATATAGCACAAGACATTTGGCAATGCTTTTGCTCTGTATCTTGAAATTTCCTCATGTGAACTCCATACTATAACCATTTTAGCTTATCTCTTTAATTATGCTGTCCTTCTTTTCTTTCCTTTCTTCTCTACTTTCTTGTGTTTTTCAGACGGGATTTTATTACATGCTGCAGTTTGGCCTCTTTTGTGATTCTCCTGCCTCAGCACCCTTAGTGCTGATGTTACAGGCATACTTGATGCTGATCTTTCTTATACAAAATTAAGGAGTGAGTCTGTGTCATCATCAGACAATAAATCTTTACTATAACTAGGATTAAAAGTTTTCAGTGTATACCATTAATGAGGACCTATTTTAGAGTCAATCCTATTATGTTTTAATCACAGTTCTCTTGACTTCCATGTAGTCGCTTTTACGTTTTTAACTTATCTGAGACTTGGTTCCTTTTCTCTAAAGTGATATCTCCTTAGACAGGAATTGTCATATTAAGTACTGAGTCATCCTTTTTATTTTGACTTTTTTTTCCATTGGTGTATGCAATCTTGATCTAGTACAAATTTAATAAGTCTTTCATATTGAGTTTTCCTTTAGATTCATTCTAATGCTATTCATAGACACTCTCTGCCTAGACATTGCAGAAAAAGTGGTAGGGGAGGAAAAGGTTGTAAAAGCCAGAAGTAGTAGGTGTCTCCAGCAAAACATTTGCTGGACAACATAGTTCTGTTTCACATGACTTTACAGTGACTGTGACTGCTGCATAAGACCTGCAAAAGATCAAGCCAGCAGGCAGAGTTGGGGGAGCCAAGCCTGGATTTTGGAGGGACTCATGAAGTAATACTACCAGCTGTGGCAAAATTGTCAGTTGTTGGCTATTGTGGAGGAGAGTCAGTTTTCTTCAGGAATGTGGTTGCTGATTGGTGATGCATAATCCAGTGTAGGATATTATATCATACTATTTCTTTTAACATCACCTATAGCATTTTACATTTCAACTATCAAAGGACAAGCTTTTCCAATTTCTACATATTCTTGTCAATATTTAGTATTTTCCATTGTGTAAAATAATTGCCATCCTAATAAGTGGGAAGTTTTATTTCATTGTGGCATTGGCTTGAAATTCTTTAATGTCTTTACAGACTTCTATATTTTTATCTATTCTTTGGTGTAATATTTAAGTCTTTTATTCATTTTTCATCTCGGATATTTTTTGTTGTTGCTAAGTTACAGGTATTTATCTATGCCAAGTGACAGTCATTTATGGCTTTCAAATATTTTCTTTTATTATGTGAGTTGTCTTTGTACTTTTCACAGTATTTAGGTAAATTATGTTTTGCCCAGATGATTTAGTATTATGAAGAGAGAATCAAACGTAACATGAAATATATGATAAATGACGTGTAAAATTATACCACATGTAAAAATATCAGTAAGAAGTTGTCCCCAGAGAATTAAAAAATACACTTATAGAAGTCTTTTAATTATTTTAGGCCAGGAGAACAGATACATTGAAGAAGCAATTAAAAATATAATAGATAGTAACCTGAAAGAGTTAATGCAACTTCTAATAATATATTCTATTCTCAGAGAGTGACTTATGTAGGTAAAGTTTGATCTAACATATGAATAATGATGTTTTATATAGCTGTTCATCCACTTTTGAACTCAAAAATTATAGAAAGTAAAATTAATAATAATAAATAATGTAAATTCAGGCAGCATCCTGTAGTCCCAGTGTTAACAGAGTAGTTCTTTTGACAGACATCTGCTCAACTATCAACCACAGGATTTTCACTTTAGGTACTTTTATGGGGCAGATTGTTGAAATTTTCTGAATCACAATTACACACACTATAATCATCAGCATCAATCATGGCACACCAGAAAAAGATTCAATACCCATCACTGGAGTAGGATAATATATATATATTCCTAGTGAAATACAATAAGAACTTAAGAAGAAAGTGGGAACTACATAATCAATACTGTAAGAGAGGAAAAAGAACATTACATAAATGAAATAAGCATAGGGTATATAGATATATAAACATTTCAAATTTAGAAGAGCTCTTGTTAGTAACTAAATGCAGTATAGCAAAGATGAAAATGTGTACTGAAAACTAAAACATGAAAGAAAATCAAAAATATAGATGAAATCAAGCAATTAATCAACAGCCAGTCTATTGACTAGCAGACTATATGTGTTTATCTATCTCTCCCACTATCTCTATTTCTCTTTCTTCATCCATCATTTACCTATGCATCTATCTATGTATCTATCAATCACCATCTATACATCATTCATCTATCTGCCATCTATTCATTTATATGTATATTTACATGTGCACTTATTTTCTCTCTGTCCTTCCACTAAGTAGCAACATGAATTTAAATGCTTGAAGTTGAGACAGGCATTAATTAATAAATGCTTCAAAAAGTTCTTATTTCTCAGGTTAAAAGTCATAAGGAAAATACCAAGTGTACAAGAAAGAAATAATTCCATTAAACTCAGAAAAACAAATGGAAGTGATAACCAAACATGTTCCTGGGTATGGAAAAGTAAAATGAAACAAAGAAGGAAATGACTGCAAAGCACCAGAACAGACAACTTTCTATTTATTATTATCAATAACAAATTCTAAGAAAAATATTCAGAATGCTGAAAAAATATTCCCTGGAGAGGGAACTGGAACTGATATGTAAAATAAGATTTTTTTAAAAATAAATAAATAAATAAATAAATAAATAAATAAATAAGAAAAGAAGAATATAAATAAACAGCATTTTCTATTGCTCCAAGGCCATGTGAAGTAAAGAACATATTAAGTCAAGCATAGGAGGAAATTATGAAAACAAGGCATTCATTAAATATGAGAGGTCAGAAGCTATTGAATGTTATTTTGTTTTTGTCAGCTTGATACAATCTCAGACCATATGGGAAGAGGGAAACTCAGATGAAAGAATGTCTCCGTCAGACTGAGCAATAGGGAAGTCTATGAGAGCCTTTTCTTGATTAGAGTTTGATGTTGCAAAGCCCAGCCCACTGTGAACAGTGACACCTGTGGCCAAGTGGTTCTGGGTTCTGTAAGAAAGCAAGATGAGCAAACCCTGTGATTATTCACTACCTTGAGGTTTCTGCGTTGCTTTGGAACCTGTCTTGACTTCCTTTGATGATGGAATATGATCTGGATGCGTAATTCATGTAAACCCTTTCCTCTCCAAATTGCTTTTATTACAATATTACTAATATATATTGTAATATATATATTATATGTTTATGTACATTAACCTAGGTAGCTTGCTATTATTAGGTTTCTGTTTATTTTTACAGTGCTCTTTTCATTCCACTCTAATTAGAATTAAGTTTCAGGACTTGTGCTCTCTTTTAAAAATAACATGCTTCAAACAGAGTCTTTTTTTTTTTTAAGAAGTATGTGTTAGGAGGAAGTTTATGTGTATGTGCATATACAATTTAACATTATTAAGCTTCAGTAAACTAGTTATAGAAAACAATGGTTTCTGAAAACAGATTATTCTATCAAAATTAAAAGTAGCCGTACAAAAAATAATATATATATATATAATATATATATATATATATGTGTGTGTGTGTGTGTGTGTGTGTGTGTGTGTGTGTGTGTGTGTGTGAGAGAGAGAGAGAGAGAGAGAGAGAGAGAGAGAGTGAGAGAGAGAGAGATAGGAGGGAGGGTGGGTGGGTATATTGCATAGATTTAATATGAAGCATTAGTTCAAATGCTTATGAAAGCTAAGGATCCCACTAGCATCTATTTGCAAACTATATAGATGTAATAATGCCAGTGGTATGTTTTCAAGTCTGGAGAGAGATGTAACTATGATATATAGATGCTCGTCTGAATTTCACACTTGAGATCACAAACTAACAAGTTCAGAAGAACAGTAAACCAACTTCAACAATTAGGATGAGGGGAAATCAAATTTTAACTTTCAGAAGTACTTAACCATTGATTAGAGTAGATGATGCTGATCTAAATAAGAGAGTGTCATCTACCTTTGTCAGTTCACAGCCACTAAAACACACAACTGTTTTTTATCTTTTGTTGACATGCCAAGTAAAATATTAGTAAAATATTTAATTAGATATTTTAGCACATCATGGTCAGATGGAATACTCCAATTGATAATGGAAATTAACCATTAAAATTTCACTCCTTCTTAACTTGGCATCATGCATGCATCCTTAAATGGCATGAAATTCCAAAATAAAGAAATTAACAAGACACAATTCCACTTAATGTGGAATTATTATAATAGAACTATTGTATACTAAATACAAGATATGCATGAAAAAATAAAAATCCTTCCACCTCTCTAACTATTCTTCTATGAATGTCTTCTCATTGAGTATCAAATAGTTCTATATATAATTTATATATTATTTAGTATATAATAGTCCTCTGTTAGAGGATCCATGTCTTGCTGCTAGATCAATTGCTTTAAAGCTTTGAAAAGATACTGAAAAATGTTTAACTGCATGGTAGTCTAGAGACTTGAATTTTAGTTCTATTTCTCTTTTATCAATTGCACATATATATATGTATATATATATATATTATATATATATATATACATTTATCCAATTATCTATCATTATCTGTCTATCTAGTTATCTACCATTCATCTATCTATAGTCTTTATATGTATCTGTCATCTAACTTATTTCTTACCTATCATTTATGTATAAATTTATTTATCTACCTACTATCTGTTTATCATATATTTTTCTATATACTTCTGTGAATCTATCAAAAATCAATCATTCAGTCTATCTACCTACCAATCTACATACCCATTTAGCTTTTATCTATGTCACTAGTAAAATATATATCCTTCTGGCTCAATTTCGGTGTAATTATAATTAGTGAAATGGGAAGTGGGGAAGTTAAATGTAGTCATAAGGAATAATAATATAGGATAGGATTAATTATCTTATAAAACAATTAATTTTCTCATAAAACATGGTAAACATCCATGACATTAGGACAAAGAAATCATATGAGCCCTTAAAGATTAACATCTACACTGGAGGAAAAGAAAGATGGTCCTACATTGTAACTATCTTACCAAAATCTTTATTTTGGTTTCAGAATAAATGTTTTTAATATAATTTACTATGTTGTGGTTTATTATTGAATCTGATGTAAGATACTGTTTGTATCGTTTGAAGATTATTTTGTTGGTATCAATCCCATTGTCATGATCTACCAATAGACAGCCAGGATGTAGTGTGGCATGTACTTTGGGAATTAATTAATTGACATAAATGGAGCTTTTATGAGACAAAAGAGAGCTGCTTGTTCTCATCTCCTCTGTATGAATATTTAGTGTGAGGGTAAACATCTATAAATTACACATTGGGTTCTCATCAGATTGCACATCTGGCAAGATTTGATACTAGAATTCTTTGTTTCAAGAACTGTGAGAAAAGTAGTTTCAGCCACTGAGTATATTATATATTTGTAAGAACAAAGAAAATCATAAATTTATAATATATATATATATATATATATATATTAATGTATTCACATATCTAACCATAAATAATGTTCACATATTTAACAATTCAAAATATTCTACATGAAGGTATATCATCCAAAATTTCATT
The DNA here is from genome assembly GCF_003668045.3 of Cricetulus griseus. Classification (NCBI taxonomy): domain Eukaryota; kingdom Metazoa; phylum Chordata; class Mammalia; order Rodentia; family Cricetidae; genus Cricetulus; species Cricetulus griseus. The sequence continues at coordinate 125,243,649 of NW_023276807.1, read as the reverse complement.
TTAGTGTGTTTTGTATTGTGTAGATAGTAGTCAAAGTATTTTGCATATTCTTTAAATGTTTCCTAGAAATACGTTTTGATATTGTCTCTATGTGGACACTACATAAAACCAGTCTGCATTATCAGAGCAATACCAAGTTCTAAGAGGTTCAGTAGAAAGATTCACAGTAACTTGACATCAACAGTTAATTTTTACATTAAAGTAAAATTTACAAATTCATTATGTGATACAGAAGAATATAGGTTTATTGCCAAATGAATTAAGCATTACATATAATTTGAATCAGGCTAAAAATTCTGCTGATACTGATACATGCCATAATTTTTTGAGAATCTTCCAATGTATTTTTTTAAGTCCAAATGCAGGGATAACGAACACTTGGTTATCTCTTGGATACATGTGTAATATCTATATACAGTGAAAGGATGTTAAAATTACTCACACAAAATGTAATCAGAGACCAACTCAGAACACTCACAAAAGCACATTGTCTTTATTCCAGGTCTCTACTTTCAGGAAGCACCTGGCTAGATTAATATAAAGTAACCGATAGTCTTGTGATTTTTTCAGAATAAATCCCCAGAATCATAGTTAATTGCATTATTCCCTTTCCCCATTAGTGCATCAGCTAATATTAAATGGCAGTCATCCTGGTAGGGGTTGGAAAGAGATGAAATAGAAGGCACATAAAAGCAGAGACTGGTGGATTAAGGAAATTAAGTTTAGTTAATGCCGAGTATTGTACAAGCAGCTTGACATAGCTGAGCGTGCCCTTGTCAAGCCACTTAGGAAAACAAGGACAGTATAGCAATTATTATCACACAGGCTGAAGTGGAGCAACAGGGCACAATGGTGAATGCTCAGTCATACAAGTGGGCATCTAGAAAAAGACTAGGAAAATATCCTTCTGCAAGCACTGAGAGATACTCTCAGTTCACTTTGAAAGGACAGGAACAGAAAGACTGTCATTAGGGATGTAGGACGAGACACAAATGGGGCCTGTGTATAGAAGAGAAAAGCAATCACCTCCATACTCATATCTAAGTAATTAAAACACTTTGAGAACCACTGATCTGAGGGTAGAGATGAATGTACTAGAGACTACCACATTGTAGGTCCTTGACTTAATAAAATAGACAAATCCTACCTGAGTGTGGCAAATTGCTCACAAGAAATGAAAGCTCTGTTAAAGGCAACTGTGTAATGGATCCATCAAAGGAAAGAATCCCAGGATAAAGCCCCTTTCACAGTGGGTTCTTATGCGTCTGCACTCACTTGAACAGCTGTGGAACTCTAAGTAAGTTTCTTAATCCTTCTGTGTCTGAGTTCCTCCATCTGTGAAGATGGATCCTTCCACCTGTTCCTGGCCAATTAGGTAAGTGGCAGGGACTGCTGCAGCCTGATGGAGGCAGCTTCCTCACTGAGGATATGCACATGACGTTGTTTGGTCTGGCATTTCAAGGTTTAACTGCTTGAATATTTTGGCACTTTAATTTTAACAGTTTAAAAATATTTTTGAATTGTTTACACATTACTATAGAGTGGGAAATGTAAGTCACTAAATGAATCTGTTTAAGACCATTTCTTCTCCATTTCTGGAAAGAATCTGTAAGCGCATTAAAGATTTGACATAGCAATTGGACATTTCTAGAGGTAAAACATTCAGTAAAATAGCTAGGTTTTATAGAATTGAAAAGCTAATGAATAATGAACAAATAAAAGTAATTGAGGCATATATATGCATTGTAATTTTAATCTCTCACATATGTATGTATATAATTTAATGTTGATGAATATTAACTCATTTTTATGTACACCACAATGATCACATAAAAAACTCCCTGTTACTGAAAAATTTAAACATAAAGGCCTAATACTTCATTGTTACTATAAAATTTATCTAAAAATATTTTCAACTGATACCCATTTGCAAATGAAATGGGTTTGCTCCAAAGAAGTCTAACTGGGTATATAAAACTATTTTAGAGGTAGACACCATGCCCAGCAGTAGTTTGCCAACACAAAATGAACTGAAAGATACTGTTGTAGATTTTCCCTTTCCCTTTGTCAAAAATCGAGTGTTCATAGGTGTGTTGGTTAATATCAGGGTTTTCAGTTTGATTCCATTGGTCAACCTGTCTATTTTTGTGCCAATATCAAGCTGTTTTCCGAACCATAGCTCTAAAATAGTTTGAAGTCAGGGATGGTGATGCCTCCGGAAGTTCCTGTATTGTACAGGGTTGTTTTGGCTGTCTTGGGTCTCTTGTTTCTCCATATAAAATTGAGTATTGTTGTGATTTTGATGGCGATTGCATTGAATCTGTAGATTGCTTTTGGCAAGACTTCAATTTTTTTCATTCATTTATTTATCTCATAAATAAAGTCATGTACAATTTTGATAAACAATACAGTATGTTCACAATGGCATGGCTAAATTAAACCAATTAACATGTTATATCACACATATTCATCATTTTTGTTTTGAGAACACTTAAAGTATACTATCTCACAACTTTTAAAATATAGCATATTGTTATCAACCATAATTATCATTCTCTCAGTAGACCTCAAGACTTCAGAGAGTCCATGCCTCTTGTCCAACTGCAGTTTTATATCCTTAAACCAATCATTTCCCCATTGTTAAAAGACCCACATCGAAGCCTAATAGCCACAATTCTGCTCTTTGTTCCCATAAGTTCATCATTTCTAGGTTACACATGAAATTGAAATTGTGTGACATTTGTCTTCCAGTGTGTCACTTATTTTTTTGGCAAGCATATAACTTTCTACCTACTAAAAATGAAATCACATTTGCATGTACAGGTGAGTACTCTTTGAAACACCTTGGATTCATCACATATTTGTGTTTCAATTAATATATATATATATATATATATATATATATATATAGAGAGAGAGAGAGAGAGAGAGAGAGCAATAATGGCAATATGTTATGCATCAATAGCAGCAACAACTTTTCCAGGTTCTGCAGTCATTTGAACGAAATTGCAGAGACATCCAACACACTCCATTTAAAAAAACAAAAAACAAAAAACAAAAAACCCAAAACAAACAAACAAACAAACAACAACAACAACAACAACAACAAAATAAAAAACAAAATCCCAGAAAACAGCGCAGTTCTGTTACTCTTGTGGTACTTGACCCCATTTTTTTTAAATTAGCTTCTCAGTCATCATCTGGGAGAAAACCATTCTGAGCAGCATCATTAAAAACAGCCCTGATAAAGCATGGTCACTACTATGTATCATGAAGCAGGTCCACATATGAGTGAGTACATACCATGTTTGTCATTTTGTGATTGGGTTATCTCGCTCAGAATGGTTTCTTTGCGTTCCATCCATTTTCCTGCAAATTTCAAGATTCCATTGTTTTTTTCTGCTGAGTAGTACTCCATTGTGTAAATGTACCCCATTTTCTCTATCCATTCTTTGGTTGAGGGGCATCTAGGCTGCTTCCAGTTTCTGGCTATTACAAATAGTGCTGCTATGAACATCATTGAACAGATGTCCTTGTTATATGAATGTGCTTCTTTTGGGTATATGACAAGTTCATACACTAAGTGTTCTATACAAGAATGGAGGTAATCTCTTATTAAAAACTCAATAACACAGCTGAATGCTCTATTTAGGCAAAAACTTATAATATACAAAAAGGAGACAGGAAGTAATTATAAAACCCAGTGCAGAAATTAATGATCATTAAACACACAAAAACAATACAAAGAATCAATGCAAAATAGAGTTGGCTGTTTGACAAAGCCTTAGACAAAATAACCAAAAGACACAGAGAGAAGATAAGAATTCATAAATTTAGAGATGAAAAGGGGAATATTACAACAGACACTGAGGAAATTCAGGGAATCATAAGGACATACTTTAAAAATCTTGAATCTATCAAAGTGGAAAACTGAGAAGAAATGGATGGATTTCTAGAGATATGTAATAATTTAAACAGACCCATAATCCTTAGTGAAAGAGAAGTAGTAACTAAACTTCTCCCAGAAAAAGGAAGCCATGGGCCAGATGGATTCAGCAGAGAATTCTGTCTGACCTTCAGAGAAGAACAATCCACAACTGGCCAGAAAATTGAAACTGAAGGAACACAACTTATTTTTTTTTAAATGAAACTGCTATTACTCAGATACCAAAACTACACAAAGAAAATAAAAAGAAAACTATACACCAGTAGCTTTTATGAACATAGGTGTAAATTGTTTAAATAAAATACTTGCAAACCCAATCCAAGAATTTATCAAAAAGATTATCCACCATGATCAAGTGGGAAGGAAAGGCTATAATGCTGGATATTACTTACATCATGCAACTTGGAGAAATCCAGGTGGTTCCAAACTATAATCTTCACCCCTTCTGACTAGTTTCCAGAAATTAGTTTGCACACTAATTGAGGAAAAAAGTAATAATCAACATTACTCATCTACAAAACATACCTGGAAAATAAACTGTTTCTGTAGTAGCACCAATGTGATGAGGAATCAAGAATTTTCAATTGGATTTAGTGCCCACTGAATGATTTTCTTTGCCAATATTTATAATTTGGCCAATATTTCTTTGCCAATGTTTATAAAATTGTTGATCATTTCATGGTCTTTAATGGTTTCAGTATATTTTCTATTTTACATTCTTTTAATTATTTTCTTTTTTTCTTGTTACATGCTTACTCTCCTTTTCCTTTTCTGTTTCTAAAAGTGAAAATTCCTGTATTGGTTTGATATCTTCAGTTTTGTGTGTATGTCCCTTGTGTGTACAGGTGCATTCTGTCAAGTGTGCACATGTGAAGGTCAGAGATTTCCATGGGACATCTTTGTCTATCTTGTACAAATTTATTTTTAATTAATAGTTAATTAAACACTATCATATCACAGGCATGTATGTAAACATGTTGTAAAGGTACATCTGTCTTTGTGGAAACCAGAGATGTACATGGATCATACTCCCTTATCACTCCCTGCTCTATTCCCTTTAAACAGTGTCTCTTACTAAATTTGAAGCTCGAGTTTTGGCTAAATTGGTTTTAAACAAGACTGGAAAATCCTCCTTCCTGCTCATGTGGGATGGAATAGTAGGCATGAATGACAATTCCCAGCATTTAAGTTTGTGCTTCGATTCAAGATCAGATTCCCAAGCTTATGTATAAAATGATCTTACTCATCAAGTTACTTTCCCAGACTCAAATATCTTATTTACTAATTGAGGCTTTTACACTTTTCCTTGCCTTTAAACACATTTTATGTTGCAACCCATAGTTTTAGTGTGTTGCTTTATTTGTATTCATTTCAATGTATTCTATAGCTATTTTTCTTAATTCTTTTTTTAAAAAATTTACTCATTTATATATTTTGAATCCCAGCTGCAGTTTCTCCTCCCTCTTCTCCTCAAATTTCTCCCCCCATTCCCTTCTGTCCCTAACCCTGTTCACTTTTCCTCCATTTCTATTCAGGAAAGGGCAGGCCTCTCATTGATATCAGGTTTCTGTAACACCAAGCACACCTACTAGTGTAGTAATATCAGGCAGGACAACATAGTAGGAAAAGTAAGGTTTCAAAAGAGTCAGGGACAGTCCCACCTCCCACAGTTAGGAGTACCACAAGAGGATCAAGCTGCACAACAATAACATATGTGGAGGTGAGTCCCATGAGGGCTCCCTGGCTGTTGGTTCAATCTATCTGAGCCTCTGTGAGCCCAGGTTAGTTGATTCTCTGGGTTTTCTTGTAGTGTTCCTGACCGCTCTGGCTCCTGCAATCACTTCTTCCTCTCTTCTGCAGGATTCTCTGAACTCTGCCTAATGTTTGCTTGTGAGGCTGCATCAGAGATGTGTTTATTTAGGTAGGTTTTGTTCACTCAGTGGCTTTATTCGGACACAGAAGGTTTATTCTAAGCTGTTTCTAGGTTTGCCTCTTAAACTTGCTTTTGGTCTGTCATTTCACTTCTTGCTATTTTAGATATATTGGTTTGTCTCAAAAGGAATTCACTGCCAAATTCATTATTTTAGAGTGGTCTCTCAGAATTGGATTTCTCACACACTTTTCCAAATACTCATTCGCCTTTATAAGAGCTACAGAGATCTTTGGTGTTGTAAGTTGCTTCTTTGCCTGATGGAAACTGACTGTACTGCAGTTGGAGGACTGGACAGAGGTCTTGTTGTCTTAGAATGACAGCTCAGCACTGTAATAGGGAAACTGCATAGAGTTGATAGCCCTGGATTACTCAAGGAACATATTCCAGTGTGGAATATAAAGCACATGAACAATATGGAGGAAAGAACATAAATGCCCTGTCTTGAGTGAACTACAGTACTTGCATGTGTCTACCAAGGAGAACAGACACTTGAGTTCACTGACAATCTAGCATAGAATAACAAGTCCGAAATCTAGTAGTATGGAAAAGAGGTGATCGCCTGCCTTTCCCAGGTAGGAACTTGCCATACACAGGTCAGATAGGGGAAAGAATCTATATCTGAATTATTTCACCCATCTATTGAGTGCATGGGGATAATTATTTCAACCTTCTGTTGAATAAACAGGGCTGGTAGAAAGAGTGAATCGTGACTCCACTGCCATTAACTCTCACTGTTTTTACTTCTTTGAATTTTATGGTACATCATTTGATATACATCCTTAAAACAACTTTAAATTGTTGATATTTATTATTTACATTAGTTGTATTGATTTCCTCAAATTAGTTTATTTTAATCTGCTTCCTCACATTATCAGAATGAATGTTTTTTTTTTCTTTTTTAACTTAAATTAGAAACAAACTTATTTTACATGTCAATCCCAGTTTCCTCTCTCTCCCCTCCTCCGATGCCCCCCACTGACCTCCTATCCCATCCCCTTTCTGCTCCCCAGGAAGGGTGAGGCCTTCCATGAGGATCTGAAAAGTCTGTCATATCATTTGGAGCAGACCCCCATGTGTCTAGGCTGAGAAAGCATCCCTCTATGTGGAATGGGCTCCCAAATTCCACTTGTATACTAGGGATAAATACTGATCCACTACTAGAGGCCCCAGAGATTAACCATACCTCCTTGTTCAAGGGATCTAGAACAGTCCTATGCTGGTTTCCCAGCTATCAGTCTAGGGTCCATGAGCTCCCCTTTGGTCAGTTCAGCTGTTTCTATGGGTTTCTCAGGCCTGGTCTTGACCCTTTGCTCATCACTCCTCCCTCTCTGCAACTGGATTTTAGGATTCTGGCTCAGTGCTTTTGAATTTAAAAGTAGATTAAACAATATACCCTTTCATCCTATCATTCCTATATCCCCCTTTTTTTCAGAAATAGCTCCCTGAATTTTGTCTCCCTAGTTAATTTCCTCCTTGACTATGGCCAATAACATATGACAACTAATTGCCTTAGACAATGACAAACATCCATAATCCACTGAATGACAACAAACAACTCACCCCACCTCTATGGAATGTAGGCATCATGTTCTTAAAATTACTTCATGATTTCTGGGTCTGGTGGAATCCTTAGGGAACACTGAGCAAACTGGGATAATTTATGGTCAAGTTGCTGTATCATTTGTTGTATAGTCTCTGTGTTATGGGAAAGTGCAGAACTTAAATGACCCTGACTGGAGTAGTCCTTGAGGCTGGACCAACTCAACTAGCTAGTTGTTTTGGATGTAGATATTTGAAGAAACTGAAACAGAGGCATTCTGAGAGGCTGGATCACCAGGGATACTTGTCTTCTTCACTGATGTCTACTCCTTTTTTTTTTTCCTGAAAACACACAAACTTTTAAAGGAAAGATACATATCTACATTAACATAAGTATGGAATGCACCATGTGCAGAAGTCAGCTAAAGATGATTCTGTCATCTGTGTTTGAGGAGGGAAAAAGGTGTCAACTTTATAAGTCTGTTTGGTCTGCATAACCAAACTGTAATATAATTTTCTATGCATTCCATAGGAACGAATGGCTTGTAATAATACATCATGAGGACTCTGTTGCTAACTAAATTTATCATGTCTCATCCAGTCTCAGAGCTGTTCCCACAGTAGATGGATCAGCATATATATCACCTGTTTGTAGTTTTTTTTTTTTTTTTTGGTTTCTTCTTTTCATGTTTGCAGGCAAGATTTCCAGGAGGTCTCCTCTAGTTATATCAGGTCTTTATCAATTTTGAAGGAATCAATAGCCTTTTGTTTCCTTTTGACATAAAGTCATAACCCCTCCCCTAATTTTTCATGTCCATTCTGAAGTTCAAACATATTTAAAATACATATGCTGGTTTAATTAGACAGTTTCAATAAGTCAGTATCTCTTAGCAGCTGTTGTATTTTGCTCATTAGCTTTTAGCTAATTTAAACTTAGGAGCAGGCCCTTCTTCCACCATGAGACCTGTCCTTTTCTGAATGGAGGCAGAGAAGTGGATTGGGGGGGTGGCATGAGGGAAATGGGAGAAGGGAATGGTAGGAGAGAATGTAAAATAAATTAATTAATTTAATGAATAAATTTCAGAGCTAATAAAAGACTATATAGGATGCCCTGTGTATTTCTTATCCTTATGTGGCTTATTCTTTTCATATTCCCTACTCTTTCTTTAAAGATTTTTATTGTATTATTTTTAGATTGTTTATTCTATGACTTTCTAAACCCATTTTCTCTTCTTTCTTTATCATCTAAGCACATTGTCAAGCATACTGTACATGTTCAGAGGTTTCCTCAGTCTGGACCTGGCTATTTGTATGCCTGTATCCTATTCTGAGCATCTGAGGAAAACCTTACAGGGCTAGACTACCTGACTGGACTGACTTGACATGAAGAGGCAGTTTCAAGCAACTAGGATAACTTGTAGCATTTACCCATGGTGACTACAGAACAATGTTGCAAAGCCCTTCTGTACATCTGCATATTCTTTCTAAAGTTCTATTTAGCACATGGCACTGACAGCTGACATCCTCCACCCCTTGGGCCCTTGAGAGGCAAGTCTTAGGTCCAGGAGCATCAACTGGAGGACCAGCTCTGGGAAGCTGTTGAGCCCATGCTGTGGCAGGCCTTTTCTATCTAGTCTCTTGTCAAATAGAGCACTATTATTGAACATATGTGCCCTATGTTGGACATCAAATTGTGTTTACCTAAGTTGTTCTATTACCAATAAAGACTCAGCAGTCAGATTAGGATAAAAATCTGATAGATCTAAGAAGTAGCAGCAATGTTGCCAGCTGTCCTCCTCACATTCCCCAGTTGGAAGGAAGCATGAAATCCAAGCCCCTCCCTCCCCCTTTCTGTACCTCCTCTTTATCCATATTCCTGGCTACTTTTTGGTTAATACCAGTCAGCTAGCCATTGGCTCTGTCCCCCTGATTCAAAGTTAAATTTATTAACACAGTCTTGGAGTGTCACAGTGTGGTCAAATATCCTGCAAATCTGATAGGTGCTGATAGGCAGGGAATTGTTGCCTCCAGTTGTAAATCCATTCTGCATCTACAAGGCTCCAGTAGAGATACCTCCTGACCTATGGCCACACATACAGGCCTGATTAAATTTGGTGGGTCACAAAACGAACAAAGACATTAAAGTGAAAAAAGATTAATGTGAAAAACAGTAGACAGCTGTAAGGACATGGGAAAGGATGATCATGGTGAGGTTGATTTGTATGCACATGTACACCTGTGAAATTACCACATGGCAAATTTAATTAATTAAAAAAACATTAGATCATTGCACCATTACTCTCCTTAGGTGGGGGTATAAGCAAAACTTGTTTCTTTTCTACTTGTTTCCTATGAAATAATTTATCCATCCAAAGTGAGTAAATCTGAGAGGCTTGAATATAGACAGGAAATGAAGGCTATTTCCTATAGTGCTGGAGATGGAATTTAGGACCTCCTGCATGTCAGAGCCCTACCTCTAAGCTACATCCCCGGTCTGAAATGAAACACTTTAATGTACTTATTTACCATAGAGGAGGAACAGTAAGGAGGAACAAATGTATGGGCTTTGAAGTCGGAATTTGTTGGAATTTAAATTGTGGGTTCACCGTTTTCTACAGTTTCATTGTTACACATGCTACTCTTCACTTCAGGTCTATTTCTCCATCTCCTTAATTGCTGAAAATTCACTCTAAATAGTTGTTATATGTAGAGAGCAACATTTCTGGAATCTTAAAATTTCTGAAAGTTATATTTGGTGATAAAATATTTGGTTTTTCATTTGTACCATTATTACAATATTTCATTACAAAAACACCCATTTTGCAACCAATACTCCTGAAGTACCAGGAATTGTGGTTGACACAGTATTCGTAAAATGTAGTCACTTTGTTACACAAAGCCCCCAGTATTTAGAATTAATGCTCACAAAGCTCTTGAAAGTTGAAGACAAATTATTGTGGATTTATGACAATAAGATTAGAAACCCTAAAATTAAAAATATGAAAGATCTATTTCTATGTAGCACTCACCTGCACTTCCTCTGTGTATTATTTTCATTCCATCTAGACCATGAGTTTAGTACCTTTTATGATTTTTATAGTTATGAAACTAAAGACTGCTATAGTACCACTTTTGATGACACAGGGAGAGAACACAGCTTTTCATTGTTTGTACATTAATTCTACAGCTTGAAAAGCAAGACTTTTGTTAAAAGGACACAGACACTGACAATTTTAAGAATAAACTGCACATATCTTTGCACTAGTGAACTGGTCACATCCAGGTTGGTTGTTATTCATTGTTTTGTGCTACTTTTACTTAGCATATGTATAATGGTTGCTTTCTTTCCACCTACTCTGCTTTCCTTAACAATGATTAACACTGTAAAGACAATCCATTCTCATCAAGACAAGTTTATTAGTCATAAACTTGAAAAATTTTAGGAGAGAGTTTTCCATATTTGTTGTCTTTTAAATATATCAATTATGTAAGAGTATGTTTCGTGTTCTTTTGCCCATAGCTGTGCATCCCCTGTTTTAATAACATTTGCTGTGGATACAGACTTATAACAAATCAATGATTTTATGATTGTAAAAATACTTATCATTTCATGTTATCATGTTAAGAATGTATATTGCTAGAATCATAATAAATCATTTCTTTTCTTAATTCTGAAAAGGCCAAGCACATATGTATAGTAATGATGAAACTGCGAGTTACAGAAGAAGAGTGAAAATTTTTTCATAATGAAGATGTGGTAATTGTTTAGCATTTCACTCACTAGAATACGGATATGAAAATAATAACTACTAATATATGTATCTTGTTTGTATTTTTCCTTCCTTTCGCAAAATTACTTTCTTTTGATATGCTAAAAGGTTGTTTGATATATCCAATTGAAGGATACAAATTTCAAGCTGTGTGTAGGTGATACATGAATTTTTCACTCCTGCTGACAGCACATTGACTACTGTGCAATTCCTTAAATTGACTCAATCAAACCCATGCTGCTTATGCTTTTAATTGATTGAATTAAAACAACATTTAGAAACTTTTAATCATTGCATTATACAAGGGTTCCCTCACTTACATGCTCAAGCCAACTCATGTGGACTGTGACTTTTTACCTTGTAAATTCCCACCAGATGGGACTTCAACTTATTTGGCATCATGTAGCACTTTTAATAAATCAAAAGGCACTTCTATTTGGGAGTGCATGCTGCAAAGTGGGTGTGCATGGAGGTGAATAGAGGTGTTCATTTTTCCTTCTTCTTCCTGAATTTGCATAAAATTTAATGCCAGAGAACATTAAAACAGGAAGGTTTTGATAGGAGACTTTGCTGTACCATAGTACCATAGTTCCACAATACAGGCATATATATATATATAATATATATATATATATATATATATACATGTATATATATTTATTATATATGTTTAGATTATGTTTTTGAAAAACAAGGTTGTAATTGATGTCTCACTTATAGATAAAGCATTTGCACAGTATTAATAAGGCTTAGGGAACATTTCAGAATATGTGATGGAATTGGGTAAGAGTGTGAGAGCCAGAGGTTGGGGAGAAGACCTGTTAAATATCATCTAAGAAGAACATGTACATAGCAACCATGAACTCACAGCAGCTGTGCATACTGGCACTGGGACCACAGGACTCACATCATCTTCATACTCAGTTTTAGAGGAGGTAGGGATTTAAAGGGATGCACTACATAGCAATGATTCTAGAAGAAGGAACAGCATTATATCTGATTGTGTACCCACTCGTGAGACCACCAAGCACTGAGGGTTTATTCCAAATTCAGTATTTGACAGGGGCTCTGACTAAAGTCTGTGGGATGAGGAAGAAAACCAAAACTAGTAAGTGTGTTAAAGATATTCACAGGGAAAAGGCTGAAGTGGTTGGAAGGAATGGGAGATGGCACTGGTTGTGAGGAAAGAGAGCAAAACACAAAGTGTACACTTAAAATTGTTAAAGAAAAAAATTTAACTAAAAAATTTAAAGAAGCATACAAAATCTCACTACAATTTTGCAATGACCTTGAAATCATTATGTTGTCTAAGTTGATTTCAAACTTGTAATCCTCCTGTTTAAGCTTCTTTGGAGCTGCGAATCTATCTATGTGCCCAGGTGTTTGGCAAGAAAATGCCCATCTTAAACTGTGAGATAGCTTCTGTGCTTGTAGACCTCATTTATCATAGTGAGGAAATGGGTTAGGGAGAATTAAATAGGATGAATATGCTCCTTTAGCTTAAGTCAAGAATGCAGCTAGCAGACAGGTATTTCACAGTAACTCCAGAGAAAACCAAGAAAAGCATCAAAAAATAAAAGTAGACAATAATAGCATAAAAATATAATCACAGATAAAATAATAAACAATTACCAGGTCTAAATCTGGGTTGAAGTCTATCTCACACCCAAAATTCTCGAGTCCTCAAAGGCATTTCAGTATTTGAGCTACTGTTGCTAATGGAAAAATTTGGATTGTCAGCTACATATTGAACATAATGGTTCCACAGTCTGAGGGGAAATACTACAAACAGCACCATCCTAATGTTTACGGATGTCTGTCTCCTGTCAGAGAAAAACTACCAGCCATAGTTTGGCATTTCTGAATTTTTTTTTTCATGTTTATAACATATGAACAAAATGTGTAGGAAGAGGGCAACAATATTTTCCAAAACTTAAGTCAGGAGGAAGGAAGGGAACATTGGGCACAGATACTTGTTTTGAAGACAGTGGTTGCTATGACTACTTAAATCATCTCTTAAGGTGATGTCCTTTCCTTTCATGAATTTTTTAAAAGTTTAGTTGCCCTAACAACAGCACTTAAGATGAAGAGCACAGCTTAATGAATCTGTTTTTGTTTACAAGGACCATCTCTCTCTTACTTTCTACATGTTTCTCCAGACAAAAAAAGATTTGAAAAACATTGATTCAAGAAGATTAAAATAGTGTCTACAATTTAGATCAAATAACAGTAAATGCACCCATCTGTATTTTCTTTGCAGAAAGCCATCATATTACTGTAAAAAAGAAAGCTGGGATTGTGAAAAAACACATCACAGAATTAGTGACATTATTTGATGGTAAAATATAGAAGAAATAATTGTTAGAAAATAAAATTTATATAATTATACTTAAAATTCAAGTCAAGTTTACTATATAGATTTATGAGAGCAGCATAACTTTATTGTTTATAACTTTAGGTAATTGATAGTGTTTTTATATTCTGTAACACTGAATTTACTGAAAAGGAAAGGCAAGCAATTTATGCTAGAAATGCTGTACTGACAGATCCTCTAGCTCATGAATGTATATACCTTTATACATAAGTGGACACTAATTGCATATATATTTTTATGTGAATGAATTGACATGTATGACTTCCTTATTACCTATTAAGTTTATATTATCTATCACCTATTCATTACATTTACTAATCAAACAACAAGAATACCATGGTGAAACTATAAGCAAAAATTTAGCTATAAACAGAATATTATTTCAAAGTAATTCTATGCCCCCCTTGGGATGGTATCTAATGCTGTTATACCCAGTAAATTTGCAAAAATAGTAATTGCTATCATTGAGGGTTTATTTAATATATTATATGACTGATATAAAAATAAATTGCCAATTCACAAAGTCTAAATGCATTATTGCTAAATTGCCAGTTATATATCCATTTTTAGATATAAAAGTAGATTAATAAAGCATCTAGATTATCCACATTTACATTTAAAGAAGCCATATTCATGGGTAATTTTTAATTAGAAAGGACAATGAATTGACATTTCAGTTTTATGAGCATGAAAGTATGGGCTTAAATTTAGTATTTTATAAATTAGTATTTAGATATTCTTAGTTACTGGGAAAGTTTTAACTTATAATGAGAAAAAAAGTGAAATTATTTGTATCTGGAAACTTATCCACATATTTTATTTGATATAAATACTCAACAGATTTATAGACAAACTACAAATTTTATTTTACCAAGTTAAAAAGGTAAAAAGATCAAAAAAGAACTTTCACTCACAAACTTTCATATATTACCCAGTCATCAAATTTTATGTCAGAGTATGACAATTATTTTATATAGTTAAAATTTATTAAAGGGGTTAAGTTTTTGAAAATATCTATAAATTTTTTTAACCTAACAGTAAGTTCACATATCTAAACAGTGAAGATACTATTGAAACTAACGAACAAGAGAAGATTAGACTCTGTGGATTCTCTTTTGAAAGTATACTTTCTTTTTTTTGTTGCATATGTTTCTGTTTTTTATTCACTTTTTTACCCTGGGAAGTCATAGCATAGAATAAATAATACTAACTCTTGAAGGATGATAGATGTGTACAGCCAGGTTGGTTGTTACAAAATGTGACACTGTTTCTCCCTACTTTCTGTTTAAGTGAGTTTGTGAATCTAGAAATTAGGGAAGACATTTGGTTATACTCAAAGAGCTGTTCCTTGTTCAGCCATCATCAGAGAAACTTCTTTTTTTGTATTTTTAAATAAATTTTATTTAAATTAGAAACAATTGTAATTTATATACCATTCCCAGTTCCCTCTCCCTTTTATCCTCCCATGTCTCCCACTGACCCCCCTATCTCATCCCCCATCCAACCCCCAAGGAGGGTGAGGCCTTCCATGATGGATCATCAAAGACTGTCAAGTCATTTAGAACAGACTCTAGGCACCCCTACCCGCTCACCCAGTGTATCTAGGCTAAGACAATATCCCTCCATGGGGAATGGGCTCCCTAAGTCCATTCGTGCACTGGTTCCGCTACCAGAAGCAGAAGCTTTTTGTTGGACTAGATGGAATGAGATACAGAGACCAACAGCCAGACAATGAGCAGAGGGTAAAATACTTTGGAACCCTGATATCTCCATCAAATCCCTCCTCTCCAGGCTCAGATAACCTTGCAGAAGTGATAGTGGAAAGACTTGAAGAACTGGGGGGAATGGAAAGAACAGGGTAAGAATGCCACAGAACCAAAACTCCTATGAATTCACTGGAGCAGTGAAAATACTGATAGAAATAGTACTGTGATTCTTAATATTATACTTTTTGTGTATGAGTATGTATGCAGTTCAAGATTCCTACTAATTAGGGTTTCATTTAAATGACTAGTTGAAATGAAAAACTTAAGAATCTAATTTTAAATATTCTTGGCATTGAGCCTCAAACACAGCTTTATAAGCAAATTAAAACATGTGGCAGAATGCTAAAGGCCTGTGTGGGTCTGCACCAGACAGGGTACCAGAGTTATGAGTAAAACTAGACACCTGCCCCATTCCTAAGTAGAAACTATGTCCAATTCATATCCAAAAAATGAAAAATTAGTTTTCCCAGAAAGAGTTTCTCTGAGGATGCAAACCACTCTTAAGAGAAAACTCTATGGCCAGCTATGGATTACCAACATAAAAACATACTCCATGGCATCTTTGAAAATTTGAAGTTGGTTTGTCAGTTTTGTTATTTATTTATTTTTGTTTACATGTCCTTTGTATTTATATCATAGCTTCTGGATTTTTCTGGACTTCTGTTTTTATGGGATTTGTGTGCTGTGTGTGTGTGCAAACGTGATTGTCTCTGCATCTATATGAGTTTCTTGTCCCCCCCCCACCAGGGGATGATGTTTTTCTTCTGTTTGTTTGCTTTATCCTACTTTGGTTTGTTTGCTTTTGTGTTACCTTATTTCATTATTATTCTTTAGACACCAGTTGTTTCTAAGAAGAGACAAAAAAGGCATGGAGTCAGAAGGGAGGAGAAGATAGTAAGGTCTTGGAGGAGGAGTTGGGGGAGTGAAAACCATAATTAGAATATATTATATGAAAAATATTTATTTTCAATAAAAGAAAATAGAGATAAAACACATGTATAGATCTCTACTTAATTCAAGATGGTATTAGCTACATAGTAAGTATATTGACCCAGTTTGAATAATGTGTAAGTGGACATGTTCATCAATGGGTGAGGACACTTTGAGTATGAAAAAGGGGCAAAGATGACAACAGGACTGAGGTCTTTGTAGAGAGAAGCATTTACTTTTAAATAATCAAATTGTATTTACTTCTTAAATTTATCCCATTATTGTATGCAACAAGAATTTTGCTGTTAATTGTAAAACACCTAGCCTGGGGCACAACCAATAATAATAACCAGAAAGGAATTAGAAATGAATCAAAGCAAGAACATTAGATTAATTATGTGCACTTATAATGGGAACCAGAGGAAAGGAGAGAAAATAAAAGGAATTAAACCTTGATACTGGGTAAAAGCTCTGATGTAGCTGATTAATAGCTTTTCTGTGATCAAACACTAGAATTAGACCGACTATTCTTTATACTGAATGGAAAATAGTTATTTGTATCAATCAAAATGCCATTTTGCATGAGGATGATGATTATGAATAAACAATAGATGGCAAAACATGAATGACTGCAAAGATATAGATGGCCAACATAGTCAAAGACAGCTTTAATGTCTACCTTTCGGTCTTCTCACCTTGTAATTTTCTTAAGCCTATGGGCTTTGGTTGACCTATAACCCCAGTTTTCCTAAGCTTCATAGTACAGATGGCTATAGAGTTGCTCAGCCTCCTTAATTTTGTCAAAGAACATCTCATATGTCTTTTTATTTGCCTGTATAGACCTGATAATTCTGTTTCTCTTGAGAAAAATGGTTAAGATAGCTATTCACATAATACTAGGAATTATCTCTTTTATACTGGAGAAGTAAGAATCCTGATAAAAATAGTACTGTGATTCTTAATATATTCTTATATGTATGAGTATATATATAGTTCAAGATTCTTATTTAGGGTTTTATTTAAATATATTTTAAATAATTGGTTGAAATGAAAAATTTACAAAAATAATTTTCCAAATTCTTGGCACTGAGCCTCAAAACACAGCTTTATAAGCAAATTAAAACATATGGTCTCTGTCTCAATTTTTTAAAATATAATTTTTGACAAATTTATACATGTATAAATTTTGTGATCACATTCATTCTTGCCTCATTACTCTCTCACATTCCCTTCCACTCTTGCTGCATTCGTTCTTCTCAGTCTTCCTCTTGTCATGTACTGTGTTGTGGGCAATGGTTGTACAGGTTCTCAGAGCTTCTTTATGTTCATATTTACAACTGCCACACCACATTCAGAAAACAGCTTTTCATAAAACTACTTCCCATATTCTGGGTCTTCTGATCTTTCTTCCCTTTCTTCTGTGGTGTTCTTTGTGCTTTGGGAGTAGATGTTGATAAAGGGATCTGCTTTGGAGATGAACAGTAATCAATTGTTTTTTCATGGCCTTGGCTGGGAATGAATCTTTGTGTTATTGCTGCTAAAAGAGCATTCTCCTATAAGATGGAGAGCAGCAATAAACTATGCCTGTAAATAGAGATATTCCAGAGGCAGCTCTGCTATGTGTGTAATTAACAAAAAAGCAGTAGAAAGTTTGACCTGTAACCTCTCCAGCTATAGGCTGTTGATCACATTTGTACCAACTACACATTTTTTCCTATGATGTATACTTCAAATCCAATCAGAAAGCAGCTGGTCTCCTCCAATCTTATTGCCCAGCATTTGCCTGGAATCTCTACCTCCAATTTTGTTCCATTTTTCATGTTATCATATTTCCATCCTATGGTTATCTGACTTCCTGAGAATCCCGAAACTCAGTTGTTTTCATTTGCTTCCTTAAGTCACTTAGATTCTGTGGTTCAGAATTAGTATTATTCACTTTAATGCACCATCCAATCATTGCACTCTATCTTCTTCTAAAAAATGCATTTGACCCTATTTAGTATTAGTTCAATTGGAAATCTATTTTTTTCATTCATTAAGGGACTCATTTGAAAGCTAAGAAGCAAATGAAATAATTAAAGCTGTTGACTGACTATTAAAAAAACCAGTGAACATCAAATCCCAGTGAATTCAAACTCTGCCGACAAGACATGCTTTTCTAGTCTACTCAATTCCATCCTCATCTCAAACTTCAATTTATCCTCATCATTGCCCTCTCCTTTCAGACAATTTTGCATGATATATTGACAAATTATAAAACAAAATTCAGAAATAGTATTTCTTCATCTTCTTGTCAGCAAATCAATAGTTTAAGTTTCATTTAAACCAGATCCTCCCTCTTCCATCATCTAATAATATTCCATTCCTCAGGAAATATCATTGCCTTTATTTGAGTTTTGAAGCCTTGCTCATCATGAAAGTGTTGCCTAAGAATCTAAAACAATGATGTAATCTCACTTAAGCTGACTTCTGTAAGTTTTACATCAGTGCAATCATTTCACAGTGAGATGCTACCAATTCTTGTGGAGTTTTGTGGCATAATGCTAAAAAGACACTGAGTTGCATGACTTTCATAATAAATAAAAATTAAAATATTAAAAGAATATAATCACTGCTGACTTGCAGTTTGATTTAATTTGGATATATTAACTGATTACATATAGCTTAAATCTCTCATTCAGTTACCATTTTGAGACAAATTATGTCTTTTGTGTGACTATGAATTTGGTAATGTCACCTTGAATATAGTGGACTTCTCAGGGATAGACAACTGAAGACAATGACTTCTACCCTTTCCCCAGAATTTATTATTAACTGGTAGTTCAGGAGGGATTGGAAGGGTCCTATCAGCTTTGTTCTGATTCTTGATTGATTATTAATAGGCCCACTGTTGTGTATTTTTAATAATAAGCAGCCATACTTGCTATAAAATCAAGAATCATGACTGCTGCTGTGACATTACAAGAAGACAACCTTTTCCAGCCTTTATGCTTATCTTGTGGCTTACATTCGTTTTTGATGGTGAATGTCCTTCTGTCAGCTGTGAATACATGTTTCTCTTACTGGTTGATTAATAAAACTGTATCAGTCAAAGGACAGACAAGATATAGCCAGGCAGGAAATTCAAGCAGGGATAGAGAAAGGTAGGAGGGGGAATCAACTAGATGCCGTGTAGCTAATGGGAAGGTAGGATGTCTGGGCATGCCAAGGCAACATGGAGATACAAAGATAAATAGAAATGTTTAATAATTAAGACAGAGCTAGCCAGTAAAAAGCCTGTGCCATTGGCCAAACAGGTTACAAATAATATTAGCCTCTGTGTGTTTACTTGGGGCTAAATGGGTGCATGACCAGGCAGAACAGAAACTTCTGCCCACTCTTACTTTCAACTTTCTACAGTGTACTCTGAACCATAGTGTGGGGGGGTTATAAATGCATTATTTGAGTATGAATACTCAAAAACTATCATTTATTCTCCGAACCTTGAGCACACATGTATGTTTGCATTAACCACTTTTCATTTCATAAAGAGGCCATTCTGATCAAACCTGTGAGTCAAACTTGTCAGTGGGTATAAATATAAATGTTTAAAAAGCATCTTGGTGGTATTATAATTCTGATAAACAACAGTATTAAGTTTAACTACAAGGTGAGAATTCCCTCTTGTGGAGTGGTCCTCAATTACAATCAATGAGCTCTTGGTTATCACAATAAACTACCACACCCCTATTGTACCTATGGGTACATCTTGCCAAGCAGGTTGACATTATACATTATATGATTCACAATTGGCTAAGATCATTGATACTGTTTCCTCTCTAGCATCCTGTAAAAACAAATTCTGACACTATAAAATTTAGTCAGTGGGAGCTGGAGTGAGGGAGAATTTAATGTTTTGACAATTTTATCTTTGGTCATGGATTCTGTACTTTTAAGATTAGATGGATCAATATTCCAATAAAAATGTGGTATATAAAGCGATGATATAACTTGTAGAAGACAAATATCTTTCTATTTCATTTGCTGACATCTACATCACAGAGAATAGTTCCCATTGCACAATGAATATGTGCAGTTCAAATGAACCTGCATAAGCAAAGCTTAAATAAAGTTTTTCTTTAGAACTAGAAATTGTACATTATGGTACAGTATTTTGTTTATCCACGAATACATTTTATTTGTTTAAAAACAGATTAAATGGGCTGGGCGTTGGTGGTGCATGCTTTCAATCCCCACACTAGGGAGGCAGAGGCAGGTGGATGGCCGTGACTTCAAGGCCAGCCTGGTTTCCAGAGCAAGTGCCAGGATAGGCTCCAAAGCTACACAGTGAAACCCTGTCTCGAAAAAACCAAAAAAAAAATTAAAATGACATATTCATGGTCATATTTCTACTAATTTGGGTTCATACATGAAAGTTCACTGTTCACATATGATACTAGGTGCATTAACCCAGGACTATGAATTGAACCCCTATCTTTTTGTTTTATTGAGAAAAAGCACAATATCATTATGTATCTGGGTGGTGAAGGTTTTTGTAGTTGACTTGTAGATAAAATGTAGCTGATTGATTACAGTTGTAATCTCTGGAGGGTAGGATATATAATGCTAACCAATTTTCTCTGCAAAATTTGTGATAATTCATGCATATTGGCTATTGTTTTGAAGCTATTAATTTAACAGATTTTTTATTATTTCCTTGAGAATTTGAACATTTCAAATATTATATCATAGAAGAGAGGAAATTTCAAAATTCTAAGTAGTTTGTTTATGTCTGAGGTCTCATTTTGGAATCATAGACATGAATCATATTCAAAAATTTCTGTAGGTGGGACCATATAGAAAGTTCAAGTTTCTATAATACTTTTCCACACAACTGAAAATTCTACTACTTTATTAGTGAAGATGAATATTAGAAGGACATTGTTTAAATGAGATTTTTTTCAGTCAAAGTTATTGTACTACATTATCACCCTTACTATGAATCCATATAATAAGCAGAGACATACACTCTTTTGTGACATTACAAAGAATGCATTTATAGAGACAATATCTAAATCTCCACAGCTACAGAACTACACATGCTTTTCACTGGTTTCATAGGTAAGTTTTTACATAACATTTAGTGTTCTGAAATGGAGAAGAAAGAAATCAGGTGCAAGAAATACAAATATAGAAAAAGAACAAAAATAATGTTTGCACTATAGAATATTTGTTCTGCAATGTGAGTTTTAATGACCTGAAATTCATTGTTGAGTTAAAGGATAACACCAATGAATTCTCCACATGAAAATGCATGATGTTCAAATTCAGATTTTACTGAACAATAATATTTTTTTCTGTGTTTGTAGCATAACAATTATCTTTGTTTAATTAAAGAACAGTCACAATTCTTTGCATTGGTACAAAAAATTGTACAACTGATGGTTTATGTTACTATTTTGTACAACTGTGTGCATGTTAGAGAGAGAGAAAACAGAGACAGAAACAAAGAAGTGTGTGTGTGTGTGTGTGTGTGTGTGTGTGTGTGTGTGTGTGTTTGTGTGTTTGTGTGTATGTATGTTGCATACCTACATATCTACAAACATCTATGTGTTACCTGTGTCTGTGAATGCCTGGAGGCCAGAAGAAGCCATGGGATGTACATTTCCACCATTCTCAACCATACTTCTTTGAGATAAGGTCTCTCATTGATTCAGGAGCCAGGTTGCTGGTCAGCAAGCCCTATTGATCCTTCTGTCTGTGCCTTCATATGTAGGTCCTGTCTCTTTAGGAGGTTATTTAAGGGTTTGTAGTGAGGTCACCATGCTTTTTCAGGAAATGCTTTTATCCACAGAGGCCTCATGTATTTAATTTGTTGAGGAAGATCCACAATGTAGTAAATGGGAGGTCCAAATGACAGCAAGCAACTAAATATTTCTATATAGAGTTATGTTATTGCACAAGGTGGGGTTTTAGCTATGAATCTCAGGTAACACAGAGAAAATATATTTCAAAAAGAAAATGAAAGTGATTGAAATAAGTCAAATAGGTTTTTCTTATTGCTATCATTATGCTTAGGATAAACCCGGAAGCTTACACTTAAAATTTGTACATATAAAATACTCTAACAGAATAAATAAAATGAATAGCCAGACACAAGTCAATGATAAGCAGCAATCCAGGGCCTTTAATAAATGGAGCATCTAGATTCAAGTTTGTGACAGTTTTGAAGGTCTTTTTGGTCCAACAGGCACTCAAGCTGTGCTGGATGACAGGATTTAAAGAAGGAAAGAAAATTGCTGTAATAAAGCCTCATCATGGGGCATACCATTAAAGAAAACACGAAGAGACTGCATTAGAAATTCCACATGTCCAATATGTACACAGCACAAAGAAAAAGCCTTATGTATGAATAACTTGTTACTAAAGAGAATCAAAATTGGAGGTCTACACAACAACAACAACGAAAAATAACAAATACCAGCAATGGTTCCATAAGAGAAATAATTCAATGAGTTGTATAAAAATAAAATTTGACAAATTAAAACACCCACATACTGTACAATTAATAGTTGAACAAATGTAAAAGAAACTTTGGGCAATGTCAGAAAATTCATATTGCTTTCATGGATGGTGCATGTAGCATAGTAAGCAAATAACAGATTATGTAACTGGGTGCTCCCTTATAATTTATGTAAAATTTATGTCTATAATCATTTCATAGAGATCTTATGGAATTTACAATATTGAAGAGTTTGACAGGAAACTGGCTGAGGAAAATAGGAACTGATTTTTTTTAAAGGCAAAATCACCAAGAAAGACATTTTAAGTATAACTAGCACCAAAACCATCTACCGTCTTGTTCTTCACCTTACCTGTGTGGCATGGTGGTGGAGACAAGCTTTGACACATTAGATTTTCTGGATATTGTGGTTCTTTTTTCATCTGTGGTAGCAATCATAATCACAACCTTTGAGGATTTGAAAGGGAAACTGTTAGTGTGTGAAGAGAATGGCATTTTGGGGAAAAATAAATCAGTGAACTGAAGCATGACTCACTTGAATAAAACTATTCACCTTGTAGAATCAGCATTAGTCATTTTGTTCACAGACTCTGTTGTTACATCTACTTCATGTTTATTTTCTTAAGTATTTTTCTGCCCTCCCCCCCTGCACCCATGTTAAGGCTGAGA
Organism: Cricetulus griseus; assembly: GCF_003668045.3. Taxonomy (NCBI): domain Eukaryota; kingdom Metazoa; phylum Chordata; class Mammalia; order Rodentia; family Cricetidae; genus Cricetulus; species Cricetulus griseus. Next base: position 125,220,220 of record NW_023276807.1, on the reverse strand, counting down.
ACAGCATCCACTCATGAGGCATAGGGAACAGGCCCAAACAAGGTGGCTCATGCACCAGGGATAGACCCTGATGCTAATGTCAGGGGGTAGGAGCTTGGTCCTGCCCCAACTTAATGTTCCAGGCTTTCTTACCTCCCCATGGGAACACTTACTGTTTGGAGGATTGGGCTGGGGGGGAGGTGAGAGGGATGGAGAAAGGGTGGAAAGGAGAATGTTGGTTGGAATATAAAATGAAACTTAAAAAATAATGATAAAGAAAAAAGTTTATAAACTTTTTCTTCTTATCTTCATAGGAACTTTCAAGTATGCAGGTCCATGGTATTGTGGAATTACTATTTTACCAAGACATGCTCTTTATCAGGCTGTGAGCTAAATGTCTGTCATCCACTTCTATACAAGGTTACCAAAATCTGCCTCCAAATCTTAGTCTCTTGAAGATATCCTGAGTCAAATTCTGTTTTCATAGAAACCCAGGTGACCTGCAGGTATTTTAACACTAATGGTCTTTGGTATAAAGTAGCCATTAAATATATTTCCCAAATCCTGTACCAAATAATAGTAAATTCAAGAAGAGAACAACTAATTATTCCACTACCTGTCTTTAAAAAATGTCGTGAACACCTTCCCTAGCATGGCTGGAACTTTAGTGAATTCAGAACTTGATACTGATGGTGTCACACAAAGAAAAGAGGGAATAGAAAGGTTTATTTGTAGATTTCTGGGGAAGTTCCTGAGCACTCCAAAGTAAGTCCAAAGACAGCTGAAGAGTAAGGGATGGAGTTCGTCATCACTTTCTAATTGCAGCCAGTAGCTTTGAGGATCTTACGGCATGTACATGATGTGCATGGCCTGGTCCTGCCATAAGGCAAATTCTGGGAGTATCAGGGCCACCCTTCCTTTCCTAGTGGTGAGAAGTAGGCGGAAGGGAGGAAGGGATGTCTTTGAAGCTGGCAGTAGAGAGAGTAAAACAATTGAATCACCATTTTTGACCAGCCAAGTGTGATGTTTGGTATTCAAATTTACTGTTTTTAATTGAACTGAATTTAAGGTGTTTTATAAATAAGACAGCTGGCAGTTACTGCTATGGAAGTTGAAATTTTTCATGAATTTAATAAACAAATGGAACGGCATTATCAATTTGAGAAGTGAATAGTTTCCTTAGTCCCTGAAGATAGCACCTAAGATTTCTGAACTATTTAAGAATAAGGTCTTATATTTGATAGTAGAGGTATAGACCCAAGAGTGAGCTAAGTTTGTCATGTGTGAACATTCCATCCGAAAGAAAACAGGGCTGGATAAATGCTTATTGTTGTCACCATAGGTTGAAACACATGGCCTTAGCATTTAAATTGGCTAAAATATTTTAAAGTATGCAGATAGAGAATATTGTCAGAATGGAACCAGGATATATCCCTATTGTATGAACAGATTTCAGGTGCCCATTCCCCATGGAGGGATATTGTCTCAGCCTAGATACACAGGGAAGGGACTAGGCCCTGCCCCAAATGACTTGACAGATTTTTGATGATTCCCACATGGAAGGCCTCACCCTCCCTGTGGAGTGGATGGGGATGGGATGGAGGGTTGATGGGAGGCATGGGAGAATGGGAGGGAGAGTGAACTGGGATTGATATGTAAAAGAAGATTCTTTCTAAAAGCTTTTTTAAAATTATCAAAATAAATGTTGTCAGCCAAGTACCAAGCACTAAGATGACTGCCTGAATTTCAAGAAGGTGTTTACCCTTAAGACAGAGTATCCTAAATAAGGAACACAGAGAGGTAACATTTCAGCAAGCTCCAATAAATATGGTGAAGGTGACTGTACAAAGTGCACATATTCCGCTGTCATTAATTAAGTATAAATGACTCTAAAAAGGCAAAAGTTGCCATGCAGCAGTCATATTCTCTGCAGATGACTACCACTTTGTTCAAATTATATTTCCTGCTGTATGCTCAACAAAACCATGGCTGATTGTTGGCTGGAACACACAGCCAATTAGTCATATAGTAAGAGTCTTTTACTTCTGTCAGCACTGGGAAGCTTATATTGTAATGGGGACTTTATTCATTCTAAGACATAGACATGGGGCCAAGCCAAGACACAGGGCCCAGGGTCACTTTGAGAAGGGCACAAAACCCCACATGTGGATTCCTAAATGCCAATTATCAAACTTCCAACTTAGGTAAGTTAAATCTGTGGTTGAAGTTTTGCTCGGCTCAGCAAATACATTTATGATTATAATGAAGCACCCAGAGCAGAGTTGGTTAGCCAGAATAGACAAAGCCAGAGCATTCCTTCCTCTGCTGGCAATTGTCCTTCGGTGACCTTACAGGGTCTATGGAGACTTCTCTGGTATCTAACCTAATCCAAACCAGATTTGTAGGTGAAGAAAAGTGGTTACACTAAAATAATAATAGTGTACTGGAGGATTTGTTACTCACAAAATGATAAATTAGGGCAGGGTGAGGGGACAACAAAGAAGACAACACCTGTACCTGGAGAGAAACTGATGCAATACAGGAAGGGACTGTTTCTAAGTATTTCTTGACTTTAAGAGAATTTCCTGATTTTAAGTGGCTGAGCAAATTTATTTGTGTAGTTTGAAACTATCTTTGAGATAAAAGAAGAGCCCCTTTGGCTGTCTTATAAATTTATTCAGATATAGGACACAGAAGAAGAAAGAAAGGTGACATGATGATTTAGCAGTCAAACTTTTAGGAGGTCATTGCCTTATCTATTAGGGCAGTTGGGCTCCATTCAAACTTTTCAAGGGTGGGCTTGATATTTTGTGTGCTCTCTATCTTTTGTATTAATCTATATAATAATTATCTATGTATATATTTTGTATCGATAAAAGTTATCTATCATTTACACATTTAGGCATCAATCTACATACCTATCTACCTACCTGTCACATATCAATCAATCATTTAATTTATATTTGTTATAAATTCAAAACTGCTTAGGTGGATGATATAGTTAATAAACTTAACAGGTTTTTTGGGGAAAGAATTTGACTAAATACTTCTTAACATATTTTAAAAGTAGTCAGCATTGTCCTGAAACAATTGTGTGCCAAATTTATTATTTTATATTTTCTGGTAGGCTGGTGAGAGAATTTGAGCTTTTTCTCAGTAGCAGATATGGACTTTGAAAGAACTTTCCCCTCAAGTCCAATTTAACTTGAACTGAAGATAAACTTCTCTGTGAGCAGCACTATGATCAGAACCACCTTGGTAAACTTGGGAAATTTGAAATAAGAGATGAGAATGAGAGCTTCTAGATAGTTTGCACACCTGTAAGTACAGTCTTAAAAACCCATAGGAAGTGTCTCGTGTTAGGAGTCTAATATAACTTATTTCAGATATTAACTCTCAAAAGAGATAATATCTGAAAATGACATTGAATAAATTACCTTCACCTCTCTCTATTATATTCAAATGAGCTATGGCTTTTCCAACTAAAGTCATTATCTGTTTACAACACAGGTCTTATATGGTCTCACACTGTGCAATGGTTTTTTGCTTGGGCTATGATGTTTACACTATTTGGATTTTTACCTCCTTGGTCTTTGCTGTGCTGTTAAATACCTTGTGATTCATGCAATATAAATACTTTCAGGTAAACATTTATTTCTTGGATAACTTAGATCTCAGAACCCATTTTGAATACTCTGTAGATCCATGATAGTTTTACATTGCTTTTCCTTCCCTACACCATTAATCCCTCACTTGTCAACAAAAGAAAAAAGACTACTCCCATAAGACTACTCCCTTTTCCAAATTTAGTGATTTACCTATATACAGGTCTTATATTTAGTCTTTTCAGAAAGTTGCTGTAGAAGTACATTATTTTTCTTTCCTGTTTATAGTTTCTTATTCTATTGGATAGTTATCCTTAGCACACAAACTTACTCATTTATGTAGACCTTAAATACTAATAAATAAGATTGTTTTTAATTTAAATAAAATTAACTAGAAAAACAAAACAAAAAACTAATAGTAAAAATGGTATCTAGTCCAATGAACATCTCTATGTATTGCTTTTACTAGCCAATGGGAAAAATCATCAACAGAGATTAAGAATGTATTCTTTCCTGTAGAATTGCCAGTTGACAGGTAGTCTATCCCGCAGATGTTTAAAATCTAGATCTGGTAGCCATGATAATGTTTAACAAACACCCCTACAGCCTTGCGACAAAATAATGAGATGTGAGTAGGTTATAAATTCTTACTTTTAACCTGTAAAATTTGATGTTTCTTTTTGCTAACACATGTCCTATAATCTGCTAAATGTACCAATATGGATTCCTAGAACTTTGTTGCTAACATAAGAAAGTACTGACTTAAACACACTGTCTCACTGTCCATATGGTCAGAATAGAGAAAACTTATTTAAAGATGCATTGTATAGTGACAACTCTTTTGGTAAAAGAGTTTAGAAGGCAAATCACACCTGTAACAGATGTGAAAACTGCAAAGAAGTATCAAAAGCAACAGCATAGAGTGTATTGGCTAATATTCCCTGGATTTACTAGGCTTTGACAAGGAATCATATTCTCAAAATGGTCAGTTTTAAGAAGAATGAAAGGAAGTAAGGCACTGACAGAAATTGGAGCTGCATGACATTAAATGGTGTGCCATTTCTCAGTAGTGTGAATTAATTATACAAAGGGTTGAGTATGGAATGTCTATACTAGAATAAGATGCACTTTCAATGTAGTCCAATTCTTTTCTCCACCCACTTTCTCTTTTTTTTCAGTTTTGTTACTGGTGGTTTTATTATTTTTTAAAATTTTCCCCAAGAGATTATTTATTAGTTCAAATTAGAAACAAGACTGCTTCACATATCAATCCATTCTCCCTCTCCCTCCCCTCTCCCAAACTCCCCACCAGCCCCCCACCTCATCCCCACTGTGCTCCCCAGGGAGGGTAAGGTCTTCCATGGGGGTTACCCAAAATCTGTCATATCATACTGGCCAGGGCCTAGGCCCTTCCCCATGTGTCCAGGCAGAACCTGGAAGCAACTAGATGCCCCTCAACTAAAGAATGGATAGAAAAAATGTGGTATATTACTCAATGGAGCACTTTCTCTTTTAATCACTAATAGTTGTTCCTCTTTCATTTTCATGCTCTCCCTCCCTACTAGATTCCAGACATGAGAAAATATAAGATCCTTGTGTTTGTGAGGATGGATTATCTTAGTTATCACAATGTTCTCCAATATCAACCTGAAAAGGACAATTTTCATTCTTTATGGCTGATTATAAACCATCATGTGTGTACCATATTTTATTAATTCATAGGTGCTCATAGACACTGAGTCTGATCCCATCACTTGGCTGTTATGAATCCTGCCACAGGACACAATGGTATATGATTGTCTTTACAGAAGGCTGCCTTCAATGCTTTTGAGTGCATTCACAGAACTAGTAAAACTTGGTAATTTTAATTTTTGAAAGACCTCTGTGCTGAGTTAGAAAGTGGAGGTACTAATTTAGGTTCCTCTCAGCAACACATAATGTTCTTATTCTCCAGCCAATTTTTGCTTTCTTGCTGACAAACTTTTGTGTAGTGATGGAGTGGAATTTGTGAAGTCCTGTATTTTATTTTACTAAAGAGTAAATATTTAAAACACATTTTCATGTTTATTGACCATTTGTTTTTCTCTCCTTAAAGTTTGTCCATTTAGTTCTTCATTTGTTTATTAATTAATTTGGTTTTTCTCCCTTTACATGCCTAATAATAGTATTATTATGTGTTCTGGCTATCATCCCTCTGTTGGATGAATGACTTTAAGAGTAAATGTATACATAAATATGGACCCATGGAAATGAAACTGGCAAGAGTCAAGTTGATAGGAAGCCAATAAAGTTTTAACAGAAAATTTTTGGGGACAAGGAAAATCTTCTCAATCATAAGAGCCTGAATCCTAATGAGACTTAACAAACCCCTTATTGCTAGCTGTCTTTGGATAAAAAGTAATGGGATATCAATTTTCAAAATCCATAGAGAATATTGTCTAATACCCATTTCAATCCATAGGAAAGAGTGACAATAATAAATGAATTCCTGATGAGTTCCTTTCTTTCCTTTTTCAAATGATCTCATGACTTTTATCTGTTGTAGCTTTTCATGATTTCTTCTCTACTTGTCTGTGTGAGTTTGGTGGGGGGACAGATAGCATGGCTTTGTAAATTCATAGATTTCCAAAATAAAAGTAGTTCAAGCCAGTTGATCTAAATACTAGCATTTATCATTTTAACAAAAAGGTTTTTAAACTAAGAACCCAACACTTTTCCTTTAAGGCCATAGCTAAAAGGAAACAATGAGTGAGATAAATAAGTCCTATTAGCAGAAAAACAAATAAATAAAATATTTGATGTCTATTCTAAACCATGCTAATGTTTTGAATTCAGAAATATGCCAGTTTTGCATTTTTTAAAGAAGTGTAAATGTATTTATATCCCCTTGAATGAAGGTACAAATATCTGACTCATGATGGCAATGACACACACAACAAAGAATACATTTATGTCATTTCCTAGCAGATAAAATTAATATTTAATGCACAATTTTGGTTTCTTTTTCATACTTCTAAGATTAAAATCCTGCAAATTTGGATCCTGAATGAAGGAAGCATGCCCCAGATTTTCTTCTGACCTAAAATTGCTATGACACCAAAACAAGAAAACAAATTGTGTCTTAGGTATTGTAAATGTCTGTGTTATTGTATGTTATTAAAGAATAATGACATATTTTATGTCATTTTACCATGTCTTTTTCCTTTTACTGTTATTCCATTTGTTAAAGATCCAGCTTAAATGACTTACTTCTAGTTTCAACAATATTTTCTGCCATGATACTTCTATAATTTGTTCAGTGGTAAAGACTCTTCATTACATGACACAGAATTGGTCTTAAATATCAAATTCATAGAGGCATGTTAATCCATATCTTTTCATAGGGGATGTTGTTGTGATATGATGTCAAAACAACTTCAAATGAAGGAATCTTAAAGCCATAAAATCTTATGTCGGGGCCCATTGTTATTGACTCCATTCCATCTTGACTTAATGTCAGAGAAGTTTAAATCTATTCTTGCTCCCTAAGGTTAAACAGCAGGATGTTTGGCATAAAGTGTGGCTACTGGATGTCTTTATCCTCAATACCAAATTATAGGATGTTTCATTTAGGGCATAGTTACCAGATGTGAGTATTAAAGAGGTAATTATGCTTGTTTGTTTCTTGTATCATGGTAAGGAAGTCTTTTGCCCTCACCTTTTGCTTGGGGTATATAAGGGCGATGAGTAATAAACTTGGGAAGTCTGCAGGACTCACTGAGTTCCCTCCAATTTCTATGTTCTGTCTCTTGTCTCTTTTTTCCCCCTCAGTCCTCATTCCCCCTTTCATGTATGTTCAAAATAATTGGCTAGACCAAGCAATCTTAGAAGACACTAAGTCAGTTATCTGAGATCAAGTGTGATGGTTCAGAAGAAGAAAGAGAAATAATAATTGCAAAAATCAGCAAACACTAACAAGGACATGTGTACTCTACCAGCAAGATACATAAATACTTCAGTTCATATCCGTAAATAAGTAGTTTATCTCTGCTTTGAGTATTTCCTATGTATACAGGTATTTTGATCATATTTATAATTTCATTACAAGTTTTTGAATACCCACTTCCTACATCCTTCTTTCAACTTCTACTTATCATCCTTTTGTTTCCATAGTCAACTAGAAAAAAATGTATCATGAAATTATTCAATGTTTGGATCAAAATTATTTATTTCCCTTGATTGTGTGACTTAATGTTATTTCCATTTTACATTTTTTGAGTTGGTTACAAATTTTCTCTTTCACTTATCATTATTTAAAATAGTCACTACCTAAGTTCCAAAACTATGCCATTTAGGCTTTTTTCATTAAAGTAAAACATTTAGTATCAAAGTTGTCTATAATTAGAAGTGTGTGTATGGCCAGGTTGTGGTGGCACACAACTTTAATTGTGGGTCAGAGGTTGGTGGATCTCTGTGAGTTTGAGGCCAGTCAGGTCTATACAGCAGATGCCAGGACACCCAGGACTGTTACACAAAAAAACCCTGTCTTGAAAATAAACACATACACACACACACACACACACACACACACACACACACACACACACGTGCACTCAAGTTATGATCTTTCACTTAAAATATTATATTGTACTATTATACAATATATTTTATAATTATATAATTGTGTAATTATTGCATGCTGTTTCTTGAAAATCACTTCTTGATACAACATTGATATATCCACAATAAATATGTAATTTTCTTTTAGTGTTTTTTCTCATGAGTTTCCTATCTTAATGGAAATTAATACTCTACCTTACCCTGTTATTTTCCCCAATAAACTTTGGACATACCTTGGTTTTGTCTTCTCTCCCATCACATCATACATCTAAAGGATCATTAAGTCCTAATTCTCTTTATCATCATAGCTACCCTTTCATCCCAGGCTTCTATTATTTCCAATGTGACTTTTCAACAGCTGCCTTACCACTTTCCATTTTGGCCATGTAGATCAGATTCCACATTTTAGTCCATGTAATCCCATTAATGTAAAAATTGGCACAAATTTGTCCTCTTTAATTTCTTCAAAGTCTCCTTTCTCACATGTACAACTAAAGCAATCTTCTTTACTATATTTATTAAAAAATGTCACCTTTAATTCATGTCAAAATTCATGTGTTCACATTTTCCCTAATTAACTGGTATTCTAGCTGTACTGAGTTATCTGTATTTTAATAAATATGGATTTATTTTATGAACATTTCAATTTTCCCATTATTACATGTACCTTTCTTTTGGATTTAGCTAATTAACTTTCCTTCACCCAGAAAAATACTGTTTTTTATTCAATCAACAAATTAGCTTTTCCTCCCTACTGTCTCCCATGATGTTCTTTTCCTTTTTCTTATTTCTCTTATCTCTGTTGCCATAGTATGATTTTTAGTCTTTCTCCCTGGATGCTTTATGGTCTGTTACTTCAATACTACTCTTTCATTCTTTTCCATCCCTGATTCCTAGTATACCTGGTAACTTATAATTGAAATGGAACATTTTTATGTAAATTAATAAGGATTCCATGATGAGACATTCACAATATTCAAATTTCTCCAAAAAAGTACATATATTTTTTATTCAACTAACAAAAATGGGTATTCACTGATGATTAAATTTCTTTGATGAGAAGGTCTAAGTTTTTTACCTTGGAAATAATACAAATGCTAGGACTCTTTTAATAATTAAATATATTTTGTGTTACCTTTTCTCGTTTAAATATATGCCAGAGAAATTAGAGTCACATCCACATGCTATCATGTATCATTTATTCAGGTTTTTTGTTTTGTAGCAAGATTGTAGATGAGGGCATATTCCTAAGATGATCCTATTCATCCATAAAAACAAACTGTTACAAAGGCATGGCATTTTAAGCCTATGAATCTAATAAAACATCTCTGTTCGACTGGTCATAAATGCTTCTTACTACTTTTCTTTTTATAGATTTAAGGAACATATTATGGAATCATGAAAATATCGTTCTCAATTTATAAAGTTCACGTCTTCACTTTCCAAGAAAGCATTGTTCTATTTAAGTGGTAATATTAACTTTTAAATTATGATGGACTTCTACTAATATATTTACTAGATCATTATGGACAATATTTATTCTTTTACTCTAAAATATTTATCATTTTCCTTTCACTCAGATTTTTTAAAAATAGGGAACTTGTTTTATTCATTTATCCATCTGTCCATGCATGTATATAAAGAACAGATGGAAAAATCAAGGGTTCATTTTCAATTTGTTTGGGAGAACCTGTGGGCAGTTTATAGACCTAAAAATTTAATTTATAGGAAATTTCAAATAGCTCAGTATAAAAGTCTTGAAGGCCAATTGTCATTGTTAACAAAAGCACAGGATGACCAGAGAGGGTTAAGCTTCTTATTTCTTGCTCTCCCTTTTTGGCATAAACTGAAAAAATAATTAGAGCACATTATTTGTAAGTACTAGAATTGATATAATAGAATTTGTACAGTACATGGAAATCATTTTTTTCTGCAGTATGTTTTATTTTTCCCTGAGCCACAGATGTTAGCTGTTTTCACATCAAAATAATGATGTTAGTCATCTGTTTCTTGGAAAAGCATTTTAAAAAAGCTTTTGAGCAGATGAGACGGGGAGATGTTTTCTTCAGAGGAAATGAAAAGCATCAGGTTTTCAGTAGATTACCAAGAGCAGGAATTCTTTAGCTTTGCTTTCCAGATAGATAATTTAAGTGCCTGATAGGAAGTTGGCAGAAACTCAAAATAACAAACTTACTTATGAGATGCAGTCTATTTGTCATATTAGCATTTTCCTAATTAATACATCAACCAAACTTTAGCTTTGTCAATTTCTTATTACTTATATTTTGATATTTTCACTGACCCTTGGTATTATTAATTCAATTTTTCTGTTTCTTACTTGCCATTATGAATGCATAGATATATGATGTTCATTCTTCTAAGGTACATACTTATAGCTATATATTTCCTGCACAATACAAACTTCTGTATCATGCGTTTTCCTTATCCTTCAGTGCAGAAAATTTACTGTGTTGTTTTTACTTGCTTTATAGACTACTTATAAGTGTATTGACTATGCTCTTACATTCCCCAAACTTGTACCTGTTTCATACTGGTTTCAATTCTACTTTTTTTGTAGGAACTGAATAATCAGCAATTCTTACAATTTGTAATTTGTTAGAACTTGTTTTAAATGGTTCTTCAAATACTATAGAATTTAATTCCAGTACACTGTTAAGGCACAAACATGAAGCATATATTGCATCAATTTTAATTTATCCTAAGTTTTCAATACATTGATCATTTTCTTTCTTTTCATGCAAATCTATATACTATTAGCAATCATATTTATAAAAACATAAACAAAACATTCACACTTACTTGTTTTAGTCATCTTTATTAATGTTTCAATTATTTTCAATTTAAATACTTAAAAAACATGACAAAGTTTTCTGTTTAAATAGTTATTACTAATTTATAGTAAGCACAGCTTCGAGTATTTCACTGTTTTATTCTTCAGTTATTGACATACGTCTTTCTGTGAATACTTCCACTGTACTTGAATTCTATCTGTAACCTTGCCTCCTTATCCCTGCCTTTGCTATATATGACAATATATACTACTTATATTTTTGCCTGTCTGAAAAATCACTTAGCTTTATTTGGGAGAAACACTGGGGATAAAGGAATATTGAATTTTATTTACTAATTATTTTCATTACACAAAACATCGTGAGACAACAGAGCAAAACAAAAAGCAAAAATAGCATTCAGTTTATTTTGTGCTGATCATCTACGGCTGGCCATGAAGTGAGTGGTTCACATACACAATGAGACTGTTGAAGCAAACTAATTTTTTCCTTTGTGAACAGTTATGAATTGAAGTAGTTTCTGAGTTAGGAATGAGGATTGCATCTACTTTCTCTCTCAGCACTGGGCATCCTCCTGCCTTAGACCTGGGAAGGCTCTCTGCTTGCTGCCACAGTTTTGGTGCTGTTTCAGTGCTGTTGTGTTTAGAAGAACTATATTTCTTGATATCCTCTTTCCCCTTTGGCTTTCACAATCTTTCCACCTCCATTTCTTCAACATTTCCTGAGCCCTGGGGCTATGGCTGTGGTAGGGGAAGGGGTTGATAATGGACACATCCTATTTAGGACTGAGTATACCAAGGTCTCTTACTCTCTGCACATTGTCCAGTTGTAGACTTATGTATTTGTTCTAATCTACTGCAGGAGAAAGTTTCTGTAGTCACGATGTGACAGGAACTGATCTACGAGTGTAGAAGAATATGGTTAACACTCATTTTATTCCTATGATCTCTGAACAGAACAGTATTATTTGTTTCTTCCCAGGTCCATTTCCTGTCTACTCTCAGCTACTTAGATACCCTGCAGCTGTCATGGATTCCAATTCATGGAGTAGGCCTGAATTCCACTAAGATAATGGTTGGTTACTCTCAGAAACTTTGTGCCATTGTTTCCGCAGTGTATCTTGTGGTCAGGTCACAGTGGTAGATTGTAGGGTTTGTAGCTGGGTTATGTTTGCCTTTCACCTCTACTACTATTCAGTGTGCTTTCCAATATCATAAACAATAGTAAGTAGAGATATAGATTCTTAGTAGGCACTACCTCAACTTCTCCATGTTCCATAAGCATTGTCTTCTGCTGTAGAACTTTACCATCAGTTTGAAGAGAACAACCAATAGCATTGGCAGTAGCTTGGGTTGTTTGAGGGTTGGGATGGGTATCATTTTGTAAAGTCATTTTATTAATATTTAGGTTTTTATAGTTATGTGATTTTACTTTTTAAATAAAATGATCAAAATTTTAAATAATTCTGGTGAACAATCTTATTTCAACTAAATATTGCATTTAGACTAAGGCTGCAGCAGTGTTTTTATACTAAACTTCAACAGTAATTGCAGTGTGATCTTTAGAGCAAATGGATGGTTGTGCTGAAATGCTTCTCAGAGCTCAGCAATGTCTTTAATTTTCTTCTGCAACGTGTTAAAATGAAAAGAAATTATCTTGAAATTATGAATTCATGATTATTACTAAAAGAAAAATAATTTTTGTACTTAGAAAATCACTGAAATAGTAAATTTTGTTGTCATAGTATCCATGTTGAAATTTTTTGAGCCCTAAGAGAGTTTTGATCACTTTTGAGGTTTATCTGCCTCAACTTTTCATACTCAGGAAGTGAATTCATTAAAATTGGACTTGAAACTTCCACTGTTGAAATAAGTTGACAATTTTAGTTTATTTCAGATAGAATAAATTTAATAGTACTATTCTAATCTCGGGATTTCAAAATAGCATTGTCTATTTTGAATAGACTATTTTTAAATAGTGTAATTAATTGATATTCCCATATTGTAGTTCTTCCAATGTGTCAGAGTGTTGGGTAGTTTTATGTCAATTTGACACAAGCTGGAGTTAACTTAAGGAGGAAATCTCAATTGAGAAAATGCCTCCATAAGATCTGGCTTTAGGGCATTTTCTTAATTAGCAGTTGACAGGGAAGGGCTTAGCCCATTTTAGGTGGTGCCATTCTTGTGTTACTTATTATGGGTTCTATAAGAAGGTAGGCCATGATGAGCAAGACAGTAAGTAATACCACTCCATGTCCCATGCATCAGCTCCTGTCTCCAAGTTCCAGCTTTGTTTGAGTTCCTTTGCTGGCTTTATTCAATGATGGACTACAATGTGGGAGTGCAAAATAAATGAACACTTTCCTCCCTAACATTCTTTGGTTGTAGTGTTTTATTTCAGCAATACAAACCTAACTAAAACATTCATTATAAGGTCATATTTTTGTTGTATAATATTAAAGGCATGCACCATTATCACTAGTTATTTTATAACTTATTCTTCAGCTTGGTAAACCTCAATTTAATAACCAAGAAATTATATCATATAAATGCTTAAGGTATTGTTGGTGTATGCAAGAATTCATACTATTAGTCTCCCACAAAGTGTTGCACTACACAAAACCTGTTTCCCACAAAACTTGAAGCACTGTTTGCAGTTCTACCTGAATGAGTCACAGGACATGTTGATCTGACCAACATATTAAAAGCCTGTACCAAGACAATTTCAATAATAGTTTAAAAACCCCTTGTCATGCCTAGCTTTGGATTGTGAACACATTAATTGGGATCTTGGAGGAAACTTTCCTTTGTCTAAAAATGAAATTAAACACCAGTTTTTCAAAAGAAGACTATAGCAATAGAGCAATATTTGTTTTACTAGTTCAATACTCAATACCCAGCAGTGTTACTGTGTATTTTTGTTTGTCTTTTTTCCCTTTTTGTTATTTTGCTTTCCTGTAGATTACAGTGATGGTAAATGTTATTGGTGATAAAACAACATCAGCAGTTTTGAATATTCTTTTGGCTTATTAGATTCTAACTTACTATGAAATAGTTTTTAATAAAATACCATGGATGAGAGTAGTGGCTATGAACATAACCTGTATTCCCTGCATATTTCTTATGTATAAGACCATTAAAATATATTAGGGAAATCCATTGTTACCTTTTACTTTTGTGGTTCAAAATACTATGACATAAAGTATAATACACTGCTAAGGATGAAAAGTTAATATAATGATAATATAATTTTTTGAATTCTTCATGCTTTTTCACATTTACTTTATTTAATCTTCTAGTGGTCATTATCCACATGGGAGAGAGAGTGTATTCCACTTGTAGGCTGTATCTTTTCAATTTTAAAAATTACTCTAAACAATATAGGAAATTTAAGAAGCTAAAATGTATGCACAAACTATGAAAAATTAGTTCTTTGATCCTATATTTTTACTATAAGTAGACTGAGCACAAGTTGTTTTAATTTTCAACAAAATACCAGACATTTGTTTTTAAGCAACTTTTGGAAAGATTGATGTTAGCAGCAACATGGCAGAACCAAATCTTTCTAGCAATGTTGCCCCTGTCCCCAAAGTACTGAAGTATTAACTCTGACAACTGCTCTTGGACAAGTGTATTTCTGTGGTATATAAGTTGAGAAGTTCCTTCTCACCACTGGGGGGAAAAAGAGAAAAGAGTCATGGATACCAATAAAGAACAGCTTTACCACACTTTTTCTAAGTGCAGTGCCACAAGACACCCTTGTGTTACAGTTTTATCAGTTAGGATGGCATCTAATGAGTGACTGCCTGGCTTATTCAATGAAGATGCTGCTCAAGACTACCTCTTGAGTTTTGTTGCACTCAAGGGTATAACAAATCATCATCAGCGAATGCTTAGAAGAGGCCTTATGGGAGAATTGGAATGGGTTGATTCTATAGTGTGATGTTTTTAAAAATCCAAATCAAGAGTTTTATGACATAATGTGAATGTAGGTAGTAATTGGAAATAATAATGTAGCAAGTTTAAATCTGTAACTTTGAGAAGAGTAAGATAAAAGGACCATGAAAAGGTTTGATGTAGATCTTCTAAATGTGTTTTACTGATGAAAGCCTGTGAAGGAAATCAGTTTCTTTCTGTGTGTGTGTGTGTGTGTGTGTGTGTGTGTGTGTGTGTGTGTGTGTGTGTGTGTTTTCTTTCTAGAACAGATGATGGATTTTAAAGGACTTAGTAGCAAAGACATTCCTGTGAACAGTGAAGCCCTGGAGCAAAGCAAAGGGGCCCTGAAGCAAAGCAAAGAGTTGTTTTTGTGAAACTTTATGATGCCTAGTGTTGAATACTCAAATATAAATTATAAAGAATCAAATCTAAGGATACAGGACACTTAGGCATATTTTTTACTTTCTTGTTGAGTTTTGACACTGACCATTATGGAATTTACTTAAATTTCCTAGATTTTCAAGAAGAAAAATAAATAATTGAGTGATTCAAGGAGAAATTTTATGCCTGATGACAATACTGATAGAAAACCACTTTCTTAAAAGAAAATATCTTTCTTATACTAAAGAAACATTACATCCAAGTTAAAAAACAAGACAACTATGGTTAAAATTAAATTATGTTTCCTCACTGAAACCCATGTTCCTTGGGCCTGGATCAGTCCCATGCTGCTATCCCAGCTATCAGTCTGGTGAGCAAGAGTTCCTGGATGTTCAGGTCAGCTATTTCTGTGTGTTTCACCAGCCTGGTCTGGTCCACTTTGCTCTAAACTAGTCCTCTGCATCTGAATTCCAGTTCAGTTCAGTGATTAGTTGTGAGTGTCTGCTTCTACTTCTACCAGCTGCTGGATGAGGGCTACTGGATGGCATAAAAGTCATTCATAAATCTCATTATCCAGGGAGGGTATTTAAGGTAGCCCCTCCTGCGGCGTCCACCCTTGACCAGCAAGAAAGACGCCACACCGAGGAATCTTCTTCAAACACAGTTTAATCTTTGCTTTTACAGTGTATAATGGCGGCAGCGGCCCCGGGCCGAGGGAGACGGGGCCTGATATAGTCTACATCTACCAATCACCTAACCCTACGTGGCGCGCCAGGATAGGTTGTCTCCAAGCAGAATTAAGAGGATACATGACCTTTGCCTAATTTGGAGTTGTTTACCACAGAGAGCGCTCGCCGTCGGGCTGGCAGAGGGCGGAAACCGGCGCCATCTTTTGGGTGCGGTTTTCTGCAGCTCCCTACACCCTCCTCTGTTGCTTAGATTGTTAGCTGGTGTCATCTTTGTAGATCTCCATACATTTCCCTAGTGCCTGATTTTTCTGTAAAACTAAAATGTCTCCCTCTATTATGGTGTCTCCATTCTTGTTATCTTCTATTCTTCTCCACACTCTACCTTTCTGCTCCCTCATGTCCTCTGCATCCCTCTTCTTCTCCCCTTCTCATTCTCCTAGCTCCCTCTGCTCTCTTCCTGTGCTCCCAATTTGCTCAGGGCATCTTTACCCTCCTCCAGGGTACCACGTATGTCTCCCTTAGGATACTCCTTGTTTACTACCTTCTTTGAAAGTATGGACTGTAGGCTGCTAATCTTTTACTCTATTTTTAAAATCCACATATGAGTAAGTACATACCATGACCCCAGGAGCATGGGTTTCAGAGAAGAAACCACAGAAATCTAAGTAAGTACTTAGTACTTATAGTAGTAGTACTTATCCCTAGCATAGGTCTGGATTTGGGAGCCAATTCCACATAGAGGAATACTCCCTGAGCCAAGACAAACAGGGGTGGGCCTAGGCCCTATCCCAAAGGATATGATAGACTCTGATGACACCTTATGGAAGGCCTTACCATCCAGAGGGAGCAGAAAGAATATGTGATAGGTAGGGTTTTAGTTGGGGGGGAGGGGGAGGGGACAATGGGAGAGAGAAGGGAACTGGGATTGTCACGTAAAACAATCTTGTTTCTAATTCAAATAAAAAAATCTGCAAAAAAAGAAAACTAAACAAAAAAAGAAAGAAAAGGACTAGTGAAATGATGCAAGCATATTTGAAACTCACTTTCAATGTGTTGTGTGTTGTACTTTTCACATAGCATGAATAAAGAAAAGCCATATGACCAAGCCAGGAATTACTTAAGAAGGGAGGCACTCAACCAGTGATGCAGCTCAATTGATAGAGTACTTATGTCACCCAGGAAATTGGGGTTCCTTTGGGGGTTCTTTAGTTCAATGACAAAAGGGTTGAAAAATAGATCAGATTTTGCACCTTTGTTTATAAAAAAATAAATGATGATGTTTTTCTAACTTAGTGGTCTGAAATATCAAATGAAATCCAGATGTGGTACATGCATTTATTTAATTACGTAATGATGCATTGCTGTTTTACTTTGCCTGCCAAATAATGGTCTAATAATAAGCTGAATGGCCAAAGCTAGGCAGTAGATGCATAGATGGATGGAAAATAAGTAGGAGGAGGAATCTAGGCTCCGGAGAGAGAGAGAACAAGGGAGAAAAAGAGAAGGAAACACCTAGGACCAGCCTACCAGACACCGAGTAGGACATCTTGTATGTTGGACTGTGTTATGCATCATAGGCATCATAGCTGATTTGGATTGTTGGTTGCTTATCTCTTTAGAAAGCTTGTATAGCACCTTCTGGCACCATTGAAGCTAGTCCACAAGAAGGAGACACTCTATTCAGTTACCTAAAGGGTCTTTTGGTCCTGTGTTTTAGGTGCATAGTGTTTTTAGCAATAGGGATTTCTGCCTCTAGGGGACAACAAAAGACAGGAGCAATAACCCATGTGTTTTGGGATTCCAGAGATAAATCTGACCAGTAATTCAACATCTTTCCTGATGTTGGAGTTTTAGTTGTGTTCTTTTTAGCTTGCAGGGGCCATTTTAAGTAATGGCCTATATGACTCAGCAGTAATCAACGGCTTTTTAATTGGATTTAAGACCCTCTAAACAAGAGGGAATCATGTCTGGTATTGGAAAACTAGCCAAATACTCAAAGATAGTGAGGTCATGGAACTTGGAGGAGAATCTTCAACCATCACCTTCACAAAACAGCTAAATCTTATCAATATTTTAAAATTTGTCCTTACATTCACAGATAAGTATTATCCTCAATCCTAATCCAGAAAAGTAATTTTTCCAACAGATGCAGAAGATCAATGCAGACAACCAGGAAAAATCAAAATGCAGAGGTGATGATACCTCCCAGTCCCAGTGGCAACATCTGCAAAACCACTCTCACACCTAAGGGTCAGGGATTTATTCAGAAGTGAGTGCAGAAAGAGCCGGAGGATCAGGGAGTTTGCTATATAAATTTGTTTATTGCCTGAATAATCTTGCTATATATGTATATGCATTTTTGAAAGTTTCTACACTAGGTAAGTTTTCATAAGTCTTTTCTAAACTGTCTTTAGTGTTACTTAACCCATCCTCTATCCCCTCCTTTTTCCTGCCCCCTCCACCTACTTACCCATTCGGGAAGTGGTTGCAGAGAATAACTGCTGTGGTATGACTAGACTAACAATAGAATGGTAGAGACAACCTGGATATTTTTGACATGGGCAATTCTAAAAATCTATAAAGTTCTGTTTGGTTTCTGGAGGCATTACTAGATATCATTGCAATATTTTGTTCTATTACTCCTGAACAATAGACTTCACTAATTTATTATTTGCTAAGTTCTATGATGAAATATATTTTCCAGACTCTGCTATGTAGTTATGTTTGAACTTAAAATCATAAAACAATCAGAAGACAAGGCTGTTCACTGTAGAAACATAAGATAAACATGAGACTTTGTAATTTGTCACATGATATATTTGAATCATTGTACCAACCCTATTGTGACCTAGTTTTCAATACAATATGTTAAATTAATAATTATTTCTCCTTAGCCCGTTTTGGTTGACATAATACCTAAACACACAATTTACTAAGCAACTAGCTGTACATTTAATGCTAAGAAAGTCTTTTGTCGTAATTTATAACTAATTGTAAGGCATTGAAATATTTTATACCAAGAATTAATATAATAACATTTTTTATTTTAAAAGGCCATTCTTGTTGTACCAGCCTGCAGTATGTTTCTAATAATGGAATTTAGAGAAATAATATGTAATTATACATTTCAAAACACAATGGTATTCTCTACTATAAATATAAATGAGATTACATCATTACTGGATATAGTAGCTATTGAACAAATTAAAAACAATAATTAAAAACCTTATGGCTCTGCATATTTTAACTGAAGATTTATGCTACTTCTTAGAGATTGTGTTGGATTGGATTTTACATATGGACACATTGTGAAAATTAAATGACATGATATTAGTAAAATGAGTGGCTTCATTCCTTACATATAGTCATTACTCACTACCATAATAGTTGCTGTTACTGGTATTATTATTGCAATTATCATTAATGTCTTCATTATTGCTTTCCATTAGGAGAGAAAACAAGTAATTAAAAAAGAAATAACTTCTTGTATGGATTTTCTGTAGTGTATTCTCTATATTCTGAACTTTCTTAATTATAAATGAGAGACTATGTTTCAGTGATGTCTTTAGTTTAATTCTTGGTAATCTTCTTCCATGAATTTCTGAGCCCTTTGACCACATCTAAAATGTGTGGGATTTGTAGAAAGTCCAAACTGATTTTAATTGTTGAATTGAAGTAAATTAAAAGTTAGAAGAAAATATAGTCCAGAAATCTATTTGATATATCCTAATGACATTAATGCCTACAATGAATAACAGCTCAAATTAAAAATTAATTCCTTACATATATCACGAAGATTCTGCTATGTTATTATTCATATTTTCTACAATAGTTGAGTAAATTTGAAGTGACTTAAGTTTTACTTTAAATCTTCTTTAGTGACAAGACCAGAGTTTCATATCATGTGCATTAGACCTCAACTCTTAAGCAATTTTATTGAAAATTATGAATAAATAGTACCAAAATACATCAGTTTATCTTACAAAAGAGAACAACTTTCAAAATGCATTCTGGGGATAAAATTAAAGATGCCTTACTAATTTTAATAAATATTGAAATTTGTTGCAATATTTTACACAAAATGAGATTTGCTTCTTCTATTTGTTTATGGGATGTGGGTTTGTTCAAATGAAAGATTTCTGTGTCAGTTAATGAGCTTCAAAATAGTCAAATTTACATCTTCAACATTAGCAAACTGAACCTTAACAACTAATGTTTTTATTTTGGTCTGGTGTTTGTGTGTGTGTGTGTGTGTGTGTGTGTGTGTGTGTGTGTGTGTGTGCTTGATGAAGATTCATCTTTGTTTTAAGAGAAGAGGAGCTCTTAGAGAAATAGCAATGTCAAAAAAAGAAAAAGAAAATTAGCAATGTCATGTTGTATGTTGTATCAGAAAGGCTTAGTGTTTTCTGTCTAGTTGTCTCATAAGGGACCAAAAACATTTTCTGGAATCCAGAGTTAATGCTATAGAGATAGAAAGAGAGACAAAGGTAAGAGCTGTAATCATAAAGATTAATAGAGAACACTTAGATAAAGAATTTCTAGAGGAAAAATAATTCAGTCACTTGTGGCATAACTTTGAGGCAGTGCCTCTAATACAGCATATGCTTCCTGATGCCTGCTACCTTGAACTGATAGAGGGCTCGGCTCGATGGAAGAAGATAGAAGGCTACACTCAGACTTCACAGTACAGAGTACCAGCATCATTTGGAGATAAGGATAGTAGCTACATATCATTATCAAATTGCCCATCCTGAATTGGAGTCATGTTTCACCAGTTATATATCTATTTCCTACAAATTGAAAACTTCCATAGTGGAAATAAGACAGGGATCCATAAAACTTAAGATAGTTAGCAAAATTCAATTGTCATGAAATTGATAAAACCTCAGGGTTATCATGCTCTAAGATTCCCAATTGCAGGGGCAAAGAGCCTTGAGGATATACTTTCGTGAGTTGTCCTCCATATTCTTGTAAGTAACCAACCATTCACTCAGACTCTTGTAAGCAACACTAGAAAATATACTGGCTCACTATACTAGACCTTGGTGGAGGTGAATCTTTAGTCTCCCACTGGCAGTCTATGTGAAGCAAATGTTCTTTCCCATGAGTGACACCATAGTGCCAAATTTAATGATGTGATTTACATGATGGAGTTAATATCTGCAAAGATGGTTGTGATGTCCAGACATAACAGTTCTGAACAGTGCTCATGTTTTAAAATTTAGGATAGTTCCAAATCTTTGGAAATAACAAATTATTTTTTAAATTTATTTTATTAGTTTAAATTAGGAACAAGCTTGTTTCACATATCAATGCCCTCACCCTCTCCCTCCCCTCACCCCCACACCTCCTCCTCCAACCCCAAAAGTACCCCTCATCCCATCCACCCTCCACTCCCCGGCAGGGTTGGGCCCTCAATGGGGGCTCCCCAAAGTCCACCACATCATCCTGGGCTAGGCCTAGGCCCTTCCCCATGTGCCCAGGCCAAGAGTGCATCCCTTCACATGGGATGGGCTCTCAAAGTCCCTTCTTACACCAGGGAAAAATACTAATGCACTGCCAGGGGACCTTTAGAGTGCAGAGGCCTCCTCATTGACATCCATGTTTAGGGGTCTGGATCAGTCCTGTACTGGCCTCCCAGACTGCAGTCTGGGGTTGATGTGCTCCCCCTTGTTCAGCCCAGCTGTTTGTGTGGGTTTCACCACCCTGGTAATGACCCCTTTGATCTTCATTCCTCCCTCTCTGCAACTAAGTTCCAGAGTTCAGTTCAGTGTATATCTGTGGATGTCTGCCTCTGCTTCCATCAGCCACTGAATGAGGGCTCTAGGATGGCATAAAAAGTAGTCATCAATCTCATTTTAGGGGAAGGGCATTTAGATTATCCTCTCCACCATTGCCTGGATTGTCCATTGGTGTCATCCTTATAGGTCTCTGGAAATCTCCCTAGTGCCATATGTCTCCTCGGACCTAAAATGGCTCCCTCTAATATGACATCTCTCACCCTGCTCTCCTCTATTCTTCCCCCAACTCAATATTTCTAGTCCTCTATTTCCTCCTCTCCTCTCCTCTTCTTCTCCTCTCATTCTGGCAGCTCCCTCTCCCCTACCTTAGGCTGCAAGTCCAATTGTACAGTGTGTGTGTGTGTGTGTGTGTGTGTGTGTGTGTGTGTGTGTGTTACTCTTTCTTGGTAAATCACAGAAAATTTATCATTGGGATTGAAGGTCTAGTTGCTGTGTTAATCTTGTACATATACATTCATATAGCTAAAAATCTATATTTGAGAATACTCTAAGTCTGAAGAATTTCACTTCCAAATTCACAAAAATACAGTAAATAACTGAATCAAAAAACATATTTAGCTTAAGGATAAAGTATCATAAAATTAAAACAGTAGCCAGATATACATCTTTAGTTATTTCTCTTGTTACTTAATATGTAGAAAATTTCCACCATTTGAAAAGCAAACATTATAACTTTTTCCTTTTTTAGTACTGCTTTGGGGCTTGAAACAAAATCATTGCATATGCCAAATGCCCTACCACAGACCTACAATCCTGGCAGTTCTGATCACTTTATTCTTAATAATGTTATTGTGTCTATCATATGTTTGAGGCTTCAAAATTATTTCAGGGAAATTTCAATCCCTTACTGGAAAAATAATCAAGCATATGATGACGATCTTTTATGAAGGGATTGGCTTACTGCTTTCTTTCATTAGATTTCAATAAAGGTACCCCAGGTTCCTATCCAGGAGTTATATATCCTTGTCCTGAGGTTCTTCAAAGTGAGATGGATGGTTTCTTTCTTTTAATATATGTTTAAATAAAAGTAGAATTGTCCGTACATCATTGTCTTCATTGTTTGGAATCTATTTTGTAACATTATACCTATCCCTGTTTTCAAGAGAATGGATTAACAGGCAGAGTTTTCTTTGCAAATTCATCAGGGGGGGAGAGGAAGGAGGTGGGAAGGGAAGAAGGGGAGGGGGAGGAGAACAAGAGGACTGAGAAAGCCTAGGAATAGAGGAGGGCAAAAAAGGAGATGCCTTGTAGAGGGAGACAGTACAGGTATGGAGAGAGGTCTGGAACAGGGGAAATGTTAAAGGATCCACAGGGATGACCCCAACTAAGAATCCAAGCAGTGGTGGAGAAAAAGCCATTGATGCCCTTTCCCTATATTGAGATTGATGTCTGCCTTGGTTACCATTCCTAGAGCTTTCATCTAATAGCTCTTTTAAGCAGAAACAGGCACCCACAGCTAAGCACTGAACCCTACTCCTGGAATCCAATTATGGAGAGGGAGAAGGGATGAGCAAAGGAGCCAAGACTCCAAGTGCTGGAGAAACACTCAGAAACAATTGACCTGATATAGTGAGAGCATGGAGACCCTAGTCATAAAGCTGGGAAAACAGTATTGGACCAAACCAAACCCTCTGAATGTGGGTGACAGCTAGGAGGCCAAGACAGTCTATGGGACCTCTAACAGTGGAGCCAGTCTTTAACCCTAGAGCACAAATGGACTTTGGGAGCCCATTCCCTATGGAGGGATACTATTGCAGCCCAGATACAGCAAGGAGGGCCTACACCCTCCCACAAACTATATGACAGACTTTGAGGGTCCCTGGTGGAGGGCCTCAAAATCCCTGGGGAAATGCTGGGGGATGGGTTGTGCAGTTGGTGGGGATATGGAATGATGGGAGGGCAAGGGAATGGGGGGATGGATATATAAATATGAGTAGTAATTAAAGAATTTAAATAAAAAATTAATTAATAAAACAATTAATAAAAAAACAAAATTTTCTTGTACAAGGACCTTGTTTCAGAATCTGAATGCTAATGTGTTTTTCTTTACTAAGCAATAAAATGGTCAAGAAGTTTCTTGTTCCTTTTTGTTTAAAAAATAGTTTATTGTTTTATAGCAATAGTTCTCAAATTTTCTAATGGTATGGCCCTTTAACATAGTTCCTCAAGTTGTGGTGACCCCCAGCCATAAAATTATTTTGTTGCTACTTCATAACTGTAATTTTGCTATTGTTATGAATTGTAATGTAAATATCTGTGTTTCTGAAAGTCTTAGGTGAACCCTATGAAAAGGTTGTTTGACCCCAAATAGGTTGAGACCCACAGGTTGAGAACTTCTTTTGCAATTTTTAACTCAGTCTAGTATTTAGAATTGGGAGTTAAAGGTCATCTTAATTTATACACCTACTCTTGTATAAGTGAATTTATTTTCTATGCCAAGGATCAATTTTATGACAAAATGTCAATTATCTTGACTAGAAATCACTTTATAAACAAAAGTCCAAAAAGAAAGGTGTTCGATTTTCCATTATTTTCTTGAAAGATGTTTTTTGGAACACTGAGTTTATATGCATAACTATAAACACATTACAAATACCAAAATTATGTAAAGGAATTTAAAATGCACATAGATATTTTAGAAAAAAAACAATTCTATATATTTAACTGTGTTTTTTAGAGATGTAGAAAAGAAGTGAAAATAATTGCCTTAAATGTTATAGTTGTGCATTTTTATTATAGGAAAATAATGGACATTCAGGGAATTAAAATAATTATTTGGAAACCGAGTACTCTTAGTTATGTAATTTTCAGTGAACAGTTCATACTTTCAACTTCATTGAAACTATATTTCATGATGTTTTCACAAATGCCATGATATTATCAATATAAATCCCACACAAACTCTTGGGAAATTACTAGAAAACTTACCACTTCTTGCAAAGATGGAAGGGATTTTAAACTGAATTTTCAAAAATGTAGGTAACATTTAGAAATTGAAGAAATTGTAATGTATTTTTTATTGTGTTAATAAGAATTGTTCATTGTGAAGCCAAAGCCTAGTGTGACATTTCATGCTCCCTGATTAACAAATGTCACCAAGTTTACCTAGTTGACTTGAATCATTGGAACCTTTTCAGCATGTCAAATACTAAACCCCTCTTGATATACCATTCTTTCCTCATTGGAGCTCCTCTTTTTACTTGCCTCAACTTCCTCAAGCCCCTCTCTCTGTTCTTTAGACTGTATCTTTATTTCCTAAAATATATTAATAATTAAAGCTGGTAAAATGTGATGTGTGAAAACATTAAGAGAATCTTTTCTATAAATACAAATATAGCAGCTGTAGGCTAATGCAATGTGTGTAGGAAATTACAAACTATAGGTATATCGTTAACTTAAATATAGCATAATAAAATCTTTAAAATATCTTTATGATTTTTATGTAAACATGCTAATATACAAAAGGATACTTAATGATGCAAGAACACTCTCCAATAGAAAGGGAAATGTGGTAACAGAAAGATATTCATGTCTATCTTTCTGACATCAAAACTGGAAAACAAAAACCAAAATGCATTTTCCAGAAGTTAGTAGCAAACAATGACCAATAAATCATTGACCATGTAAATCAATTCAGACTGTGGCACTGATATGAGTTCAGCATTTTTATGATTGAAATGTTAGACCAAATTCATTGCTAGACAAATGTGGAAGTACACATAGATTACTTAAGCAGGGAAAATGATGCAAGTATTTTGCTAGCTAATTTTCATCTGCTCAACTGAATATATCCATTCCACAGGATCCAGGAGTTTTGACCAAAATTATACATGTGTGCCTCTACATTTGAAAGATATTAGTCTTTATATTAATAAACATAAATTATCATAATATTCTTATTATTAGTTGTAATAGCCTCAAAATAAAACCAAATGAAAAGTCTGTCAATGTTAGAACAGATGAATATTTTTCTTTATATCAATACAACTTGTGTACTATAAAATAATGAGTAAACAATGAAAACTACTTTGGAGATGACATAAGTTATCTTTATACAATTATCAATAAAGAAGTGAGGAGTCAAGTCAAATACAACATAGTATGTACCTACCATGACATTGTATCTCCATAATGCTGCAAAAATTGGAACAATACTGATGGATTGGAGACTAGGACTGTACTTACCCTAGGAGGGCTGAGAGAGAGACTGGAACTTAGCACATATAGACCTCTGGAATGACTGGAGTGTAAATTTATGGATACTGTGCTTCTATGAAAATTAGTCATTAGTTATTCCACATTGATTTTCCCTCACATGATATGCATACACTTCTGTCTGTAGATGTCCTCATTTGAATTTTGTTTCTGTGATAAAACTCTGCTGAAAACAAAGCTAGAGAAGGAAAAGGTTTTTTTTTTTTTTTTCTGCTTACAGGTTATACTCCACCACAAAGGGTTACTAAAGCAGCCATTCAAGTCAGGCTCTAAAGCAGAGGTCATAGCATAATGCTCTTTACTGCCTTGCTCTCCATGGTTTTCTTGGTTAGCTTTCTTTTACACCCAGGACCATCTGAACACCAGTGCCAAAATAGGTTGGTCCCTCCCACATCAACATTAATCAGGCTGGAAGTGACATAGCAAGGAAACTCATATTTAGTAAGGAGAAATAGGAAGTGTCTGCTTTTCCCCTTCATCTCCTCCAGTGGTGGATGTGAGCCACCTGCAAGGAGGGACACCAATAAGGCATCCGATAAGATAAGTCTTATATATAGATTTATAATAATTAAGGTTGAGCTAACAGATGAGAATCATAGTCATTGGCCAAGCAGCTTTGTACCTAATATGTCTCTGTATTATTTTGTCCATCCATGTGGCAGGCAGAACTCCGGTGGCTGGCAGAGACCACCCACGTGGTTGTGAGGCTCGGCGGCTTATGGCGGAAAGATTTATCGTAACAGAGACATACATTGATTCCCTGGATAAAGGAAATGGAAATTCTTTAAGAATGGCCTTGCCAGGACCCTAAGAGGGAAACATGGGTCACTCTGGGAAGGGAAATTAGATGATATCTATAGAAAACCTACAGGAGGGTTATGGTAAGAGGGAGGAATGATAATAGGAAGGAATGTCCTGGCTTAGGCAAGGAGGGATCCAGTGAAAGAGCAATGAAAAAGATATCTTAACAGAGAGATCCACTAAGGGCTTAGGGAGAAATCTGGGGCTGGGGTAACTCACAAGAATCCAGAAAGAGGACCCTAGCTAAGACTCCTAGCAATAGTAGAGAGTAAGCTTGAACTGGCCTACCCCTGTAATCAGATTGATAAATAACTCAACTATCATTATAGAGCCCTTACATAGTAGTTGATAGAACCAGATGCAGAGATCCACAACCAAGAACTAGACTGAGCTCTAAAGAGAGGGAGGACGGAATATATGAGCAAGGGAGGTCAAGATCATAATGAGAAATCTGCAGAGACTGCTGATCCAAGCTTGTGGAAACTCACAAACTCTAGACTTACAACTGTGGAGACACCAGGGGACTGAACTAGGCCCTCCGGATGGGGTAGACTGAAGGCTGGGTTTGAATGAGTCCACCAGATGGAGGATAAATGACAAATAGGCATTTATTAGGGAAGCATGACCACCAAGGTCTTCTTTCTCTAGAAGATGCAGTCCCTAGAAGATGGAGACCTCTGATGCTCTCCACAACCCAAGAGAGTGAGAGTCAGCCTGTCCTTTACCTTATAATGGGTCACATCTGGACCTGAAAACACTCACAAAGGGTGTGGCCAACACTTCAAGTTTACTGGCAAGGCAAGATGCTACTACAGGAGACAGTTGTGAAACTTGGACTTTCAGAGGGGCCCCTGGCAATAGGACCATGATACAAACCTGGTACATGAACTAGCTTGTTGGAGCCCATTCCTTAGGGTGAGATGCCATGCTTAGTTGCAGTAGGACCACAATATAATCCCAGTACATGAGCTAGCTTGTTGGAGCCCGATACCAATTGTGGGATGCCATGCTCAGTCATGTTCGAGACAAGGTTTCTCTGTGTAGCTTTAGAGCCTATCCTGGCACTCGCTCTGGAGACCAGGCTGGCCTCGAACTCACAGAGATCTGCCTGCCTCTGCCTCCCGAGTGCTGGGATTAAAGGCGTGCGCCACCAACGCCCGGCTAGCCATGCTCAGTTTTAATGCTTGGGAAAGGGGCCTGGCCCTGCCCCAACCTATTGTACCAGACTATGTTGACTCCTCATGGGAGCTCTTACCTGGGAGAAGGACTGGACTAGGGGAGGGCTAGGGGGTAGGTGAGGAGGGGTGAGAGGGAGAACTATGGTTGGAATGTAAAATAAAATAAAAAGTGAAGAAAAATTGTACAAAACTCACCACAGCAAAAATTCTCACTGAGTAGTACACATTTATATTTTCAGATAATAAAGAGATTGATGGTGCTGGTTTTACTGTAAGCAATTTAAAAGCAAAATCTCAACTATTAAGACACATAAAAAACAAAAAGAATTTCCTTCTAAGTTTGGTAATTTTTTTCCTACTATAGGTGACTCAGTTTGTTCAAATATTCCTAAGTATTTTATTCATTTGATTCATGTTATCACAATTGAGACACACACACACACACACACACACACACACACACACACACACACACATATATATATATATATATATGCATAGGGATATTTGTTATACACATATAAATCATTGAAATACAATAGAATTGCCCAGATTGTTTTCTGTTATTTCTTCCATTGTTGTAAATTCCTTTATGGCTGAAGTGTTTGCTTGATTTTTCACATATAGTTCAACATGTAATTAGACAATGTCTAACATATATAGAATTAACCGTTAAATATATGAAGATATTTTAATAAAAGTAAAGACAAGAATGCTAATATATTTCTATGAGCATCAACTGAACTCTGCAGTGATAAGCTAAAAACAACCTTGAAAATGCCACACATCTCAAAAAAAGAAAAGAAAATACTACTTGTCACTAAATTTTAAAATATTCCTGGAATTGAACACACACTTCAACTCCTTACCAAGAAACTATTTGCAGTTGATAACTGTTGGTAATAGGAAAGCCAGTTTTCTTCAATCAGGTGCCCATGGTATTCAATAACACTGCAGGGCAGGACCCCTTCCAAGGAATAGTTAATTAATACAGACTACATTTTGTGTGTGTGTGTGTGAGTGTGTGTGTGTGTGTGTGTGTATGTATGCATGTATGTATGTATGTATGTATGTATGTATGTATGTATATATGTATGTACTTTTGGGCTGTTTTGTTGCCTTACTGGTTTATAATTTTTAGGTTTTACATTGATTCTTGTTTTTAATATTCATTTTGTGTTTTGTTTTGATTGGTTTTTAATAAACATGCATTTATTATGGAGAATTAATCATGGGTATATATTTACTTTCATAAGTATTAACAAATATAAAGAAATATAAAATACAAAAAGTGAAAAATATATTTTCACATTGATTATTTAAGATTTGATTATCTCCAAACTAATTGAATATATTTGAATTTTTTGAATATGCTTTTTCAACAATATAGTCACTTTTTGTTGTTGTATTTCAAGACAAAGTTTCACTTTGCACTTTCCAAAGAGACTGTCCTGTCACTCACACTGTAGACCAGGCTGGCCTCTCATTCATATAGATCTGCTTTCCTCTACCTCCCAAGTTCTGGGATTAAAGGCATGCACAACCACTGATGGGCTCAACAATATATTTAATAAGACAAACACTAATATAAATTTTAAAATCTGATTTTATGTGTTGACGTCCTTTTGATCGAGAGAAGGAAGGGAGAGAAAGATGGGGTTGCTCATGAGTGAGCACAATGTTGGCTGAAGCAATATTTATATTTTTCCTTTTCATTTGTTACCTTTAATTCACTAAAGTTTACCCCTTCAGTTCTCATCCCATATCTTCCTTTTTTTGTTTTTGCAATCTTGTCCACATTTTATATGCTATAAGACAAGAGTAAAAGAAAACAAACACAGGGTACCATTATACAGACAAAAACCAATTAATCTGGCTAGCAGTATTTTCCTCTAACTAAAAGATAATAAAATAACAAGACAATTTTCCTTTTTTTGGGTTGTGGAAATCTAGTTCTACTGATTAGATATGTGATAACTCTATTGAGATACACACAATGTCATTTAGAACCTAAATTCAGAGTGAATATTACACAAAACCTCAAGTAGTAAATTTCAGCATTTGGAATCACCATCACGGAATACCAAAGTGGCCTGACACAATATGCACCATCATTTTCAGTGATGTCAGAGTTTTAAGGAAATACAATTTAGTATTTATTACAATGTTATATAAACTATGTATAACTTAAAGGTTTTGAAATAAAAAGAACTTTCCAATCTTAAAAGTCTGTGACCATATTTATTTTGTGTAACTTCATCTTAATTTTACTGTTTTAAGAACAAAATACATTGCTCATATACATTACTGAAGTTATGAATGGTAATACGTTATATATAGGGCAGACTTATTTTGATACAAGCCACACCCTATGTGGAAGAAGAGGAGTAATCACGGATGAGGCTTGTAAAACTATAGTTCATGATGCTGCTTGAGATTGTACAACTTAATGCAGACATCCCAAAAAAAATTTAGTAGTGCTAAAATTTTTGAAGTGTGCAATACTGGATAACGATGAATTTAAAATGGAACATGTAATAAAGCCATGATGATTTAGTGTGCTCACTTGTGTGTCAAGGATCGTATCTATAGGAGGAAAGTATTGGAATGAGTACTGTAAGAGGATATTCTTTCTGTTCACTGATATAGGATGTGGATATGGAAAATTTGAACAAGCCCTACTGTTGAATGTTTTTAGTAGTTACTTTCTCTTGTACATTATTTAAACCTCGTCCCCAACAATTTTTTCCTAAGTTATCACAACACTGTATGTTTTATTCACATAACAGCATCACAGTGCTCACCAAGGATGCCCCTGACCAATCTTATACAAAACTCAGCACATTATACACTGATAAATAAAACCAAGGACTTATTTAAGGAAAAAAATCATAGGACATATATATAAAAAAACACACACACACATACACTCTTCTTTCCTTCTCTCTCTTTTGCCCTCTTTTGACTTACTATAACTCAGCTCATATAATTATGAAGATGAGCAAGCCTTCCATTTCCAGTGTGGATCAACAAAACAATTTCCAAGAAGAACTTAAGATGCAGCTCCTGTCCCATGACCAGAATCTTTAATAGCCAGTGAGAGGTCAGTTGCTATCCAAATAACAAATGGCAACCCTACATAGGAAACATGGAGTTAATGGTGCAGATGGTTTCTCTGGAGGTCCACTGTGTAAACTCTTCTGATTGGAAATGCATTTCACTTTTGTACCACTCCAGTCTTCATCTGATTACACAAGGACTGCTTTCACTGAAGGGTAATTAACTTGACTCTGTGTTCACCAATTTCAAGTTTAAACTAATCCAAATATATCCTTCAAATCAATATCTACTGCTTATCACTATTACTTTACAGTCATGTATAACTGATTTTCATTCTAAATAAAAAATGCTATATGTGTGGGATTGGCATGCCGTAATTCATTGAGGTGATACACACACACACACACACACACACACACACACACACACATATATATATATATATCAGTCTACTATTTATTATACTTGAATAAAATTACTGTAACCAATTGTTTTTCTATTTATATGCATTCATGGTTATATAATTGAATTTTATTTTTAAATTACTATTTTTATATTTCAGAATTATAACTTGAAGATTTTCATACTTACACTCCTAAGTCCTGGGAGGATGAGGAATGTGGATGTCTTTGAGTTTGAGGACAGCCTGATTTACATAGGATATTTAAGGCCATCTTCAGTCTCAGAGTAAGACATTGTCTCCAGAAATCAGGAAATATATACTTTTATTATAATGAGACTTATTTCTACATGTTACTTGTATTATACAAAATTCATGTGCAATAATTTATGTAGAAAGCTGGATAGTTATGAAATCATTTATCAAAAGATTAATGTATCAATTTTATAATCTCCTTAAATAATCAAAATTTTATTATTGAAAGTCTTTACATTTATAGACAAATGCTGTCTTCAACAAATGGTGCTGGCATAACTGGATGCTAGAATGTAGAAGACTGCAGATAGATCCATGTCTATCCACATGCACAAAACTTAAGTTCAAATGGATCATAAACCTCAACATAAATCCAACCACACTGAACCTATTAGAAGACAAAGTGGGAAACATCCTTGAATTAATTGGTACAGGAGACCTGAACATTACACCTGTAGCACAGACACTGAGATCAACAATTGATAAATGGGACCTCCTGAAACTGAGAAGCTTCTGTAAGGCTAAAGACACAGTCAGTATGACAAAACAGCAGCCCAGAGACTGGGAAAAGATATTCACCAACCCCACATCTGACAGAGGGATGATCTCCAAAATATACAGAGAACGTAAGAAGCTAGTCTCCAAAACACCAAACAATCCAATTAAAAAGTGGGATACAGAACTAAATAGACAATTCTCAATAGAGGAATCTAAAATGGCTGAAAGGCACCTAAGAATGTGTTCCACATCCTTAGCCATCAAGGAAATGCAAATCAAAACAACTCTGAGATGCCATCTTACTGCTTCCAGAATGGCTAAAATCAAAAACACAAATGATAGTTTATGCTGGAGAGGATGTGGAGAAAGGGGAACACTCCTCCAATGCTGGTGGGAGTGCCAACTTGTACAGCCACTTTGGAAATCAGTATGGAGTTTCCTTAGGAAAATGGAGCTCAGTCTACCACAAGATCCAGCAATTCCACTCTTAGGCATATACCCAAAAGAAGCATACAACAAGGACATGTTTTCAACTATGTTCATGGAAGCATTATTTGTAATAGCCAGAATCTAGAAACAACCTAGATGCCCCTCAACTGAAGGATGCATAGAAAAAATGTGGTACATTTACACAATGGAGTACTACCCAGTTGGGGGGGGGGAACAACGGAATCTTGAAAAAAAAAAACAATGGAATCTTGAAATTTGCAGGAAAATGGATGGAATTAGAAGAAACCATTCTGAATGAGGTAACCCAATCGCAAAAAGACAAACGCTCAAATGTCTTTTTGACACTCATATGTGGATTTTAGACATAGAGTAAAGGAATACCAGCCTACAATTCACTGCTAGTAAACTAGTAAAACTAGTAGAAGCTAGTAAACTAGGAGGATCTTTAGAGAGACATACATGGTGCCCTGGAGAAGGGCAAAGGGTCGAGATCTCCTGAGCAAATTGTGAGCACAGGAGGAGGTATGAGGAGCTAGGAGAATGAGAAGGGGAAAAGAGGAGTGGGGAGGAGGACATGAGGGAGCAGCAAGGATGAGTCAGGGGCAGAATAGAAGAAAACAAGAAAGAAGACACCATAATAGAGGGAGACATTTTAGGTTTACAGAGAAATCAGGCACTAGGGAAATGTCTGGAGATCTACAAAGATGACACCAGATAACAATCTAAGCAACAGAGGAGAGGCTACCTTAAATGCCCTCCCCTGATATGAGATTGATGACTAACTTATATGCCATCCTATAGCCTTCATCCAGAAGCTGGTGGGAGGAGAAGCAGACACCCACAACTAATCACTGAACTGAACTGCAACCCAGTTGCAGAGAACGAGTGATGGTCACAGGGTGGAATCCAGACCAGGCTGGTGAAACCCATAGAAACTGCTGACCTGAACAAAGTGGAGCTCTTGGTCCCCAGACTGATAGCTGGGATACCAGCACAGGACTGATCTAGACCCCAGGAAAGTGGGTTTCATTGAAGAGACCTCGGAAATCTATGGGCTCTCCTGTAGAAGTTCAGTACTTATCCCTAGCATAGATGTGGATTTGGGAGCCCAATTCACATACAGGGATACTCCCTGAACCAAGACACACTGGTGTGGACCTAGGCCCTATACCAAAAGGGTATGAGAGAATCTGATGACCCCTTATGGAAAGCCTCACCATCCATGAGGAGCAGAATGGTTATGTGATAGGTAGGCTTTTAGTTGGGGGTGATGATAGGAGATGAGGAGAGGGAGAGGGAACTTGGATTGGCATGTAAAACAATCTTGTTTCTAATTCAAATAAAAAAGAATAAAAAATTAGAAACTAAAAAACAAAACAAAACAAAAAACAAATGCTGAGGAATATTAGCATTGTGTATTCAAAATGACACTAAGTTCCTTTAATACTTTAAAAACCTTTAATACTTTAATACTTTTATATAATTTTCATAGGACCTAATTTCTGTATGAATTTACAATGTTTCCAAATGAGTTTAATTTTTTCCATGACAACACACAAGTTTTTAACCTTTCTTCATTCTCATGTTATAATTAGGATAAAGTATTCATGGAAATAACATCAAAATTATGATGTTTTGTGAATTTTTCTGTTCATTTATTCACAGTTAAGCAGTAAAGTTACATACAGTTTTGCCCAAGGAGACATATGAAGTTTTGGCCTACAAGAAATGAAATATGTTTTTACTTAAAATATGGACTTTACTTAAACTTTCTCCAGACACACTTTCAATGTATTGATCTTAGAATAATGTTAAAATATGCAAGACATTCAATAGTTTGTATAAATATTTGGCCAGATACAAGCATAGAACTTGTGTGTAGCAAAGTTGTATCACACACACACACACACACACACACACACACACACACACTATAAAAAGAGAGTTTGCTGAATTCCTACAGAAGAGAGAGAGAGAGAGAGAGAGGAGAGAGAGAGAGAGAGAGAGAGAGAGAGAGAGAATTTAGGTAGGAGCTCCAAGGAGATTGAATTTGTGGTGCACATAAGAGCTTGTAAGAATCTAAGAAAAGTGGCTGTTCATAAAGAAAATGTATCAGAGTGTGAGTGATAAATTCAGAAGGACGGATTTCTGTGGAAAGTAACAGATGCTGTTTCTTTCAAATTATTTCAAAATGGGATACACATTTTTTTAAGAAGAAAAAAGTGGGCTAAAAATTGCCACACTACTAAAACAAAGAATGTAATAAACCTCAAGGTCTGTCACTGCAGTCAGTCTATTTCCCAAAGGCACTACAAACTGTTTCTTGCAATTTTTCTTACAATATTTTCTTACGATTTGACCAGTCAATTGTTAAGGTTCCAAGAAAAGGATACTCCAACACTTTATGTGAGAAATTGATGGCACTTGCTGTCAAGTGCTGACTAGAACTGAGGAAAATGCTGCCTCCTCCATCATCTTTTCTCAGATGAGATCAAAGTCCATTAAAGATGCCACAAGATATGTTTAAGGCAGAGAAGTGGATGGCAAGGTGAATCAGCACCAAGCCAGAAAACCAATCTTACACACCTTTACACTGCCAGAAACATATTCTCATAATAGTTCTACACTGCACTTCTCTAAACTAAACAATTGCTATATTCCTTCCTGCCTCATTGTCCACAAACTTTCTTCCTTCTCTTTTTCCATTCTCCCTCCCTCCCTCCCTCCCTCTCTCCCTCCCTCCCTCCCTTCCTCCCTTCCTCTGCCTTCTCACTTCATATTTTTGTTTTGTAATATTTTAATGAGATGTTTTATTTTATTGGAATCTAATATTTTATTAAGATATTTGTAATATTTTTATTGAAGGATTATTTTAGTGTATTTCCAGGAAGCTTTCAGAAAATTTTTCCTCCAGTTTTTATTTGAATTAGAAACAGGATTGTTTTACTTGTCAATCACAGTTCTCTCTTCTCCCCTCCTCCCCTGCCCTCTCCAACTAACACCCTACCTATAGAATACAATTTCTTCTCCCCAGGGAGGGTAAGGCCTTTCATAGGGGGTCTTTAGAGTCTGTCATATACTTTGGGATAGGGCCTAGGCCCACCCCCAAGTGTCTTGGCTCAGAGAGTATCCCTCTATGTGGAATGGGCTCCCAAAGTCCACACCTATGCTAGGGATAAGTACTGATTAGTACAAGAGGCCCCATATATTTCAGAGGTCTCCTCACTGACACCCACATTCCTGGGGTCTGGATCAGTCTTCTACTGGTTTCCCAGCTATCAGTCTGGGGACCAAGAGCTCCCTGTTTTTCAGGTGAACTGTTTCTGTGGGTTCCACCAGTGTGGTCTGGATCCCTTTGCTTATCACTTCTTCTTCTCTGCAACTGTGTTCTAGTTCAGTTCATTGTTTAGATGTGGGTATCTGCTTTAATTTCCAACAGCTGCTGGATGAAGGCTATAGGATGGCATATAAGTCAATCATCAATCTCATTATCAGGGGAGGGCATTTAAGGTAGCCTCTCCTCTATTACTTAGATTGTGCAGGGATTTAGGGTCATCAACTTCAAAATTACTCTAATCTCTCCTTTACATATTCACCTGACCAAAATTCCATAATTACTTTTCCTTAAGAAAATGAAATCTTCAAAAAAATATGATTCTATAACTCCCTTTCCATACTGATTACTTCAGCCAATGTTACATAAATGAACGGCACGTGTCTGTGTAAACTCCTTAACAATATGAGGAATCAAATGTACCATCTGAAAAAAATCAAGAATATAACTATTCATCACTCCAGAACCAGTAATTTGGCAGGACCCATGTGATTGGGGAACAATACCTGAGAACAGCATAAATGGCTTTCCATGCAGCAAAATCCCTGGATCCTCTAACTCACTTGGTAAGTACCTGTGGACAGTTTGTTTCATAATTCTGTGACTGATCATGTATGCTACATGCTTAGTTAAGGTAGATAGACATAAGGACAAGGGACAACAATGCCAACAATTAAGAGTAAGTTTCCATATTATGATGCCCACAACACAAATGGAAAAATCTGGTATGCCCTCAGAGGGGATAGAACAGTACAAAATGTAGAACGGATTGATCCATCTCTGGGTAGTAGTTTGATCATGAGAACCGAGACTCTACCAGATGTAAATATGAACCACAAATGGTAAAGATGTCTCTCACCTTGCATGGTATTCTAACTGCATGTGCTGCTAACTGTGCACATTGTTCTACTTGTAGGTGTGTAGTTAGAAAATTTCCTTTGCAGCTTGCAGAGCTGCTCATGTATCTCACAATAGAGATATAGGTAAAAAAGGTAATGGCTACTTATGGGAGAGATGGGAGACTGTAAGGGAAAGAGACAAAAAAGAGACTTAATAATTGTAACCTTTTTAGAAATTTAGGAAGTAAAAACTGTAAAATTGTTCATGCAAACCATTGAATGTAGATGGAAGTTTTTGTTCCACCTGTTCTCACAGTCATTTTGACCCAAATAAACTGTTTGGCCAATTGCTCAGGCTTCTTATTGATGAGCTCTGTCTTAATTATTAACCCATTTCTATGAAACTATGTGTCTCCCATGTAGTCTCTGCTTACCAGGGAATGCACAGACCTGCTACTCCTGAGGCTACATGGAGTCTCTCTGGTGACTCCTCTATGCCTGCCTCTTCCCAGAATATTCCTTGTCTGGCTAGCTCTGCCTATACTTGCTTGGCTACTGGGCAGTCAGTGTTTATTCAATAACCAATACAAAAACATAAATTCACAGCATACAGAAACAACATCCCCCATCAATTGAAACTGTGATTACAAGTGGCTCAAGCTATTTGGGACCACTTGTTTGAATGACAAAAAGTGGTCACAGTCTCTTCTTGGCTCTGACTCTACACATGCTTCTAAGTCCTTGAATCTGTCTGGAACAAGTTTCCCAACAGTAATTCACATTAGGGATGTGACTTAAATTCGATTAGACATCTTGAAGTTGTTCTGCATGAAAACCATTCAACTATGTTTCAATTATTTGGGTAGTCCCAGGAGTAAGAAATAGTTGCCCAAAGGGTTCTTATAAAGCCAGTTGTTTTATTCATGTGGGAAACTTCCAGGACTTTCTAATCTGCCATCTTCTTTGATATAGAGGTACCAATTGGAATTCTTAAATATTGGAATGTAAACATTTAGAGGAAGTATTGTCCCAGCTCCACACACTTGAATTGATAGCATGAGTGGATAAGTTTATTTTCTTTCACATATTTTAAATTAACAAATTGAATATAACAAACTAATATTTTTATTGAAGAGAAAGTGCTGTATCATGAAGAATGTTATTGAGATAGAAGGGAAAATGGATCAATAGCAATATTTTAATTTATGGTATATGAGAAATTTTATAATCATAAGACACTTGATATTTCAGGACATCTGTGTGGTAGTTAAAGTGAAATTTAGCAAACCTGAATTCAAGACCTGTATTTTTCTTATCATTAATAATATAAAAGTTAAAGCTGAATCCTTTCCTGATAGGATGAGAAATCCAGGTGATTCAGAGACCCTGTTACCTCATGTTTAGACATGTATTCATCTCTCCACACAAGAAATCTATATTTAACATCCTAATCCTGTAATAGAATTCTCATATGTTTCCATCAACTAAGTTATAAAAGCCTTGTAAATTTTCCTTTAAACTCTTTATATGATTTGGAATACTATTATTTTGCTATTTTCTGTTGTGGCAGGAATTTGACTCAAATATATTTTAGATATTTGATGTTTTAACATATCCCCAAGAGTTATAAACTATTAGGAGAATAAATGTTATTGGTTATGATTTTGCTATTCCTTCTCAGCCTGGCATATGTATATACATTTACATTCATATCTATGTTAGTTTTCCCCTTGGGATTATGTTATGACTAACTGCAAAATTTACTATAATGAGTGCAAAAACAGGGAATGCACAAGGCTGTATTATAGAGTCTGCATATCTAGTGAAAACTAATCTTATCTAAGGAGTTAAATGGAAAGGATAGCCACTAAAATCTATAGCCAGGATAACTAGTATTTAGATAAATATTTAAAACATGTAAATTTAGCTAAAATAATCATGATAAAAATTTATAAAAATTTTAAACACAGGATGGTTCATAGCAAATAGGTTGAGGGACTGCATTTGAGTTGAGAGAAATGGAACACTTAGTGCCTGTGTGTCAAAATCATATTCAAGTCAGTCACAGAATTACATGGTGTTTGTAAAAAGTGCTCCATTTTTTCCTGGATATGAACTTTTATTATCCACAAAAGCTTTGTATATTAATGACAGAAAGTAACAAAATTAATCTATTACTTTCTCACAATGAATTTTGCATTCAAAATTAGTCATTCCTAGAAACTAAAATGTTTTATTGTTGGCATTTAGTTTCAGGACAAGAACATTTATTGTCGCAGAAGGCTTAACAGGAAGAACTGGACACCAAATATAAACTAAATACCCTTGAAAAAAAAAACAAAACCAAAACAATGTGGTAATATTTGCTCATTCTGAGGGAGTCTTCCCCACTCCCAAGCTAGCACACACACACACATACATACACACACACACACACACAGCACACACATGGGGGTTAAAGAAAAAGAATGAAAAAAAGAAGAAACAGGAATCAAGACATAGCATACTGTAATTGAGGATACAACAAATAAGAATGACGAAAGGCCATGAATTTGAAGGAGAGAACAGAGGAGCATGTGGAAGGGATTTGAGAGAAGAAAAGAGAGAAATATCGTAATTAGAAAACATTTTCCAAAAAAAAAAGAATAACATTAAAATCTGAAGTTTATTTCCTCCTGGGATTCCTGATCTCAAAGGCATTGCTGCTTTTAACACTGTCTCTCTCCTTATCTTTCTCTTTGTTTTTTTTTTCTCCCTCCTTCTCAACCTACATCCCCTTGTCTATCTCTCCTTCTGTATCTCATACATATACATTCTCAGAAGACACATATTGGATGTTGAAAGAATGGGATAAAACTTATCTTCAAGTCACCTAATATATATGTTTTCAGATATACTTGACAAAGAAAGTTTTTTTGAGGAAAAAAATGCCTCATCATTTTATCAAATCATTGGAAAATTTGTTCTATTAACATGCATTTCCCCCCCAAAGCCATCTACCCAACAGAAAAAAAAAGCATAGTAGATGATCATCTCACATGTGACATGTAGGAATACCTGGCTACTTTAGAAAAATATACCCTTATGAGAAGATGCCAAAGTTACTTCAAGAAGCAGTAGTCAACTGTATACTCTGACTCCAGGGACATACAGAAGGGTACACATTATATATTTTTTTTTGTTTTTTAAGATGCTAATTTCATTGGCTAAGAGACTGAGCCTCTAATTCAGACACTTTTAAATTTCTACTACAAATTTGTAAGTTTATTGAAGTCCATTTTGTTCATCTCCCATATGAGTTGTGTGAAAATTCACATTCAATAAATTGTGTAAGCTGAGAGTTTGCATAAAGGCAACTTTCTAGTTATACTCTTTAAATATACTCTTCTGTTTGATTTCCATTTTGATGCAAATAATTTCATCCTCTACAGAGGTGGTACCATCCAGGCATACTGAATGCATAAGCACTGTCAAGCTAACATCTATGGAAACACTAATATACTTAGAAAGCATGTGACTAAAGCTGCTTTGCTTTAACTTGTAAGGGCATGTGTTATTAAGCTTTCTCAACTCTCTTCTCCATTAATCCTAATATCTTTGCTTACTCCACGCCATCCACACCATGATCCTTGTTAATTTTTTTCAGCTTTTTCAGTGCTTTATCCCTCCTCAGGATTTGCTAACTTGTGCTCTGCCAAGAATGGACTGTCTTGTATTCCCAGAACAGTTATATCATTTAGTTCCTTTATATCAGTCACACTTCCAATTATCAGTTAGTTTTTTTTTTTCAGAA
Organism: Cricetulus griseus; assembly: GCF_003668045.3. Lineage (NCBI taxonomy): Eukaryota > Metazoa > Chordata > Mammalia > Rodentia > Cricetidae > Cricetulus > Cricetulus griseus. Next base: position 125,179,598 of record NW_023276807.1, on the reverse strand, counting down.
AATAAACATTGTAAACATTTCAAGGTAAATATTGTTCCCAAAAGTTTCCATCTTCAATCTACTTAATTTCTCATTGCTCCTCTGCAAAATATAGTACATTATTCATTTATTTTCAGTCTTCTTTATTATAATTCATGATCCTTGATGGTAAAACTTATTTTGTTCATTACTGTGTGTGTAAAGTGGAATTGAGACCCAGTAGGCTTAATAATTTCCTTAATGGATGCACTGGTTATTTTTACATCAAGGAACTGATAGAGAAACTTTAAGCTTTTTCACATTTTCAAGACATTCTTCACTCTTCTTTTTGTGGTGAACGCCATTCTCACCAACACTGATTAAACCTAGAGGCAGTTGCCATTCACCAACAACTACTGAGGCTGTCTATCTTTGTATGTATTGATCTTTGTTCTGAAACATTTTTCATTTTATGTTTGTCTACATAAATATTTCTTCTTCAGGCCCTGCTATAACATTCACTTTCTTAGAAAAGCAACCTGAAATAGCCTTTGACAAAATCTAACATCCTTTTATGATAAAGGTCTTGGAGAGATCAGGAATAACTAAAAAATACCTAAACATGATAAAAGCAATATACAACAAACCAACAGCCAACATCAAATTAAATGGAGAGAAACTCAAGGCGATTTCTCTAAAATCAGGAACAAGACAAGGCAGTCCACTCTCTCAATAACTCTTCAATATTGTACTTGATCTACTAGCTAGAGCAATAAGACAACAAAAGGAAATCAAGGGGATAAAAAGTGGAAAGGAAGAAGTCAAACTTTACTATTTGCAGATTATTGATAGTTTACATAAGTGACCCAAAATACTCTACCAGGGAAGTACTACAATTGATAAACACCATCAGCAAAGTGGCAAGATACAAGATTAACTAAAAAAAAAAAAAAAATCAGTAACCCTACTATATACAGAAGATAAATGTGCTGAGAAAGAAGTCAGAGAAACATAACTCTTTACAGTAGCAACTAACAACAAAAAAATCTTTGGGTAACACTAACCAAAAATGAGAAAGTCCTGTATAGTAAGAACATTGAGTCTTTAAAGAAAGAAATTAAAGAATATACCAGAAAATGGAAAGATTGCCCATGCTCTTGGACAGGTAGGACCAACATAGTAAAAATGGCAATCTTGCCAAAAGCAATCTACAGATTCAATGCAATTCCCATCAAAATCCCAATACAGTTCTTCACAGAACCTGAAAGAATATTACTCAACTTCATATGGAAAAATAAAAAAACCCAGGATAGCCAAAACAACCCTGTACAAAAAAGGACCTTCTGGAGGCATCACCATCCCTGACTTCGAGCTCTATTATAGAGTCATAGTCCTGAAAACAGCTTGGTATTGGCACAAAAATAGACAGGTAGACCAATGGAATCCAATTGAAAACCCTGATAGTAACCCACACACCTATGAACACCTTATTTTTGACAAAAAAGCCAAAGTTATTCAATGGAAAGAAGAAAGCATCTTCAACAAATGGTGTTGTCATAACCAGATTTGGACATGTAAAAGATTGCAGGTAGAGCCATATCTATCACCATGTACAAAACTTAAATCCAAATAGATCAAAGACCACAAAATAAATTCAGCCACACTGAAACTCCTACAAGGGAAAGTAGGTTGTACCTTGGAACAAATTGTTACAGGAGACAGACAGCTTTCTGAACAGAACACCAGTAGCACAAACATTGAGATCGACAATTAATAAATGGGACCACCTGAAACTGAGAAGCTTCAGTAAAGCAAAGGACACAGTCAGCAAGACAAAATGCCTGCCCACAGAATGGGAAAAGATATTCGCCAACCCCACATCTGAAAGAGGGCTGATCATCAAAATATACAATGAACTCAAGAAGCTAGAACCAAAACATCAAACAATGAAATTAAAGTGGGGTGCCAAACTAAATAGAGAATTCTCAACAGAGGAATCCAAAATGGCTGAAAGACACTTGAGAAATTGCTCAACATCCTTAGCCACCAGGGAAATGCAACTCAAAACTACTCTAAGATACTAACTTACTCCTGTCAGAATGGCTAAAATTAATAACACCAAAGACAATCTATGCTGGAGGGGATGTGGAGAAAGAGGAACTGTCCTCCATTCTTGGTGGGAGTGCAAACTTGTACAACCACCTTGGAAATCAGTAGGATGATTTCTCAGGAAAATGAGAATCAGTCTACCTCAAGATCCAGCAATTCTTCTCTTGGGCATATTCCAAAAGTGTGCACACTCATACAATAAGGACATATGTTCATCTATGTTCATAGCAGCATTATTTGTAATAGTGAGAACCTGGAAGCAACCTCAACTGAAGAATGGATACAGAAAATGTGGTACATTTACACAATGGAGTACTACTCAGCAGAAAAAAACAATGGAATCTTGAAATTCACAAGATGGAACTAGAAGGATGGAACTAGAAGAAACCATCCTGAGTGAGGTAACCCAATCACAAAAAGATAAACATGGTATGTACTCACTCATTTTTGATTTTTAGACATGGAGGAAAGGATCAGTAGTCTACAATCCACACTACCAGAGGAGCTAGGAAACAAGAAGGACTCCAAGTGAAGATTGCATAATCCCTCCATGAAGGGGATGGGGACAAGAACCCTTAAGCAAAACGGGAGCCTGGGGGCAGGAAGAAAAAGGAGAATCTTCATCCTGTTGCTGTTTGAAGCAGAAAGAGACACACACAGCTAAGCACTGAACCACAATACTGGCATTCAGTTGTGTAGAGGCGTGAGGAACCAGCAAATGAGCCAAGACGGGGATGGAGAGACCTGAAGAAACAGTGGACCTGACCTACTTATAGCATGGAGACCCTTGTCATAAACCTGGGGAAACAGCATTGGACCAAACCTAGCCCTCTGAATTAGGGTGCTAGTTAGGAGGCCAAGACAGTCTATGAGACCTCTAAAGGTGGAGCCAGTCTTTATCCCTAGAGCACAATGGACTTTGGGAGCCCACTCCCTATGGAGGGATACTATTGTAGCCCAGATACAGCAAGGAGGGCCTAGGCCCTCCTCCAAAGGATTTGACAGACTTTGAAGGTCCCTGGTGGGAGGCCTCACTATCCCTGCAGAGGGGTTGGGAGGTGGTTTGGGGGGTGGGGCGAGAGCATGAGAGGATGGGAGGGTGAAGGAATTTGGGGATGGATATGTAAATATGAGTAGTAATTAAATAATTAAAAAATGGAACCTGCCTTTCCCTGTTCACTTCTAAGATTGTGAGTGTTTTATCATTTGTTTCTATAGTTACTTGTCTCCATTGTGCTTTTCTTGCCTGATTTTTTAAATCCCATATTCTAACTATGTGAAAAAGTCTAGCTTAATGACAGCAATTAATAAACATGGATCAGGTTCTCACTATATTAATTTAACTTCATAAGCACAAGTGGTTTCATGGATATACATGTGCACAGAACAACACAAAACACACATACAGACTCACACACACACACACACACACACACAGTGAATTAAAAAAAAAACATGGTAACCTTGGGTATTGAGAAGGCTCACCAGTTAAGAACATTTGCTGGTATTCCTGATGACCTAGGATTGATACTCAGTCCCTACTTAGAAGCTCACAACCCTTTCTAGTTCAATTTCCAGGGAATCTGATATCCTCTTTTGCCCTCTGTGAACACTGTATATATGAGTCACACAGAAATATATACAAGAAAACAGCCATATTCATAAAATAAGCAAAGGACAACTCAGGAAGTATCAAGTGTATGTCTTTCGTCTTAAAACTCATAGCCACAGTGATAATGTTTGATATCTAATATTTAAATGCAGGGCTTACAGGAAATAAAGGAGAACTGATTGAAATTGTAATTCAATGCAAAAAAAAAAGACTTTTGGTCTACTAATAACCTAAATACACAGGCTGTAAGAAAAACAAAACTACCCAGCATTCATTTCTCTGTGTACTCTCTTTATCCAAAACCACTTTTCTTTTTCTGTGATGAATACTTTGTAGGGAAGGGAAGGTGCCCTGCTATGCTCCCTGTTCCATGTTCTTCAAGGTTGACACATATATCTACATATTCTGTATACAGTAGAGTTAGAAATACATGAGAGATAATATCTAATAAATATGAATCACTGAATAATATGGTAATTCTGACAGTATGGAAAGTTGCTATCATATTCCTCAAAGAATACAAATATGTCTATGATTGAATATCTCATAAGTGATATTTAAATTAAGATGTTCCTATGTCTAGTATGGTTGTCTTTTTTTAAATTATAAACTGTTTGGCCAATTGCTTGGGCATCTTACTGGCTAGCTCTCTCTAAATTATTAACCCATTTGTATTAATCTGTGTATCTCCATCAGCTCTTGGCTTACCCAGTGATGCCTAGACCTCTTGCTTACTCAGCAGATACATGATGTCTCCCTTGCTGTTCACTCTATGTCTCTCTTCCTAGAATTCTCCTTATCTCATTGCCCCACCTATACTTGCTGCCTGCCTATTGGTCAATCAGTGGTCAAGTATGGTTTTCAGTAGCCACCCTGAATTGACAATACCAAACACAATGAAGGAAATTAATCTCTGGCTTATTTTCTGCTTTTATTGATTTTTTTAATCCCAGTTCCCTCTACCTCCTGTCTTCTCATTCGCTGTCAATCTTATTATAGAGGAAAGACATTTAAGGTAGTCTTGCCACTATTTCTTAGATTCTTAGTTGGGGTTATCCTTTTGTATTCCTGAGGATTTCCCTGGTGAAATTCCTGGGTCTTGGGGGAGATAAATTCTCATTTTCCTGAGAAAATGGCATACTGATTTCCAAAGTGGCTGTACAAGTTTGCATTCCCAACAGAAATTGGAGAATTTTTCCCCTTTCTCCACATCCTCTCCAGTATAAACCACTCTTGGTGGTTTGATTTTACCTATTCTGACAGGTGTAAAATGATATGTCACACTTGTTTTGATTTACATTTCCCTGATAGCTAAGGATGTTAAGCAATTTCTTAAGTGATTGGCTACTTTTCAGATACCTGTAGATTTATTATGTATAGGTAAACTATAAATTAAGGCATATTATTCATCACTATTTATGGTTTAGTTTATTAAAATAATTGTATCAGTAGTATTTCCCCAAATTTATACCTAAAATAATTAGTATCTTTTATGATGGATATGTCCTTTGAAATTACAGCTCCAGGTTTTCAACCTGGATGCTTTTTTTCTTATATTGAAAATAGACTTTTTTATACATTATATCTTGAACACAATTTTCCCTCCCTTTTGTTCTCTGAGATCCTACTCCTATCTGAATCCACACCCTTTCTGTCACTGGAAAATAAACAGGCACCTAGGGGATAATATAATATAATATTATATAATATAATATAAAAAATCAAGACAATCGTATCACAATAGGTAACAACAAACAAATAGAAGTCTCAAGAAAAGGTACAAGAAACAGAAATAGACAGAAAGACTCACCTGTTTACATATTCAGGAATCCTATAAAAACATAAAACTGTAAAACTGGAACCCATAATAAATGCACAAAGCATCAGCAGGGTAAAAGAGTGAGAAAGAGAAAAAAATAAAAATGAAAAAAGCCTAGATAAGACATAATGAGACAAGGAACCTTCAAAGATGCCATTTAGTTCATTTTCTCTTGGCTATCTACTGGTGGGAATGTTGTCTACACTTTATGTTTGTTTTCAACAGAAATGTTTTTACCAGTAGGAACATAGTATAAATGGCCACATAAATTTAACAATGTCTAAGACTCTGCTATTGTTAAGCGTTTACCTATGAAATTTCATGTCTCCAACCTGTGAAGACTGTGCTTAACAGCTAGATTTCTCTAGGGAACAGCAAGAGACTGTGTCCCTTGGGAATAGAAAATGCCTCTTTTGTGCTAGAAAATGTAATTTATTTTGCCCAAGTCTTTAGGGACATGGCACAATTATGAACCCAGGCATCATTCTTCTGTAGAAGAATAGTCTGGTGAAACTCATAGCAGCTTTATGAATAGTCACTGCAAGTAGAAATATTTTGTCTTTCCTAGTTCTTAGATATCCTTCTTTCAAGGAGAAAATAATCTTACCTTATATGTGAAAGAAAATCACATTTTCAGAAATTTTTCTGGAACTTCATAAAGAAAGTAAAATTGACCAAGCATTACAGAGGACTAGGTTTCAATCATGTCTCCACATTTTCCTATTTGATAGTGACATCTTGAGGAATCTAATAAAAAACAGGCTGGGCATTGGTGGCACATGCCTTTAATCCCAGCACTTGGGAGGTAGAGACAGGCGGATCTCTGTGAATTGGAGGCCAGCCTGGTTTCCAGAGTGAGTTCCAGGATAGGCTCCAAAGATACACAGAGAAACCCTGTGTCAGAAAAACAAAACAAAACAACAACAACAACAAAACCAAAAACAAACAAACAAAAAAACCAGGACACTACATTGTCTTCCCAAATCTAGACCAAAAGTATTTAAATAGAGAACAGCATTCATAGTATCAACTTTCTTCAGATTACTATAACAAGATGCTGCAAATAGAATTGGGCTATTGGCTTAAACCTGAAGATCTGTGTTTAAGAACATACAGATCCACAGTTCTTCCTAAGCAGAATGACATGTCTCCATCTATAGAACTTTAATCATGATACTCTCTTTGTTTTAACTATTTCCTTATATACTTCCAGATATTGTGGTACTAACACTCAGTTGCAATTTTCAAATTCATGTAATTATTATGTATTGGACAACTTGATATAATTAGCATGTTTTAATTTGACCAGAGCACATGTCTTCATGTGATTTCTATAAGATTTCTAGTCAAATAATCTTTAGCTGTCAAAGTAAACACAACTATTGTATGGAAAATAAGGTAGCTTAGAACCCTAGTGCTGTTGATGAGTCTACAAATTGATTTGTGTTCTAGTCTGGAATGAAAGAAAGAAAATAAGCAGAAAGCAAAAAAAAAAAAGTTGGAGGAAAGCTGAAAGGTGCAGTGTGGGTAGGTATAAATGAAAGTCTGGAAACAATACAGGAGAATGAAATAGTCATCACTACTGGAATTTTCAGAAATTCGTCTCAAAGAATAAGTAAAGAATCCAACAGATGGAGGAAAGCAGAGCAAAGGAAAGAGAGGACATGAAGGCAGGTAATGATAGAGAGATGAGTACTTGCCCAGTTTAACTGCTTATTGTTTGCATTTTGGAGACTAGAATTAAAAATTTTATTTTCACTTCTGGATTTGCACACTATAAATAACAACAAAACAATACACTTCTACTTATTTAGTTTTAAAATGGGTTTATTGCTTTCAAAATTGACATGGAGAGAAAAGCAAGAGATAGAGTAGAAACATATCTGGGTACTAGCTCTTCCACATATACTTAATTTATTTTTTCTTTGGCAAGCCCATTATTGATTCTGAGTATGAGTTTTTTTTTAAATATTCTGAGACAGCCACATGACTGCTATAATTTGCAACACCTGTTGTACAGTCAAATGAAGTCAAAGTGTCTGACACCTGATGACTGTCCTTGTCAGACTCAAAGCCTCTGTTCTTTTAAGTTAGATATTGTGTGTGTGTGTGTGTGTGTGTGTGTGTGTGTGTGTGTGTGTGTGTGCGCGCGCGCGCGCGCGCCTGTGTGTGTGCATCCACATGCACACACCTGAATTTTCTGTCCACAATGTGATTGCTAATGAGGCTACCTGGTGCATAATCTAATCTATAAACCCTATTTTACCTTGTCTAATGTCTTTGTTTTCAGTTAACATTGAAATATTATTATTTCACATGAAAAGTATTTTTCTAAAGAAAATAATTAACCCTAAATCATCCTACAAGGTGTATAGTGAATACTTATAGTATAGTGAATTAGTATAGTGAATACTAATAGCCAGCCCTGAGGAGGCGTGGTTATGGTGTCCCATGCAATGGTGCTTTGTATTTCCTTGGAAGTTCTCCAGTTAGTAGAGAAGAAAGTTAAAGTTAAAGCTTTATTCAGTAGTTACAATTCTTGTAGTTAGGTTTTGCACTAAGGATGACTTAGATACGTGAGTTTCTCTAGTCATAGTGCATGCATCTGAGCATTATTTCTCTCATATGATATGTCAGAAAATGCTCAGAACATGGTCGATGTAATAGAATTAATGGACTGAATTACCTGGCATTTGCTCTGCACATCCCCACATTAAAAGATTCACCTGATTTGGTTAGCTTTGACACAAAACTGGTAAACTTATTACATTAATTTGTTGACTAGCATTTGGCAATTGTCCAAATTATCCCATGTCAATGGTTCTCAGAAAACACTTGAAATTTTCAATATTTATAAATATGTTGGAGATTCTAAATATTTGTCCCTATTTATGAAAAATTTCTTATAGAAATTGTATGCATTTGATAATACACTTTCATGACAAACTTGAGACAACTACTATGTAGGTTGCTTTAAGGTGATTAAAATAGTTTGTAAATTTTATGATGAAATTGGAGCTATAAAGCTTTACTCATAGATTCTTGTTTATCTTTTCATGTAGGTAATGAATTCAAGGGAAGCACTGACATTTTAGATAGAATTATGCTGAATTCTAAAATGCTGTCACACTGCTATCTCCGCAATATCTAAGCAGTCTTATCCTTCAAGATAGTAAGAAAGTGAATCTGTGGGTATTAGTAAAAGTAAATATCCTGGAGGTAATTTGTTTTTACAACATCATATCCTTTGAAGAGCTGGAATCTCCTCAATATCATGCTTCTCTGAAAAATCACTGTAGACATGCTGACTTTCAGCTGTTTTGTTTAATTTTGAACAAGGAAAAACTTTACATACAGGGAACAATATAGATAAGTGTGTTTTAGAGACTTAACAATTTCTGTGATAGCATTTCCACTGAATAGAGTAACAAGACACATATGACATTACTATGCATAGTGAAAAGAGAAGTACTGTTTATAATACAAAGAATCTACATTTATTTTTTCAACATTTTTTATTTGAGTTACAAACAGGATTATTTTACATGAAAATCCAGCTCCCTTCTCCCTCCTGTCCTCCCCTACCCCCACCAACTAAAACCCTATCTATCACATATTATTTTTTGCTCCCCCTGGATGGTGAGGTCTTCCATAGGGCATCATCAGAGTCTATTGTATACTTTGGGATAGGGCCTAGGCCCACCCCCATGTGTCTTGGCTAAGGGAGTATTCCTCTATGTGGACTGGACTCCCAAATTCCAGACCTATGCTATAAGTACTGAACTACTCCAGGAGGTTCTGTAGAATTCTGAGGTTTCCTCACTGAAACCCATGTTCCTGGGGTCTGGATCAGTCCCATGCTGGTATCCCATCTATCAGTCTGGGGAGCAAGAGTTCCCCCATGTTCAGGTCAGCTGTTTCTTGCATTTCACTGGTCTGGGCCCCTTTGCTCTTCACTCGTCCTTCCCTGCAACTGAATTCCAATTCAGTTCAGTGATTAGTTGTGGTGTCTGCTTCTACTTTTACCAGCTGTTGGTTGAAGAATCTACATTTAATTGTGTGTTTTCATTTAGGAAATGTCTTAATTCTCTTTCAATCTTTAATGGAGAGGTTCTAGCTTAACATTTATATTCATAAGCTAATACATTATATAAATGATCTCTTTACATAATCATTTCTGGCACAGGGTAGCCGCAATGCATGTTTGGGGATTTAGACCTACCTGGCTATGTAGGGACCACATTGTCTGTTATTCAGTTGTGGTAGATCCTAAGTCCCAGTTGGATTACTGCTGAATGGCTGCACATATATAGACATCCCATCCCCATTCCTTTCTGTATGGAAACATTTGTATTACATTCTCACTGGCGCCATGGCCAGCGACCAAAGAACCAAACCAGGTGAGAGTTTGTGGATTAAGAAGAACACAACTCTGGTCATTTGGTAGAAGCAAATGCCATCCGTTTATTGCAGCCAGCAGCTTATATACAAGGGGAGATGGGAAAACATCACCTGTTAGCAGAACACACTCCCACAAACCATCATAAACAAGGAAACCACAACCCCTGCCCACAGCCAACAAAGCAAGAAGGGGATGGGGTCAAGGCATTATGTTTCAATAACAAGAAAGGTTCATAACAAGATATTAGTGGGTGAGGCTTAGAAAAACAGGACATACCTGTGGTTATACTGGAAAACAACTCACAGAGACTCCATAGGGCCAGGGTCCCAACATTAAATAAAATACATTAAAGAAATACAGTTTGAAGTTATCTTCAGGTTAAATATTGCAAGAGATAAAGGCTTTTACTTCAAAGCAGTTTCTGCCTTAATTAGCAAAAATATGTGGACAAATAAATGAATGAATACTATAGACCTAGTTTCCCATAAACCCTTCGAATGCATCTAGGGACAAGAAGATGAGGGTTTTGAGTCTCTTTAGAAATGAATGAATATATATATATATATATATATATATATATATATATATATATGTTGTCACTCAACTTTGTCACTGATCATGGAAACATGGATTATTTTGCAGACAAAATATTTTTCTACTGACCAATGAAGTTTGATCATCCATTCAGTAAATGGAGTGTGCGATGAATAGAGTCAAAGAGATAAAAAGCAAGGAAAGATTTTTGGAGTACTAAAATAAGTTTTCATTGAAGACAGATTCTTTTCTCACATAGTACATCATGATTATAGTTTCCCTTCTCTCTGCTCTTTCCAAATCTTCCCCAACTCCCATCCCATACAGACACAACCCCTTTCTGTGTCTCATTAGAAAAGAAGCAGGCATCAAATGGGATAATATAAAAGAAGTACAATAAAATAATGCAAAAACAAAGGAGTAGAAGAAAGCAAAGGCATAGAAGAAAAGGAGCCCAAGAAACAGATGTAGAGACAGAGGCCCAATCATTAGTATACTCAGGAATCCCATAAAAATGCAAAAGCGCAAGTCATAATACATACCCAAAGAACCTGAATTGTTGAAAATAAATAAAAGAAAAAAGAGCCTGGCAAAATAAATATACATATAGAGAATAAAAATTTAAAAGGATATAATTTTTGAAAAGAAAAGAGAAGAAAAAGTACTGACATGAAATTATGAGACAAAGAAATTTCAAACATGTGGTTGATTTCTCTTTTTGCTGGCCATCTACTGCAGGCCAGCAGCCTATCATTAAGCATAGTTTTTTCTCCAGTTAGAATCCCTTGGGAGAAATTAAATTTTCATTTGAAAATGTTTGTAACTATATATGGCATCTATGTTATGGGTGGGGCATGTGTCTACCTCTCCCATTTGCTCTAAGACCCCATCTGCTTCAGGCCATGTGCCTGCTGCTCATTCTCTATGAGTTCATATATGCTTCCTAGAGAAGCCAGTGGGAACCCTGGGTGGTGACCCATAGAAGGCTCTGATGGGGGCAGGAGGCCAGGGGGCATGGAGGTGACACTTCCAATCATGACACCAGTTATTGATGAGTACAAATGGAATCAGAGATAGGGTGATACCTGGTAATTTATCAGAGAATATACTCACACAAGGGAACTAGTGACCAGGTTGGCACCCCAAGCAGGTCAGACACAGAATGTTTCCCAGTGCTGGCTCAGCCTCGAGAGAGACCATGTGCTGGCCTTCCTCACTCTTATACACCCTGCTAAGTATAAAAAAAAAAAAAAACATCTCCATGAAAATGATAGAGGCCCTCGAAGAGAATATGAGGAAATCCCTTAAAAAATGGAAGAAAAAACAAACCAAAAATACAAGAAATCAACAAATCTCTTAAGGAAACAATTCAAGACCTGAAAAGTGAAACAGAGACAGTAAAGGAAGCACGATCTGAGGGAATGATGAAAATAAAAAACCTGGGTAAACTATCAGGAACTACAGAAGTAAGCAGTTGGTAAGTAAGTAAGGTACAGAAGTAGGTAAGTTGGTTAACAGAATACAAGAGATGGAAGAGAGAATCTCAGGCACTGAAGATATACACTAGGAGAAATATATTCATTGACCAAAGAAAATATTAAGTCCAACAAATCCTTAACATTACATATCCAGGGAGTATGGGATACCATAAAAAGACCAAACCTAAGAATAACAGGTATAGAAGAAGGTGAAGAAATCCAACTCAAAGGTTGTTCAATCTCTCCATACCTCTTCAATATTGTCTCTGAAGATTTAGGTAGAGCAATAAGACAACATAATTAGATCAAACAGATACAGATTAGAAAGGAAGAAGACAAACTTACACTATTTGCAGATGATATGAGAGTCTACATAATTGACCCAAAAACTCTACCAGGGAATACTTACAGCTGATAAACACCTTCAGCAAAACAGCAGGATACAAGATTAACTAAAAAAAATCAGTAGTCCTACTGTTCACAGATGATACATTGTTGGAGAAAGAAATCAGAAAAACATCACCCTTTATAATTGCCACAAACAACATAAAATATCTTGTGGTAATGCTAATCAAAAAGTGAAACACCTGTATGGTAAGATTTTTGAGTCTCTAAAGAAAGCAATAAAAGATACCAGAAAATGGAAGGAACTTCCATGTTCCTGGATAGGTAGGATCAACATAGTAAAAATGGAAATCTTGCCAAAAGAAATCTACAGATTTAATGCAATCCCCATCAAAATCCCAGCACAATTCTTCACAGAACTTGAAAGAATAATCCTCAACTTTATATGGAAAAACAAAAGACCCAGGACAGCCAAAACAACCCTGCACACTAAAGGAACTTGTGGAGGAATCACCATACCTGACTTCAAGCTCTATTACAGAGCTATATTCCTGAAAACAACTTGGTATTGGCATGAAAATAGACAGACAGACCAATGGAATAAAGTTGCAAACCCTGATATTAACCCACACACCTACAAACACCTGATTTTTGACAAAGAAGCTAAATTTATATGAGAGAATGAAGAAAGCATCTTCAACAAATGGTGCTGGCATGTAGAAGACTGCAGATAGATTCATGTCTATTACTATGCACAAAACTTAAGTCCAAATGGATCAAAGACCTCAACATAAATCCAATCATACTGAACTTATTAGAAGAGAAATTAGGAAATACCCTTGAACAAGTCAACAATTAATAAATGGGACCTCCCAAAACTGAGAAATTTCTGTAAGGCAAAGGACACAGTCGACAAGACAAAACAACTGCCCACAGAATGGGAAAAGATATTCACCAAGCCCATTAGACTGATGGCTGATTTCCAAAATATACAAAGAACACAAGAAGCCAGTCTCCAAAAACACCAAAACAATCCAATTAAAAAGTGGGATATTATAGTGGTAAATTACCAATATGGAGTCACGTAGAATTATAAGGGTATTTAACAGGGAAAAGCCTTACTTACAAAGCTACCTAGCCAGCAGAGTGGCAGCAGTCTGTACAGCAAGCTGAAAAGCAAAACTCAAAGTGACCAGCCACTGACTGCATCTCACTCTATGTCACCCTGATCACGCCCTCGAAGGCGTGGTCAGGCAGACCTGTAGCCAACCCCTAAGCAGGCGTGGCTACAGGTTACCCTACAATTCCCCTTTCAGTCTAAAAGATGTTTAAAACTTAACAATGTAAAGTATCCAAAATTAACAATCATAAAGGTGAAATATAAGAAGATACAACAATCTGCTTATGTCACATCCTAACTATTTATTTTAACTAAACCCTAAAGTCATCTGAAAGAGGTGTCCAAGCCTGAACACCTCCTTCCAATCCCAATCATAAACAATAGGAAGCTATCCCTAACTAGGTATATACACTATCCTAAATGACAACAATGGGGAAAGGGGGCTTAGCATCCTCCCAGTTACTTCCTGCAGAAATGGGATGATGATAGTCTTGTGAGGTCCTGTAGGAAGAAAATGTTAGTATAGTGAAAGTCTTGAATGGATTGTATCCAACCCATGTTAGATGGGATTCGCTTGTTTGAAGATCTTGCTTGAAATCCTTAACTTGATTGAAGTCAGTACCTGAAGCTCTGGCAGGAGTGTCATTTGAAATGGAGCAAGTTGGATCCAGTGCAGTTGAGGAGGTGTGGCCCATTTTCTTTCTGGGGTGTCTAAGGACTGCTGTCATGCAGGTCTTCATTGGCTGTGTGGGACTCAAACATAAATAGTTAGCAGAGAAATGTTTGCTTGTGTATGTACACATACTGGGGAAGGCAACCATGGGAGCATAACAACTATGAGAGGGTGTTCATCTTGAAAGAAAGACCCAAGAAAAGACAAAGACAGTCCCCAAATTCTTCTTTTATTCTGTATTACATCAATTGGCTTCTTGATACAATACAGAAACTCTAAAGGTTAGTTAAATAACATGCTTGGATTTTAGAGGAGGAAAGCCAAATCCACCTCTTAATCCAGCATTGATTTAATTGAATAGGGACTAGAAAAAGAGAAATAGAGTTCTCTGAGAGACAGTTATAAAGTTTAGCATATGGCACTTTCCTTTTGTTTGATGGTTATAGCTACCTTCTCTTCTTAAGTAACTACCCATGCAGTGTCCTTTGCCTTCTGGAGATGAGTTTTCTTGTGAAGATAAAAGCAAACCACTTCCCTTTCCTTTGGGAAGTTTCTATTTAGTTTATGAGATATACCTTAGTAGAATACCTGTCATTTCTCCTTGTTGAGAGGTTTTTCCTCTTCAACTCGAATCTTGATCAACTTTGATGGTATCCAAAGTTTTTCTTCTCCTGTGGAAACCAATGCAAAAACCCTACCCCAATGTAACACATGTCCTGGTTTCCATACAGAGGTTACTACATCTTTGAAGTATACAGGCTGATTTCAGAAGTATTTTCTGTAGTCCAGTGTCTTTCTGCAGCTGTTTGTCCTTTTTCATTGGCATTAAGAAAGTTTAGTGTTAATAAAGCATTATGCAACCTATGTTTGGGGGGTTTAGTCTTCTAAGCCTGTCTATTGAGCATCTCCTTTAGTGTTCTATTAGATCTCTCAACCACTGTTTGTCCTGTAGGATTGTGTGGTATACCGGTAACATGCTTTATGTTATAATATTTGAAAAACTGTTCCAATTTTGTGGAGACATATGCTGGAACATTGTCGGTTTTTATTTGTGCACATATTTCAAATTTCCAAATTCTGCAAAGTGAAAGACATCCATCTGCCAAACCTTGTTTCTGTGAATGCCCTTAGGATTACAACCTGCTGGCAATGTAGTTTGGTTATAAAAGGAACAAGTAGGACAGTTTTTCACTGTCTCCTTGGCTTGTTGCCAAGTGATGGAGAAGTCCCTTTTCAAACCTTTGCTATTTACATGATGTTTCTTATGAAATTCTGAGGCTTCTAGCACATTTCCAATTAATAAATGATCAATCTCATCATTGCCTTGTGCTAGTGGGCCTGGCAGACCCCTATGGGATCTGATATGTGTAATATATATATATAGGATTGCTTCTTTTTCTGATAGTTTCCTGTAATTGTAAAAACAGAGAAGTTAATTCTGTATTATCAGGAATGAATTCTGCAGTCTCAATGTGTAACACGACTCTCTCTGCATATTGAGAATCAGTAACTATATTAAGAGGTTCTGTAAAATCCATAAGTGCCATGAGAATGCCATATAATTCTACCTTCTGTACAGATGTATATGGACTTTGAACTACTTTACTTACCTAAACTGCTTTATATCCTGCCTACCTGATTTGTTGGCATCAGTGTAGAAGGTAAGAACTCCTGAAATGGGAGTTTGTCTTACAATACGTGGAAGAATCCAGACTATCTGTTTTATGAATTTAATTCTGTCAGTTTTGGAATAGTTGTTGCTAATTGTTCCCAAAAAGTCAGTAAGAGCTATTTGCCAATATTCATTATCTTTCCACAAGGAGGAAATTTCTTCATTAGTTAAAGGTACTATAATTTCTGCTGGATATTTTCCAGTCAGTTGACGAAGTCTTAATTTGCCCTTTAAATTCAAATGAGAAATCTTTTGTATATATGTCTTTAACTTTTTATTCTGCTTATGTGGCAGAAATATCCACTCCAATATAGTGTCTTCCCTCGGCCCCAGAATCCCAGAAGAGCATTCTCTGGATGGCAAGATAACCAGAATACAGTCTAAATTAAGTTTTATCTGATCTACATGTGCATCCATGTGCTTTCTACCGATTGTAACTCTTTTTCTGCCTCAGCAGATAATATTCTACTACTGTGTAGGTCCTTATCACCTTTAAGGGCCATTTTTATATGCTTTAAGTCATGTCCTTCTACACCAATAATCGTCTGTAATTGAGAAATTTCCCCTAATAATTTCTGAAGAGAATTAAGAGTTTGATACCGATCTCTCCTAATTTGTACCTTTTGAGGTCTGATTCTTTGTAAGTCTATCTTGTAACCTAAATAGTTAAAAGAATCTCCTCTTTGTATCTTTTCTGAGGCAATCTGTAACCCCCAATGAGGCAGAACTTCCTCCACCATTTCAAACATACGTTCCAAATTATCCTTATTAGAATCTGATAAAAGAATATTATCCATGTAATGATAAACAAGAGATTGTGAAATTTCTTGTGAATTATTCCCAAAGGTTCCTGTACAAAGTGCTGACGCAAAGTAGGACTATTTAGCATTCCTTGTGGCAAAACTCTTCACTGATATCTCCTAACTGGTTGTGAATTATTAAGAGTTGGTATGATAAATGCAAATTTTTCTCTATCATTTTCCTGTAAAGGTATTGTGAAAAAAAACAGTCTTTTAGATCAATGACTATGATAGGCCATCCTTTAGGTATTAAGGAAGGTAATGGCATTCCAGGTTGCAGAGAGCCCATTGGTTGAATTACCTTATTTATGGCTCTCAGGTCTGTCAGCATTCTCCACTTTTCTGACTTCTGTTTGATAACAAATATAGGAGAATTCCAAGGACTGGTAGATTCCTCTATATGTCCAGCACCTAGCTGTTCCTGTACTAACTTTTCTAAAGCCTCTAGCTTCTCAGAGGTCATAGGCCATTGTCCTACCCAAACTGGTTCATCTGTAAGCCACTTCAATGGCAGGGTCTTTGGCTCCTCTGAAGGTCCATCATTTGTACCTAGTTTCTGTACAGCATGGATGGTTGGTAACTGTTTTCCATAGCGTCTTACCAGATCTTTTCTACTATCTAAAGATTCACATAATTTGTATCTGACATTGGAGGAATATTAATCTGAGTATTCCATTGCTGTAAGAGATCACAACCCCAGAGATTTATATCTATATCTGCCACGTATGGTGTCAGTATCACTTTCTTTCCTTCTGTTCCAATGCAGACCTCTAATTTAACATTCTGTTGAACTCTAGATAGAGTCCCAGTTCCTAAAAATTGTACATTTGCCCCTCTAAGAGACCATTTCTGAAGCCAAGACTTTTGGGTAATAATAGTTACATGTGCCCCAGTGTCTACTAAGCCAGAAATAACTTTATTATCAATTTTCAATTTCAACTGAGGTCTTTTATCATTAATAGAAACTTGCCAAAATATGCGTTTCTCATTTTGTCCAGTCACATCTGATGCTTCATCACTATTCAAACTCCCATCTAGAGCAGTGTCATTTTTCAAAATAGGCAAAGAACTATTCATCCTGTGAGAGATTGTCTCCCACTGCTACTGGGAATGACAGGACCTTTCTCGAAGTGGGGGACTTCTTGTGGCCCCCCTCGGGGTTTCCCAGACTAAACAGGTTTCCTTGCATGTCCCTGGTTGATCTACATTCATTGGTCCAGTGTCTGCCCTTTCCACATCTTCTACACAATCCAGAAGGCAGTGGCCTTCTGTATGAGGCATTGTTAGAATTCGTTTGTCTACAATTTCTGTTAGTATGTCCCATTTTACCACAGTTGAAACATCTAGGTTCCTGGTGCCTTCATGGTCTCCAGGGGAAGGCTCTTCTATCCAAGCTTTGGGTTCATAGTAGTAGTAACCTCTAGCCTCTTCGTACCTATGTTGACCTCTGTAAGGTGCTTCTCCTTCTCAAGCCCTTGCATCCTCAACTCTAGCACTTTTGATTTCCTGTTGCCTTTTTTAAACCTTTCAAAATGGCTACTCCTACCCAAGCTCCAGTATCTTGTACATTATAATCAATGATGGCTGCATACAAAACCCATTCTTCTAGCAGAGCTGATCTGATCTGATCTTTAAAGGCAAAAGTATTCTTTTGCATATTGGGTTTGCATTTTCATAAGCTATTGTATATATAATTGATTGTTTTGTTTCTGGATCTGTTACCTGTAATTCTACTCCCCTAGTTAACCTTTGTAAGAAGTACTGGAACTGTTCTATTCTGGTATAAGTTTCTAGGCATTCTCCTAGCTCATGAACCTTATCCCAGGCATTTAATGGGCTTTCCTGCATAGGGACAATATATCATTTTATTCAGCCTGAGCCTCTGGGTTTACATAAATACCCTGACGAAGAAGCTTATCTAGAGGGGCTTCAAAACCTTCCTTTATGCCCTGACATTCAAGGAGCTTCATCTCTTCCTTCACCAATGCCTTCCACTGGATTTGGCATGAATTCTCAATTACAGCTACTACCAATCATTCTCAATCTGTGGGTGTCACCCTGTTGAAGGTTGCCCATGAATGTAATAGCTGTTTTACATATGGGCTATGGAGACCATATGAGACAACTTATTCTTTACTGTTCTTAAGATCCTTCAGCTGTATAGGTTGTCATTCATAAGCCATCTGTCCATGAGGATGTTTCTTAGAAGCTGGCTTTTCTACCATGGTGGCTGGGTACACTAATGATGCACGAGTAACAACCTTAGAAGAATAGCCATGATACTTGGGTGGAGTAGGTGCCTGGGATTGGAGTGATTCTGGCTCTGAGGCGTCCCAATGATCTTTAAGCCTAGTAATGATATCCTTATGAAAAGTTTCAATCTCCTTAATCATAAAAGATTCCAAGCATGTTAGTGAATCTGTAAATTTCTCTAACTGCTCCTCTACATGTTTTTCTAGGTCTTTAATACGATCATCCTTAGGCAGCATCTGGATGGCATGGAAACTGCCTTCTAGGTATTGGAGTCTAGATTCGAGGTCATGATTTGCTGATTTTGAGTCCTCAGCAATCGACCATATGGACGTATGTAATCTGTCAGCCCTGTACTGTAAATTTTCTTCCAAACATTCACATCTAGACTCAAATTTGTGATCTGCTACCTTAGATGCTTCAATAATTGATTGAATGGCATTGTCCAATTCTTCAACCCTATCCTTGGTATTTTGCCCCTTTGCATCTAGTTTCTGGGTAATATTGCCTATCTGAGTTTCTAGCTGGCTACAGATATTCTTTAGCTCGTCACGGTCTTCTGACAGCCTAGCCTCCAAGGCCTCAGACATGGAGGATCTCTCTGTCTTTATCTTATCATAAATACACTGCATCTCCTCTTGGGTAACAGACAGCTGTGTCTTTAGTGTATGGGACACAGAGTCAAGCTTATCATGCAATTTCTGTTTCACTTGCTGCACAATTGTGGTCTGACCTAATCTGTTCTCCAAAACCTCATTGCGTAAAGCTGTTATTTCCTGTAAGTAGGTGGTTAGGTTATCCTTATCCCTGTTCCTGTGCTCTCTGGCTAGTAATATTATATGTACCAGCAAGCTAACTGCCATTACTGCATATAGGGTGGTAATTGGCAAATTAGTATCCTCCTCAAACATTGAATTCA
Organism: Cricetulus griseus; assembly: GCF_003668045.3. NCBI lineage: Eukaryota > Metazoa > Chordata > Mammalia > Rodentia > Cricetidae > Cricetulus > Cricetulus griseus. The sequence goes on along the minus strand of NW_023276807.1, from coordinate 125,159,907 downwards.
TGTAATAAGCAAAAATATTACCAATTTTAGCAAATGATAAATATTCCACCATAATTTTATCTGAATTCTGCTCCAGATGCAGTAAGTATCTTTGATCAGCAGGTGGCACAGGCATTCAGCTACCCACCACAGTGTTTGGCAGTGGTTGGTGGCAGCAGTGGAGAGAGGTCACAAAGCAGCTGCGCTTATCTTAGAGAGTATATGGCTTTGCAGCTGCAACCACTGAAAGAGATACAGATTTGCTGCAGCCAGGGGAAGCTGCTGCTGAAAGATGAGGCCTACTTGACTCTAGGCAGCTAGAAACTGTCTCCAAGCTGGGCATATGGTTCTGAGCAGCTCAGCTGCACCAGGAATGCACTTGTGTGGTGCATTGGGTCAGCTGGGAGCCCCGAGCCCCTGTGGAGAGAGGGAGCTTTCCCGGCCTAGGCCACAGGCCTGATTGAACCCACAGCATGTCCCAAATGGGGTGTAGATTTCCAATATCCTGCTCCTGACAACCAGATGTAGTGGGAAATTACCAATATGGAGTCATGTAGAAATATAAGGGTATTTAATAGGGAAAAGCCTTACTTACAGAGCAACCTAGCATGGCATCTGTCTGTACAGCAATCCGAAAAGCGAAACTCAAATTGACCAGCCACTGACTGCCTCTCACTCTACATCACCCTGACCATGCTCTTGAAGGCATGGTAAGGCAGACCTGTAGCCAGCCCCTAAGCAGGCGTGGCTACAGGTTCCCCTACAGGGTACAGAACTAAATAGACAATTCCCAATAGAGGAATCTAAAATGGCTAAAAGATACATAAGAATGTATTCAATATCCTTTGCCATCTGGGAAATACAAATCAAAACACCTCTGAAATACCATCTTACACCTGTCAGAATGGCTAAAATCAAAAACACCAATGACAGTTAATGCTGGAGAGCATGTGGAGCAAGGGGAAAACTCCTCCACTGCTGGTGGGAGTGCCAACTCTTAAAGCCACTTTGCAAATCTGTATGGCAGATACTCAGGAAAATGAGAATCAATCTACCATGAGATCCAGCAACTCCACTCTTAGGCATATATTCAAAACATGCCCATTCTTTCAACAAGGACATCTGTTCAATCCTGTTCATAGCAGTCTGATTTGCAATAGCCAGAAACTGAAAACAACCTAGATGCTCCTCAAATGAATAATGGATGGATTAAATGTGGTACATTTACACAATAGAGTACTACTCAGTGGGAAAAAAAAGCAACAACAATGGGATCTTGAAATTCACAGGCAAATGGGTGGAACTAGAAGAAACTATCCTGAGTGAGGTAACCCAGTTGCAAGAAGACAAAAATGGTATGTACTCACTCATATATGAATTTTAGATCTAGAGAAAAGAAGTAGCAGGCTACAATTCACACCACCAGAGAAGCTAGGAAACAAGGAGAGACATGCATGGTCCCCAGGAGAAGGGGATATGACAGGGACATAAGCTAATGGGGAGCATGGGGGAGGGGAGAGGGGGTTAGAAGAAAGAGAATGGGAGAAGAGTAGGGGAGAGGTGGATATGAGGGAACAGGAAGACCTTGTCAGGGAAAGAATAGAGGAGAGCAGGAAAAGAGATACCATCATAGAGCAAGCCATTATAGGTTTAAAGAGAATTGTGGCACTAGGGAAATGTCCTGAGATCTACAAGTTTGAGTCTAGCTAACAATCTAAACAATAGTTGAGAGGCTACCATAAACGTTCTTCTCTGATAATGAGATTAATGACTACCTTATATGCCATCCTAATGCCTTCATCCAGTAGCTGATGGAAGCAGACTCTGACACCCACAGTGAAACACTGAGCTGAATTCTGGAATACAGGTTCAGAAAGGTAGGAGTGATGAGCAAAGAGGTCAAGACCAGACTGGAAAAGCCCACAGAAACAGATGATCTGAACAAGTGTTGTTCATGTACCACAGACTGTTCCAGACCCCGTGGAGGAAGTCAGTTTGGAGGTCTGGACAATCTATTGGCCCACTGTAGTGGATCAGTATTTACCCCTATTACACAAATGGACTTTGGGTGCCCTCTCCATGTAGAGGAATACTCTTTCAGCCTAGACATACTTGGGATGATCTAGGCCCTGATCCAAATGATATGACAGACTTTGAAGATCCATCATGGAAGGCCTCACCCTCCCTGGTGAGCAGAAAGGGTTTGGGATGGGGGGGTCAGTTGGGGGTAGGTGAGGAGTCTATTAAATCTATATTGCTATATCAAAGAAACAAACCATCCTTTGAACAGGAACATTATCTAGGCCTGGCTTGCTTTAATTGGGCATTTGTATTTATCAGCTTGAATATCTAATGGCCCTATTTTCTAGGTTGAGAGAATAAATTTAATGACTTAGTCGCAAGAGAGGATTTTGTTTAATATAATTAACAAGAAAGAGAAACACATTCATTTTATTATAAAGAACTTCCACCATTTAGTTTAATTTGCTTAATGACATTCAGGTACAGTTTACTGAGTTGATATTCCAAATACATTCCTGATGCAATCAATGCATAGGAACAGAAATTTGTGAAAGTGGGAAAGCAGCATATTATTTTCTTAACTACTGAAACTTTCAGAGTACTATTTAATATCTGTAATTAGTGTGATTCTGTATATTTTTCAATATGTGATATTAAAATTTTCTAAATATCTATAATTGTTTTATTTTGAGAATTATAAAATCACTTATATTGTTAGAATTGTTCATTATATAAGTTGATTTTACTTTAATTATTACATTTCTCTTTTCAATCAAATTTGTTTACTAATTTGCAATCCTTTGAAATGAAAAAACCCTAAAAATTTGAAGCAGGTACATATTAGTAAATATAATGATGTGAAATTTTAGAGTGTCAGAATACTGACCTAGCATTCTGACACCCTGGGTTCCATTCCCAGATAACCCACTATAATAGATGAAGATGCACGGATTCATTATCTTACAACTCATAGCACAAAAATAAAATTACTATTTTATAATGTTTTTATTCTTTAGAAGGTCTGTGTATTAATAAAATGTATTTTGATAATATCCATTTACCACTCCCTTTCTTCAATTCTACCTTGTATCCCCAACCACATTTTCTTCAAGCTTTATTATCCCCTTCTATTTATTTTTTCTTGTTAATAAACATTTTCAATCAAGTTGCACATAGTCACATTGGTATATGACCATCCAGTGGCTTGAGCAAACTACCAATGGCCACATCCCCATAGATAATGACTTTTCCTCCTTCAGCAGCCATCAACTGCTGATAGCTCTTCCAAATGGAGTTGGGTATTTGGAGACTAATCTCACACCCATGACTGGCTTGATATTTTTGTAGGTCTTGTGTGTATAACTACAGCTGCTGCAAGATTACACATGCAACAATTATGCTATAATTCAGATGTTGGAATTTCAGTCATCCCCCTTCCATTGTCTCTTACAATCATTGTGCCCCATTTCATGAGTTCTCTGTGCTTTGTATGGTGAAATGGTAATATAGCTGGTCCATGCACAGCTGATCACAGAAACTTATTTATACCCAACACTCTGACCATTTATAAGATTCTGCATTAACTATTTCCCACACAAAACAAAAACCTAAAACAAAAAGAAAGTGTCTCTGATCAAAATTAAGAGCAGTACAAACCTACAAATCTAAACATAAATATTTAAAATGAAGCTTGACAATGTGACTGTGAAAACGAAAGAAGCCGGTTCACTTCTAGATTCTATTATCTCCCGAGTTTATAATTAGTAACTATTGATTTTATTTGTTCTTCTTCTCTACTGTTATTTACCAGTATTTATATTATAAACTATGTTAGATTGGCTCATATGTATTTCCAAAGCAAAATAAACTTATATATGTGTTTCTCCATTGTGACTGCAAAGCTGCTATACTATTTTGAATAAGTAACTGGAGAGATATATCAAGAGCTTAGAAGGTTTTTGATCCAAGTAACTTTCTTCATTTGTAAAGATTTTATTGGGAGGGAAATAATTTATTTACTATAATGTCACATGTCCAAAATGCAGACAAAATGACTGAAAATATCAGATATTCCACATGAAATAATGATTTCAGGATCCATAGTTTGGCTACTACAATGGTATATATTTGTAGATGTTCCTGAAATCATGTGTGTTACAAAAGTTTTCAGAATTTTATTATTTGAGCTGTGATAATCACTGATAACTAATTTATTTGTAAAACTGATGGTTTGTTGCATATATTATATCTAAAACACTAAAACAAAATATTCTATGCAAGAATAATAAATATTTTTGGAGCCATTGTGCTTTGTAGATAAACATGATAAATATATTGTATGTTAAAAAATTGTTTTAAAACTGAGTTGTCATTCCATACCATTGATTTATTTTACTTATAACGAAATGTATTAAAAACATTTAGGATCAAATTTAATTCTTTTAATCACTTTTGTATTAGCCATTAGATCTTGTTGGTTTCTCTATGTGTGGCCTGAAGTTTTATTCTGAAATGTGAAAATGAACAACAGCAATCAATGATTAGAGAAATATACTTTGATTGTTTCTCTTTATAACTCTTCCATGCAACCTCACTAATTATGAGAACTTGGTGTTGCTTATATTGCCAAGTACTCAAAAATACTCATTGCTCTGCTAGGGTAATGCTTTCTTCAGAAACACTCCCACAGACCCCTTTTATTACAGGCCAGTCTGAAGTAATTGCACAAAATACAAGCAGAAATTCACCAGAGGGAGAATTCAAATGTTCTGAACTCAGAGACAAGGAAACTCCAAATCAGCATTTCTTAAAGCTCTTTACAAACATTAGCTTTTGTAATTAATCCTCTCAATTTCCCTGTAAGTCATATTTCATTATCTTTGATTTACAATCATAAAACTAAAATACCAAGAAAACAAATAGCCTTCACTGTCTGACAAATGTGTTTTAAACACTATTTTCATCTCACACCCCCCTTTCATAAAAGCCTTGCTATCTTTTCCATATTACTTCTAAATCCTTCTGCTTCTTTCCAATTCCAGTTGCTCACTCTGTGCTAATATTTTCTAATCCATGACTCTCAATCTACGAAATCACATCCAGGGATTGTTCTTCAGACATAATACTAGTAGCCCTTCCCTTTTTATTGCAGTAATTTATGAATGTGTTTATTATAAATGTCCCTTTTTTCCATACTCACATTCTAATACCATGTACAACTTTTATGCTGATATAAATCCTATACCTTCCCTTCTCATGTTACAGTCTTAAAGTAAAGTATCGCATTAAGTAATTAGGAAGGTGTCTTTTAGAACAATTCAATATAATATTGATTATTGGCATGCCATTAATAATGATTTTTTCATAACAACTCCTTGAAGTAAATACCTGTTATTAATTACAAAACAATGCATTGGTTTGAAAAGTAAACAATTTTTGAGAAAAGAACATTAAGTGTTGCACTTTTAGTTCACTGAACAGTCTCATATCTTTCAAGCAATTAATGTGTCTTGTACGACCTGTTACAATGATTAACTCATTCTTGTGCTTAGCTGATTCTTTGGGGAAGCTACTGGCACAATAATTTGAAATTTGTCATTGACAACAAACACAAGTATTTAGATGAACTGTGCTATAAAGAGTTGCCAGAAGGCTAAAATAAAAATCAAACTGAATTCACCACAGGTGTGTGTGTGTGTGTGTGTGTGTGTGTGTGTGTGTGTGTGTGTGTTGTAGAACTTCTATAGCAAACTTCCTCATACTAGAGACATAAAATATTTATTTCTTGCATTTTTCAAGGCTAAAATCTGAGATCAAAATGTGGACAAGTTGATTCTTCAGACACCTCTCTCCCTTGCTGAGGATGTTTGTGGTGATATATCACTTATGGTATACTAAAGTTTGTTGAAGTTTCAGGATGCAAAGCCAGCCACAAGCTATGGTCAGGTAATGGTTATACACACCTTACATCCCATTCTAGCAAGCCACAGAAGCTAGGTGGTACACAACTTTAATCCCAGGACACATGAGACAGAGGCATATGGATCTCACTGAGTTCAAGGCCACCCTGGTCTATGCAAAAGTGAATCAGTCTAAAAGAGATTAGAGCTCACACCTTTGATCCCAACCCTAGAGACGCATATGAAAGACAGGAGTGGTGTCTCAGGCTGCAATGTGAGATTTCCTCTTCAGCCACAATGAGGAGAGGCAGCAGTCTGCTGCTTGGAGTTGAGCTCCTGGAGACAGGATAAACCCTTTGGTTCACAGGTAGAGTTAATAGCTGGTGGCTGGCTGCTTTACTTCTCTAATCTTAAGATTGAAACTTGAATCCCAATATCATTCTCTGGGTTTTTATTGTTTGTGTAACAGATGTCCATGCCTTCCTGGACCTTTATGGCCTCCCCTGTCTGAATGTGTCTGTGACCTGTCCTGTTCTTGAATGCACACAATCCTCTGACTGAGCTAGAGCATACACACTTGACCTTATTAGCCAACCTCATAATAGGAGAACATTATGTACATAATGGACATATGTACATAAAATTTCTTCCAGGGCACAATTTGCAAAATGAGAAAGCTTAGTTAAACTTTGCTGTGAACAAGTTCCTGAAGTAGAGTCTTTGAAATGGAGATATTCCAAACAAGGGTAAATTCAGAGAGAAAACTGACATGGGGAGAAAAAAATTTATGCCAACATTTTTTTCAGTTTCCTACAGAAATATAGTCCCATTTGGCAACAGACCAAGAAAGAAGGCAAAAATTTAGGATGGTATTTTGCTTTTGTTCATTTATCCATCTGTCTACGTGAACTCTCTGACACTGTTTTTCAAATGGAAATCTGATAATGCCAAAAACATGGTATTTTGCCTGTGATTATAAATGCTTAGCCAGTTACAGTTCAAAGATTATAATACTGCTAGCAAAATATACAACTTAAACCTAATCACAAAAAGTAAAACTATCGCTGGGCGTTGGTGGCCCATGCCTTTAATCCCAGCACTCGGGAGGCAGAGGCAGGCAAATCTCTGCCTGGTCAAGGACAGCCTGGTCTCCAGAGAGTGCCAGGATAGGCTCCAAAGATACACAGAGAAACCCTGTCTCGATAAAACAAACAAACAAAAAAAGAAATTAAAACTATCAATAACATAGCTCAGTATATACTTACCTGTTGTTTGTAATCTATATTCCTCCACATAAGCAAAGATACTCCATTTTCCTTGATTCAGAAATACATCCCAAAGATGGCTTACTGAAGTATTCTTTGTCTAGCAAATTGTTAAATTTTCTAGAGAAAATGTTCAAAAGGTTTTATAAGTTGTGCCCAATTGTCCAATTATGTAAGTATATATGTAACATACAAATATATATATATATATATATATATATATATATAGAGAGAGAGAGAGAGAGAGAGAGAGAGAGTACCTCATCTCAAGCTAGTGATAAGTTCATTATATTGTCAATGATTATCTTGAAAGTTTTATATTTCTACCCAGAACTCTTGAGTTGTGGAACCATAATGTTTTGTTACATATTTCAACTATGAAATAATTTCTAAAATATGTAAATCAAAACATCTGTTTGCACAGGGAAACAGACACCTGGGTATGGATTATCACAGTATCTGTGCTGAGTTCTACACAGATAGACATATTTAACTATCAAGACCATATATGTTGACCATTTTGGAGGACAATACAAACAACAAAGGAATGCAGATATCTTTTGAAATAGTGATTTCACTTCTTTTGATATATATATAATCACTATTACAGCAAAAAATGTCATAGTTCTGTCTTAAATCTTTTGATTCATCTCCATTATTATTTTTCAAAATAACTACATGATAAACATGGATATCTATTTGCCACTATTTAAAATCCTGTTTAATTAATTAATTAATTAATAATGAAAGCCCATTAAGTATTTTGATTACTAAGAAATCAATATAAAAACAAATATAGCATTTAATATTGAAAGAGAGGTTAATCATCTGGATTTATGATTCAATTTTGAATGTATATCAATGAACAAATTATTGATTAAATTTGAATTGGGCTGGTATCGGTGTTAGGGTAAATCTGCCCTCTTAGGATGAGTTTCAAACTGTTCTTTTCTATTTAATTTTTGGAAGAATTTGAAAAAGTATGGTATTTTGTATACTTTCAGTAAAGCTAAATGATCAATTTAAAAATATATTTAAATAGAACTTGGGAGAATTTGGGTGTATCATTAAAAATTAAATTATGGACACAGAAAGATAACACCATACCAATACCAATACCACAGAGAATATTTTCAGTAAAATGATGTGAAAATTTCCCAAAACCTTGTATCAGGATACTAACAAAGCTCCAAATAGATAGGACCAGAAAAGAAACTCCTCTATAACATATTTTAGTTGAAAGACTAAAATCACAGAATAAAGGGAGAATGTTGAAAGCTTCAAGAGGGAAAGGTCAAATCACTTATAAAAGCAAGGTCATAAGAATAAAGAGGGAGCTAGGAGAATGAGAAGGGGAGAAGAGGAAGGGTGAGGAGGACATGAGGGAGCAGCAAGGATGAGTCAGGGAAGAATAGAGGAGAACAAGATAAGAGATACCATAATAAAGGGAGCCATTATAGGCTTAAAGAGAAATCAGGCACTGGGGAAATGTCTGGAGATCTACAAGGATGACACCAACTAAGAGTCTAAGCAACAGAGGAGAGGCCACCTTAAATGCCCTCAACTGATAATGAGATTGAAGTCTAACTTATGTGCCATCCTAGAGATTTTATCCAGCAGCTGATGGAAGTAGAAGCAGACACCCATATCTAAACACTGAACTGAACTGGAATCTAGTTCAGAGAAGGAGGAGTGATGAACAAAGGGGTCAAGACCAGGCTGGTGAAACCCAGAGAAACAGCTGATCTAAACAAGAGAGAGCTCTTGGTCCTCAGACTGATAGCTGGGAAACCAGCACAGGAGTGATCCAGACCCCATCAAATGGGTGTCAATGAGGAGACCTCAGAAAAATATGGGGCCTCTTGTAATAGATCAGTACTTATCCCAAGCATAGGAATTGACTTTGGGAGCTCATTCCACATAGAGGGATATTCCCAGAGCCTAGACACACAGGGGAGGACCTAGGCCCTATGGAAAAGAATATGACAGACTCTGAAGACCCACTGTGGAAGGCCTCACCCTCCCTGGGAAGCAGAAAGGGTATAGGATAGGTAGGGTTTTAGGCAGGGAAGAAGGGGAGAGAGAGGGAACTGGGATTGACATGTAAAACAATCTTGTTTCTAACTTACACTAAAAAGTGGGAAAAATCATATGAAAATAGAGTAACTGCCAGTTATACCATGGAAATTAATGCTTTAAGATTTCCAGTGAGCTAAGAATACATTGGAGGCTTAGCAGAGGAAAGGAAGATGAGATGCTTATTCTGTTAACATACCTATCATATGAAATTGTCCAAGATGCTTGGAGTGGAAATTGGAGAATCAAATTATACTTTAAAATTGTTTGTTCACTGGGTAAAGTATCATGGGGACTTGTAGGTCTCCCACATATGTATAAGCCAACGGGTTCAGGACAGGTTCAGTAAGGAAAAAAAAAGCACAGAATTTCAAGTAAGGTGTTTTTAGTATTATAGTGAGCTGGTGGGTGGGATGGGGCTCAGACTGTAAAATGGTAATTGCAAGTCAACTATATTTGCTAAAAAGACATAAAAGTTGTAGAAATTAGATAGCAGACTATGTCTAAATGGTACTAAGTTGGAAATCAATTTAGAGTCTAAAATGTGGTGCATTGAGGGAGAAGCAAGTGAGACTAAGTGGATATTGTCAAAGAACCTGAGAACTGACCCTCAGAGGGAGGAAGCTAAGGGTTTTCTTTGGAAAAAAAGGACAAGCTGGTCAAAGCTTCTAGTGTCAAACTGTTCCTTGTGTCTTTTGAAACCCTTCAGGGTAAAGCATCTAGGGTGTTGCAAGAAACAAACAAACAAACAAAAAAACCAAAAAATCCCCAAAATTGTTTTTCATTTCATCCATGATCACAATATATTTCATCTGCTATTTGCTTCTCTTTCTTCTCTGATGTCCAATATACCTTCCCAATCTTAATTCCCATGTTTTTTTTTTTTTATAAACCTCTGATTTCTATTAGTGCTTCCATATGAAAATGGCTGAGTGGGGTTACCTACTCTGTAGGTGTAGAGAAGATACTGTGAATTCATTACCCCAAGTCAGTGATTTTGTAGTACTAATTATTTATTACATAAGGAGAAAAATTTGGCCTGAAATAGTACATACTGTATTATTAGATGCTCATTTTATATTGTTTTTATTCCCCAGGGATTTACTTGCATTATAATTTGCATGTTACAGGATGCACCCATAAGGTGTCAGAAACATGATGGTTTAGGCATGAACTGAACAAGTATGACAACATTAGACATACCAAACTGGGAAGTCCATAAGTTCTCAAACCTACACGAAGAATTATAAGCAACTAAGCAGACAGATGTAGAAATAATTTTCTCTAAGAGAGAGTACACTAATTGACAATACAATGGTAATGGGTCAGCCCTGAAAACACACAAACAAGTAACATTACACAGAACAAACAAGTTGTACTAAGACATATATATGTATGAATATATACAATTATTCATAAGTATAATATATATGAATATGAATGTAATAGGAATGAAAAAAAGAGGCCACAAATTTGTAAGATAGAAAAGAGGACTAAGAGCAACTGGGATGGGAGAAAGGAAAGGGAGAAATGTTTGTAAAATAATATATTCTCAAAAAGTAAATGTAAAAACAAAAGGCAAAACCCTTTTTTTCTGTGGAATTGAATACTAACAGACATTATATGTCAACCTTTTGACTTTGAAGAAAACTATAAAATCAGGACAAGAATTTATTTCTCATGGAATGAAAATTCATATTAAACATGAAATGTTTACTAATATTTTTGTAATTATAAAAATGATATCTTTCTTTTGTAATAGGTGCATGGATATTCTAAAGTGCTGACACTTTTCTTTCTTTTCCCTGTCAATAACTTTTTAATGGCTGCTAATGCTATTGATCTTAATGTAGTTTTATGGAGTAGGAAGCTTATTGTTTTTCTCCAAAACATTTCTCATAAAAGGATTGCTTGTTTTAATGTTTCTTTTTAAAACTGAATTATCATATACACATTGCAAATTATAGCTATCATAGATGAAGGACAAAATGGCTATTTCTAAACAAACACACCTATTTAAATACCACAAAGATCAATAAATAGAAAACTGCCAGCATCAGGAAGCCACCGGCCAGTCTCTAGCACCTAAAATAATGCTGCTTATAATTTCTATCACCACGCAATGAGTTTTATGAAAAACTTTTTATGAAAAGCTTTTTATGAAAAACACAATCATATGAAATGCATTCACTTGGTCCTGCTTTCTGTCACTCACTGCCTATTTTAGGACCATCACATTGTTATGGATAGCAGTTGTTCATTAATATTTCGTCCCCAATAGCTGTGAAGTCACTAATATAGCAAATGGGTTGCTTGTCTCTTTGGCACAGTGGGAGGTCAGTGTGGATTTCTGCCTTGTAACCTGGCTCTTGTCCTCCAATATGCCTCAAATACTTAGTAATTCTGGCAGGTTTCTTTCTTTTGGCTCCAGAACACAGATGTCTTGTTAAGTGTGTGGAGAAGATGAAATGCTAAAGTGCATTTTTCAGGGATACCAAAATTTCATCAAATTATGCTTGAGGATTAAAGGTAAACTTGGAGAAAACAGGTAATTGCACATTTATCAAGATAATTCAGCTTACTGTATAATATCTTACAATGAGCTTTTATATCTTCTCTACATTATAGATTCCTGACAGTGTATGAACACATATATAGATAGATTTCTTATATATGCACATGTAAAATGTCTATGCATGTGTACATATTATGACATGTAAATATGTACTTATATATTTACATATATACCGATATATTTATACACACACCTGTGAAATTTGGATCTACATTTGTGTTGGTGTTTCAGTACTGTGGATCAGGGCCAGGGCTTGCTTTATTTATTTATTTATTTGTTTGTTTATTTATTTATTTTTCTACATTTTTAAAATTTTAATTAGAAACAAGATTGTTTTACATGTCAATCCCAGTTCCCTCTCCCTCCTCTCCTCCCCTGCCTCTTCAACTAACACCCTACATATCCCATACCATTTCTGCTCCCCAAGGAGGGTGAGGTCTTCCATTTGTGGTTTTCAGAATCTGTCATATCCTTTGGGATAGGGCCTAGGCCCACCCCCATGTGTCTAGGCTCAGGGAGTATCCCTCCATGTGGAATGGGCTCCCACAGTCCATTCCTATTCTAGGGATAAGTACTGATCTATTACAAGAGGCCCCATAGATTTCTGAGGGTTCCTCACTGACACCCACGTTGATGGGATCTAGATCAGTCCCATGCTGGTTTCCCAGCTATCAGTCTGGAGACCAAGATTTCTACCTTGTCCAGGCCAGCTGTTTCTGTGCATTTCAACAGCCTAGTCTTGACCCTTTGTTCATCACTATTCCTTCTCAGCAACTGGATTCCAGTTCGGTTCAGTGTTTAGCTGTGGGTGTCTGCTTCTACTTCTAGCAGCTCATGGATGAAGGCTATATGATAGCATATAAGTTAGTCATCAATCTCATTATCAGGGGAGGGCATTTAAGGTAGTGTCTCCTCTGTTGCTTAGATTGTTAATTGGTATCATCTTTGTAGATCTCCAGACATTTCCCTAGTGCCTGATTTCTCTTTTAACCTATAATGGTTACCTCTATTATGGTATCTCTTATCTTACTCTCCTCTATTCTTTCCATGACTCATACTTCCTGCTCCCATCATGTCCTCCTCACCCCTCCTCTTCTCTTATTCTAATTCTCCTAGCTCTCTCTACCCTCCCCTTATGCTCCCAATTTGCTCAGGAGATCTTATCCCTTTCCCCTTCTCTGGGGGACCATGTATGTGTCTCTTAGAGTCCTCCTTGTTTCCTAGTTTCTCTAAGGCCAGGGCTTTAGAGAAGTCTTTTTAAGACTTCCACCACTTATTTTCATTCCAAAACTTGTTTAGCTAATTTTTTATTTAATATAGAACACATTGTGAAATAGATTAAAATGGTGAGTTTGAGTTAGTTTACATTAATAAGGTGAATTTTTCATGTTTGTCTAATGACTGGAAAGTCACTCTAAAGGTAGTAAATAGTTGTTTCAAGAGTATACAGAAAGTTTTGTTCATAAAAGAAAATCCAGAAATTGAGCATGACTAATGGAAACAAGCAGAAATATTTAAATCAAATGTTACTTGATGAGTATAATTTTGCTCAAAAGTAATACTTGCATTTATCCATAGATATTTCCTCAAAGTCTTTACTAAAAATTATTTCCTAGTTATATATGGTGAATTTGCCATATGCTATCATGTGATGTTATAGACTCTGGGACAAAATGTCTAAGACTGTTTTCAGTGTTGAATATGCTTCTTCACACATTTGCCATGGTGTGAGATTCATACTGTTTAAAATACCTTCTAAGCAATGAGTCTGCATCTGTTAGCATGTCACCATGTTTTCCTTTATGAATCAAACTATGCTAACCTTAACAGGATCAGTCAAAGATAAAAATAGCTATCTAGTATAAACTATTTGATTTTTTTAATGATATGTAGAAACTAAAATGGTCTTGATTTACATTAGATAATTTTCTGGTTATATAAACTATGTAGTTTTCCCTTCAATATTTTGCACACAATAAAATACATATTGTTAGTATAATATTTAAGTTTTCAATATAAGTATTTGAAACTACACAATAGGTCAACAAAACCAGTTGAACATACTAGTGTTTTTAGATCCAGTTGAGGCAAACACACGAAAAATTATGAACATATTTGTTTACATGTAAGAATATAGAGGTATAAAATTAGGTATGATGAATAGATTTATTGATGCTGGAGTTATTTTTGCAAAAATAGATAAATATCCATCAGAACAAAAGAAAGATGGATCAGTGGTTAAGAGTACATATTGGTTTTCCAGAACCCAAGTGTGGCTCTCAGCATCAATTAGAAAGTCCAGCTCCAATGCATCTCACAATGTACTCTTCTGTACTCTGTGGACAACTTCACAATATAGCATTTACTTATACAAAACATACACACACACACACACAAATATATATATATATATATATATATATATATATATATATATATATATCCATCTAAGGTACAAAAGTCAGCACATGTATCATCTGCACATCTTTACATGTATATACTTCATGATGATTAACAATAATCTGTATCTCACCTTTAATAATACATTGATTTATAATCAATAGGGTCTGACTATGGCATTTGTATTGTTTTTTATTGTTAAAAACTGTCATTGGCTTCATATGAACTTCTAAATTTAATTAAATGACATCCATGAATTCATTATTAAGCATAGCAAACTTTAGTTTGATAATGTAAATAAGTAATTATTGTGATATTCATTATAAAATTGTTAGTCCTGGAGTTGGATAGATGGTTCCAACGTTAAAGATGGCTGCTACTCTTGAAGAAGACTAGAGATCAGTCCCAATATCCAAGTCCTATCAGGCCATGAGAGTCATACCTAATTGTTCCACCAGCACGTATGATGTCACCTTCTGCTCTATGGTAGATATTACATATGCATGTGTGCATATGCATGCAGAGAAGAAATTTAAAGTTGATCAGGCATGATGGGCTTACATGGATTTATCATGTAAATCCATGATATTTATGATTTTGAGATATAAACATAGACACCAGCTTTTGGTGTACCAACCCTTTTCTCTATTTTTTTCTTTCACAACTGTGAATTCACTACTTGTATACTTTTTCCAGATTGACAAGAATAAAGATTATATTCTATATTCAATTTCTTTATATTGCTAACAATTGAATTTTCTCACAAAGGCATAACTTCTAAAATAATGCTATTGTATAAGTTTCATTAAATTATACTTTTTAAATCAATACTCTAAATCTTATATTAAATTTAGCTTGAATTTGGAGCCTAACACTTGTTATGACATTATTAGGAAAAGACCTTAAAAGCTTCAATTGCTCATATATTTGCATCTTCATATTTCCCAAAGTGTTCCACTCTTGGAAATACTGTAAATTAATTCTTGTCTACATGTGAAATATAATTATAATGGCTTTTTAAAAGGAAAAGTTTATATAGATTAGAGCATTAGAAAATGCATTATGCTATATTTCAATGAATGTGGTATACCACAGCATGCATTTCTGAGCTCTCTGGTCTGAAGGCTTGTAATGGTTCACAGCACTGCCAATAATGAGCCTGCAGGGAGCTTTGTTGCAAATGCCCTGATTCTTTCATTTGCTCTATTCACAGTGCATGCTGGGATGACTAAGCGTATAAAATCAAGCTATGGATTATCCATTTACTAACACAGTATCCCAGGGGAAATAAACTTAAAAACAAATGGGCTATGTTCTTATAATATATTCACAGTAAAATGTGTTTGTATTGTAGTAAAATAAAGTGGCAAGCCAAATTTATTTTGAATTTCAAAACTTTATATTTTTGCCAACATATACTATTATTTGGTTGGAGTTTGGTAAAATCAAATAGTAAAACTGCTATAAATATATACTGTATTGTTCATTGACATGAATTCTGTATTATATTTGTATTTATTCTTAGTGTGTCTTTTGCTTATATATCACTAAGAAAGAACTTAACTGGAAAAGATTTTATTTAAAAGGTACTATTGATATATGAAAATTTACTGAATTATATTAAAACCTAGTTCTATAAGAATTTTAAAACATAAGAATCACTGGGCAATGTATTCCCTAGTAACTTTAAAATTTACTTAAATTGTCATTGTTTTAGAATTTAATGTGATACTTATTTCATTATGAAATCATCATGAATATACTTGTTCTACATTTGAAGGGAGAGTATATCACATGCAATCTTTGATTTCATTAATAAAATATGATAGTGTTTAAGAATACATTATAGCCAAATTACTTCTAAATGCAATGTTAAAATATTCTTTTTCTAAGGAATACAGTATAGCAGAGAGTGTATTTCAAAACAATTTATTATTAAATGTAATTTTCTCACTAAAGTCATGACTAAATCATTGAATGTAATTTTATAGTTTTAAACTATAGCCAAAGAGAGAGGTTCTCTAGTAGCATGATCTAAAATTTTATTTGAATTAATAAAAGTTAAATTTTAGGCAAATTTTCCATGATATTATTGTAGTAAAATATTTCTTAAAAGTCTTGAGTGTAAATACATGTTTTTTCTGTAGCAATAGTCAGTTTTAGAATAAATAAAGCAACCAGCTGGTGAAGGTCTGCAATTCATAATAAAACACTAGTTGATTGTGGCCCAGAAAAACACTATATCTCATACAATTTTCAATTATTTAAAATTGTGTATTCTCATGTCTATTTCTTATAGGGTAAACTAGAGGGATAAATTAGAAAATTATTACATTCTAAATTTAATTTGTTTAATTGAATCTTATACCAATGTGATTGCACAGTTGTTCAAATGCCAGAAGTATAAGCTTAAGAGAGTCTACCTCTCTTGAACATATATAATGAACCTAGTGTACCAGCACACACCTGTAATCCCAGCACTAGGAAGGCACAAGCAGAAAGGACCCTTGGTGTTCGAGCCAGCTCAGCTGAATTGATGAGCTCTTGCTTCAATGCAGTATCTTGTATCACAAAATAAGTAGAGAATGATTGAGGAAGGCATCATACACCTACCTCCAACATTCACATGGAGGGTGCCCACATATACATCTATACCCTACCCTCCATACTACACAAACTTAAACCATACAAACATGTACACACAGAGAATATCATTAAAATTTTAAAACTCATTTTCTAATTTCTTCAGAATTATAAATATTATACTTAGAAGACAGCATGTGCTTATTTTATGTCATATTTTTGTATCCTGAAGAAATCTATATGCATGTTCTTGGGGGACTTGTACAGCATATACAGCTGCCAGAAGTGGAGCAGTGTTTATTCCTAGTGCATGAACTGGCTTTTTGGAGGCCATTCCCTATGGAGGGATACTCTCTCAGCCTAGATACTGGGTGAGGGCCTCAGTCCTTCCCCAAATGATGTGACAGACTTTGATAATCCCCCATAGGAGGCCTCACCCTCTCTGAAGGGTGGATGAGGGGTGTAATGCAGAGATGGTGGGGGAGGGATGGGAGGACAGGAGGCAGAGGGAACTGTAATTGACATGGAAAATAAGATTGTTTTTAATTTAAATTTATAAAGTTTGTTATAATACCTCAAAGATCCTCATTAGAAGTGAAACTACCTCTTTCAAACCTGTACTGTCTCCCTCTATCAAGGCATCTCCTTTCTTGCTCTCCTCTGTTCCTCCCCTATCTCAGTTCTCTTGTTCTCTCCACCATCCCCTTCTTCCCATCCCACCTCCTTCCTCTCCCCATCCCTGGGCTCCCACTTTGGTCAAGGTTCTTGTCCCCATCCCCATATTTGAGGGATTATGCAATCTTCTCTTGGGGTACTCCTTGTTTCCTAGCTCCTCTGGCAGTGTGGATTGTATACTGGTAATCCTTTTCTCTATGTATAAAAATAAAAAAAAATGAGTGAGTACATACCATGTTTATCTATTTGTGACTGGGTTACCTCCCTCAGGGTGGTTTCTCCTAGTTCCATCCATTTGCCTTCGAATTTCAAGATTCCATTTTTTTTCTGCTGAGTAGTACTCCATTGTGTAAATGTACCACATTTTCTCTATCCTTTCTTCAGCTGAGAGACATCTAGATTGCTTCCGGTTCTGGCTATTACAAAATTCCTGCTATGAACATAGTTGAACAGATGTCCTTATTATATGACTGTGCATTCTTTGAGTATATATGCCCAAGAAAGGAATTGCTGGATCTTGATGTAAACTGATTCCCAATTTCCTGAGAAATCACCATACTGATTTCCAAATTGGCTGTACAAGTTTACACTCCCACCAGCAATGGAGGAGAGTTCCTCTTTCTCCACATCCTCTCCAGCATAGATTGTTATTGGTGTTTTTGATTTTAGCCATTCTGACAGGTATCTCAGAGTGGTTTTGAGTTGCATTTCCCTGATGGCTAAGGATTTTGATCACTTTCACAAGTGTCTTTCAGCCATTTTAGATTCCTCTATTGAGAATTCTCTATTTAGTTCTGCACTCCAACTTTTAATCGAATTGTTTGGTGTTTTGGTGGCTAGCATCTTGAGTTCATTGTATATTTTGGTGATCAGCCCTGGCACAGGGAAAATATTAGCAGATTAACAGGAATGAGGCTAACTAAGAAACCAGACAGTTGTGGAAAGAATGCCATTGATGCCTTTCCCCTAAAATGAGATTGACGCCTATCATGGTTACCATTCCTAGAGCGTTCATCCATTAGCTGTTTGAAGCAGAAACAGGCACCTACAGATAAGCACTGAACTATATTACTGGAATCCAGTTGTAGAGAGGGAGGAGGAATGAGCAAAGGAGACATGATGGGGCTGGATAAACCTCTAGAAGCAGTGGACCTGACCTACTGAGATCCTAGTCATAAAGCTGGGGAAACAGCATTGGACCAAACCAAGCCCTCTGAATGTGGGTGCCAGCTAGGAAGCCAAGACAGTCTATAGGACCTCTAACAGTGGAGCCAGTCTTTAACCCTAGAGCACAAATGGAATTTGGGAGCCCATTCCCTACAGAGGGATACTAATTGCAGCCCAGATACAACAAGGAGGGCCTAGGCCCTCCCCCAAATGACATATCAGAAATTTGAATGTCCCCATGGAAGGCCTCACTGTCTCTGGGGAGGAGTTGGGGGGGTGGGTTGGGGGGGTTAGTGGAGAACATGGGAGGATGGGAGGGCAAGGGAATGGGGGGATGGATATGTAAATATGAGTACTAATTAAAGAACAATTTTTAAAAAGTGAATCTACCAACTTCAAATTAAGCAAACATCTCCCACAAGTGTGCCCTTCATTTTTGGATTTTAGTTAATTTCAGATGTAGTAAAGTTGATGACAAAAATTAGCCATCACACTGTTAAAGGAGCAAAAGAAAACCCAAGAGAATTTGGTTTTAGATTTGCAATATTCCCATTGTCCTCCTGGCAGTCAATCATTCTTCTGTAATATTTAGCATTTTACCCCTGGAAAGTTCTTTTTGCAAGATATAATTGCCTTCTGCATATTGAAATTTAATGCTCAACTTTCAAATACTAAGAATTTAGAAAATTTGTAGGTTGAAGTTTAAATTTTGGTATTTATAATAGTAGAACATACTTGGTTTTCATTTTTCAAGTATCATCTCATAGTCAATAATAATACATTTATTTATAAGCATTGTTCATAGGCATAAATATATTTTCTAATATTTTGTAGGAAAGATAAATTCAGTTGCCTGTCATTTGAATTATTTCCAAACATTATTTTGAATGTCACTGATGTTTGATTTGTATTTACTGGCACTTATCACATAATTTAAAATATTCAATTTAGTACATGAATATACCTGTGTGCTTTAGGCCTGAAGAATGTCATTCTTTAAAATATGCATTGCCTGTTTAGATTAAAAAATAAACAATTGTCCATAATGATAAAACATTGGCCTAACGTGTGCATGTGATTTTGCTTAATAAAGCTACAGACTTTAAATTTGAACATGTTCTATAATTTTTAATCAATTTCAATCATTCTTTCCTCAATCCATCTTTTAAAAAAATTCATTGAAGAATAACACTGCACTATCTATTTTGAAAAATTGTTACATATGAACTAAAACAGTAAAATGTATTGTCCTCGTCTATATATTACTTGAAATTATTTTCTGATTTATGGTTAGTGTTTTAAGCTTTAGTTTGGGTGCTTTCAAATAAATATATAATTATGAAATAATTATAAATGCCACAAAATGTCAATATATATGAGCATTTATCAGTCCCTAAAATAAATAAATATTTTCGACTTGATTTGAAAGAATTTAGTTGAATTCAAAGAACTACTTTTGAAATAGTTCCCCCTCCTTCCTCTCTTCCCAACAATTTCCCTTCATCTCTTCTCTCCCCACCTCCCCATCCACTCTGCTTCAATTTCTATTCAGAGAAGTGTAGGAATCCCATGGATATCAACAAACATGGCATATCAGGTTGCAGTAGGACTAGGCACATCCTTTCCTATTAAGTCTGAACATGACAAATCAAGCAAAAGGAGGAAAAACAGTCAGAGACAGTCCTTGCATCCACTCTTAGGAGTCCCACAAGAGGACCAAGCTATACAACTGTAACATATGAATGCAGAGGGCTGATGTCAGTCCCATGCAAGCTCCCTGGTTGTAGGTTTCGTCTCCATGAGCCCTTATGAGCCAGATTACTTGATTCTATGGGATTTCCTGATAAATCCTTGACCCACTCTGACACCTACAGTCCTTCCCTCTCTTTAGCAGGAGTCCCTGAGTCCTGCCTAATATTGGGCTACGTACGGTCTCTGCATCTGTTTCCATCAGTTGATAGATGAAGATGGTTTGATGACAGTTGGGCTAGGCACCAATCTTTGAAACTAACCGAATATCATTAGGAATCATTTCACTGACTTTTTTCACTGGCAGTTGTATTTGGTTCTATCTAGCCTCTGGTTCCTGGCCCTCCAGGCAGTGTCAGGGTAGGCTCTCTCTTATAGCGTAAGTCTCAAGCTAGACCAGTCACTGGTTTGCCATTCTCTCAATTTCTGTACCACCTTTACCCCAGCACATCTTGCAAGTAGGACAAATTGTATTAATTAGTGTTTCTATCACTACGATAAAACACAATGAGTAAAAACATCTTATAGAGGAAAGGATTTATGCCCACTTCCACTTTCACTTCATAGTCCACCAACAAAGAAGTTATGGCAGGAACTCAACCCGACCATGGGCTGGGACCTCCCCCATTGATCACCAATTGAGAAAATCCCTTACAGCTGGATGTCATGGAGGCATTTCCTCAACTGAGGCTCCTTCCTCTGATGCCTCTAGCTTGCTCATCTCTCAAGTTGACACACAAAACCAGCCAGTAAAAGTGACCAGTTGTCAACTTGACACACAAATAATTCACTATTAAGCCACAACCTTCCCTTTCTTATTCATCCCCAAGATCTCACACTAAAATCATAAAAAAATAAAAATTCTACAGTCTTTACGAGTTCAAGCACATTAAAATTTCAGTCTCTTTAAAATATCTAATCTCGCCAGGTGGTGGTGTCCCAAGCCTTTAATCTCAGCCCTCAGGAGGCAAAGTCAGGCAGATCTCTGTAAGTTCCAGGCCAGCCTGGTCTACAAAACTACACAGAGAAACCCTGTCTAGAAAAAAGATCAAAATCAAAATCAAAACAAAACAATAAAACATCTAATATCTTTTAAAATTTCAAGTCTTTCATCTGTGGGCTTCTTTAATAATACTTTATTAGTTCAAGAAGGAAAAGCAACGGCACGGCTAAAAGTCAAATCAAAACCAAATTCCAACTGTCCAATATTTGGGATCCACACATGATTTAATAGACTTCTCCAAAGATTTGTTTTATTTTTGTTTGTTTGTTTGTTTGTTTGTTTTTGTTTTTTTGAGACAGGGTTTCTCTGTGTAGCTTTGGAGCCTATCCTGTCACTCGCTCTGTAGACCAAGCTGGCCTCCAACTCACAGAGATCCGCATGCCTCTGCATCCGGACTGCTGGGATTAAAGACGTGCACCACCAACGCCCGGCTTCTCTAAAGATCTTAAGTCACTTCTCCAGCTCCACCTTCTGTAGCACACATAGTTTGTTTTCCAGGCACCTGCTTCCTCCACTCCACTGCTGATTCAGTTCTTGGTGGTCACCCCATCCATCGTACTGCCCTCTACAAAATGCTGGGGTCCTCTGCACCAACAGCCTCTCATAGGCTCTCATAATTGGTACTAAGCCTCAGCTTCTTTGCATAACAACTTCAGTCCTGGTGCTTCAACTGACACTGAGGCTTTTCCTCCACCAATTACCTCTCCTGGCTTATCTTAGTGCAAACCGTCAGCTTTTCTCCATGGCCTTCAAAATCATTATCACCAGTGACTTTTACACACCACCAAATCCAGATGCCAGCATGAGGTGCAAACTTGGCAACCCCTGCAACATAACTTCTCTGTGTTCTCAGGAAATACTTCTCAGAATATTCAGAATATTTCACCACAGTGATGATGGTTTCTTCTTCTTCTTCTTCTTCTTCTTCTTCTTCTTCTTCTTCTTCTTCTTCTTCTTCTTCTTCCTCTTCCTCTTCCTCTTCCTCTTCCTTTTCCTCCTCCTCCTCCTCCTCCCCTTCCCCTTCCCCTTCCCCTTCCCCTTCTCCTTCTCCTTTCTTCTTCTTCTTCTTCTTCTTCCTCCTCCTCTCTCCTCCTCTTCTCCTTTTCTTCCTCCTCCTCCCTCCTTCTTCTTCCTCCTCCTCTTCTTCCTCCTCTTTTCTTATTCCTCCTCCTCCTCCTCCTCCTCCTCCTCCTCCTCCTCTCCTCCTCTCTCTTCTTCTTCTTCTTCTTCTTCTTCTTCTTCTTCTTCTTCTTCTTCTTCTGAGACAGAGTTTGGAGCCTATCCTGGCACTTGATCTGTAGACCAGGCTGGCCCTGAACTCACAGAGATCTGCCTGCCTCTACCTCCCAAATGCTGAGATTAAAGGCATGTACCACCAATGCCTGCCGATGGTCGCCACCAATGCCCGCCGATGGTCTCTTCTTAATCACCACTAATGTATTATCTACAGCTGTCCAGCATCAAATATCCCAGCAAAATAAAATTTTGCCTTAGCAGTTCTGGTATCTTGTTAATCACAGCTGAGTTTTCAGTCCTAGCTAATCAGAACCGCAGAATCATGATTACCAATAAAAAGTGGTCCGAGAGAGTGTGCAAATTTCTCTCTGAAACTTCACAAGCCAGGCCTCCATTTTCTGAATGGCTCTCAATATTCTTGACCTCTCAGCTCCCAAATAAAATTGCACTGATTTCTCAAAACCCAATGAATTTTTCTAGCTCAGGGTTCCACAGTCCTATCATAATCCTGTCTGAAACATGTTAGGCCTGTCACAGCAATACCCCAATTCTGTTACCAACTGGTCTTAGGGTTTCTGTTGCTGTGACAAAACACCATCGCCAAAAACAAGTGGGGAGGTTTATTTGGCCTACACTTCAACATTGCTGGTCATCATGGAATGGAGTCAGGACAGGAAGTCAAACATGGTAGAATACTGGAGTCAGGATCTGATGCAGAGGTCATGGAAGGGAGCTGCTTACTGGCTTGCTTTTCCTAGCTTGCTCAGCCTACATTCTTATAGAACCCAGTACTGCCAGCTCAGGGATAGCACCACACCTCATGGGCTGGGAATCCCTTATTGAACACTAATTAAGAAAAATGCCACTACCTGTATTTACTCCTCTAGATAAAATAGATTTTCTATAGAGTTCATAGAAATAATTTTATTTTGTTCATTGTTTCATAGACACCATTTCCCCTAAAAATAAGTCCTAATGAAAACAGCTGGGTTGCTTTTGTCCTTTATTGATTTTTTCAGTGATTGCTAGGACCCAATCAAGTAGGAGCAGAATAATCATGCAATCAACCTGGGTAGGAAAACAGAGCGACCACATAATGGTTCTTTCTTTCTTTGAGTCATGAAGAAAAAGCTTTGAAACAAATCTGGAATCTGCTAATTATGGTTAAACCTTGTTCTTAATTTAAGCTGTATGACAATGCAGTCAGAGTTCATTTCCAACCGAATAGCTATAAAATTCTCTTTGTTACATATTTAAATAGAACTTTATCAAGCTTAAACTTAAAATCATGATTGATTCATTTTGGCAAGATTTCACTTCTAATTCTTCAGGAATTTAGCCCCATTATAGTAATTCTAATTAGAATATTTATGAAAATTGAAATAAACTCTTTACAGTTCACAAGGTGGTACATTTGCAATACCTGTCATAATATTATTTTTGAATATTGTTATGAATAATTAATTTAACCTTAACAAGAAATGTGTATTTATAAATGGAAGACCTGTTTCTATTGCTTCTATCATAAATGACTCCTAACATAATGGTGTGAGGGGAAGTAATGATACTTGAACTAATTTTCCCAGAATTCCAAAGCTCTTTGTCTATTCAATGCTATACACAGAAAATGAAGTTAAATAAGAAAAGGTTCTTCTTGCTATTATCTAGGGGAAAACTCTATGAAAGAAAAGTGTGTGTGATTTTGCAGTCTTGTGAACTAATGTGCAGGTGTTTACACAGAGAATTTCAGCTGAGTTTTTCACACAATACTTTTTGTCTATATTACCTGATGTAGAAATACGGGATACCATATCTAGCCCTGTAAATCCCGACTTTTCCTCTAGAGCAGTGAAATGGGGTTGTGTCTCTATCCAACACACACACAGATTTCTCTCATTGTTTTATTTATGAAGACACAAATCTTTCCAGATCCTGATATGTCTATTACAATCTACACTAGCTATTAAATTTACTTAAATCATTCTGCTTGTTTGTGGACCTTTCCAGTTGAAGAAGGCTAAATTTGGTCTTTAATGTGCTACTAGTTATCTGAAACTTCAAACAACAGTAAGTAAATTTAATGCTGGGGAATATTGTCTCTCTCTGTGTCGCTGTCTCTTTCTTTATTACTTCTTTCTTTCTTTCTTTCTTTCTTTCTTTCTTTCTTTCTTTCTTTCTTTCTTTCTTTCTTTCTTTTTCCTTTTTTCCAGACAGAGTGTTTCTGTGTAATAGCTCTGGCTGTCTTAGAACTAGTAGATCAGGCTCGAGGCAAACTCCCAGAGATCCACCTGCCTTTGCCTCCCAAGTGCTGTGAGAAAAGGTATGTGCCACCATTGCCTGGAGCTAATTTTTAAAATAGTTACTGTTTTTGAAAACCTCATACATGAACACTGTACCTACTTTATGTATATCCCTTCTTTCTGCCTTCAATTACTATTGTACACATCTCTCCTAAATTAGTGCCCTGTATATGTATATGAATATATCTTGATATTTATATGCACACATGTATATACAAGCTACCTAATCTGTTTAGAATTACTCTTATATAAGTTGGATGTTGAAGAAAAGATTGTATAAAGGTAGTCTTCTTTGTGATTTGGCAAAGAGAGTTATTGATGAGGAAAAACTTGAAGAATTAAAATTAGTTTACTTGTCAAATAAAGAACCCAGTGATTATCTACATTTTAAAGACAGAGTAAGCAATACAGGGTGAGACAAGATAAGCAATTGTGTTGTGATTTGTACATTAGAAAAGAATTTATGCATCTCTGACAGTTCTTGCAATGCTTATAATCCAGATAATCAGAGTATTGAGACAGGGTGGGTCACCATAGGCTTATAGAAAACCTTATCTCCATATAAGTCTGAAAAATCAAAATTAATAAACAATAAATACAAATTTAAGTGTTTAAATTTTCTACCAACTTCAAGTACAAAATAAACATAAACTTGATATTCTCTTAGCTGGGAATGCTAAAAGAATACATCGATTTGTATTGAAAGAATAAGTTGTGAAACAATAAGGAACCATAAGATAATATATATGTATGTATATTTTATTCGTTTAGAAATATATATACATATGTATATTATATCATGTCTAGGTTTATATATAGCAAAAATTAAAGGAAAAAAGGGCTTGAATTTGAGAGGCAATAAGGTTGTGTATGTGAAGTATTTCACGGAGAAAAGGGAAAGAGGAATGATGTAAGTATAGCTTCAAGAATTTAAAAGATAGCCCTGAATCATGGAGACTAAATTTATTGCTCTACAGGAACAGTCCCTTTGTGGACACCAGCAGGTCAAAATGGGCAAGTGTTAGGGTGTGCCAACTCAAGGCCCAGGATGTAGGTCTGGGTGGTAGTTCAACCAATGGTAACGAAGCCCTCTGACACCACATGGCCAAAGGATGCAGTCTAGACCATGGGCATCATGTGACTTTTGTTGACAAGTTTCAATGAAGGCCCAGCTCAGTAATGATAGGGTACCAGAAACTAGAGGCCTTGAACCAGACCAACAACTCATTGTAAATAACATTTTGCAGGTGGGGCTAACTGGACAAAAGAGGTATACTGCATGTCATACCACAGCTTGAAATAGCTCAAGGATGAATAAGGAGGTGTTGGAAAGATGGAGGATAAAGGTGTTTTTTCAGTTGTTTTGTTTAGTTTTTTTTATGAATATGGGGGAAATCATGCTGCAGGGGTAAGGGGCAGATATGGAGTGGTTGGGAGGTAAGCAAGATTGGGTGCATGATGTGAAATTTCCAAAGGATCAACAAAGAATTATATTTAAAAATTTAAAAAGTTTAAAAAAAATGGTGAGGTTGGAAAAAATAAATATTTTAAAACTACAGTGTATAAGCCAAAGCAATGCTGATATATTAAATGAGTGACACAGATTGTAAAACTAAGGTTAAATCACGCAGGTAATAGGAGAAGAGGAAAAATGAGCAGAATAAAAGACTATCATGCAAATCAATAATTAATCAGATAAAATCCATGAGCACTTAACTACAAAATAGTTAAAAAATAAAAAGATTAAATTAAGAAATATCCAGAAGTATCATCTTTAAATGAAAACAAAAAATAAACAAGTGCTAATCTTTTCAGTACTAAGTAAGCAAATAAGAAAATTATTTCTACAATAAGTAAATAAATGAAGTAGAAGATAAATGAACACATATTAAATGTAAAATGTGTAAAAGTGAGTTGCAATCAAAGATTTAAAAATACCAATGATGCAATCTTAAAACCAAATAAATTAAAAATTAATATCTAACTCACAGCTCTGTCTCCTTTCCTGAGACGTAAATAGATCTGTTAAGTATGAAAGTATAAAGCAATTATTTTAAATGATACACAATTATATTTCAAATGGCAAAACTTTTTTCTAATCTTTAAAATTACTTGTAGGGAAATAATTAAAAAATATTATTTTATTAAAGTATTATTAAAAAGTAAACATTCTAATAATGAAAAGGTTCAAATCACATGAAATGTTAATTTAAATTATGATTGCTTATTATTCTTCAATAATTATTTTATATGGCTAATAGGGTAATATATGATAAAAGAAAAGATATTACAGTGGTGATCATATTTTCATCACTACAGGCAACTTCAGAAAAAATATATAGATCCTGTTGTTACTTAGTGAGTAGATATAAAATGATGTCATGTGTTTTAATGTAACTTCATTTAAAAATAATTTTAAGATATGGAAGAAAATAGAAAGCTTTAAAATTATGTAAAACACACATAAATAAGTTCTGTAAAATATAGATATTTTTAAAGTCAAAATTTGCTATCATTGTATGTTGTCATGCATACTAGTAGACTTCATTATGACATTTTCATACAAATAATTTATTTTGATCCTGTACCCCCATCTGCACTACTGTTTATCTTTTTCCTTCTTTTTTTCTCCTTTCCTCCTCTTTCCTTCCATCCTCTTTTTTCCTTCTTCCTTCCCACCTTGGTTCCTTCCTACCCCTTTCTTCATTTCTCAACCTTTCTTTCTTTATTTTTTAAAACTTTTATACTATATTCAAATCATATTCTTTTCCTCCCAGATACACCCCTCCACATGACTTGTTGCTCTTTTCTCAAAACAAGAAAACAAACAAAAATCACAACAAACTAATCAAAGAAAATAAACAATGGAGTGTATTTTCTTGACTAATATGCCCAAGATCATAGGGGTTACCCTAGAGTGTGGTGGACCTATTCGCTGTCACTCCATAGGTGGAAACTCATGTTTCCTCACCCAGAAGAAAACTATAACACTGTATTATAAAATTTGTTTCTAAATCCAAAATCTTATTTTTTTTTTTGCATTGGCTTCAATACATGACTTCTTCATCTATCTTAACCCTCTCTTCTTCCAGTTGGTTGACAAAAGTATTATGAAGTTCTATTCTAAAAAAATAATCTAAAATAAGGTGATAAGATTCCTGAGGAAATATAAGCAAAAAAAAAAAAAGAATAAACAGAAACACTTATGATGCATGACCTCCTAAACCAAAAAATGTACCATCACATAAAATTTACTTATTGAAAAGATTACAGACATGATAGAGAAACTCACAACTCACATTAGACACACACACACACACACACACACACACAAAACCAAATTTAAGGTTTTACTTTGAAAGCACTTTACATGAGTCCTTCAAGTTAGACATGTATTTAAAGTATACCTGCTGTACCTGTTCTTACATTTTGCATCTCAGGCTGCAGTAGTTATTTGGATCTGTATTCCTATTCATTGCTATTAATTTTATTATTCTAAACAAAGTGCCTTACTTTTTTGAGACACAATGATTTCATTGATAAATTCATTGAGTATTAGGTAAATTCATTGAGTATTAGGGATGCAGGTTAATAGCGACCATGTGATAAGCCTGAAATTAGCCCTGGTGCCCAAGGCCCAGTACTATAAAAATGAACCAAACCAAGCAAACACAAAAACACTTAATACTCAAGTTTCAGTTTCTATGACAAACATTTCATTATTGTAGAAACACTAAAGATAGCATGTACGTACACATTTACAGAATTTCTATATTATGGACTTTAGAAGTAGAATTTTGAATGAAAATGACTGGGTCTTATTTACCTCAAATTTGTTAATATTTGCATTTTGATTATGATTTCCTGTCTTATCACAACCAAGATAATTTCTACATTATATGAAAAATTACAATCAGATTTCAAAAATACCAGTTTCTCACTTATTTTCTGGTTTTGATTACCAGGAAAGATAATAGAATAAAAGGAACTAATAAAATCATATAATACTAAAATATAAATAACTGTATTTTTAGTTAGTGAGATCAGAGAACTGTTAGGAATATTTAAATTTGAATAATATGTTTATATAGTTTATATATATGCATATATTTATAATACTTTTTCTTTGTGATAGCTGATAAAAATTTCATTTTGAAAATTCATATTAATATCATACTTGAAGTGCTAGCTAGACCAATAAGACAACAAAAGGAGATCAAGGGGATACATATTGGAAAGGAAGAAGTAAAATTTCACTATTTGCCGATCATATGATAGTTTACATAAGTGACTAGAAAAACTGTACCAGGGAATTCCTACAACTGGTAAACCCATTCAGCAAAGTGACATGATACAAGATTTACTCAAAAAAATCACTTGCCCTACAATATACAGACAATAAGAGGGCTGAGAAAGAAATCAGAGAAAGATCAACCTTTACAATAGCCACAAACAACATAAAATATCTTGGGGTAACACTAACCCAACAAGCAAAAGACCTGTACAGTAAGAACTTTGAGTCTTTAAAGAAAGAAATTAAAGAAGATAAGAGAAAAAGGAAAGATCTCCCATGCTCTTGGATAGGTGGGATCAACATAGTAAAAATGGCAATCTTGCCAAAAGTAATCTACAGATTCAGTGGGATCGCTATAAAAATATTGGCATAATTATTCATAGAACTTGAAAGAACAATACTCAACTTTATATGGAGAAACAAATATTTGAGTCCCATACAGCCAATGAAGACCTGCCTGAAGACAGTCCCTGGATGCTCTGAAAAAGGAATTGGGCTATACCTCTTCGACTGCACTGAATCCAACTTACTCTGTTTTGACTGACACTCTGACTGAACTTCGATTACTGACTTCAATTAATTTGAGGATTTCAACCTAGATCTTCAATCAAGCAAATTCCAATTAACATGCACTAGAGATAACCCATCAGAGACTTTCACTATACTAACTTTTTTTATCCACAGGACCCCTCAAGGCTGCCATAGTCGCGTTTCAGCAGGAAGTGACTTAGAAGATGCTATGCTTTCGTTCCCCATTATTGTCTATTAGGGTATTGTAAGCCTAGTTAGGAATAACTTTCTTATTGTTTAGAGTTGGTATTGGAAGAAGGTGTTCAAGTTAGACATCCTTTCCACATGATTTTAGGGCTTAGCCAAAATAGACATAGTTAGGATGTACAATAGCTGATTATTGTATCTTCTTGTATTTCACCTTTATGATTGTTAATTTTGGATATTTTACACTATTAAGTTTTAATCCTCTTTTAGACTAAAAGGGGAATTGTAGGGAGACACTGTAGCCCAGCCTCCTAGAAGTCCCTACAGGTGTGCCTGGGCACGCCTGTGAGGGCATGGTCAGGGGAGCTCGAGGATGACGAGGGGGTAATTCTTAAGGAGTTGCAGAAACATGGTGACCCTTCTCTCTGGCCTCCCTAGCTTACTGCCTCTGGGCACATTCTGGCTTGTGCTTGGCCGGTATTACTTGAATAAAGATATCTCATTATAACAAACCTGTACAAAAAAGGAACTTCAGAGGCATCATCATCACTGACTTCAAGCTCTATTATAGAGCTATAGTCCTGAAAACAGCTTGGTATTGGCACCAAAATAGATAGTTAGACCAATGGAATCCAATTGAAAACCCTGTTATTAACCCACACACCCATGAACACCTGATTTTTGATGAAGAAGCTAAAGATATACAAAAGAATAAAGATAGCATCTTCAACAAATGGTGCTGGCATAACTGGATGCTGGCATGTTGTAGACTGCTTACCATGCACAGAACTTAAGTCCAAATTAATCAAAGACCTCAACATAAATCCAGGCACACTGAACCTCTTAGAAGAGAAAGTGGGAAGTACCTTTGAATGAATTGGTGCAGGAGACAGCTTCCTGAACTGTACACCTGTAGCACAGACACTGAGATCAACAATTAATAAATGGGGCCTCCTGAAACTGAGAAGCTTCTGTAAGGCAAAGGACATAGTCAACCAGACTAACTGGCAGCCCACAGATTGTGAAAAGATTTTCACTAACCCCACATCTGACAGAGGGCTGATCTCCAAAATTTACAAATACTCAAGAAACTAGTCTCCAAAACACCTAATAAGCCAATTAAATGTGGGGTACAGAACTAAATAGAGAATTCTCAACAGAGGAATTTAAAATGGATGAAAGATACATAAGAAAGTGTTCAACATCCTTAGCCATCAGGGAAATATAAATGAAAACAACTCTGAGATATCATCTTACTCCAGTCAGAATGATTAAAATCAAAAGCACCAATGATAACTTATTGTGGAAAGAATGCAGAGAAAGGGGAACACTTCTCCACTGCTGGTGAGAGTGCAAACTTGTCCAGCCACTTTGTTAATCAGTATGGCGATTCCTCAGGAAAATGAGAATCAGTCTACCACAAGATCCAACAATCCCACTCTTAGGCATATACCCAAATGAAGCACATTCATAAAACAAAGCAGCATTATTTGTAATAGCCAAGAACTGGAAACAACCTAGATGCCTCTCAACTGAAGAATGGATAGAGAAAATGTGGTACATTTACACAATGGAGTACTACTCAGCAGAAAAAAAATTGGAATCTTGAAATTTGCAGTCAAATGGATGGAACTAGAAGAAATCATTCTGAGTGAGGTAACCCAGTCACAAATAGCCAAACATGGTATACACTCACTCATATATGGTTTTTACATATAGAGCACAGAATTACCAGCCTATAATCCACACAACCAGAGAAGCTAGGCAACAAGCAGGACTCTATAAGAGACATACTTGGTCTCCTGGAGAAGGGGCAAGGGACAAGATCTCCTGAACAAACTGGGAGCATGAGGGGAGAGGGAGCTAGGAGAATGAGAACTGGAGAAGAGTAGGGGTGAAGAGGACATAAGCAAGCAGGAAGGTTCTGAAGGGGGAAGAATAGAGCAGAGCAAAATAAGAGATACAATCAAAGAGTAATGCAGTATAGTTTTAAAGCAAAACCAGGCACTAGGGAAATGTCCAGAGATCTACAAGGATGACACCAACTAACCATCTAAGTAACAGTATAAAGGCTAACTTAAATGTGCTTCCCTGATAATGAGATGAACGACTTACTTAGATACTATCCTAGAGCCTTCATCCAGAAGCTGATGGAAGTAGAAGCAGATACCTAAAGCTAAAAACTGAACTGAACTGGAATCCAGTTGCAGAGAAGGAGGAGTGATTAGCAAAGTGGCCAAGACCAGGCTGGTGAAACCCACATAAACAGCTGTCCTGAACAACAGGGAGCTATTTGCCCCCAGACTGATCATTGGAAACCAGCATGGAACTGACCCAGACCCCATTAATGTGGGTATCAGTGAGGATGCCTCAGAAATATATGGGGCCCCTTGTAGTAGATCAGTACTTATCCCTAGTTTAGGATTGGACCTTGGGAGCCCATTACACATAGGGGGATATTCCCTGAGCCAAGACATATGGGGGTGGACTTAGACCCTATCCCAAAAGATATGACAGACTCTGAAGAACCCCCATGGAAGGCCTCACTCTCCCTTGGGAGCAGAAATGGTACTGGATAGGTAGAGTGTTAGTGGGGGCAGGGGAGGTGGGGAGGGAGAGGGAACAGAGATTGAAATGGAAAACAATCTTGTTTCTAATGTAAATAAAAAATAAAATTCATATTTTATAAAGAAATGTGACTTTGAGGAAATTATACATAGAAAAACAAGAAATCTATGGATTTTCACTATTTTTAATAAAATGCGATTAAAATTACACCTAGCTCATGTGCATGTATTAATATAAATTAAAATTAAAATGCTATAGGAAGAGTATGTTATTTTCTGCTTCTTCCATTATGATCAGTGTAGGTATGTTTTGTTATGCTGTTATTACCAATGAAATATTTAAAATGTCTGTAAATAGAGTAAACAGTGCATGTATGCTATCAGTTGATTTTTAAAACATTTTCATGAGTTAAGAAGAATTAGATCTTTTGTCTTGTAAATGGCCAACTTTAATAGAGTTCATGAAAGCCTGAACAAAGAAAGTCAGATATTTATTGGGGAATGAGCTAAAAACGACAAATAACAAAACAAGGTAGAGAACTGCCAAGGTCTTCTGCCCTTAGCTCCTAGATGCTGCTATCCTCCTTCAAATCACCATCCAAGAGTGCCAATGCTTGCTCCCAGCCCACATGTATCCTGTGAACCCACCTCAAATGGGCCAGTACATCAAACATATTGGCTGAAAGAATTCCCACAACATTGTGCCTTCATTTTCCACCCCTCTAACCTTCCTATGTAATCCTCCATTTGCTATCTCTAATATGTATATAAGATCTATTTCATTAGTTACAGATTGTATATATAAATATTGTTTCATTATATTATACACTTAGCAATATAAAATTTCTTAATAAAATATATGGACAAATTAGGGCGAATTTATGTATTTTGGAATATAATAAATACATGCATTCCCAAACATTATATATTATGCATATATATATTCTTAAATATATAAATCCCATCTGCTCAGTCTATATAATGTTACTTTATTTTTAGATAATACCATTTTTTAATTTGTTCAAATTAGGAAGAAGCTTGTGTCACATGTCAATCCCTTCTCCCTCTCTCTCCCCTCCCTCCCAACCCCCAACAGTCCCCCAGCCCCTCCACTCTCAGCTCCCCACGGAGGGTAGAACCCTGCACCAGGGTTCCCCAAAATCTACCACATCATCCTGGCCCAGGTGTAGGCCCTCTCCCATGTGTCCAGGCCAAGCCAAGAGAGCATCGCTTTATGTCGGATGGGCTCTCAAAGTCCCTTCTTACACCAGGGAAAAATACTGATCCACTACCAGGGGCCCCATAGAGTGCCTAGGCCTCCTCATTGACATCCATATTCAGGGGTCTGGATCAGTCCTGTGCTGGCCTCCAAGACAGCAGTCTGGGGTCCATGTGCTCTCCCTTGTTCAGGCCAGCTGTTCCTATGGGATTCACCATCCTGGTCCTGACCCCTTGGATTGTCATTCCACCCTCTCTGCAACTGGGTTCCAGAGATCATCTCAGTGTATGGCTGTGGGTGTCTGCCTCTGCTTCCATCAGCCACTGGATGAGGGCTCTAGGATGGCATATAAAGTAGTCATTATTCTCATTATAGGGGAAGGGCATTTAGGTTATCCTCTCCACCATTGCCTAGATTGTCACTTGGTGTCATCCTTGTAGATATCTGAAAATCTCCCTAGTGCCAGATCTCTCCTCAGACCTACAATGGCTCCCTCTGTTATGGTATCTCTCATCCTGCTCTCCCCACTGACTGGCTGCATCACATTTCCACAGGGCATTTCCACAGGGTGTGCTTGAAATGCATGGTCATATCCACTTTCTGGCTGGGTCTTTGTCTTCTTCCCAAAGGGTTAGATAGCATAGTGCATAGTGCCTGTGGATCCATGGTGACATTCCTTCAATTTTGTGTGCCTCTATTCCTCTTCCTACTTAACCTTTCTGCTCCTCCATTTCCTCCTCTCCCCTCCTCTTCTCCTCTTCTTCTTTGGCCAGCTCCCTCTCCTCTACCCTCATCCTCCCAACTAGCTCAGGAGATCCTTGCCCTTCACATTATCCGGGGCCTATGTACTTTTACCATAGAGTCCTTCTTGTTTCCTAAACATTATATATTATGCATCTACACAGTCTATATAATGTTACTTGTGTGTATATGATTTTAGGCGTGACCACTTGGTATTGGATAACAAATTAAGGCATCCTTTTCTCAGGTGGACTGTTTCTCCTGCTCTCAACATTCCTTGGTTGTAGTGATATATTAATGATTTATTAAAACTTGTCTAAAGATTCAGAAAATCAAAGTCAATCTCAATCTATAGAGATCAGGCAGTGGTGGCATTCACCTTTAATTCCAATAACCAAAAGCTAGGATCTGGTGGTACACACTGTTAATCCTAAGACTCAGGATTAAAAGATAGAGGGATCTCTCTAAGTCCAAGGCCACCCAGATATGTGCAAGAGTGAATCAGTCTAAAAGATAATTATAGCTCATTCCTTTAATCACAGGACTCATGAGACATATATAAATCATTCCATATGAGGCATTCATTCTCCAGTCACACTGAGGAGAGGCAGTGTTTGTGGTGAAGAGCTCATGAATGGACCAGCCCTTTCAGCCTGAGCTAGAGATGAGAGCTAGTGGCCAGGTGCTTTGCTTTTCTGATATTCAGCTTGAAGTTTGAACCCCAATATCAGTCTCTGGGTCATTTCATTTATTGTGTTACACCTGGTTGGATGTAGCTTTCCTGGTTCATATTAGCTGTATATTGGTGTCCTTCTTGTTCAGGTCTTATTTAAGCAGGTGTTTTTAACACAGAAATCAAAGCACTTCAAAAAGCGCATGTATCAATTTTTAAAGATTGTTTCCCAAAAACTTGATAATGACTCGGAACAAAAAAAGGTATTTTCCTTATACTATAGATTAGATGCAAAATATACCCTGTCATAGATCACAGAACTAAGCATGAGGCTTAAACTAAAGTTTTAAGGTTGCCAGGCAGAGTACTAGTGTAAAGAGTAATCTAAAACTTGGCAAGTAGTGTCAGGGGGAAGGGAAATTAACGATCTACCCACTACTCCATAGATAATTTGAGGACAATTTAAGCTACATAAGATACTGTCTGGAAAAATAAAACAAAACAAAACAAACTACTAAATGGAAGGGAAATGTCTTCTGAGTTGAAAACATTGAAATGAAAGCCATAATTATGTTAAATCAATCTTAAAAATACTAATGAAAGACAGCCTAAACAAAGTAAGTGTGTGATTGATATCAAATACTTCTAGAAGTATTTGGTAAGATATGTTCCACGATGCACATACATAAAAAATTTCTTTCACATAATTAGAAAATAATTCATCAAAATGAACCCAGGTTTGAAAATGAGAATATGTTTCTTTAATCAGTTCACAAGGAATGTATGAATGGTCAGTATACCCATAAAAATTCTCTATATCGTGAGTCATCAGGATAATGAGAATGGAATTACAGTGTTATACAGCTACACTCCCACATGCATGACTAAAATAAAGCAGACTGACAACACCAAATGTTAGTTAGGGTGCGTCATTTTAAAATAAGTTCTGGCAGAAACAAATATACATTCTCTTTAGACTCAAAATCCCACTTCTAAATACACCATAGAGAGAAATGAAAATAAAATCATGTAAAACTCATCATGAAGAATCAATAAGTTTATCCTTGGATTCATTTTATTTAAAAATAAAAGAGGGACTATCCCACACTTGCATCAGTAG
This sequence comes from Cricetulus griseus, assembly GCF_003668045.3. Classification (NCBI taxonomy): domain Eukaryota; kingdom Metazoa; phylum Chordata; class Mammalia; order Rodentia; family Cricetidae; genus Cricetulus; species Cricetulus griseus. Next base: position 125,123,647 of record NW_023276807.1, on the reverse strand, counting down.
CTAAAAGGATAAGCCAAATTACAGTTTGGTTATATCACAGTTCCTTCTTCAGGCATGAAAAGTGAGCCCTTACCAACAAACACAATGATTTTGAGCAATCATGAGATAAGTGGAATAATAGAAAAAATAGAATCTGTTAAAACTGTTATATAAGTAAACATTAATATTTTAGCAATCATCAGGTAAATGGAATAATAGAAAGAAACTGATAAAATAGTAATATAAATGAATATCAATATTTGATTTTATGTAGATTTTTCAAGCCAAAAAATCTGATTAATGGAGAAAAATCTCTAGAACCTTTTGTTTCCACAAGATTCAAAAGAGACTTATGAGAAATAAAAGCATAAGGAGATTTTCTAGATACTACACATGTTCAATAAGGAAAAAGGCTTAAATTAAGTAGTAGGTAGATATTACTATCTACCAGGAGCAATGCAACAATTTTATTTTGTGTATATTTTATTTATAATAAAGTATATATGTAAAGATAACATTTGTAGTTAGGTGAGGGTGGCTCACACTTTTAATCCCAGTACTCATGTGGCAGACACAGGTATATTTCTGTGAATTTAAGGCCAGCCTGGTGTACAGAACTAGTTCCAAGACAGGCAAAAGGTCTACACAAAGAAACGCTGGGATCAGGAAGATTGAATGGGGAGAGGAATAGAAGAGAGCAAGAAAAGAGACATCATTAGACCCACTATAGGTTTAAAGAGAAATCTGGCACTAAGGAATTGTACAGAGATCCACAAGGATGATACCTACTAGGAACATAAGCAATAATGGAGAGGCTACCTTAAATGTCCTTCCCCTATAATGAGAAAGATGACTACCTTAAATGCCATCCTAAAGCCTTCATGCAGTAGCTGATGGAAGCAGAAGTAGAGATTCACAGCTAATTACTGAGCCAAACTCTGGGAATCCAGTTTCAGAGAGGCAGGAGTGACAAACAAAGGGGTCAAGACCACGCAGGGAAAACTCACAGAAACAGCTGACCTGTGCAAGTGGGAAGTCATGGAACCCAGTCTAACATCTGGGGAACCAACATAGGGCCAAACAAGGCTTCCTGAATGTGGGTGTTAGCTAGGAGCACTGGGTAGTCTATGGGGCCTCTGGCAGTGGGACCCGGATGTATCCCTAGTGCAGGACCAGACTTTGGGAGCCCATTTCTCATGGAGGGATACTCTCTTAGCTTAGACACACAGGGGAGGGCCTAGGCCCTGCCCCAAATGACTAGACAGATTTTTATGATCCCTCATGGAAGGTCTCACCATCACTGGGGAGTAGTTGGGTGATGGGATGAAGGGGTCGGTGGGGGACATGGGAGGATGGGATGTAGAGGGAACTGGGACTGATATGTGAAATAAGTTTTTTCTAAGTTAAATACAATTTATTTTTAAAAAGAATGAAAAAGATAGAATTTGCTAGTTTTCATGGTTTGAAGGAAAATGGCCCCAATAGACTAGAGGTAGTGGCACTATTAGTAAGTATGGATTTGTTGGAGGAAGTGTATCACTGTGGGCAGGCTTTGAAGTTTTAAGCTCAAACCAGGCCAGTGGCTCACTCTCTCTTCCTGCTATCTGCTGATCCAGATATAGAATTCTCAGCTACCTTTCCAGTACCATATCTGCCTAAATGCTGTCATGCTTCCTGTGATGATGATAATAGATTAAGCTTCTGAACTACAAGCCAGCCCCAGTTGAATGCTTTCCTTTATAAGAGTTCTCATGATCATGCTATCTTTTCACAACAATGGAACATTAACTAAGACAGAAAATGGTGGCAGGGTGTAGGATGATGTGATAGTTCTGAACATGCTTTGGTTTGTAGGAATGCAGACATTGGGAGTTTGGATTGGAAAAACAGTTGGATGTGTTAAGTGATGCTTAGTGAGATGTAATATTAGGAGCATAGAAAACAGTGGTGATGAGGGACACCTAAAGATCTGGATTAAAGGCATGTACCATCCCACCTCAACATCTGTATCAAAAGTGTGCCTACATTCTTAAGATTGATATCAAAGGCACACTGTCTTCCCGCCTCAAGTTCTATATTACAAGTGTGCCTTCCATTTCTGGATTGCAGTTCATTCCACATTTGATCAAGTTGACAACCAAGAATAGCTCTTACAGCCCCCATGAGCTCTTAGAGAATGGCACTATTAGGACATGTGGCTTTTTTGGGATAGATATGTGTTGGAGGAAATGTGTTACTGTCAAGTAAGGCCTTGAGGTCTCATATATGCTCAAGCCATACTGACTGTCTCACACCACTTCCTGTTGTCTATAGATCAGGATGTATTTACTCTCAGCTCCTTCTAAAGTACCATGTCTGCCATGATGATAAAGGACTAAACCTCTGAACTGTAAGTGAGCCAGTCCAATTAAACATTTTCCTTTATTAGGGTTGCCATGTTCATGGTGTTTCTTCACAGCAATAGAACCCCAATCAAGGCAAAGACTATTGAAGGTGGCTTGAAATCAGTTTTACATTATGAGGTCTATGAGGGCCAGGGAGTACAATTTGGTGATTTGATTAAAATGGCTCCCATAGGGTTATAGGGTGTGGCACTATTAGGATGTATGGCTTTACTGAAATAATTTTTGGCACTGTTGTAGGAAGTGTGTCACTGGTGGTGGTTTTTGAGGTTTCTGAAGTTCAAGGCAGGTACAGTGGCTCATTTTCCTTCCTGCTACCTGCTGATCAAGATGTAGAACTGTCAGTTAGCAAGTGCTACACCTGCCTGTGTGCTACCCTGTTTCCTACCATGATCATAATGGACTGAAACCTCTGAAACTGTAGGCCAGCCTCAATTAAATGTTTTCCTTTATAAGAATTGCTCTGGTTACAGTGTATTTTCATAATAATAGAACATGAAGACACTAGTTATTTATTAGCTGAAGTATTAAATAGGAGTTATAATTATCTCTGTAATTTACCAAAAGTATTTAGGCCAAAAATAGCCAAAATGTTTGATATGCAACAAATGAAGTGTAATCAAATATTAGTGGCAAATTTCAGAAGATTATGGGAGGTAGGTATGGTCATTGTAGAGTTCAACTTAATTTTCTATGTGTTTGAATATTTTTATAATATTACATTGGTAATATTAATCCTCCATATATTTTCACAAAGTAATTATATTTCTAGGTGTGTACCTAAGAGAAATGAAAACATATGATAGCAAAGCTCACTAGTCAAGAATATTTATGGCAGCCAGTAACTGTAAAAATCCCAAATACCCCACAACAGTCTGAATAAGTAAACAAATGTTTTGATATTTACATAACAAGATAGTACTGAGTGATGGAACCTAACCAATTGCTCATATATTCAGCAACATGGAAAAATCTAAAAAGATGTTTGTGTTAGATAAAAGAACTAATGAAAATCAACATATATCAAATTACCTCAGCATTATAATGATATAGCATATTCAAAATAATCTTTAGTGATACAAAGGATTGAAGAGTTTGCCTAAAGTCCAGAATTATTTGTGTCAGATAGTGATAACATTAATAACTTTGGTGGTAATGTTGGTAGTAGTCATGACTTATCAAAAGTGAGTATGCTGTTCATTTAAGGTCTATGCACTTAAGTAGATAAAAACTATATCTAAACAGAAAAATAATCAAAATATTGTGTGAGTGTGTACCAATATTAAAGAAGTTTCAGGACTCTGAAATATATAAGACATTTATGGCTCTTTCTCAAACTATAATGTGTGTATGAGTAACCAGGCAATCTCATTTTTCATATTAGGATTCATTGTTTTGGAACAGCGTTTTTCTTCATTTTAATCAAGCTTTAGTTCTTGATCCACAGACCACAATTTTTTTATGACAAGTATTAGAAATGAGGGTTTTTTAAACCAAAGGAAAAAAACAACAAACAAGGCAAAAGTCACTGTCTTAAGTGTTCAAGGCTTTCTCATGGGGAAGAGAGTTCTTATTCTCATTCCATTGATTAATACACATTTCGTGATCAATAATAAATCATTTGCCACAAGGAAGATATTTGATCAATCTCTTTAGATAACTTCAAATTATTAAAATATTCTGAGCAATAAAATTAATTGCCTATGAAAATCCAGAGCTAGAAGTAACCCACTGGGGACTTAGAAAGTCTTAGGAATATAGAAAAAATTCTGTGTTTGTATACATTTCAGTTTCATTCAAAATTCTATGGAACCATCTCTGAATGTTTGCCACATTTCTGATTTTTTATCGTGAGGGTAAAGATGAAGCTGTTTCCAAATGGACTATGAAAATATGTGAGTTACTCACATTCTGTTTCTGTGCATATAAATGATTCTTTAGGTTTGTTTAGTCATGCAGACATATATGTTAGCAAACCCCATGGTATATTTCATTTTATATTTAAATTTAAAGGAATAGATGCTTAATCAAGATAATATTTCCTGACTTCATTTATATACTTAGTTATTGTGATACAATAAAATCATCTGTAAGAACTGCAAACTTTATCATGACTTGTACCATCATTATTTCTATAAAACTTTATTCAGAATCATTATTTTTGGGAAAATAATGAGACATTCAAATGCTAAGTGATGTTATCACACGTTTCTTATATTTTCTGTCCTGAGACAAATTGTGCTCTAACCAGAATAGCCTGATTTTGTTTCCCTTGTCAGACAGGATGTCACTCAAACAGGGTGAGGTATTCTGAAGATGTGCAAAATCACCCAATTGCAACATTAAAATGTACCATTATCCTACCCAACTTATCTACCTATCATCAAACAGTTTTACTCAGAGATTTTTCAGTCTTTAACTTTATATAAGTGCCAATATACCCAAATACAAATAGAGAAAGTCTGTTGTTTACAAATAATTTTTCAAATAAGGAACAGTAAATATATCAAGTACATAAAATTAAATAGTCATGAGTTATAAATAAAGAAATGTGTTGTATGTGTTTGTTATGTTCAACTTAAATGTGTATTGTCTTAATCTTATAGTTGTTTAATTTTTATAATAGTTATTTAATTTTGTCAGTGGCTGGGGCACAAGTACCACAATGTGAACATGGATGTCAAGGACAACATTTGGAAGTCATTTTTTCCCTCATACTACATAGGTATGTGGGAAATGGGATTTGTCTTTAAACATAGAGTCAACTAGTACGGTATAAACATCCTTCCTTCCTTCCTTCCTTCCTTCCTTCCTTCCTTCCTTCCTTCCTTCCTTCTATCCTTCCTTCCTTCCTTTCAGAGTTGTGGAGCCTAGTTCCAAAAAATGTATGTAGAAAACACTTCCTCACTTAAAGCTTAGACAACATTGTGGAAAAAAAATGGTGGAAAGATTGATACAGCCAGAGGATCAGAAATTTTGCTGGGTGATGGTGTCTCCTAGTAGCATTAGAAGATAAAGCTGTAAATCCTCACAAACATGACTTTCCAAATATGAATGGAATTGTAACAGAGCCCTAGACCATAGTAGGTACCCAAACCTTAAAGCAACTGACTCCATGGTGGGATTACCATTCAAGCCATTAAAGTCTGCATGTAGAGAATACCACCTGCCAAAAATCAATGCAAAGACATAATTAATCAATGTCCATATTTTTGGACATTGCACTAACCTTGCTGTTAGGTTTCTGTTCTTGTTAACTGAATATATTAACCCAGGACATGGTTTTGTGCTGAATAGCTCACACTGAGAGAGACTTGGGACTACACTGGGATTGTGAACACTCAGTGTAATGACCAGTTTGCTAAGACTTGATATTAGCTTAAAACAATGTCCAAGCAGTCTTATCTAGTGTTTATCCCATAAGAACTATACCAGTGAGCATTACAAACTAGATCCTAAGCCATAACTTCATTTGCATAGCTCTAACAAAAACATTTGGGAATATAACTTCTGCTAATTTATTTTTTCATTGGGTTTGTATTAATCATCTGTATGCAATAAATCCTAAAATTCTGTTTAGGTAATTATCCTATTAGTCCAAACATTTCTGTTGCTGAAACAACACACCACATTTTCTCAATTTTAAAACTGCCTTTCAAGTAATAACTACAGCATCAAGTACCATCTTAGAATGAACTAAATGTAATGGTAAATCTTTACAGTGTTTGTGATGCCTGATGCATTATTCAGATATACAGTGGTATTGATTGTGTCTACACCACAAGCTTGTTATTACTAGTCTTTCCTCATTGTAAATGAATTAAAAAATGGTAAAATGTTGTTATAAAATTCACAAAATTTGAAAATCTTTACCTGAGGTTTGCCCGAAACCATTTTTAAATTATGGTAAAATGTAAGACTAACATTTTCTGTTACACATTCTAATTTGTGGCAGGCAAAAGATTATACTGAATGTATGCAAACACAGGAAGGCATGCAAGTACATGTTCCAAGGAAATTTCCACAAATAGTTGAAAATATCCATTTTTAAAACCATTTATTATTATCCTAAGCAAATATATGTACTTTTTATTCACACCCACATATACAACACTGTGACTTGATAATATTAAGAAAATAAATATAATGAGCTTTCTTAGAACTTCAAATATAATGTAAGCAAAAGAAATTAAATATTCAGGTAAAACATGTAAGAATTCTGGAAAAAGCAAAATTCATCATTTTTGACGTTACTTAAGACTACCCAACTCAATTTGTGTAGAAATAATAACAAGAAATTCATATGATAATAGCTAACTTTTATTTTTTATTTATTATTATTATTTGTTTCTTTTTGTGTTTTTTCCAACCTTTTATTTGAATTACAAACAGGATTGTTTTACATGACAATCCCATTTCCCTTCTCCCACCTGTCCTCCCCTACCACATCCCCCCCAACTAAAACCGTATCTATCACATATCCTTTCTGCTCCCCCTGGATGGTGAGGCCTTTCCATAGGGTGTCATCAGAGTCTATTGTATCCTTTGGGATAGGGCCTAGGCCCACCCCCATGTGTGTTGGCTCAGGGAGTATTCCTCTATATGGAATGGGCTCCCAAAGTCCAGACCTATGCTAGGGATAAGTACTGAACTTCTGCAGGCGATCCTGTAGATTTCCGAAGTTTCCTCACAGAAACCCATGTTCCTGGAGTCTGTAGCAGTCCCATGCTGGTATTCAAGCTGTATGTTCACATCAAATGTTCCTGTGGGTTTCACCAGCTTGGTCTGGACCCCTGTGCTCTTCACTCATCCTCTGCATCTGGGTTCAAGTTAAGTTCGGGGATTAGTTGTGGGTGTCTGTTTCTACTTCCACCAGCTGCAGGATGAAGGCTATGGGATGTCATATAAGTTAGTCATCAATCTCATTATCAGGCATTTAAGGTAGCCTCTCTTCTGTTGCTTAGATTGTTAGCTGTTGTCATCTTTGTAGATCTCCAGACATTTCCCTAGTGCCTGATTTCTCTGTAAACCAAAAATATCTCCCTCTATTATACCTCCATTCTTATTATCATATATTCTTCCTCTAACTCAAACTTTCTGCTCCCTCATGTCCTGTACATCCCTCCTCTTCTCCTTTTCTCATTCTTCTAGCTTCCTCCCTCCTCCTCCCATGCTCCCAAATTGCTCAGGAGATCTTGACCCTTTCCCCTTCTCCAGGGGACCATGGATGTTTCTCTTAGGGTCCTACTTGTTTATTAGCTTCTTTGGCAGTGTAGATTGTAGGCTGGTAATCCTTTACTCTATGTCTAAAATCCACATATGAGTGAGTACATACCATGCTTTTCATTTTGTGATTGGGTTACCTCGCTCAGAATGGTTTCTTTGAGTTCCATCCATTTTCCTGCAAATTTCAAGATTCCATTGCTTTTTTCTGCTGAGTAGTACTCCATTGTGTAAATGAACCCCATTTTCTACATTCATTCTTCAATTGAGGGGCTTCTAGGCTGCTTCCAGTTTCTGCCTTTACAAATAGTGCTGCTATGAACATGTTGAACAGATGTCCTTCTTGTAGGAATGTGCTTCTTTGGGGTATATGCCTAAGAGTGGAATTGCTCGATCATGTGGTAAACTGAATCCCAGTTTCTTGAGGAGTCACTATACTGATTTCCAAAGTGGCTGTACAAGCTGGCACTCCCACCAGCAGTGGAGAAGTGTTCCCCTTTCTCCACATCCTCTCCAGCATGAACTGTCTGGTGTTTTTGATTTTGGCCATTGTGACTGGAGTAAGATGGTATCTCAGAGTTGTTTTGATTTGCATTTCCCTGATGGCTGAGGATGTTGAACACTTTCTTATGAGTCTTTCAGCCACTTTAGATTCCTCTATGGAGAATTTTCTATTTAGTTCTGCACCCCACATTTTAATTGGATTGTTTGGTGTTTTGGAGACTAGCTTCTTGAGTTCTTTTTATATTTTGGAGATCAGCCCTCTGTCAGATGTGAGGTTGGTGAATAACTTTTCCCAGTCTGTGGGTTGCCATTTTGTCTTGCTACTGTCTCCTTTGCTTTACAAAAGCTTCTCAGTTTCAGGAGATCCCATTTATCAATTGTTGACCTCAGTGTCTATGCTTCTCGTGTAGTGCTCAAGAAGCAGTCTCCTGTACCGATTAGTTTAAGGGTACTTCACACTTTGTCTTCTAATAGGTTCAGTGTAGCTGGATTTATGTTGAGGTCTTTGATCCATTTTTGACTTAAGTTTTGTGGAAGGCGATAAGCTTGGCTCTAACTGCAGTCTTCTGCATGTCTGCAGCCAGTTATGCCAGCATCATTTGTTGAAGATGTTCTCTTTGTTCCATTGTTTATCAAAAATGAGGTGATCATAGGTGTGTGGGGTAATATCAGGGTTTTCAACTCTATTCCATTGGTCTACGTATTTTTTTGTTCCAATACCAAGCTATTTTCAGCACTGTAGCTCTGTAATAGAGATTTAAGTCAGGGATGCTGATGCCTCCAGAAGTTCCTGTATTGTACAGGGTTGTTTTGGCTATCCTGGGTCTATTGTTTCTCCACACAAAGTTGATAAGTGTTCTTTCAAGGTTTGTCAAGAATTGTGTTGGGATTTTGATGGGGATTACATTGAATCTGTAGGTTGCTTTTGGCAAGATTGCCATTTTTACTATGTTTATCCTACCTATCCAAGAGCATGGGAGATCTTTCCATGTTCTGCTATCTTCTTTAATTTCTTCTTTAGAGATTCAACATTGTTATGGTACAGGTCTTTCACATTTTTTGGTTAGTGTGACTCCAAGGTGTTTTATGTTGTTTGTGGAAATTGAAAAGGGTGATGTTTCTCTGATTTCTTCTCCATCAATGTGTCATCGTTATATAGTAGGGTTTCAGATTTATTTGAGTTAATCTTGTATCTTGCCACTTTGCTGAAGGTGTTTATCGGATGTAGATGTTCCCTGATAGAGTTTTTCAGGTCACTTATGTAGACTATCATAACATTTGCAAATAGTGAGAGTTAGACTTCTTCCTTTCCAATTTGTATTCCCTTGATCTCCTTTTGTTGTGTTATTGCTCTAGTTAGAAGTTCAAGGACAATATTGAGGAGGTATAGAGATACTGCATAGCCTTGTCTTGTCCCCGCTTTTAGGGAATTGGATTGAGTTTCTCTCCATTTAATTTGATGTTGGCTGTTGGCTTGCTGTATATTGCTTTTATTATGTTGAGGTATGTTCCTGTTATCCCTGATTTCTCCAAGACCTTTACCATGAAGGGGTGTTGGATTTTGTCAAAGGCTTTTTCTGAATCTAGTGAGATGATCATGTGTTTTTTTTCCTCAGTCTGTTTATATGATGGATTACATTGATGGGTTTTCATATGTTGAGCCATCCTTGCATCTCTGGGATGAAAACTACTTGATCATGGTTGATGATTTCTCTGAAATGTTCTTGGATTCAATTTGCCAGTATTTTATTGAGAATTTTTGCATCAATGTTCATGAGGGATATTGGTCTGTAGTTCTCTTTCTTAGTTGTGTCTTTGTGTGGCTTAGGTGTCAAGGTTATTGTAGCCTAGTAAAAAGAGTTCGGCAATGTCCCTTCTGTTTCTATTGCTTGGAACAATTTGAGGAGCATTGGTATTAGCTTTTCTTTGGATTTCTGAAAGAATTCTGCAGTGAATCCATCTGGCCCAGGCTTTTTTGGTTGGGAGACTTTTTATGACTGCTTCTATTTCCTTAGAGGTTATAGGTCTATTTAAGGTGCTTATCTGTTCTTGATTCAATTTTGGTAAGTGATGTCTGTCCAGAAAATTGTCCATTTCCTTTAAATTTTCAAATTTCATGGAGTACAGGTTTTCAAAGTATGACCTGATGATTCTCTGGATTTCCTGAGTGTCCTTTGTTATGTCCCCCTTTTCATTTCTGATTTTGTTAATTTGCATGTTCTCTCTCTACCTTTTGGTTAGTTTGGATAATGATTTGTTGATCTTGTTGATTTTCTTGAATAACCAACTCTTTTTTATGTTGATTCTTTGAATTGATTTGTTTCAACTTTATTGATTTCTGCCCTCAGTTTGATTATTTCCTTGCATCTGCTCCTCCCAGGTGAATTTGCTTCCATTTGTTCTAAAGCTTTCAGCTGTGATGTCAACTCTCTGGTGTGGGTATTCTGTAGTTTCTTCATGTGAGCACTTAGAGCTATGAACTTTCCTCTTAGTACTGCTTTCAAAGTGTCCCATAAGTTTGGGTTTGTTGTGTCTATATTTTCTTTGAATTCTAGGAAATCTTTAATTTCTTTTTTTATTTCTTCCTTGACCCAGAAATGGTGCAATTGTGTTTTTTTCAATTTCCATGAGTTGGTAGGTTTTCTGCACTTTTTTTGTTTTTGATTTCTAACTTCAAAGCATGGTGGCTGATAAGACACAGGGGATTATTCCAAATTTTTTGTACCTGTTGAGGTTTGCTACATTGCCAAGTATGTGTTTGATTTTTGAGAAGGTTCCATGTGATGCTGAAAAGAAGGCATATTCTTTTGTGTTTGGATAGAAGGTTCTATAGATGTCTGTTAATCCCAATTGGGTCATAACTTCTGTTAATTCCTTTGTCTCTTTGTTAAGTTTCTGTCTGGTGGTCCTGTCCTGTGGTGAGAGTGGGATGGTAAAGTCTTCCACTATAACTGTGTGAGGTCTTATTTGTGATTTGAGTTTTAATAATGTTTCTTTTACGAATGTTGGTGCCTTTGTATTTGGAGCATAGATGTTTAGAACTGAGACTTCTTCCTGGTGGATTTTTCCAGTGATGAATATGAAATGAACTTCTTCATCTCTTTTGATTGATTTTAATTTGAAGTATAACTTGTTAGATACTAGCTTATCTACCCCAGCTCTTTTCTTGGGTCCATTTGATTGGAGTATCTTATCCCAACCCTTTACTCTGAGGTAATGTCTGTCTTTGAATTCGAGGTGTGTTTCTTGTATGCAGCAGAAGGATGGATTCTGTCTTTGTATCCAATCCGTTAGCCTGTGTCTTTTTATAGGCGAGTTAAGACTATTAATATTGAGGGAAATTAAGGTCCATTGATTGTTTATGCCTGTTTGTTTTTGATTTGTTGTTGGTACTTGTATTGTATGTGCATTTACCCCGCCTTTTATTTTGTGTTTTTGTAGAGTGGGATTATCTATTTCCTATGTTTATGTGAGTGTAGTTAATTTCCTTAGGTTGGAGTTTACCTTCCAGTATTTTCTCTAGGGCTGGATTAGTGGTTACATATTGTTTAAATCTGGTTTTGTTGTGGAATATCTTGTTTTCTCCATTTACAGTGAACCAAAGCTTTGCTAGATATAGTAGTCTGGGCTGGCATCCATGTTCTCTCAGAGTTGGTCGAATATCTATCCAGATCCTTCTGGCTTTCAGATTTTCCGTGGAGAATTCTGGTGTAATTCTGATAGGTTTGCCTTTATATGTTACTTGGCCTTTTTCCCTTGCAGCTCTTAATATTTTTTCTTTATTTTGTACATTTGGTGCTTTAATTATTATGTGACAAGGGGACTTTCTTTTGTGTTCCACTCTATTTGGTGTTCTGTAGGCTTCTTGTACTTTCATAGGAATGCCATTCTTTAGGTTGGGAAAATTTTCTTCTATGATATTTGAATATGTTTTCTGCACCTTTGAGTTGGGTTTCTTCACCTTCTATACCTATTATCCTTAGGTTTGGTCTTTTGACGGTGTCCCATATTTCCTGGATATTTTGTGTTATAGATTTGTTGGACTTCCTATTTTCTTTGCTTGATGAGTTTATTTCCTTTAGTTTATCTCCAGAGTCAGAGATTCTGTCTTCCATTTCTTGTATTGTGTTGGTTATGCTTGCATCTGTGGTTCCGGATTGTTTGCTCAGCTTTTCCACTTCCATCATTCCCTCAGTTTGTGTTTTCTTTATTGTCTCCAGTTCAGTTTTCAGGTCCTGAACATTTTGCTTCAGCTGTTTAATTGTATTATCTTGGCTTTTTTTGACTTTCCTTGATTTCTTGCATCTTTTGGTTCATCTTTTTTTCCATTTCTCTGAAGGATTTTCTGATTTCCTCTCTTAGGTTCTCTATCATCTGCATGAAGTTGTTTTTAAGGTTGCTCTCTTCTGCTTTGTCTGTGTTGGGATGTTCATGTCTTGCCTGAAGACCCCGGGGTGGGATTTGCTGGGGGGGGGGCTGTGGAAGTTGGGCCCAAGGCATTATTATTATTATTATTATTATTATTATTATTATTTGGTTTTTTTGAGAAAGGGTTTCTCTGTGTGGCTTTGGAGCCTATCATGGTACTCATTCTGGAGACCAGGCTGGCTTCGAACTCACAGAGACCTGCCTGCCTCTGCCTCCTGAGTACTGGGATAAAGACGTGCTCCACCAACGCCCGGCTAATAGCTAACTTTTAATAGAAATGAAATTCATGTATTTTAATATTTTATATTCTGTCTGGTAAATACAGCTCCTACTTGCCAGTCCTACACTGGATGTAATGCTACCTGCTAATAGCCTTGCTTCTAAAGGCTCCAATGACCTGGGACCAATGTGTAAAGTCAGTGAAAGGAAGAAAACTCAGACTACCTGTTTCAAAGAAAAGTAAACTCAGACCACCTGGTTTCAAACAAGTGGCCCTGAGTATCGTAAGCCAATTTTATTTATGCAGTTTCAATAATTTACACGAACAGTTTTACAATCAAATTTGTACTAATATTTTGCATAGCAATTGCTGACTCATATATATTGCACATATCCAGATTTGGGAGAGTTATATTACAAATATTCATGCAAGAATGTTTCTCATAGTCATCTAAATAAAATAAACACCAGTACATAAAGGAAAATGTAAACCTCATAGGTCTAGTAATGAATAAAACAAGCCAAGCCCAGAGGAAGATACATTGTTTAATTCTTATTATATTTTAAAATGCTAAGTGAAACTAATCTACATTGCTTGGAATTAAAATAGTGAATAGCCATTTGTGGACTACTAACAAGCACACCCAGGGATGACCTCTATGTTTCTTTCATATAGTATAATCTGACCGAAGCTTACCCTCCTTGCATGCCTTCCAGTCCCCCTCCCAAAATCCTCCCTTCCTCGGATCCACCCCCTCATTTCCACCCAGAAAAGATCAGGCATCCCAGGAACATCAACTGAACACAGCACACAAAATGACCAGGCACAAAGTCTCTCATCAAGAATATAGAAATATAATTTTTCCACCTTGACGTGATTTATATCTGGTGCAGGATTAAATAAAAACTAAACAGCCTTTGCACATAAGATATGTATTCTCTGATATATGCATGTTGTGTGTATTTGTGTGTATGAATAGCATTTCATCAAAATATATACTTCAAAAGAAAATAGGAGAAATATAGTTGTCATGTCTACCCCTTCTCCAAAATTGCCATGTGGGTGACACTGTGCTAGACGGAGGCCTTGGGCTGAGTAAACAGAAGGCCTGTTATTGGGTAAAGAAACTTGAAGGTTTCTGTTCACTAGAGAAGCAGATCAATTAAGGCACTTTCTGTTCATCAGGAATCATGCATAATCTTCTAGGAATTTCCTTATCCTTCATGCTAAGGTCAATTACCTCTGTTGAGGGTACATACTACCAGATCAATCCAGGACTGCTTGCTCAGATTCCCACCTGTCATATACAATCACCTTATTTTCTGTCATTTTGCCTTCAACACCATCCCACATCCCTCCTTCAATGATGGTGGCAGTTTGATCCCCTGTAAAACTTTTTTCTGTTAATTGAGCTATTTAGTTTGGTAGTTTCTCTGTGTCATCTCTTATAGTGTTTTCAATGTTATATCACAAAATCTGTTTTGTGCTGTATTTGATTTATTATTCAGAACATATGGAAGGAGGCTGGAAGAGATCACAAATGACTGACGTCTGTGGTAAAACCAATATCAAAAGCAGAAAAAAAAAGAATAGCAAATTTACACCCATCCAGAGGCATCACAAAAAACTCAAGAAAATATTATTATTGTTACAGAAACCAAAGTTTAGCCAAGAGTGATAGTGCACACCATTGGTCGTATGCTTTAGTCTCAGCACTCAGGAGGCAGAGGCATGCATATCTCTGTGAGTTCCAGTACAGCATGGCCTACAAATCAAGTTCTGGAACAACCAGAGTGTCAGGGCTTTTACACAGTCCACTGTCTGGAAAAAGAAAGGGGTTGGGGAACCCAAATTAAAAGTTCTCCAGTTGGTTTCAATTATAAGAGAAAAAAATCCCACTTTATCACCTGATAAAGGTTAGTCAGATAAGATTCAGTTCTGATCTCTTAGATATTAACAAAGAGGTCACAGTTGACCCTGGCCAAAAAAAATGATAAGAAGGGGTGAACTAGGGTGATCTGTATAAAGAACTTGTACTGAAGCAATTTTGAAATTCATGATATAAAATAGAAACATATTTAAGTAAGTTTCTGGTTGTCTTGAAATCTCTCTAATTATATATTGCAGGCCATCTGAACACACAAGAACCTGTCATACTTAGATCAGGAAAATAAAGTTGAATTCAGGCAAACAACCTGTTATTGTCAAAATGATGCCAACTACCTCTTTAGAGTGAATATGATATTTTTCATCGAGTTATATTGGTGTCATATGGTGGTTACAAAGTTTCTATCTCAGGGATATAGTAACTTTGAAAAATTAAATACTCCTTAAGATATATATATATATATATATATATAATATATATATATATATATATATATTCAGGACCCCATAAAAATTAATTTTCCACTTACCTATGTGGAATACAGAAAACAAGGTTGTCTCATTTTTGTTATTGTTTATGAGTTTCTGCGTCTCAATTAGAAGGCTTTGGAAAGAAATGAGGAACACTATTTTGGGACTATTCCTCATTGCATTGCTGCAGCATATTGCTTCTGTAAGTTTAAAGCAAACATTGACCCATTTACAGGTTCAAATAACTTGAGAATTTTTTCATATACCCAAATAACAGATCAGATGTTTTTTTCATCCACAATGCAAAGACAGGGAACACATATTGGAGTGACCTGGGTACTAAACTGAGGCCATACAGTGTTGCAGGGAATGACCTAATGAAGGAGATCTCTAAGTAAAAGTGTTTCATCTAAGAATAGTGCTAGCTTAATGTTCAAAAAAATATGTCACAGTGAAACTATGAAGATTCCAATGATAGTCAACTTATACTCAGCCTAGGCCTCTTAGACATATTTTGTTGCTAAAATTAAGAGAGTGTATTTACAATATTATAACTCACTGATTCTAGTCAAAATATCAAATAGATACCCATACTTGTATATAAATGAATAATGGATTCACACACACACACACACACACACACACACACACACACACACACACACACACTAATGCTTACATTGTCCTTGGCTGTATAATTTAATCTTCACAAATTTTGTATGAAATTGATTGTGTGTAATTATAATTATCACTTACAAAAAGAAAGCACCTAAAATTATAAAACATTTTAAAGATCTGAATTGGTATAATATAGTAAAAATGGATTAATTGACTTATCAGTCATATTTTCATGTTATTTGCTTATTCAGTGTTCTATTGTTGTGAAGAGACATCATACAGTGACAACTATTATAAAAGAAAATATTAAAATGCGGCTTGTTTACAGTTTGAGAAGTTAGTGCATTATTATCATGGTGAGAAACATAATGTCATGTAGGCAGACATAATACTAGAAAAGTAGTTCAGAGTTCTACATCTAGATCCAGAGGCAGCAGGAATAGACAGTTATTGAACTGATTTGGGCTTTTGAAAGCCTCAAAGCCTACCCCAATAATAAGGTCATACCTACTCCCAACAAGGCCAGACATCATAATCCTTTCAAATAGTGTCAATCCCAAGTGACCAAACATTCAAATCTATGAGTCTAATGGGGTGAGGGCATTATATTTCTCCAACACACTATTCTTAGTATGGTTTATTGACTCTCAGTATTGATATTTGACATAAGACTAGCATAGTTGATTAAATTATGCAAATAATTGTTAGACATATAGGAAACATATGGATACCTTATCTAAGTGTATATATTTTTATAATAGATGGGGAGCTAGAAATTAATAACCTGATGAATGCATAGACAAAGGTGAGAGGGAATGATTGTAACATGAATGGCATGGGTTTCATTGATTATCGTCTCTGAAGTATAGTGGTATCATTTGCTATTACAATTATGCTGCAAAGTATATCTACTTCTGCTGAAATGTTGCAAGTTTTGTTTGTTATCATTTTGTTGGCTTTAAATTGTGTCCCAACATCAAGGAGATGCCAAGGAATTTGGGAATATAGAAGCAGAAAATTCAAAGAAGATGCATGACATAGATAAATGAATTTCAAGTTTACTGGCATAAAGGTGGAAGGTGGAGTCTTTGATATTGTTGAGGTCAATTTATGTAAGATATAACTACTGGACACATCTTACATCCAGTGATCCTCTGGCTCTTACAATCTTTCTACCCCATCTTCTGCTATTATCCCAAGTCTTAGGTGCAGGAGTTGCTTTGTAGAATTACCTTTGGAAATAGGTTCCATAGCTCTGTGTTTTGATTGGTTGTGATTTTCTGTAATGGTCTCTGTCTATTTGTAAGATGCATTTGCTATTAGAATCAGAATCTAAACTATTGAGTATCATCATCATGATGACCCAAACATTAGCTAAACAAAGACAACAATAAGACACTTGCTAAAGTGGAATACAGAAAGTCCACGAGGCCTCAGCTGTACACAAAAAATTACAGGCAACTCAGGAATGCTAAGAGTGATAGAAGTAGTCTTCTACTGGGAAGAGCACACCAATGAGTTATCCAATACCATAAGGTCAGCACTGAAAGTATACATAGAAAGTAATATTATACAGATGGACCAGGCTGTATTTATGGATTTAGGAATATTATCTATATCTGCATGCACATACTTAGACATATATTTATATAACAAAATTTAATAAACAAAAGAGGTCATGAATTTTAAAAATAATGAGGAATATAAGGGAGGTTTAGTAAGATGAAAGGGAAGGAGGAAATATGCAATTATTGTAATCTATAAAAATAAAGCTATTCTAAAAAAGAAATATATGGTGGTTAAGATAGAATTCCCAACTGAGCTTACAAAAATGAAATAGCTAGTATCTGCATAAATGTGGATGATTATGCAAATGGTACTCATAGCAATCATTCATAGGGGAAGGTCATCATTCAGGAAAGAAAATTAATGTAGTGCCTTTAGTAATTGACTGAGATAAAAAGTGTCACTTGTATAATTCAATGGTATTGTAACCATTATGTGAAGCAATATGGAAGTTAAAACCCTAAAGTTGGTTTACCTCAATGATGAGATCAAATTCAAATTAAAATACTGCGGTAGTCATGAAGATGTATTCAGAGGGACAATTTTCTCTAAAAGTTATTTTTGCTAAAAATTTTCAGTATATTTCCATTGAATGTGGCTGGCATAGTACACACTTACAACACCAGCAATCTGGACATTGGGGGAAGAGGATCGTGACTTCAGGTCAATATGGACTACATGGATTCTCAAAAAATAAAGACAAATATCCCTGCACATTGGCCTTATTTCACTCACATGGCACTACTCTTCATTCTTTGGGTCTTCTTATATCTAATCCTCTTTCTTTTGATCTGTCCTTCCACAAGGGAAAGAACTGCATTAGAGTCTGAAGAATAAAAAAGTTGACTCTTGGGGAATCAAATGGAACTGAACAATTAGGGAACCAAGGGGTGATTATGTTGCTTGAAAAAAATAATTATTAAATATGTTTTAGTAAGAACCATGATAGAGTTGGAATGTAGGATATTTTCAAATTATATATTATTCAAATTTATATATTGTATAAATTCATTTAGAATTATTTGAATATACAAAAGTTGCTCAAAAGTATATATTGATTATATCTACCCATTATATATTGTTAACCGTTGATACTCTATCAAATATAACCAGTGTATATATAATTGTGAGTTAAAGACACACTTTAATTAGTATAGTTGAAGAACTGAAATAAAACTGAAAAAATAAATGCAATAAAGTCAGGAGACAGTCATGAGTTATGACAATGGTTACTAAATCTTGTAGTCAACATTACATAATATATGTGAAGGATTCAAGATGCCAGAGAAAGTTTAAACATAGAAGCCACAATAAGCTTTGGTACCTTTACATAATCAGTAACTACATAATTTTCCATGCAACCAATAAAGGTACAAGGTTTAATAACAGTGTTTATTGCATGTTCTTGTATTTCCATGTGTCTCTGAGGAAAGTTAATGCTAAAAGAAACTATTTCATTTCAAACTTTGCAAACAGTATACCTCTTGCTTTATAAATACTAAATGCTAAAAATTTACTATGTTTGGAACAGGGTCATATTTCAAATAAATTTGTGTTTTGTGTTCTTTTCATCTTTAGTCAGAAAATTTTACTGATGTTTCTTTTTTATAATTGATGTCCAGATTGAAAATTATGATTTTCCCCAAATGTATCATTCATCTCTCAGGCATGTCTACAAATTCTATCCCATTGGTTTAGCTGACATGCTAGCAAGTAGTTATCTATTCAGAATCAAGTTTAAATCATTAAAATTAAATAGAACTTAGGTTCCAGTTCTTCAGTCACACTTGCAATGCTTCACATCCAATAACCCACATGGGTCTGTGTTTCCTATCCTGCATAATTAAGATCTAGATCATGTAAAAAGAACAGGACAATTATGTTCTTCTACTTTGTTCCAGGCAATAATACCCACTCATCATTTGTCCTTTCAGTCGTTATTTATCCCTGGCTCACAGAGGACCTGTAATACTTCAGCACTGTCTTTAGTTCTAAGAGTTACAATAAAGAGAATTGATGTGGTATCTCCTTTTACAGGGCTTCCGTTCTTGAAATGAGGGTGTTGTAAATTACTATCCAAAACCAATTTGATGAAAAAGACAAACTTACTGTCTATAACCAGAGAAATTTATCTAGGTGAGTGTAGTACACTGGAAAAAAACAAAACAAACAAAACCAAAAGAAATGCTTTCTTGAATAACATTTCTTTTTTTTTTATTTCATGGCAACATTATTTTTATTTAAATTAGAAACAATCATCTTTTACATGTCCATTCCAGTTCCCTCTCCCTCCCCTCCTCCCCTGTCCCCCACCAACCCCCTATCCCAACCCCCTTTCTGTTCCCCAGGGAAGGTGAGGCTTTCCATGGGTGATCTTCAAAGTTAGTCAAGTCATATCATTTGGAGCATGGCCTAGAGACTCTCCCCAGTGTGTGTAAGCTGAGGGAGTATCTCTCTTTGTGGAGAGGGCTCCCAAAGTTGATTTGTTTAGTAGGGGTAAATACCTATCCACTACTCTACCAGTGGCCCCATAGATTCTCCAGACCTCCAAACTGATTTCCTCCTTCAGGGGGTCTGGAACAGTCCCATGCTAGTTTCCCAGCTATCAAAACAACCCTTTGTTCATGTCAGCTGTTTCTCTGGGTTTATCCAGCCGCATCTTGACCCCTTGGCTCATCACTCCTCACTCTCTACAACTCCTGGATTCCCAGGAGTTCAGCTCAGTGTTTAGCTGCGGGTGTCTGCTTCTGTTTCCATCAGCTACTGGATGAAGGCTCTATGATGGCATATAAGGTAGTCATCAATCTAATTATCAGAAAAGGGCATTTAAGGTAGCCTCTCAACTATTGCTTAGATTGTTAAATGTTCATTCCAGCATTATTTGTAATAGCCAGATCCTGGAAGCAACCTAGATGCCCTTCAACTGAAGAACGAATGGAGAAAATATGCTACATTTACACAAAGGAGTACTACTCAGCAGAACAAAACAATGGAATCTTGAAATTTGCAAGAGTTTGGATGGAAGTAGAAGAAACTATTCTGAGTGAGGTAATCCAGCCACAAAAAAGACAAAAATGGTATGTACTCACTCAGATATGGATTTTAGACCTAGAGCAAAGAAGTTGCAGCCTACAATGCACACTGCCAGAGAAGCCAGGAAACAAAGAAGACCCTAATAGAAACATACATCATCCCCAGAGAAGGGGAAAGGAACAAGAATAATATTTCTTGATGAACACATGTGAGAATAATGATTATAAATCATCTCAGAGTAATGGTGTGGAAAGCATTGGAAACACAGATGGGTTTACATTGAGACTATACTCATCAAGTGAGATCATTATGAGTTATTTCATCATCAGTTTCTGTAGACAGAATGACTCTCATGATGTAGAATATTGGTCTTTGGTTGCAATTCCTCTTTTTCATTGGGAACATTGAGAAGAGGTCCCAAATATCTTGTTGTTAAAAAAATGTACCATAAATTAAGCATAGTAAATATCTTCTAAATTATTCCGTTATTTTCTTTAAGCACATTTCCTTTTTTGCCTAATGCCATTAATGAAGGGGAAATAACAATGAATTGAGATTCTGTGCACTTCAAGTGAGAGTATCTCCAGGAAAATGAGATTTCTCGTTATTTCTTGTTTTCCTACCACCAACGAGATGATGAACAGTTCTACACACTTAGGTACTCAGGGATTCTTGGAAGGATACTCTGAAAATATAAGGGTAAACTAAAAGCCTTTTGCCAGCCAGAAATCCTGAAAGG
The DNA here is from genome assembly GCF_003668045.3 of Cricetulus griseus. Lineage (NCBI taxonomy): Eukaryota > Metazoa > Chordata > Mammalia > Rodentia > Cricetidae > Cricetulus > Cricetulus griseus. The sequence continues at coordinate 125,102,577 of NW_023276807.1, read as the reverse complement.
ATGTAAAAGATATAGGAATTAATTATATAAAAAATGGAGGATTCTATTTGGTAAGCAACAGGTCAATACCCAAATTATGCAGATTCCTTTGATTTATGTCTTTTAGAAATCATATAGTGTAGCATAATTTAATATAAAAACATTAAATGAAGTCATATAGCTAAAGTATTTTTTCAAATACATGACTGAATTTTTTTTGTTTTCAACTTTCAGATAACCTAAAGCCAGTGTAATGTATATTTCTTGTAATCTAACTTGAAATTTTTCAAGCTGCTGTAACCATGCCTCTCCATGCCTCTCCATGTGAAGGCATTTTGATGAAAATACATGATTCTCTTAATCAAAAAATTTTACTTTCAGTATAAATCAATTTATACAAGGAAGTGCTGGATTAAAGGGAATTTAAAAATCAAAAAGAACTCTCATAATGAAACAAATAAGAATATTTTAGAACTAAGAAAAAAAGTTGAAAATTTCCAAGCACCCTGTACAATCAGTTCTACTTGAGAAAACAGGGCTTTTAACCTGATTTTCAATCTCTCAAAGGGCTATCCATTTTCAGATTTACAAAGTCTTAAATATAAAATTAAAATACAATTTTTGTTGAAGTGTTCTAATGTCCTCCCAAGTTTTACTTATTCAAATAATATGCAACTATTCTAAAAATAACTTGAAAGAAGATTATGCTTTAGCAATCCTCATGAAATCATGTTTATTCCAAGAAATGTCATGTTTTACAAATACATTTTGACATTCTAATTGCATCCAGTAGTTTTTAACAAAAGTTTTTTTGCTTGTCATAAGTGCATAGTTGATTAAATTATTTAGACAGGTGACTATCATATTGCTTAATGAACTGGTTGTAGTTGGGTTCAACAAGCATTTTACTTTTCTTCTCTTTCTGGGAACTATGAACTAAATGTAGCAAAAAAGATGAAGGATTCCTATTAAACATAATACTATTTAGAGTTTTACTACTAACATGGTGCATAACTTGTAGATATTTGATAAGGGTTGTATTTCAAATTCTGAAATACTGTCTGCTTCTTCTACTCTTCATATACAATCTGATGCTTTCTCTGGAGACATTGAACCACAATTTCCTCCTAGCTGTATAATATCTGAATAATTACTGTGTTTTTGGCTGAAAAACTATCATGCTTACTAAGCTTGGCAAAAGCAATTCCATTTTTACAATGTACTAAATATATAATGCTTTTATTAGAGCATATCCCATTTGAGACTCAGGGAATATTAGTACAGTTCTATAACATCAAGTTAGTTTGCAAATTTTTTCAATGTATTTGTTTCTGTTCTGTTTGCTGGTGCATTGTTCCAACTCATTGTCCTTGATTTCATGTACATGTGGGAGATTTTATAAATGTTCTTTCTTTTGCTGAAGTTTACTGTTGTCCTGACTTCTGGATTGTCTTTACAGTTAGGAAGAGTTTCTTTAAGTTGTGCCCAAGTGGAAACTGACACAATTTTGAAAAATGGAGGAGTTCATATTTTAAGTCTTTTAGACCAAAATATTTCCATGAAGCTACAAAACTCTGCATGGGGGATGACTTGGCAGATAAAGTATCAGCATAAGGACATTAATTCCATTACTAGCATATAAGCAGACTTGTGAGGCAGTGTGTGTTTGTATTCCTAGTATTGTGGAGAAGAGTTAAGCTGACCACAGTTCTTAGTCTAGCCATAAGGAGTAACTCTATATTCAGTTACTGGCCCTTCCTTAAAAATAGTGTGGAAAAGTGGTTGAGGAAGAAGATTCTCCTATCCAAACATGAAACTGTTGTATGAACACTTACAAACACACACACACACATATATATATATGTGTGTGTGTGTGTGTAATGTGTGTGTATTTATGTATAAAACCTAGTACATATATACTTATAACTTCTTTTCGAAATATAATTACTAACTTCGGCTGCTAAAATCTGCCACAGAATATACGTTAATTTAATTTTCCTGGATACATTTTTATTGCTATAATAAAATACCATGACTAAGAAAACTTATAATAGAAAGTGTTGCTTGGCACTTCAAGTTTCAAAGGGTTAGGTTCTGTGGCCATCCGGTCATGGAGTATGGCAGCCACCAGGCAGGCATAATTCTAAAACAGTAGCTGACAGCTCACAGAGTTCACATCATGACACACTACTACAAAGAGGAAGAGAGAGAGAGAGAGAGAGAGAGAGAGAGAGAGAGAGAGAGAGAGAGAGAGAGAAAAGCATGTTGAACAGCATGGGTTTTACATTGTGTCAGCAATCACCAAGTCCATTAGAGACCTACATGTTTTCATGATTCTCCTGTTCAAAACACTATCATTTTTGTGATGGTATTCATTTGTTTAGATTTAAAATCTGGTTTAAGATTGTACTTAACTCCTTGGCTGGGCATTGGTGGTGCTTGCCTTTAATCCCAGCACTCGGGAGGCAGAGGCAGGTGGATCTCTGTATGTTCAAGGCCAGCCTGGTTTACAGAGCGATTGCCAGGATAGAATCCAAAGCTACACAGAGAAACCCTGTCTGGAAAAACCAAAAAAGTATATATTTAACTCCTTTTTCTTTGACTTCTGGTTTGATGTATGATTTGTCTTCTTATAATTCATCATATGTATATGTGTGTATATAGTTATATCTATACCTATGTGTTCCGCTTTCACTTCCTGGTAAGTATACATTTTGCTAAACATTTGGGTAGGTAATTATGTCCACATGATAGCATCATGTAGAGTGAGTAATTAAACTCAAATTTCTTTGAGGAAATTCACAAATGTGGGCCAATTATCTCTTCCTCAGTGGAACCTGAATGAACTGCTTGAGATTGTTCAAAATTATTTTGAAGTAGTATTTCACTAAAAAATACTGAGAAAAAGAAAAGAAAATAGAGAAACCAACACCATAGATGCCTATTTTCATTGCCACTTCCTTATCTTTAGCAATAGATTTGACTATACAGAAAAGTTAAGGTGTTCCTAACCTTCATGGGGCTGGAATGCTGCTTGCTTTTGGAGTGTAGTAACTAACAATTCTTAATATGAGCTGATTTTAGTTTACCTTTAACAATATTGATGTAAGGGACAGGTGCAGAAACAGAGTTACCACTAACAACAGTGGTGAATGTAGGACTTACTCAAGGTATCCACAAGAATTTCTCATCCAGTGACTGCTTATGGTACCTAGATAGTATCATTATGTATGTCAAATTCCAGGCTGGGATGCAACTTATTGGCAGAGTGCTTCCTGGTAAGCACAAGGCCTGTTGTTTGAATAGAAAGAAAAAAACTGAAGAGTATTTCAAATGCAGGCTATATTTGTTTTTGAGCTTTTTAAACTCTGTTCACTTATACATGTATTTTGGTTGCTTTCTTTTCTTTCTTGCTTTTGCTTTTCTTCCTCACCCCTCCTTTTTCTATTTGTTTTCCTACATTGAAGACGAATTACAGGTTAACATATATGTAGTGTATACTTTCCACAACACCAAAGTTAGCTACTTGGACAGGAACTCTCATTCCATTGATCAAAGAACGTGGACATAAATATTTTGCAGTCAGTGTATTATTGTATCCAGCATTTGAATAAAAACAGTACAAAAACAATAATATCTGTCCATGTCTCTATGACTGTCTATTCTCATCATTTCTCTAAATAGTGAAAGCTTTTTTGTCTTACGTTAAGACATTATATAACAGTTCTGCCCATTCAGGCAGCAGACCACATGAGCTCCCTCTAGTGGCATGGGCCAAAAATTAAACGAGATATTGGTAGGCTACTCCCACGTGTTCTGCTCCATCCTTGCCATCTTGTCTTTAAGACAGGACAGATTGTAGGTCGAGGGTTCTGTGGCTATGCTTGTGTCCAGCTTTCTCTTTCCATAGACTGCCAAGTACTTTCCCATGAGCTCGGAGAACCCTTGCACAAAAAGGGAATAAGACTGTATAAGTTAGACAGAAAGGAAAACATCAGGAGTACATTGCCCACTGAATCAACTAAGCAGGGACCATATACGTTCATCAAGATTGAAGTTCAAGCATGGGGCCTGCAGGGGTCTGCACCATGTCCTCTGTGTACATATTATGACTGTTAGTTGTGTGACTCCTAACAGGGGGAGGAGGTGTGTCTCTGAGTCTTTAGTCTGTCCTTGGAACTCTTTCCCTCATATAGGGTTGCCTGGCCCAGTCAAGATATGAGGCTTTTTGCCCTGTTTTACTATATTTTCTTTTGTAATGTTCGGTTCATTCTCTTGGAGGCCTGTTTTTTTTTTTTTTTTTTTTGAAGTGAAACAGAGAAGGGTGTATCTGGGGGATAAAGGATGTGGTGCAGAGATGGGAGGAGGGGAGAGAGGGGAAACTGTGGTCAGGTGCATCATATGAACAAAAAATCTATTCTCCAAACAAACAAACAAACAAACCAATGAGAGACTCCCTGACAATCTGAAGAAGCAGAAATTTGTCCAATTATTAAGCATCGCCACTCATCACCTTAGGTCATTTTTCATACTACTAGAAGTAATTCTCTGATCACTATAATTGATACCCATGCTGACACTAAGCACTAGATATAGAGACCAGTCTGAGTAAGGCCTGTATACATTATATTTTCTATTCACTCTTTAACATTTGAGACACAGAAACTACCTGTGTAAGGCATATGCATTGCTTACACAATGCCACTAGGTTGATTTCATATTAATTCCTCTCTTGCCACTTTGCATGGTCAATTTCTATATAATATGTGATATGGAGTTTACCTCAGTACAACTTTCCTTTTGGACATTGTTTAGAAGTTACATAGATTTATTGGAAAACTGGAAAATTGCATCTTTTCTAGTAACACGGGTGGCCCATTTTCCTAATACTGGAGTCTCCCTATCAATATTTGTATAAATTACTGTTTCTGTTCCACAATGTCTCTGGTTTGGGACTTTTAAATTAGTCAGGTGGTTGTATTTTCAATGGTTTTCCCTAAAATTTCCCAGAATGCTTTCCTTAATTATGGATCAAAGTAACCAATAACTAAAGTTAGTTCAAGCATTCAAGTATATTCTACCAAATCAAGTTTCCAGAGGCAGGGCTCTTAAGAATATATTTTTTGTCGTTACTGGGGTATTGAGCATGTATAATTTATTTCTTTATATATTTGAAATTTTAGTTGTTAGAGCTGAACATTTCCTTGAGATACCCAGATGGATAAAAACCATTCTTTAACAGATGAGTGTGAATATTTATATCTAACAAACAATCTTAGTGAAGCATCAGACAGCTCCTGATTTCCTATTAGTCCACATCAGGGGTATGTTACTATCACTACCTCAAAACCAATACTCTCTCTCTCTCTCTCTCTCTCTCTCTCTCTCTCTCTCTCTCTCTCTCTCTGTGGTGTGTGTGTGTGTGTGTGTGTGTGTGTGTGTGTGTGTGTGTGTGTGTGTGTGTGTCCTTATTATAATATTATAGAAAACACAATTTGAAAAATTGATGACAGTTCTTTTTCTCTGGATTGTTACAAAACACATTAAGGGCAATTTCAAAGGAAAGCCATACATAATATTTTGATTGGAATAGTTAATGACTGCTTTCAGGTATTCTGAAAAGTGGATTGCAACCTAGATATTCCTGGGGTTTCTGTTCCTTCTAATAGTTGTAATGAGATTCCAGGCCACTGTGGCTTGTGTTACTTGGCATAAAGATGAACAGAGGAGATGGAAACACACTGACTTTATGGTCTGCAATGACCGTCATACAGCAGCAACTTTGGCTGAGGCAGCTCAAGTGTTGTTAAACTATCTCTAATGACTTAAGTTTAGAGTTAACATTATTTTTAGTGGATTATGCACTAAGAGTTTCTAATTAAAGAATTTATTCGATTCTTTCCCTCTCTTTATATATCACCATATATCTATTTATATCTTGATTAATAAAAACTTGTCCTTTATATAACTTTATATATATGATGGTCTCAAAATGATTAAAATATAAGATCATGAGCATTTATTTAATCTGTAAATATAGGACAGGCAAACAAACAAAGCACAGATTTTCAGGTTCAGGGTTGTTGTGTTGATGTGGACTCAATTATTTGGAGAACCTAGCTATTTCTGCTAAGCTCCTTAGCATCATTTAGTGTTTAACCATAGACAACTTTTATTACATTTTCATTTCCTACCTGGAGAAATCAGGTAAAGATATAAGCTATTTAATTAAGAGGTTTGGAATTAAATTCATTTTTAGAAGAGTCTCAGGCATACAGCTGAGCTTGAATATACAAAAACTATTTGTGAATCATTAATAATGTTCTGTGTGTTGTTTTAATTCCTTGAGCAGGTGTTTGGGTAAAAATAACAGAAATATAAATGTAATAAAAATCAGAGGTAAACAAGCTAATAACAATATGCCAGAAGATATTAAGTATTTGCTCTAATATACCCATGATTTCATGTCCATGGGTGTGGCAAGAGAAGATTTTTTATCTCAATATTAAAAATATTCTGGGCAGGATAATATCATCTTAAATGTATGTTTAAACAGCAAGTTAGTTACTATAAGTGAGATATGATGGAACTGATTTTGAAACATACAATACATACTTTCAAAGTCAAAGTTCATAACAGCAATAAACCAGCTTGGTTTGAACAAGAGAAGAGAGATTAAAAATAGTGCAAGTAAGAACAATTAAATGTGCACAGTATGAAGAACAATAAAATTGAATAAGTGCATTTAACCTGAGTAATTTGGTTTTGCTACATGAGAAAAATAATCGTCAACTATCTATCTATCTATCTATCTATCTATCTATCTATCTATCATCTGTCATTTATCCATCAATTAAATTATCTATTAATAATCTATGCATCTATCTATCCATCAATATATTTAGATATATCTATTTATCTATAACCCATCTATAAATTTGTAATCTATCTACACAAAATGATTAGTTCAAATAATTATGGATGCTAAGAATTCATAAGATCTGCAAGTGGCAGTAGAAAAGATTCTTTATCATTCTATGGTGAAAGTAACAGACTCAAGACTGAATATATCTAAAGTTTTCATTTTTGTTTACTAAAAATAAGAGGCCCCTATTTCATGGAGAAGTCAAGAAGAGAGCTTTTTCTCTAACTAAATCTGTCCTTTTTATTCAAGACTTTGTTTGAAGAGTATCATAAAAACTGAAGCAAGAAATTTGTTAACTCTATGAATTTAGGGGTTAATAATAGACTCTCAACAGACCTTCAGAGACATAAAGAGAAACTGTACTTGAACAAATGACTGGCTATGGGTTCAGATACTTAAGATAAACATAAACCGAGCCTTCACCAATTTTTATGAGTTTGACATAAAATTTCATGACTTGTCTTTGTTTAAAAAATAAAAAAGGTTGTTGGGCAGTAGTGACACACACTTTTCATACTAGCACTTGGGAGACAGAGGAAGGCAGATCTCTGTGGGTTCAAGGACAGCCTGGTCTTCAGAGTGAGATCCAGGACAGGCTCCAAAGCTACATAGAGATACCCTGTCTCAAAAAACCTGAATAAGAAAAATGGAAGAAAATGATTAAAAAGAAGACTGAGGAGATAGTTCAATTTTGACAATGCTTGCCATATAGTCATTTGGACCTCACTTTGATCCTGATATGATTTTTGACTATTATAAATTTGTGGTAATTTTTTAGTCTTTATTATTAAATTTTAAAAACAATCTTATTTTACATATCAATCCCAGTTCCCTCTCCCATCCTCCCATGTACCCACTGACCCCCCAACCCACCCCAACCCAGTTTCCAAGGATAGTGAAGCTTTCCACCTGGAATCATCAAAGTCTGTCACATCCTTTGGGGGAGGGCCTAGGCCCTCTTTCTTGTATCTGGGCTACAATAGTATTCCTCCATAGGGAATGGGCTCCCAAAGTTCATTTGTGCACTAGGGATAAATAGTGGCTCCACTGTTAGAGGTCCCATAGGCTGCCCAGGCCTTCTAACTGACACCCAAATTCAGAGGGCTTGGTTCGGTTCAGTGCTGGGTCCGGAGATTTATGACTAGGGTCTCTGTTCGATCACTAGGTCAGGTCAATTGATTCTATGGGTTTCTCCAGTACGGTCTTGGTTCCTTTGCTCATTTCTCTTCCCTATCTACAACTGGATTCCGGGGTTATGGCTCAGTTTTTACCTTGGGGTGCCTGCTTCTTCTTTAATCAGCTAGTTACTTGATGACAGCTTTTAGGATAGCAATGAAGGTAGTCATCAATCTCATTATAGGGGAAGGGCATCAAAGACAGCCTCTCCACTACTGCCTAGATTCTTAGTTGGGGTCATCCCTGTGTATCCCTGAACATTTTCCTAGTGCCAGTCCTCACTCTAAACCTATATAGGCTCCCTCTATCAAGATATGTCCTTTCATGCTCTCCACCATTCCTCCCCTTTCTTAGTCTTCCTGCTCCCTCTTGTTCTTCTCCCCCTCTTCAGGCTCTGTTTTCTACATCTGTCTCTTTTAACCTGTATTTTCTGCTTACTGTTTCTTCCTAAAATTCCTATTCCATTTCTCTTATCAAAATTCATTTTTTGTGTAATCAGAGTCCAGTTCAAATTGTTCATGGAAAGTCTAGTTCTTTGCTTTATAGATGATTATATGGGTATTGAACCTTGTCTTTGGAACTCCTTTGTCAGTGAATGTCTCTGCCTTATCTAGAGATTGTTTCATCAACAATCAGGAACTCACTTGTCTTCAAGTGTTTCTTTAAAATGACAAATGTTTTCATTTACATGTAATGTGAGAAATCTAGGAGCCAAGAGAAAACACTGATATTTTAAAACCATCCTATCTTTGAACACTTCTTATAAAATTTATGCTCAACTCTTTGGTCTTCCTTATAGTCTTTTGTCACATTTCTTTTTTCAGTTTAACTACAAGCTTATCTATGAATCTTGATATAGTTTGAAATATCCCACTCAAAAGAGTTTGCTGATGGTATGTAATTGCTTGGTACAAACAATCAGAGTAAAATGAGTTCATTAGATACAGTCTCATCCTAATTGTCAATATGTGAATTCACTGGGTCATTCACACTCAATAGTCACACTGATATATACATACATACATACATACAGACAGACAGACAGAAAGGCACATATGAGGTAAAAATAAGGCAGCACGCTGGAGTGGAAGGGGCTTATAGCAACAATATATATATATATATATATATATATATATATATATGTGTGTATATTGATTGAATCTATGTACACTTTTAAGTGCTGTGCTGTGTGTGTGTCAGTTCAGGTCAGATAAGTTTCCCTTTTAAAACTCTTTAATTTTGTAAAAATGTGTCTGTAATTTTTTTCTGCACCATATTTTAAATGCTGTTCTGTTGGTACAAAGAAAAACCATTTGTTAAGGATAGATGGGACAGACAGGAAAAAGGCACAGACCAAATGCAAATTAACAGACATATGTCATAGACAGGCCACAGACCACAAACTACAGACAGATGGAAAAAACATCAAGAAACCAGAGAATTCAAAATTGGGTTTGATCAGTATCAAACTTCTCCAAGTACAATTCTTTTTTTCTGTTTCTTTCCCATTGTGTAATTGAAACATATTGCCTAATCAACTTAATACCACCCAAACAAAGAAAATCTGGAGCAGCACCTCAAGATACAATATATATATATATATATATATATATATATATATATATATATGGATAACTTTTGTAACAGAGGCATTAAACAGCTTGACTTTGTACACACAGCTAATGGATTGTATAATTTGTATTTCTGTGTTTGTTCTGTTGAGCTGGACAACAATTTAGCTCATTCAGAGGTTGGTATCTGACAGCAGAAGTCCATTAATGACTGTGCTACAGCTATCACCACAGGCATAGTGCTTCAGTCATGAATATGAATGTAAAAAGTTCATTCACTGATGTTCATGAATCTCATTCTTACATTGACCTTCATGTCCTCGTTACTACTCTATTTTCATACCTACCTGTCAGAAAATTAGTTTTTCCGACTCCCCCATTCCATAGCTGATTAGAAATAGCAAATTGAGTGGGGAAGGAAGGGATTCAAGAAACACTTTCAGAATAGAGATCATTATAGGACCCAAAACTGGTTAGTTTAAAAACCCACCTTAGAATATAAATTATACTACTAATAACCCTTAGAGAGTGGGAATTTAAATTAATTCCTTAAAATTCATTTTCTTCATTTACTAAGTGGAAAACAAGGCCAGCACTTCAAGGACTCCTAATCATATAGCATTTTTGATAAGTACTTAAATCAGAAAAATACTGGCAATCCAAAGATTCCTGCCTATATTCACAGTAAAACATCTTTGTTTTACCATATACATTGATAAAAATATCTACTGATAGATTCTCAAACCTCTTTGGGATCAAATAACCTTTTACAGGGATCACACGTCAGATATCCTATATATCATATATTTACATTTTTATTAATAACAGTAGCAAAACTGCAGTTAGGTAGTAGTAATGAAACTAATTTTGTGGTTGGGGGATCACCACACCATGAGGAACCGTATTTAGTGTTGTAGCATTAGCAAGGCTGAGAATTACTGATTCTCAAATTCTTATTTAGTGCATATAATTGTTATGTCAAGATTTGACCCATAATTACCAATAGATGATTCAATTATGCACAATTGTCAGGAGATGATTTTGTGACTTTGTATCCAGTTAGATTAATGAAATCCAGTTTCTTTTATTGAAGTACTCTTAAATGGTCTGTCTACTCCTAAACAATGTTAATAGCCTCAATTATTTAGACTATATTTTAGCTGAGGTAACTATTATCTGTGAAATTTTCTGAAGTTGGTAAACTCATTTCATTCTAAATCTTTATTGCTAAATGAAAATTTATATATTGTATGATTATGGTTTTTAAGCCCTTATTATGTAAAGTAAAATTGAGAAATAAAAAAGCTTGCTGAGTAAACTCACATATAGTTTAAAATATTTTCTAACTTTATAAATGTATATACTCTTTTCGATATCTAAAATTCTCAGAAACATAAATAGGTTAAACATATGAATTTACATAGTGCCTCATATATATGTATATACATATATATATGTATATACACATATATATATATATATATATATGTGTGTGTGTGTGTGTGTGTGTGTGTGTGTGTGTGTTGTGTGTACAGCCTTGTGTGTGTATTCTCATTTTTGTACTCCTTTAAATTTGTTTACATTATTTTATTATTACATGTGTTTTGTAGTATCTCTTTGTATCCCACATGTGTTTGGTGCCTGTGGAGTCTGCCAGATTGTTTTGAGAAATTATGTAACTAGAAATAGAGATGTTTGTGAGCCACCATGTGAGAGCTGGCAGTCAAACTCTTGTCTGACGTGAGCACAGCCAGGGATCATAACCACCAAATCATATCTCTATTGCCCATTTAGTAATTATTAATAAACTTAGGGAGAGAAATACTGATATTTTCCTAAGATCATATTAGTGGTCCAAGTTTGTTTAATATTTCTTAGGACCAGATAATAAATAAATGTTTAAATAAATAAATGTTAATAAATAAATAATAATAATATATATATATATATATATATATATATATATATATATATATATGGTGTTATTTGGTGTTTTGAAGCAATTTTCTTACTTATCCCGAATGTCTTCAAAATGGCAGAGATGCTCCTGTCTCTACTTCTCAAGTGCTGAGATTGGTGTAATATAGGTATGAGCTTCCATCCCAATGTGATGGCCACATAATATATTATATGATATAATTAACAAGTCCAAATATTGAAGACAAAAATTGTTCCAGGTATTTCTCTTCTTTAAATTCCTTTAATCAGCTTTGCTCTGCTGTATGGGGAAATGCTGACCATGCCTGCTTGGTACTGGCCACAGGAGAAGAGATGATGGAGTATATATGTTCGTCTTATTGGTTGGTTAAATAAACCACTGCTGGCCAATAGGAAAGCAAAATAGGCAGGAGTAGGGAAGAAGGAGGATTCTGGGAAACATAGTAAAGACAGAGGTCGAAATGTGATCCCTCGGAAGACAGGACGAAAAAGGACTGTGTCCTTGATAAAATAAGTCTTTATCAAATGTATAGATTAATGGTTATGTTTGATAATTCAGACTGAGATAGAAAATAGAAATCCTAGTCATTGGCCAGCAGCACTGTAATCAATATAAGACACTGTGTTATTTTGGGGGCTCTAGCGTGGCAGTGGAACTCGGGGGCTGGTGGAAAGAATTATCCTTACAAATGGCGTCCCACGTGGTTTTATGAACTTCCACATAAAAACTTCAAAAAAGCTTAAAAATCGATTATGAAGCAAAAGAACAGAGACAAGCACAACTTCTTGGTAGCAGCATTTTCTCAGGTGGTCTCTGTTTAGTTAGAGACTGGCAAGACTGCAGTGGCTCCCTTAAGGGAGGTTCCCTGACTCAGCATAAGTGGAAAAATCTGCTTTTAAGAGGCCCTGCTAACAATTCAATGGTGTGTATGGGCAGCTGGCAGTGGCAGTGCCCACAGCATGCTGGTAGCATAAACCAAGGTGGTAAGCACAGCTCTCAGTAATAGCATTAAATGTACCCCCACCATCTTGGATAGACAGTGGCTAAAAAAGCCACCACTTTAACTTAAGCAGTGCTGTTTACCAGATAAAAGATTGCATGACCAAAAAAAGGTAAAGATTTACATTAAAGACAGTTTCAGATGAAGAAAAACCTCTAAAGGTTTACAGTGTGCTTATAAATATACATATGCTGGTGAGAGAAAATGAAACAGGATAAAGTGTTTTGAAAAAAATAATAAGAAATAGAGTAGCTGTGTGTGATGGCACACACCTTTAATTCCAGCTCTCTTTTGTGAGGCAGAGGCAAGCAGATCTCTGTAATTTTAAGGCCAGCCTTATGTACAGAGTGAGTTCAAGGGCAGCCAAAGTTCCACAGAGAAACCCTGTCTCATAAAAGGAAAAAATAATAATAAAAGAAATAGAGTAATGAAAAAGCCACATAAAGATGGAAAATTCAGAGAGTCTGGATACTGTATGCTATTGTGTTGTCTTTGAATTTTTCAATTGCTGGGGGAGGAGCAACAACTGCTAAAAGATATTTAATTATAAATGCTGCTGAATTAATCCAACTTAAGCATTTTAAAAATTCTTTTACTTCAAAATTTAAGTCTAAGACAAGCTACTTGGGAAAAGAATTTCTGCTTTTGCCTACACAGAAAATGAAAAGCTGTGGATTCCTTCCAGACTAATATGGTTTGATCAAGCAAGACCCCCTGTAACAGTGTCCCAGGTGATCCAACATCTAAAACAGCAGAGATGATGCAGCCTTGCAGACTACAAAAACAAGGACCTGTCCAGGTTTGTGTGTTTTATCATGATCCCAATGGTATGCAAATCACCCCAACCAGCAGGAAGCAATTTGGAATAAACAATGCCCAAATTCCCAAATATTGTTTATAAATGTTTGTTTTTACTTAAATGGGGTTGATTATAAATGGTAATGATCACAGTCAATCTCTTTTTAAAGGAAAAAAAAGGGGAAAAGGATATAGAAATGATACTTTGCATTGGTATGGATTTTCATTTATTGATATAAATTTAATGTTAATTTTGTTATATGTAAATTTCTCCTCTTGTTTAGGTATTGTGTTTATACTGATCTTTTAAAATGTAATGCATAATTAAATACAGATGTATATAGTCAGATATAATCGTCAAAAATTACAGTTAGGTTAGTTAGAGTTTCTAGATATACAGAAATGTATTTGAGATGGGTAGATATTCTTCAAACCTTTCAAAGACCTACAGAATATGTGGCATTTAAAGGTTTAGGGTTTTTCATGACAGTGAGGCACAATTGCTCTTGGCACACCAATTACACAAGAAAGGAGGATGGACATCGATTAAACTCAATTTGGAGTTTGCCTTCAACATGGCAAGATTAGCCATTTGGGAAAAAAACTGCTCTTGCCTGGACTGTTTGATAAACTGGACATACAGGACCCACAGGAAAGTGACTGCTGAATTTGCAAAACAAGACAGTCCTAAAGGGTTCCTACTTCATGGACAAGTCTGCCAGACACACTGTATCCTATAGGCTGAAGATGGATGTCATACGGTTATATCCAGGTAATGAGATGTCTTTGTCAGTTCTAGAGTTTATATATCATCCTTCTGTTGTTTTTGATGGAGTTGAAGACAGATTATTATGGTTATAGTTTTTTTTTAGTTATTATAAAAGGTAAGCTCTATAAAAGACGTTAGACTCACAAAGATAGCATAGGTGACAGAATATTTTCTTTTAATGTTGCTAGATGTTAATCTTGCTAGCAACTATTGTAACTATAGTTCTTACTTGATAACTGTTTTGTTATATATTTTACTATGTTAATGTTAAAACCCTTCTTTTTATTTAGACAGGAAAAGAGAAGATGATAGGGGAAGTCCTTCTGTGTATATGCTTGTCTTATTGGTTGACACTGTTGGCCAATAGGAAAGCAAGATCAGTGGGGCTATGAGTCGAGGAGGATTCTGGGAAATATAATAAAGACTAGAGTCCCCATGTGATCCCCGGGAAGACAGGATGCATAAGACCAGCGTCATCGATATGATAATTCTTTATAAAATATATAGATTAGAAGTTATGGTTGATAATTAAGACTGAGCTAGCAAATAAGGAATACTAGTCATTGGCCAGCAGTATTGTCACTAATATAAGACTCTGTATGTTGTTTTGGTGCCCTAATGTGACGGTGGAATTCAGAAGGCTGGCATAAAGAGTTATCGTTACACTCTGCTATAGTGAAAACAATTTACCCACCTTGGTAATTGGCTATCGACTTAATTTTATTACTTAAAATCATTGTTTTTTGCTAAATTTCAATGTAAGAATAAAATCTACAGCAATAAATTATAAAACTCTACATAAGAATTTAAATTTTATAATTTCTAGAATATTTAGGTAAAGAGGTATGTATTATATGCATTTTTAAATGACCCATTCTATGAGAATTCTATAACTAAATTTAGAATTTGATAACATGCTTATCAAATTATGCAATAATTAATGTTATAAAATGAAGGTTATACATTTTAATTCTTAAATTAATTCAATTTTTTAAACTTGTTTTAGCATCCCAATACTGTTTTGAGGGAGTGAAAGGTCGTATGTTGACTTATGAATGATTGCTAAACCAAATCAAAAGGGTCACACCTCCATTGTCACCAAATAAATAATGCTCAGCAACTCATTTTGTAAAACATTTGAGAGCCAGCTATTACATTTCTATTGACAGATATTCCCTACTGACTCACTTTGTGAATTATAAACAAATCAGTAACTAATAATTTGCATTTATATGTTGCCTTTCCTTCTGAAAAGCTAAAAAGATCAAGTTTCTTTCTACTTCAGTTCTTTTTCCCCAAAGGTTAAAGAAAATTATAATGCAACTGTTGCCCCATGATGGTAAAAATAAAGCACTTTAAAATATTCCTGGCACTTCTGGTAAATAGCACTGTGTAGAAGTACTATGATTAACTACCCATCGATCACAAGATGTCCATATTAAAGAATACCTAAAAAACTTAGAAATCTTCACTGCTGTTTTACACAGAAATAACATTTGAGTAGAAGGAAGAAATATATTTTTAAGTTTTAAAGCTGAAATGTCAGATAGTTTAGTGTGCATTTGTTTGGGACATAAATGCAAGAAGGAAAAATGTTCATTCCACTTACCACCACTCAAACCTTCCTTCTTAATGCCTATTCTGTTTTCGTAATGCATTAAATTATTCTTTGGGCAAAGTGTCCATTTAAATGATTGCTATGTTTTAAGCAATTTTGAAAATGGGATGGGATGGCCATTCCTCAAGCTGTCCAGGAGATCCAGGCTGATTTTGATGGCAAAGTGATCTCAGTGGGAGGGGGAAAGAATCACAAAAGGTAACTGTAATCACAGAAGGCCACAGTGAGTAGAGTCATTTACATGTTTCCCCCTCCCCCTCCCAATTAAAGTCTTTTTAAAATGTATTCAACATCTTCAGGAGGAAGAGCTCTGTATTTTATCTTTGGTTTCAGTATATGAGACTTTGGAAAAATACAAGTATTCTCTCTTCAGAGTAACATGATCAAATTCTATAATCAAGATCAGCAGTTATTAACATTAATATCAATCTACAATCTCCAACAACATGTGACTTTCTTTAATATAGGAATTTGTCATTTTAAGCGTATTTTCTAATGTGTCAAAAATTAGAAGCCAATGAATGCCTTTTAAATGAAATAATTAGAGCCATTTAAGAGAGCTGGTTCCCTGGCCTTATAAAGAACAGAAAATTAACTATCTTATCAGATTTCTAAGCTGTATTTGGTATAATTTCCTGTTCTTTGCTGCAGGCCCAGTAAACTTATCCAGCTAAGTAGTCTATAATATATCTACCTTTAAAAGACAACACTCTAATTTTTTTGGCATTGTGGATAATACTATACATAAAATTTAGTACTAATGTTAGTTGGCGTAAGTGTCTTCTAAAGAAATGAAGACCAAGTTTTGAAATATAGCTTTTGTGCTGAGGTTATAGCTGCTAGTGTTGTAAAGAACAGTTTTTAGCAAGAGGCTTGGCTTACACTGTAGACAAAAATAAGCACTTGCTGGAGTTCTGGAAGAAAAAAATAACGGCAAACATTGCTGTATTTAAATGTTGGTTGACATAATTGTATGGCTCACTATAGTGGTATCCTGATGGCCTGAGCAGTGATAGCTACTATCCCTAACCACACACCTGCCCTAGCTCTGGAGAGCTAGCAGAAGCTAGCCTAATTCACTCTTTGACCTTTTGTCCCCCTGTGTAAACTTTGGGAATTTCCCAAGAAGACAAAGAGTTATGCACAACTTGGTTCAGGAAACCCAGAAAATTGTGAGTCAAAATTGTGCACATACTAATGTATTTTTGGAAGGCTCATTCAAGTTTTTCTGAGCATATGGTAATCAAATGGCTAAAATGTAAATATAGAGAGATATAATAATGCATGCTTAAGGTTCCTCGAAGCTGAGTTGCCCTGCAGCCACAACAGATAATTCATTCTTAAAGTGTCTTTGAGTTTCTTTCCACTGACCTATGTGAACACACATGTGAGTTGCCACATCTACAACCTCTCAAATAAATGGAAAAGGGGCTTGAACCACAATAGGGCAGTGTTTTTTGTTTTATTTTTGTGCTTCCTTTTGTTTTTCTCCTAGTTAGTTTATCCTGCCTCTGCTCTAGTCCAGGAAGTAGAATGAGACACATTTATACAACTCTAAAAACATCACTTAGGCTCACTCACTGTGTCCATCTTCAGGCTAGGAAATAATGGAACTGCTTGTAGGTGAATGTAGTGGTTAAATAAATATGATACACTGTGTAGAGAGTATGATATAACGAATACAAGCAGGGTTCAGGAGAAACTGGATTCACAAGAACACATCTCAAATCCAACGTCAGATCTGCCCCAACTTAACGTATAAAGATGAAGCAGCTATGGAGTGGACACCTACACCTACTCTGGTTACTAGGCAGCTAACACTACTTGCCTGGTGTCTCCCACATAGTCCCCTCTTGTTCTTGTTTTCTTCTCATCCTTGTGCTTTTTTTTTCTTGAAACAAACAAGTGGAAACTGCTCTAAATAGCTGTTCCATTAGGATAGCAAGACGGTTTACTGTTTACTGCTGGGTTACAGAAGTTCTTGATCCTGTTTTAATATCGTGTGAAAAGACATTCAATAATCTATCCCCTCAAGCAGTTTTAGTTTATCCAAATTCCTGGGGGTGCATTTTAAGGTGTAAAATTCACTATTACATGTTTCTCTTGAAACTGAGTGGTGAGTTGCGGGAAATAGATTGTACCATCTGTACTTGTTAAGACACCTGCAGAGAAATAATTCTCACCATTCTTGGATATAGCCTATAGTTTTTTACAAATACAACATTTGACAATGGTTTATGTTGTTTTGTATTCACAACTGAGAGTTAAATACGAAGGCCATTGACAGCTTTACAAAGTTGTCTCAAAAATACTTTAGTCAAAACTACTTGCCACACTTATAAAGGATCAGTCATAGACTTAGACTTACTCTCTAGGACTAGAAAAATATTAAATATCAGCATTTCATATCATACATCTCAAAAAATAAAAATTTGGAAAATGATATAATATTGTTTTAATAACAGATTACATAAATGAAATACATTGGGAAAAGTGCTATCCTTTTACATGCCTTTTGCAGCTTATATAATATTAAAAATAAATATGAGATATAAAAAACTACTAAATAAAAGTATTAAAATAAATATAAAGATTTCTTTCACTTTATCACAGCACTGTTTTTCATTTTACTACTTCATATTTATTAGGGTGGACAAATACTAGAGCACTGTTGAAAATGCTACTGAGGATGTGGAGCAACAAAGGATCTCATTTCTTTTAAAATTTATTTACATCATGTCTCTCCATTCCTCCTTCTAAACACTCCCATGTTTTCTCCCTTCAATCCTTGTCATTGACTCCTTTCAATCCCTCTAAAATTAGGGGTATTTTTTCTTTATTATTGTTATTTATATTTGTGACTATATTTATGCATACATATATAAACCCAACCTGCTCAGTCAGTCTGCTCATTGTTGTTTCCTTATACAATATTTAAAGGCTGACATCCTTTTATTGGATAAACAATTGTGGGTCCATTTCTAGAAGAAAGTAATTCTGCCTCTTTCAGAATTCATTCTTAATTGTTAATACTTTGTTCTTTGTTTAAGGGTGGGGCCATTACATTTTTCCCTTCTGTGTTAACATGTCAGTTGTGGTATCCTTGTTCAAGTCTTGTTTATGCAGCCATGTTCTTGAAGAAGAGACACATTAAAACCAGACTTTTGGATTTTCCTATCATTCTTATCCTTTCATGTTCTTTGAGCCTTGGGTACAGAAGTTTGCTATAAATGTATCTGTTGGGACTGGTACCCAATGATCATTTTATCTCTGTGTTTTGTCCAGTTGTTGTTTTCTGTAATTGCCTTTGTTTGCTACAGAGAGAAGATTTCTTGATATGGACTGAAAGCAACAATTATTAGTAGGTATAAGTGTAAGTTATATTATGCAGTTAAGAATTTGTCTGGTCTTGTAAAGTGGTGCTAGTTCTCTTCTAAAATCCATACCTCACTTTCCTCTGTAATTGACTAAGTTTCTTGTACCAGGTATGGATTTCTCCAGATGAGAGGGCCTTAAGTCCAACTAGACAGCTGTTGGCTATAGCCAGATATTTGTGCCATTATTATCCTTTTAGGGATGTCTTGACCAGCTCTTTATTGTTTCGATTAGTAGGCATCACAGCTGGGAAATATTAGAGATTGCTTCCTTCATGGATTCTTGCATTGCAACTTCTGGTACTATGAGAATTATATTACCTTCCTCAGGTGGAAGGATTTCAGGTCCTAGACACATTGACTCTTCCTGTGTCCAAAGATTTTGATGTCTTCAGAAATAGGGATTTATTTCACAAAAGTAGTAGTCTATATTGTTTAGGAGGCATTTAGACAACCCAAACAAAGATTCCTTGTGCTTGGTACTGAGATGTTTTAATATAGACTATGGCTCATGTGGATAGCATTATCAAGCCAAGTGATATAACTTTAGGATATCTTATAAACTACATATATACATGTTAATATGTATATATGCATATATATATATATATATATATATATATATATATATAAAACCATTTTAGGTATATATAAAATAATATGACTTCTTGAGAGTTTAACAAGTATCCTTAATGTTATTATGTTATTCATTCTTCTCTTTTTGTATCAAAATCCATCTGTATTTTTCCAATATCTCTTTTCATATTGCAAATTTCATGCTATTATCCAATTTAACCCATACTAGTGATCCCTATTTTTCTGTTTTATTAATTTATTAATTAGTTTATTAATTAGTTTATTAATCAAACTAAAGATTAATTATCAAAATAAATAAATTTTATGAATTCCATTTTAAGTTACTTATACATTAAAATAAATCATTAGTTTGTTTTGATAAAAATACTAGCATTACTTTGGTTAGTAGGGAGAAGGTAAGGGGAGAAAAGGACATGAGAGAGCAGGAAGGTAGAGTTGGGGAAAGAATAGAGGAGAGAAAGAAAAGAGATACCATAATTGTGGGACCCATTGTAGATTTAAGGAGAAATCTGTCATTAAAGCAATGTCCAGAGATATACAAGGATGACCTCAACTAACAATCTAAGCAATAGTGAAAAGGCTACCTTAAATACCCTTCTTCAATAATGAGATTGATGACTGCATTATATGCCATCCAAGAGCCATCATCCAGTAGCTGATGGAAGCAGAAGCAGACACCTACAGCTAAACACTGAGCTGAACTCCTGGAATCCAGTTGTAGAGAGAGTGGAATGATGAACAATGTGGTCAAGATCAGGCTGGAGAAACCCACAGAAACAGCTGACCTGAAAAAGTGGAGCTCATGGACTCCAGACTGAGAGCTGGGAAATCAGCATAGGACTAATCCAGACTCCCTGAAAGTGGGTGTCAGCTAGGAGCCCTTGGAAATATATGGGGCATCTGTAGTGGATTAGTATTTATTCCTAGTATAACAAGTGAACTTTCAGGGCCACTCCACATAGAGGAATACTCTCTCAGCCTAGACACACAGGGGAGTGCCTAGGCCCTACTCAAATGATATGACAGACTTTTAAGATCCTTCATGGAGGGCCTCACCCTCCCAGTGGGAGCAGAAAGGGGGGTCAGGCGAGGAGAGGAGGGAGAGGAAACTGGGATTGAAATGCAAAACAAACTTGTTTCTAATTTAAATAACAAAGACAAATATAGTATAATATAATTTCATTATTATATTTGCTACTGTTTGCTCAGTTCCATATTATCAATAAATGGATCCATACAGTGACATCAAAGCAAAACAGACAATTTTTAATAGAAGTTACTAAAATCTGTTAAAAACAATTTACTTAAAAAGAATGTGAAGTGGAAGTACAATGATTTCAAACTAAATTTCAACATCTACTCTTCTCATTCATGGTCAGTAGCAACATAAAATATGCATACCTTTTAAATATGTACAAAAGTCATAGTCCAACATGATGAAAACACCAGTAGTGAGAAACCTATGGTTAACCTACAGCTGCTTTATGGTCACTGCTATCTTTAATAGATAACTAGCATGCAATTAATGGTCTCTCATATGATTGCTAATGAGGGTGCACATATGTATACCTGCCTGCAAAAGTCAACAAAAACTATAGATTAATCCTTATTACATGCTTACAAAGTTATTTGCATTGACATGGCAGGTTATAAGTCCAGTTTCTTAACTGAGCACAACACATCTTTGTGGCTTAATTAACTACCACATATTTTTGTTTAGTGTTTCTCACTGTTGGATAAAGGATTTTCTATTTGTTTCCCTTTACATATTTTTTTGTTTGTTTTTGTGGCAAGGTTTCTCTGTGGCTTTGGAGGCTATCCTGGAACTAGCTCTTGTAGACCAGGTTCGTCTCGAACTCACAGAGATCGGCCTGCTTCTGCCTCCCGAGTGCTAGGACTAAAGGCATGCGCCACCACAACCCAGCTCCCTTTACACTTTTACTATTAAAACTGTTGACAGTAAAATTTGAATAAGGTAGGTCAGATTTTTCAGAGAGACAGAGTATCAAATTTAAATAATTTAAAATATATTGCAATTTCATTAATATACTTTTTCTCTTTGGAATTTTAAAAATGTATTTTATTAGAAAAAAATCTTACTTTACGTATCAATCCCAGTTCCCTCTCTCTCCCATCCTCACATGCTCCCCACCAACTCCCCACTCACCTCCTTCCTCCCACCATCCCACTCCCCAGGGAGAGTGAGTCCTTCCATGGTTGTCATCAAAGTCGGTCACATCATTTGGGGCAGGGCCTAGGCCCTCCCCTGTGTATTTAGACTGAGATAGGTATCACCCCACAGTGAATTGAGCTCCCAAAGTTCATTTGTGCACTAGAAATAAATACTTACTAGTTCTACCACAGGAGCCCCATAGGCTGCCCAGACCTCCCAATTATCACCCTAGCTCAGAGGCTCTGGTTTGATCCTATGTTGTTCCTCAGCTGTCTGGCTGAGGTCAATGAACTCCCACTTGCTCAGGTCAGCTGTTTCTGTGGGTTTCCCCAGAATAGTGTTGACCCCTTTGTTCATCACCCCTCCCTCTTTACAACTGGATTCCAGGAGTTCAGTTCAGCACTCAGCTGTGGATCTCTGTTTCTGCTTCCACAGCTACTGGATGGAAGCTCTAGGACCACATTTAAGGTAGTCATCAATCTAATTATATGAGAAGGGCATTTAAGGTAGCCCATCCTCTATTGCCTAGATTCTTAGTTGGTCCTTACATCAGAAATCACATAGATCATTTAAATATTGTTTGACTTGGCATAGATTTTGTAGATAATGTCTCACAGGTTGTATTCTGATTTCTAGTAAATTTCTCTTTTTCTTTATTTCTTTATTTAAATTAGAAAGAAGATTGTTTTACATGTCAATCCCACTCCCTTCTCCCTCCCCTACTCCCCTGCCCCCTATCAACCCCCATCCCATCCCCTTTCTGCTCACCAGGCAGGGGAGGCCCTCCATGGGGATCTTCAAAATCTGTCATATCATTTGGAGCAAGGCCTAGGCAGGTTTGCTGTATATTGCTTTTATTATGTTTAGGTATGTTGCTGTTATCCCTGATATCTCCAAGACCTTTATCGTGAAGGGGCATTGGATTTTGTCAAAGGTTTTTCAGCATCTAATGAGATGATCATGTGGTTTTTCTTTTTCAGTTTGTTTATATTGTGGATTACATTGATGGATTTTTGTATGTTGGGCCATCCCTGCATCCTTGGGATGAAGCCTACCTGATCATGGTGAATGATTTTTCTAATGTATTCTTAGATTCGATTTGCCAGTATTTTATTGAGTTTTTTTTTTTTTTTTTTTTTTTTTTTTTCCGAGACAGATTTTCCCTGTGGCTTTGGAGGCTGTCCGGAACTAACTCTTTTTTTTTTTTTTTTTTTTTTTTAGAGATTTATAACTAATTTCTATTTGCCCCCAGACTGGAGCTGCACAACACAACACCCAAAAATGGCTTGTGCACAAGTAAAATGAGTTATTTTGGTTTTGTTTTTGAGATACTGACATAGAACTAGATGGCTACAGACAGCTAGCTGCATTTTGCCTAAGTCAATAACTGCATGCCTTCCGGCATCCTTTTTTTTTTTTAAATTTTATTTTATTTTATTAGTTCTAGTTAGGGAACAAGCTTATTTCAAGTCCCTTCTCCCTCTCCCTCCCCTCACCCCCAAACTTTCTCCCCCACCCCCAGCCCAATCCCCAACCCCATGGAACCCACTCTTGTAGACCAGGCTGGTCTCGAACTCACAGATATCCACTTGCCTCTGCTTCCCGAGTACTGGGATTAAAGGCGTGGGACACTACCCTCGGCTTTATTGAGTATTTTTGCATCAATGTTCATGAGGGATGTTGGTTCTTTGATTCACAAGGTCAAATTTATTAGCACAAATTAACAAAATATTGAATAGCATGATTTTTACTATAGTTGTTCAAATTTATATGTAAAAGATACTGAAACTTCTTATTTGGAAAAGCTACAGGATATGCTTAGAACTTTAATACCTTCACTCCTCTCCTGGTACATCAATAAGTTAAAATAATTTTCCTGGTTTTGGACCCTTAAGTTACTAATGAGTGTTAAAGAAGGGATTCTCTAGAAATGACTACAAATTCATAGATTCAAAGGGACCATGTATCAAATTTCTAAAAGTCATACACAGAGAGAGGAAAAAGAGAGAAAGAACTTTTTACTTATCATTTTCATGAATAATTTACTGTGTAAACAAATTATTTATATATTATTTTTGATATTAAAATTAACCTAAATTTGATTTATATTTTATGAAAAGATATTTATTGATTACACAGTAATAACTTTTCAAATAAGGCTTAATATGGGTATAGTAACTCCAGGAGTCCTGGAGATTACTTCTAGTAATAATAATAATTGATTTTATTATTATTAATATTATTAATATTTATTATATATAATTTATATAATAAAATATTCATATATATAATTTGAAGCAGAATGGAGGACTGTTTTGGAGTGAGGAATAGGAACATCCTGAGGGAGAAGAAGGCTAAAAGTGGGAATCAGGTAAAATAAAATGTAATTACATATATATATATATATATAATATATATATATATATATATATATATATGCCATTATGAAATCTACAATTTTGCATGTACCATTTTATAAGAATAAATTTCCTTTGATGAGTATTAGATTACCTGACAGTAGACTTTCTTTTATTTTGCTTACTCTTGTTTAATTCTTGTCTAGAAGACATGTTCTATTTTTATTATGTAAATGACAATATTTTTAAGCTCTATCAGTGATGTTTGCATTGATAGGAAAAAAATACCTTACAGAAACAACCTTCATGAAACAGGTTCATTTTGTTCACAGTTCCTGTGATTTCAGCTCTTCATGGTATGGAAGACAGAGTAGAGGAAAACTGTTCACATTCCCAAAGACCAGTAAGGAAAAACAAAGTTAAAACCACAGGCCTGTTTCCAACCTCAAAGCCCTACCCATGGTGAACATTTTGGTTCAGCTACTCTCCATTTCCAAAGTTTCTACAGCCATCCAAAATAGTGCCATTAGCTGTAATATACACATTTAATACATTAACCTATGAGGTCATTTCAGATTCAAATGGCAACATTTTACTACCTAGAAGTAACAACAAAATGTATCCGAAACCATGCATCAATTTCTATATTTTGATATTTCAAATATTTATTTAGCTGTTTTTAATACATAATTATTAGAACCAAACACTAGGCTAGGAAGCATATAAACCATATTACAAACAAGATAGATCTAGACCCTGTGCTTAGAGGAATGGTAAGATAAATGAATGTCTGACATTATACTAGTGATTACATATATGTTAAGCATTATGAAGGAAAGTACTAGATAGAGGTCATTGGGGTCAAATACAAAAAGACAAGGACACTGAAGAGCATGCTACAACAGACACACAAAATAATGTGGAAAAATAACATTGTAACACAAAGTATACCAAAGCAAAATTTTGTGGCAAACAAAAAAGTAGATTTCATTATTTTTATTATCTGTTGAAATAATAGATCTAAAACTGAAGATCAGAGAGTGTGCAAAATATTATATAGAAAAATATTCTACACTGGATCCACCTGGCTCTGGGCTTCTTTAGTTGGGAAATTTTAATTCCTTATTTTATATCATTGGTTTGTATGGAACTGTTTAAATTATTCATGTTACCTTGATTTAATTTTGGTACATCATATAAATACAGAAATTCATCAGTTTTTTTTAAGAAGAATTTTTCCAGGTTGCAGGAATGTGAATTTTAAAGGATTGAATTTTCTCCGTATCTCTTTTTTCCTTCTTTGTTTTATGATTTTCACTCTCTTCCTTTTGGTTAATTTAGCTAAAGGTGTGCCCATCTTTTTGTTGTTTTCAAAGTACTGACTCTTAGTTTCACTGTATCTTTATATTTTCATTTTTATTTCACTGATTTCTTCCAGGGTTAATGGAACATCTGTATCACATCTTTCCACAAGGCTCAAAGACCATCATGGAAGATGGGGAAGAATATTATAGGAGGCAGAGGTCAGGGAGGATTAGAGCAAAAAGTTTCTTCTGGCCATGACATGGTTACTCACCAGCCGTGGTCACTTGTACAATATCAAGCATGGAGTTGGAATGGAGAATGAGACCCTACCCCTAATAGATGGGTTAAGAAGGAATAATGGCTTCTGGCAGAAGAAGAGTCAGTTTCCTTCAAGGTTCTTCTCCTGGTGATATTAAAAAGTAATTTAATGAAGAAGATACAAAGTTGAGCATCACAGATGTGGGGACAGATTTGGGACAAATAAATGGGTTGGGATGCAGGGTGAATATGCTCAAAATGCACTCTATGAAATTCTCAAGGAATGAGTAAAAATATTTTGAAGTATATTCAGTTAACTATTGATGTAAAGGATGTATTATTATATAGGGATATTTTATTAAATAATTTTAATGAATTCTGTTAACTTCAAAATATTATCCTTTAGAAATATGATATTCTGCAAGTTAATGTAATATGTTTTTACACACTGTTCAAATCTTTTATATGAATGAAGCAAAAGATATAAGGCAGAATTGCTCAAAATATATGAAGTGAAAAAAGGAAATTGTGTTTTACACATTTAGAAGAGAATGTAAATTAGAGAGGAGAAATGTAAGAAAGGGAGTAAAAATAATTCATGCAATACTTATGAATATTACAATGCTAATTATCTACAAAATCTCTCCAGTGATCAAATAGCACTATTTATTGTGGCTGTCAGCAAAGAACAAATGGTTATTTAATAATGTGTGTCAGACTGGCCTAATCACAAAGAAGTCTGTGTAGGCCAGATTGTGACCAACCAGCATGGATAAGCCTAATGAAAACAACAGAACACATTCATTTATTAAAGTGTACTTGGCTCTTAGAGTTCCCTCAAGGATCAGGTATAAGTCCACTAACTATTCTTATGGAATTCATGGCCTAGTGAGAAAATTAATTATAAATCAAATTAGGAAGGCACCACATGCAGGATATCCTTTGAATCAGCTCACAGGTCAATGGATCTTGAACATAGTTCCTCAGTTCCAATATACTAAGGAGATCACAGTGTTGCTCAGCCTTATCCTTGGGGAAGAACTGAAGTGTAGTGTATAGCATAAAACATGTTTTTGGGCATCAAATTGTGTTTCTTTCCTCAATATAGGGCTTGCTAGGATAAGCCATTGAAACAGAATTATGTTTCTTTCAGATTGAAAAATCAAAATGTCAAGTATTTCATAATGACACTTAGAAGAATTAATAATGTAATGGTTATAAAACACAGCATGTTACCTGTTGAATGATAGAGTCTTATGTAAGTAATCCTCACAAGTACAGCTCCAGCTCCAAGGTAGAGATTAATATTTAGAAAGTACCTGAAGATGAATAGCATGAGGAGAAATAGAGAAAGATATGAATCACAAAATAATCTCAGTTTACTTCAATTTTAGAGGCTGGATTTTTACTAATTATAGCTGGTAATCTGGAAATGTATACCTCTGAGAAAGGAGTACTCTATTAGCAAGGTGAATCTCCAGATGATGGTGATTTTCAGAATCTGAGTGGTTGAACAGTTAGCTGAAAGCTTTCTCAGTGTATGAGAAACATATTCATAAGTCTTAAGGAGGATCATGGATGGATCTTTGTACTTGGTTCATTAAATAATTCAATTTATTCAATATTTTATTTCATTTTATTACATTTCTCCTACAGTTGTCTCTTATTCTCTCTCTCCACTCCTTCATTCCTTGTTACCCTTTTCCTCTATGCCTTGTTGCCTTCTCTGTTACTTTGAGTTAATGTGTTTATGTGTGTTGGTGGGTGGGGGTAGTGCAAGTGTGTAGGTCAGAGGACATCTTCAGGAGTAGATTCTTTTCTCCCATCACATGATCATCAGGCTTCACTTTAAATACCTTTACCTACTTAGACACTTTGCCAGCCCTCGCTACTATTATAATATCAGGAATTGCCACTTTATCCCCAATTCATTAAGGTTTTGAAGTGATCATTGAGATGTAATGTCAACAGATTTATTAATAATACCAGTAACTAGTGGCATCCAAGGGGAACAATAATCCACTGGAAGTCACACCTAAGCAAACATTCTAAGGAAACAAGAAATGTGCACAAAACATTAACTCTGAATTTGTTTATTAGAGAAATATAGAGACTGAGAACAACTTAAAATTTCAGAAGTAGTGATTAAATAGAACTACTATTCAATATATACTGCACATTCATAGAGGAGAAAATCTTTAGCCATTAAGAAAAGCTATTTGCATCATTTCTTATATTTAAATTCTTTAATTACTACTCATATTTATATATCCATCTCCCCATTTCTTCACCCTCCCATCCTCCCAAGTTCCCCCACAAAGACGCAACCCATCCCACAACTCCTCCCTAGGGATAGTGAGGCCCTCCACCAGGGACGGTCAAAGTCTGTCATATCATTTGAGAGAGGGCCTAGGCTGTATCTGGGCTGCAATAGAATCCCTCCATAGGGAATGGGGCTCCCAAAGTCCATTTGTGCTCTAGAGTTAATGACTGGCTCCACTGTTAGAGGTCCCATAGACTGCCTTGGTCTCCTACCTAGTACCCACATTCAGAGAGCTTGGTTAGGGTCCGTTCTTGAGAACAAGTACCATTATTCCTTGGGAGGGTGAAGATTAAATAATATTAATCAGTTATCACTTATTTACAGATGCAAAAGAATCAATTATATTTGCTTATTTTATTGCTATTTTAAAATGGATCTAAATCACAGAATTTCCTCTTTATGTCATGTACTAGAAAACATTAAAGAAATAATTATATATGTATATATATATCCTTATATTTTTCTCAAAATAATATGAACTGAAACATTTTAGAGGAGCTTAATGTTAATAAAATGAACATTTCAAAACAAAGAAAACATCATTCCAGTAAGCAATATTCTTGCTTGCACGCATGTAGCGTAGTAACTCAATATAAAAATGGTTTTTACTTTTATAACTCCAGTTAACAATTTCTCACATTTTTAAAGAGTAGCATGGGGAATTGATGTGAGAATGTTTGCATTATCTTATAAATAACATACGCATTGTTAAACTGAGGAAGGGAGCTAAGTTCTTTAAGAGTCCTTACAAATCTTTTAGTCATTTGATTATGTTTCTGATCATGTACTTGCTTCATTGAAGCTTTATCCTTGTGAAAAATGACAGCTACCCAGATCACAGCTCATTCTTGCTGCCAAAAATAAATAACACAAATTTTCATTAGATATTATTATCAGTGCAAATTAATAAAACATGAAATTTCAAGAAAATATGCATTTTAGGATTCTACTCTTATTAAATCTATATTCATCTAATAAAATATATTTTTATCATATATATATTTGGTAATATATATATATATATATTACCAAATATGTGCATTTTCCAGGAACAGTGTTCTTTTAAGTGTGTACTATATATGAAATTGAATGAATTATGCATGGACCTCAGACTGATGTCTGGGAGGCCAGCACGGGACTGATCCAGACCCCTGAACATAGTTGTCAATGAGGAGGCCTAGGCACTCTATGGGGCCCCTGGTAGTGGATCAGTATTTACCCCTGGTGTAAGAAGGGACTTTGGGAGCCCATCCCACATGGAGAGATGCTCTCTCAGCCTGGACACATTGGGGAGGGCCTAGGCCCTGCCCAGGATGATATGACAGACTTTGGGGATCCCCCATGGAGCGCTTTACCCTCCCTGGGGATCAGAGGCAGGATGAGGTGGTGGGCTGGTGGAGGCTTGGGGGGAGGGAAGGTAGAGGGAGAAGAAGGGATTGCCATGTGAAGTAGCCTTTTTTTCTAATTTGAACTAATAAAAAGATAATCTCTTGGGAAAAAAAGAAATTGAATGAATCGTGACCAACACAAGAGTGTATATTCCAAATATTGTATGAAAATAGAAGGAATTGTAATGGCTTTTATAGTGGAAATAAATGAAACTATTATGAATCTTATAAAAGAAATTCTTTATATAACTAAAAATGACTAAATGATTGTATCTCATTAATGAAAGTAGGAAAGATAGAAAAAACTAAAATGAATAAAAATCAGTACCAAAAGGGGTGGGGACAGCACTTCAAGTTGCACCCATGGGCATTGATTTTCTGCATAGCAACCTGGCAACGAATGGGGTCACAGGATATTAAAAGCCTTCTGCACAGCAAGGAGTCAAAAAGATGAGTGAAGAGAACCACAGAAGGGCGAAAGTCCTGACCAGCTGTATTTCAATCAGGTAATTCATATCTAGAATATACAAAGGAATGCAAGTGTTAACTTCCAATGCCCCCAAACTGCCAGCCAATAAATGGGCCATGTCATTTTGTGATACTGATGTCTTATCACTTTCAACATGTTTCACTAAATATTCACCTCAAGATCTTCTAAGTGTTACATATAAGGTAGGATGAAGACACAGCTTTAGTTAATGATGTATAGCTTGAGTTTTGAACACTGCATAATGTGATACAATTGTCATCAGGGTAGATGGAGTTAAAAGTGAAGTAGTGGTGGTGGCATCAGGAAGGGACAGTTCAAGAACTTATCCCCATTGGGTAAAATATACTCATGGGATTCAAAATAGAGTGCAGCATAAATTATAATTGTTATTAACAATAAAAACCCACATTCGGATATTGGGGATAATGCTGAAGATCCTAGAAGCAAAGCATCCAGCCACTAGAGAGTTCTTACCTCTACCAATGCTCAAACCAAAGAGGCAGTCCTGTCCTCAGACTGCATCCACAGGATGCTTAGATTTCATTGTTCCTCACATTGTACTGCTCCTCAGACTGCATCTCTCTCTATGAAACCTCAGACTCTATTGAGTGCCACTCCCACCTTGTATTCCTCTCTATGCCAAGCCATATCCCTTTGTCTCTACCCACTTTGTGCTGGGATTAAAGGAATATCACTCCAAGTGCCGGGATCACCTTTGTGTGAGTTCAGTCTCTTTTAGACAGGATCTATTCAAAGCCAGGATGGCCTTGAACTAAAAGAGATCTTTCTGCCTTTGTCTCTTGAGTGCTGGGATTGGGATTAAAGCTGTATAACACCACTTCCTGGCCTCTATAGATAACTTAGTGTGGTTGCTGAGATAAAAGGTGTATGCCACATCTGCCTGGACTGTATGTTTAAATAGTATGGCTAGGTTTGCACTATGATCTTCAGGGAAGTTTTATTTGTTAGATCATAAACAAAATATCACCATAGCCAAGTTAAAGTAGAGTAGAATAAGGAAGAATGAAGAATAAATCGGAAATGAGAACAAGTGGAAAAAATTCAGCAAGATTTTGTTACCATGCAATAAGTCCATGGATTATAAAGCAGTGGTGATTCACCCATAAGATTCAACCAGACTCTCAATATGTGTGCTTTTTTAATTACAGCAAAAAGTACAAAAATCATCTCTTATAATGCTGTACAAAATGGGATGAATTCTTATTATTTCTAAGGAAGCAGTGAAGGCATTTTTTACAGCAACAGAAAATGGATGTAGGAAAGAAAAACAACATACAATTTTTCAAAATTACACCAAAGAGCAGGAAATTAATGGGTGTAGAACTTGTCAGTCATGTATAGTCACAGAAAACATTTCATGTTTATTCTGAGATATCATTTAAGTTTGTTACACTCAGCCTGTACACATTAAGTGCTTGTCTTCTGTTCAAATGCTCAGTTGCTGTGTTTGAGATGGAGTGCCCTCTCATCAAGTTAACTAAAAGGAAGGGATGGAGTGATAACAATAGTTGCATCATTAAGAGCAATGAAGAATAACCAAAATTTTGAGTGGTGAAGAACATACCTATATTTAATTTTGGCATACTCAACATTTGTATTTATAAAGTCCAACAAAACCATGTTTGTTGCTGACTTTATTTCTATATACAGCAAATGTATTTAAAAAGTCTACAAAAAGTAGAGAAAACAACACTGATGGTACCTATTGAGTGATAGCTTAACAAGATACATAATCACTTTGGAGACAAATTTCAAGATGTGTCTATGAGGGAGTTTATACCATGGATTAACTAAGATAGAAAGACACCCCCTGAAATTACTGGCTCCCTTCCTTGGATTGAGATCCTGTACTGTACAAAAGAAAGAAGTGAGTTGAATACCAGCATTCATCTCCCTGTTTAATGCCTTTGGAGACAATAAAAATAGATACATTCTGTCATTGCCTCTACACCCCACCTGCCATTCTATTGAAATTATTAGGAACAATAAACTTTCCTTCCTTTTTTAAGTCTCTTCTTGTCAACTATTTGATCATCACAATGAGAAAGGTAAATCAACAACTACAATTTGTCAATTCAAGTGTGATAAGTATGCTTCTTTGTAGCAATAGTTTTCACTTTCTTGTTACATAAATGAAACAATCATAAAATGTAGAACTGAAGGAAAATAACTTAAATGCCATGCCATCCACTCCTATAGATTGGATGAGTCAGAATAAAAAAGATGGGGTAAGAGCATCATAAGTTTCATTGTAAATATACTTAAAATGGCAGGATAAAGGACAAATTAGAAAATTCCAAATAATTATTGAAAAAATAGATCTATAAATCAAATTATTTCAAGCATACCTATATCCTCATTAATACCTAAACTCAATGGCAGTGAGTTAAGTGCCATTTAAAGTTAAGTGAATCTTTTTTTTTTTTTTTTTGGTTTTTCCAGACAGGGTTTCTCTGTGGCTTTGGAGGCTGTCCTGGAACTCACTCTTGTAGACCAGGCTGGTCTTGAACTCACAGAGATCCGCTTGCCTCTGCTTCCCAAGTACTGGGATTAAAGGCATGTGCCACCACCACCCGGTAAAGTTAAGTGAATCTTTTTTAAAGTGATCAAATTTTGAAAACTTTTTTCAATTTGCTTCAATTCTTTTGCTAGAAGAGATGGTTTTAAAGAGTTTAGGCATGATAGCTGAGAAAGTTTTTGGATAATAAAGATAATATTAGTATACAGCCCAAAGTTGAATACTGACCATACCCATATACTATGTTTCCCTATGTTTGCATGGTCAAAGATCAAATATCAAAGTCAAATTGATCTTTTTTTTTTCTTTAGGCCAACCAGTATTATTCTGGCAATATTAACACAAACAGTATGCATACAAAAACATTATGTTGAAACATATCTTACTGAGTAACCTCTAGGCTGCTTCTCTTAAATCTTGATTCTTTTTTTGGACCTTGAATATTTTTACTTTATTTTGAAGAATAACACCCATAGTCTTTTATAACAAATATATCAGTTAATGGCTTAAAATAGCTTTTGGAGTTTTTCATCATAAATAACATATGCAGATAGAAAATATGCTAACTTCTGGTACTCACAAATCTGTTTAGTCTTCCACCTTCTCTCTCTGGCTTCCAAGTGCTCATTTTGATCCCTGTGTTCCTGGAAGGCAGAAGGAACATTCCCAATATCTGGGCTTTCCCTCTGTATTTCCCTCCATCTTGCTTCCTATATAGTTCTATGACTATCTGCTACCTCTCCTTAGGTAGCTGTCTTTGAACTCTAGTAGGAAATTGTCCTGTCTGAGATAGTTGCATTTTATGTTTTCTTATCAATCTTTATGTTCATCATTTATTTTCCAAACCCTTTCCACTTTTATACCATCATAAAGAAGTGGTAGAAAGCAGAGGTTTTATACCATATTCCTTGGGTTTAGGTCATTACTAGAAATGCAACCATGAATAGTTATGCCTTCACATTCTATTCTTGACTTTACTTGATGATAAAAATGAAGAAAAGCATAATAACTTGTGCTAGGTTTATTGTGGCGATTTAATAATATTACCCTCAGGACTGTGTTGTGTCCAGGAAATAGCTACCATTTACAATAATTGTACAACTCAGTAAAATACCATTATAAAATAATGTATTATTTGTAATATAAAGCGACATAAGTAAACATATTTATTTGTTATTGTTATTTCTTCCAAAAAGTTACAGATTTATGGGAAGAAATATTTTAGTCATTTTATTTATGATTTTCCTCGTAAAATTGAGAAATGTTTTGTTTTTATATTTGACAAATTAATAAATCAACAGAAGCAGTAAGGTTAAAAATTCATGCACAAAGACAGATGAAGAAATCAGTATGTAGTTGTATTTAATAAGAAAATGTTGGACAATATGAAATGAATATGTTTTATGTTTTTAAACAAAATTTTTAGAAATATACCAAATACATTGGAGGCTAATCACAGTCCAGCAAGTCAAGAGGTTGCTCTAGTCAACTTCTTTATTTTACACATGATAAAACTGAGGCTTGCAGCTGTGGCAGGTAGAGTTCAAGCCACCTGTGTTGGGAAGAGAAGATCACCTTGATGGTGCACATCTCAAATATGTAATCTGTCCATATTTTGGTTTAGTAGTCTAGTTTATTCCTAGAGATTATAGGGTCCATATTAGCTAATCAGGATATTGTAAATTAAATGGTTATACTTGCCTTCTCACTAAGTGTTGGACATTTATGAGGAATGAAGAAGGCAGATTGGACATTGTGTGACTGTATCATGTATCAGACTCACATTTCAGGTTCTTGGGAAATGTCTGTGTTGCAACACTTATTCCAGTTTCATTGAAAAATATCACATTCTTTTGTTGCTATTAGTAAAAATTAAAAATAATCTTGGAAGAAATATGAAGAAGCTGGAAAAGTAGGTCTAAGGAAGGAAACCCATTTGCACTAATGAACAATTTTGTTTTTTAATATTATTTTCTTTTAATACATTGATACATCCATTTTTACTCTAGCCTTTTTGGTTCTAAGGCTACCTTTTAATGGCAGAGTCATCTCTCTACCTCTATTTCTACTCTAAGTAGCTTACTTAGGCTATCAAGTGTTAACTTCCTTTTAATTCTTATTTGTATTTTCTCAGCAACAGATTGAAGGCTTTTGTGACAGTTTTCTGTCAATAGAGACAATTGCCTAGATAATCAATTTATGAAGAGAAAACTTTATTTGGCTCTCAGATTTAAAGGTTCCAGTTTAAGATAAATTTCTGTGTTTCTTTGGGTTATGGTTTGTAAACACATCCTAGCAGAAATAGTATGTAAGAATAGTCACATCATCACCATGATGTCAAAAAAGGAAAGGAAGGGATGAGGGCTCATTATCATTTGAAAGTCATATACTCATGACCTGACAGCTTCCCACTAGACCATTTTTACCTAGGTTCAAAAAACGCCTGTTACTTTTTCAAGAATTTTAAGTTTTCTGCTTATATAATTGCACATAAAAACCAATGAAGTTTTAAAATGTTTATATACTTAGGGATTATTATGAATTAATTACCATTACTAGTGATATTGTTCATCATCACAAATACCTTTAAAGAATTGCTAAACAGCCCACTCTTCCATTCTGCCTACCGATCCAGGAAATAGGTGAGTGAGTCTCTGCCCTTTCCAGACTCCCACCCAAAACATCATCCACCCCCATCCACCCCACTCCCCCATGCCTGCCTGCGCCTGCGGGCTTGGGTTAGATATGCCCAGGCAGGGAGGAACTCCATGCGCCCCGAATCTGCTAGCATCCCACTCTTCCATTCTGCTGAAATAAATAAATCTCTTAAAGAATCTAAAGAAAGCCAAGAAAAAACATCCAATCAAGTGAAGGAAGCTTTTGAAACAGTTCAAAGCATGAAAGCTGAAATAGACACAATAAAGAAAATACAGAATGAGACCATGCTGGAAATGGAAAGGCTGGATAAATGATCAGGAACTAACGATGTAATTATATCCAATAGAATTCAAGAGATGGAAGAGAGAATGTCAGCTAATGAAGACTTGCTAGAGAATATACATTCATCAACCAAAGAAAACCTCAAGTCCAACAAATCCCTGACACAAAATATCCAGGAAATATGGGACACCGTAAAAAGGCCAAACCTAAGAATAATAGGTGTAGAAGAAGGTGAAGAAACACTGCTCAAAGGTATGGAAAACATATTCAACAAAATCATAGAAGAAAACTTTCCCAACCTAAAGAAGGATATGCCTATGAAAGTACAAGAAGCTTACAGGACACCAAACAGACTGGACCACAAAAAGAAGTCCCCCCAACACATAATAATCAAAACACCAAATCTACAGAATAAAGAGAAAATATTAAGAGCAGCAAAGGAAAAAGGCCAAGTAACATATAAAGGCAAACCAATCAGAATCACACCTGACTTCTCAATGGAAACTCTGAAAGACAGAAGGTCTTGGATAGATATCCTACAAGCACAAAGGGAGCATGGATGTCAACACAGACTACTGTACCCAGCAAAACTTTCAATCTCTATAGATGGAGAAAACAAGATATTCCATGACAAAAACAGAGTTAAACAATACATAACCACAAATCCAGCACTACAGAAGGCTCTGGAAGGAAAACTCCAACCCAATGAACATAACTACACTCACAAAAACACTGGCAATAGATGATCTAATTTTACCAAACACAAAAAGAAACAGGAGGGCAAAATCCACACGCAATGATACCACCAACAATAAATCCAAAACAAAGAAGAACCAATGAACAATGGACATTAATATCCCTAAATGTCAATGGTCTTAACTTACCCATAAAAAGATATAGGCTAACAGAATGGCTATGGAGACAGAATCCATCCTTCTGCTGTCTACAAGAAACACACCTCAAATTCAAAGACAGGTGATACCTCAGAGTAAAAGGATGGGAAAAAATTTTCCAATCAAATGGGCTCAAGAAACAAGCTGGGGTAGTAATCCTAATATCTAACAAATTAGACTTTAAACTGAAAGCATTCAAAAGAGACGAAGAGGGCATTTCATACTCATCACAGGAAAAGTCCATCAAGATGAAGTCTCAATCCTGAACATCTATGCCCCTAATACGAAAGCACCCACTTTTGTAAAAGAAACATTACTAAAGCTCAAACCACACGTAAAACCACACACACTTATAGTAGGAGATTCAACACACCCCTTACAACATTGGACAGAACCACTAGACAGAAACTTAACAAAGAAACAAAGGATCTGAAAGAAGTTATGACACAACTGGGTTTAACAGATATCTATAGAACATTCCATCCAAACACAAAAGAATATACCTTCTTCTCAGCACCACATGGAACCTTCTCAAAAATTGACCACATAGTTGGCAGCAAAGCAAACCTCCACAGTTACAAAAGAATTGAAATAACCCCCTGTATCTTATCAGACCACCATGCATTAAAGCTAGAATTCAACAGCAATACGAATTGCAGAAAATCTACATTCACGTAGAAAATAAATAACACCCAATTGCACCATTCCTGGTTTGAGGAAGAAATAAAAAAAAGACTTCCTAGAATTTAATGAGAATGTAAACACAACATACCCAAACTTATGGGACACCCTGTAAGCAGTGATAAGAGGGAAGTTCATAGCACTAAGTGCTCACATGAAGAAACTGGAGGAAAGTCACATTAGAGAATTGACAGAACAACTGAAAGCTTTAGAGCAAAAAGAAGCAAACACACCAAGGAGGAGTAGACGCCAGGAAATAATCAACCTGAGAGCCGAAATCAACAAAGTAGAAACTAGGAAAACAGTACAAAGAATCAATGAAACAAAGAGTTGGTTCTTTGAGAAGATCAACAAGATAGACAAACCTCTAGCCAAACTAATCAAAAGGTAGAGAGAGAGCTTGCTAATTAACAAAATCAGAAATGAAAAGGGGGATATAACAACGGACACTGAGGAAATCCAAAGAATCTTTAGGTCATACTTTGAAAACCTGTATTCCACAAAATTGGAAAATCTAAAAGAAATGGACAGCTTTTTCTGGATAAATATCACTTACCAAAATTAAATCAAGAGCATATAAACAGTTTAAATCGACCTATAACCCCTAATGAGATAGAAGCAAAAAAAAAGTAATCAAAAGCCTCCCAACCAAAAAAAGCCCAAGGCCAGATGGCTTCACTGGCAGAATTCTACCAGAAATTCAAACAAGAGCTAATTCCAGTACTCCTCAAACTGTTCCACACAATAGAAGCAGATCGGATATTGCCAAACTCTTTCTATGAGGCTACAATCACTTTGATACCCAAGCCACACAAAGATATGACTAAGAAAGAGAACTACAGACTGATATCCCGCGTGAACATCGATGATAAAATACTCAATAAAATATTTGCCAACAGAATCCAAGAACATATCAGAAAAATCATCCACCATGATCAAGTAGGCTTCATCCCAGGGATGCAAGGATGTTTCAACATATGAAAATCCATCAATGCAATCCACTATATAAACAAACTGAAAAAGAAAAACCACAGGATCATCTCACTAGATGCTGAAAAAGCCTTTGACAAAATCCAACATCCCTTCATGATAAAGATCTTGGAGAGAACAGGAATAACAGGAACATATCTAAACATGATAAACGCAATATACACCAAACCAATAGCCAACATCAAAGTAAATGGAGAGAAACTCAAAGGGTTTCCTCTAAAATCAGGAACAAGACAAGGCTGTTCACTCTCTCCATATCTCTTCAATATTGTATTTGAAGTTCTGGCTAAAGCAATAAGACAAGAAAAGGGGATCAAAGGGATACAAATTGGAAAGGATGAAGTAAAACTTTCACTACTTGCAGACGACATGATAGTCTACATTAGTGACCCAAAAAATTCTACCAGGGAACTCCTATGGCTGATAAACACCTTCAGCAAGGTAGCCGGATAAAAAGTTAACTCAAAAAAATCAGTAGCCCTACTATATACAGATGATAAATCCAATGAGAAAGAAATCAGGGAAACATCACCTTTCACAATATCCACAAGCAACATAAAATATCTTGGGGTAACACTAACCAAAAAAGTGAAAGACCTGTACAATAAGAACTTTGAGACTTTAAAGAAAGAAATTAAAGAAGATACCAGAAAATGGAAAGATCTCCCATGCTCTTGGATAGGTAGAATTAACATAGTAAAAATGGCAATCCTGCCAAAAGCAATCTACAGATTCAATGCAATCCCCATCAAAATCCCAACACAGGTTTTCACAGACAGTGAAAGAACAATACTCAACTTTATATGGAAAAATAATAAGCCCAGGATAGCCAAAACAACTCTTTACAATAAGGATCTTCTGCAGGCATCACCATCCCCGACTTCAAGCTCTACTATAGAGCCATAGTTCTGAAAACAGCTTGGTATTGACACAAAAATAGACAGATAGACCATTACGCCAGTAGCACAGACACTGAGGTCTGCAATTAATAAATGGGACCTCCTGAAACTGAGAAGCTTCTGCAAGGTAAAGGAAACAGTCAGTAGGACAAAACGACCACCCACAGAATGGGAAAAGATCTTCACCGATCCCACATCTGACAGAGGACTGATTTCCAAAATATATAAGGAGCTCAAGAAGCTAGCCACCAAAACACCAAACAATGAAATTAAAAAGTGGGGTGCAGAAATAAATAGCGATATCTCAACAGAGGAATCTGAAATGGCTGAAAGACACTTAAGAAAGTGCTCAAAATCCTTGGCCATCAGAGAAATGCAACTCAAAACAACTCTGATATACCACCTCATGCCTGTCAGAATGGCCAAAATAAAAAAATACCAATGACAATCTATGCTGGAGAGGATGTGGAGAAAAAGGAACATTCCTCCATTGCTGGTGGGAATGCGAACTTGTAAGACCACTCTGGAAATTAGTATGGTGGTTGCTCAGAAAAATGGGAATCAGTCTACCTCAAGATCCAGCCATTCCTCTCTTAGGTATATACCCAAATAGTGCATGTACATACAACAAGGACATATGTTCAACCATGTTCATAGCAGCATTGTTTGTAATAGCCAGAACCTGGAAGCAACCTAGATGCCCCTCAACTGAAGAATGGATTGAGAAAATGTGGTACATTTATACAATGGAGTACTACTCAGCAGAAAAAAGCAATGGAATCTTGAAATTCACAGGCAAATGGATGGAACTAGAGGAAACCATCCTGAGTGAGGTAACCCAGTCACAAAAAGACAAACATGGTATGTACTCACTGATATATGAATTTTAGACATAGAGCAAAGGATTACCAGCCTATAATGCTCTTCAACAAAGAAACTAGGAAACATGAAGGACTCTAAGGGATAAATGGTCCCCAGGAATGGAAGTGGCATGAACTCCTGAACTAATTGGGGACATGAGGGTAGGGGGTGAAGGAGCTGCTACAATAAGAGCAAGAGAAGAGGAGTAGAGGAGAGGAAATGGAGGGGCAGAAATTTTGAGTTGGGAGAAGAATAGAGGAAAGAGAGCAGGATGAGAGATACCATATCAGAGGGAGCCACTATACGTCTGAGAAGAGATCTGGAACTATAAAGATCTCCAGAGACCTACAAGGATGACATGATCTGGCAATCCAGGCAATGGTGGAGAGGATAACCCAAAAGTCCTTCCCCTAAAATGAGATTGATGACTTCTCTTTATGCCATCCTAGAGCCCTCACCCAGTCGCTGATGGAAGCAGAGACAGACATCCACAGATATACACTGAGCCAAAATCGGGAATTTAGTTGAAGAGAGGGAGGAATGAAGAACGAAGGGGTCTGTACAAGGTTGGAGAAACCCACAGGAACAGTTGACCTGAACAAGGGAGAGCACATGGACCCCAGATGCTGTTGGGGAGACCAGTACAAGACTGATCCAGACCCCTGAACATGGATGTCAATAAGGAGGCCTCTTTACTCCAGGGAGCCTCTGATGGTGGATTAATATTTTTTCCTGGTGCAAGAAGTGACTTTGAGAGCCCATCCCACATGAAGGGTTACACTCTGGCCCTGGACACATGGGGAAGGGCCCAAGACCAGCACAGGAAAATTTGGAGGACTTTGCAGAGCCCCTGTTGAGGGCCCTACCCTGCCTGGGGAGTGGTGGGTGGATGGGGTGGGGGATGGGCTGGGGGTGGGGAAGGAGGGTTGGGGTGAGGGGAGGGAGAGGGAGAAGGGACTTGAAATAAGCTTGTTCCCTAACTAGAACTAATAAATAAATTAAAAAATAAATAAAAAGAAAATGAAAAAAATTAAAAAAGCAACTATAAATCTCAAAATATTTTGCATTGGTGTAGATTTGGGTTTTCTGACACAAATTTAAAGTTATTTCTGTTAAATTGAATGTATATTTCTACTCTTTTGGGGGGTATTGTTCTTATGCAGCTCATTAAAAAATGTAATATATAATTAAGAAATGCAGGTTAACAGTCATCCATAATAATCAAACTTGTAGTCATATTAGTTATGTTTTCAAAGTTAAGCAAATATATTTAGATAGATATATGATTTTCTAACACATCCTAGACCTACACAATATGGCATTTAGTATGTCTCATAATCTGAAGCTTTTTACGACAGTGAAACATGTCTGCTCTTAACAACACCAATCTACTTCAGAGAAGATGATGGGCATTGAAGAACCTCCATATGGAGTTTGCTTTCTTTATGGCAAAAGCAAGCCAAAAGTTTTTTGGTCAAAAAACTGTCCTTAACTCCACTGCTGACAGTATGCTGTCCAAATTGGAAAACAAAACACAAAAGAAAATGACTGCCAAACTTTGCCAAGACAAGGTAGGTCAGTCCTTCAAAATTCCCCACTTCTCAGAAATGTCTGTCAGATATATTAGGCCTGCAGGACAAAGATAGATAACCCAACATTGCACAGAAACTTTGGGTGACTGTCCAGGCAGACAAATGTCTCTGTTGTTAGGCAATATTACATCCTTCTGGAGTCTTAGATGGATTTAAAAACTAAATAGTTAAACTTATAGTTTTCCTTATTTATGTTAAAAAGTAAATTAGGTATAAAACTTTAGAGTCACAAGGATAGAGTATTTTCTCTAAATTTTCCAAATATAAATGAACTGGATATTGTAACTAATTTTCACTTGATAACTGTTTATGTTGTATATAGTTTTACTATGCTAAAGTTAAACACTTCTGTTCTATTCTAATTAAATAAAAAAGGGAAAAATTGCTAAACATCCTTAGCTATCAGGGAAATGCAAATCAAAATGACTCTGAGATGCCATCTTACACCTGTCAGAATGGCTAAGTTAAAAAAAAAAAAAAAAACTAATGACAAGCTATGTTGGAGAGGATGTGGAGTAAGGGGAACACTCCCTCACTGCTGATGGGAGTGCAAAGTTGTACAGCCATAATGAAAATCAGTATGGTGATTTCTCAGAAAATTGGGAATCAATCTACTTCAAGAACCAGCTATACCACTTTTGGACATATACCAAAAGGATTCCCAATCATATCACAAGTACACTTGCTAATCTATGTTCATAGCATCATTATTTGTAACAGCCAAAAACCACCTATATGCCCCTCAATTAAAGAATGGATAAAGAAAATGTGATATTTTCTCTTCATATATTGATCTTTCATGAATTCAAATAAAGTGTTAAATTTTATTCTCATTTATTTATTTATTTTGCTTATTTCAAGATAATGTTTCTCTGTTGCTTTAGAGCCTGTCCAACTTGCTCTGTGGACCAGGATGGCATTGAACTCACAGAGATCTACCTGCCTCTGCCTCCTGAGTGCTGGGATTAAAGACATGTACCACCACTGCTTGCCTACATCTTATTATCTTTTCTAATAACATGCATGACAAATAAAACTCGAGTATGTTACTAGAAAATGAGATTAAAAATTATGAATAGAAAATATTGTCCAAGGATCATGAATGAGGACTTCCTTGTTATCACATTTCATTTCAGATATTAATGGTTTGTTTTTGAAAAAAATCATCTGTACTTATGTTTATATGTGTGAGGTTGTATGAAATTTTGTGCATTCCATGCATGCAGGTATTCACAAATGTTAGGAGAGGGAATCAGATGCCATGGAACTGGAGTTACAGGTGCTTGTAATTCTCTTAATATAGGTACAGGGAGCCAAATTCAGATCCTCCTGAAGGGAGACAAGCTCTCTTAACTACTAAATACTTCTTTAGTCCCTTTGCAGTGCTGTTCAATTTACATTTTTATTTGAATTACTAAAAGATTAAAAGACAAAGCCAAAATATCCAAATTTGCATGCAAAACTTGTGTCTAATTTTGTATAAATTAACTCCATATACTCAATTAATTAGGTTATCATGTAGGCAGGTATTTCATATACTACTTAGCACATATTCATTTTTATCTCTGTTTTTTACATTCAATGTTAATATTACTGCATTTGTCTGAAAAGCTTTTAAGCATCTTAAAACAAATGTTGTAATAAGTTAATATAAATCAGTTACTAACATAATTGATTATGACCATTTCTTTCCACCTAATATTTGTTAATAAAAATACAGTTGTACCATACAGCCTAAATCATGCCTTGAAAAAACACTTTAAATTAATAATAAATTTTATATAAAACTAATATGAATACCAAAATAATGTTCTTCAATTCTGTTTTTCCCATCTCCAAATTCCCCATTCCATATTCTCTCACATGCCCTCCCAGCTCCATCCCCTTTTCTCCTTTTTTTCTTGAAACTGATGAAATCCAGCTAGTGTGACTTACATGTGCAAGCATGTGGGTGTATGTAAGTGACTTGGATGATACCAATTGCCTTACACAAAAATGAATAACTCCCTTTCCACCTAGTAGCCAACAACTTTCAATACCTTCCCAGTAGGGTTGGAACCTCATGAAATCCAATTTCATCTGTGCTGGAATTTTAACTGGCTTTAATTTATACATAAATACACTGCAAATGTGATTTCCTGGACACAGTATCAATGCTATATCCACAGTGTCAATATCTGCCCTTTGAATCTTAATGTTCTTTCTACTACTTCAATAATGATTTCTAAAATATGGTAGCAATATGGAGTGAATCTCTGAGTTCATGGCCAGTGTGGTGTACAGAGTGAGTTCCAGAACATCCAGGGAAACACAAATATACCCTGTCAAGAAATAAAAAAAATAGTTACATTTAGGGCTGAGGACTCATAGATTCACAGTCATTTATTCTTTTCACTTAGATGACTTATGAGTTTATGAGTTGACTGCTGCCCCAGAGCAAGAAGAACCTTCTCTGATCATCTAAGCTGACAGCAGCACAAGTTTATGGATACAGACATAATTTTAGAGGCACTTTGACAACATGAACACTTAGCTAATTAATGATATTTCTCCAGAGCCTCTAACATTCCCAGGCATGGATTATGAGGATTCCATTTTGCTTTAAAAAATCAATAGAAACCATATTGAGTTATTTAACAGTATCTTTAATTA
This sequence comes from Cricetulus griseus, assembly GCF_003668045.3. Taxonomy (NCBI): domain Eukaryota; kingdom Metazoa; phylum Chordata; class Mammalia; order Rodentia; family Cricetidae; genus Cricetulus; species Cricetulus griseus. The sequence goes on along the minus strand of NW_023276807.1, from coordinate 125,058,490 downwards.
TATTTTGGGCTTTTTGTGTTCAGTAATACTACATTTGGGAATGTGTTATCTACTTGTCACCTGAGAAAATATCTACCAAAACATTTAATAGAAGAGGATTTATCTTGTTTTTGCAGATACAAGGTTTGGTCCGTGGTTGAATGGCTCTGGAGACCTGGAATGAATGAACATGGTGGTAATAGGAGGGAGTGGAGGGAAGCTAGTCACCTCACCTCAGGATAGGTGTGTGTCACTAGTGTCAAGGAGAGTTAAAGCAAGATGCAGTCTTAGGATTCATGCTGCTGAAAATCCACTTACTCTACCCAGGCTCTACCTCCAGATATTTACTCTCCAAATAGTGTCACCAACAAAGAAAGAAGCATTAGACCCATGGAATTGAATGTATTATTTCATATTTCAGGCAGGCCAATGTCTTTGATTAAGCTATTGTACAGTTTTGATTAAAAAGATAGTCCTGATAGAATCCCTCATTGTCAGGATCATGAATTTGAATTTCACTTGTCTGAGAAGGAGTATTTTGTTAACACTTTCTAAGTAAAAGTAAATGAGTGCCTAATAAATACAAGCCATTCCTGGTTTTGTTTCTTTTTCTCTCATAAGGACTACATTTATTCTGACAGACAAGTGTGTTGAAAAACTACTGCATTGTGCTATTATTGTTGTATTAGCTACAACCAAATCTTGATATAAAATTTTAAATCAATCTGACTCACGCTTTTGAGTACCTCTATATAGATAAATTTGTCTTTGCAGGTCCTGGAGGTAGGTAACAAAAGATAGAACTTATCATCCCTGAGGAATGTGTCAGCAATTTGCTACATGACAGTTTCATTGAACTATTCATCTGTAATACTGTGTCTGAATACATGGCATTTCGGCATGAACTGAATTTTATTAACGTTTATTCCGCACACCTCTCATTTACAATGAAATAGAATAGGAAACACTTGAATTGTGGTGATGGCTGTGGCTCATGGTGCATCATTGCAATTTATGACAACACATGATTCTGAGGACCATTGAAATCACCTTTTCCTAAATCATGTGTCCTGGATTGTATTCTCAGAAAAATTCCAAGTTCGTTTGTATAAAAATTATTGGTAATGGGAACTAGATTTTATGCATCCATTTTATAGATTAATGGAGTAGTGAAGTAGTAGCTGTAAATTCTTGTATAAATTTAAAGAATTTCTGAAAGTTGAAAATAACTTTTGTTCTATCTTCAAGCAAAACTAAAAACAAATATTTTCAGATTTTTTTTCTCAATAACTTTTTTATTTTTATTTAAATTGGAAAGAAGATTATTTTACATGTCAGTCCCAGGTCCCTCTCCCTCCTATCCTTCCCTGCCCCCCTCCAACTAACACCCTAGCTTTCCCATACCCTTTATGCTCCCCAAGGCAGATGAGGCCTTCCATAGGGGGTCTTTAGAATCTGTCATATCATTTGGGATAGGGCCTAGGCCCACCCCTTGTGTCTAGGTTCAGAGAGTATCCCTCCATGTGGGATGGGCTCCCAAATTCCATTCCTATGATAGTAATAAGTACTGATCCACTACAAGAGGCCCTATAGATTTCTGAGGTCTCCTCACTGACACTCACATTTGGGAGGTCTGTATCAGTCCCATGCTGGATCAGTTTCCCAGCTATCAGTCTGGGAACCAAGAGCTCTCCCTTGTTCAGGTCAGCTGTTTCTATGGGTTTTACCAGCCTGGTATGGTCACATTTGCTCATCAGTCCTCCTTCTCTGCAACAGGATTCCAGTTCAGTTCAAGGTTTAGTTGTGGGTGTCTGCTTCTGCTTCCACCAGCTGCTGGAAGAAGGCTATAGGATGACATATAAATTAGTCATCAATCTCATTGTCAGGGGAGGGCATTTAAGGTAGCCTCTTTTCTGTTGCTTAGATTGTTAGTTGGTGTCATCTTTGTAGCTCTGTAGACATTTCCTTAGTGCCTGATTTCACTTTAAACCTATAATGTCTCCCTCTATTATATTATCTCTTATCTTTCTCTCTTCTGTTCTTCCACCAACTCAACCTCCCTGCCCCATCATGTCCTCCTCATCCCTTGTCTTCCCCCCTTCTCATTCTGCTAGTTCCCTCTCCCCTCCCCATGCTCCCAATTTGCTCAGGAGACCTTGTCTCTTTTCCCTTCTCCAATGGGACCATGTATGTCTCTTAGGGTCCTCCTTGTTTATTAGCTTCTCTAGCAGTATGGATTGTAGGCTGGGAATCCTTTACTCTGTCTAAAATCCACATGTGATTGAGTACATACCATGCTTGTCTATTTGTGACTGGGTTACCTCACTCAGAATGGTTCCTTTTAGTTCCATCCATTTGCCTGTGCATTTCAAGATTCCATTTTTTTCTACTGAGTAGAACTCCATTGTGTAAATGTACCATATTTTCTGTATCCATTCTTCAGTTGAGGGGCATCTAGGGTGCTTCCAGGTTCTTGCTATTACAAATAATGCTGCTATGAACATCATTGAACAGATGTCCTTGTTGTATGAATGTGCTGCTTCTTTTGGGTATATGCCTAAGAGTGGAATTGCTGGATCTTATGGTAGAATGATTCCAATTTTCCTGAGGAGTTGCCTCACTGATTTCCAAAGTGGCTATACAAGTTGGCACTCCCACCAGCAATGGAAGAGTGTTCCCCTTTCTCCACATCCTCTCCAGCATAAACTGTCATTGGTATTTTTGATTTCAGCCATTCTGACAGGTGTAAGATGGTATCTCAGAGTGGTTTTGAGTTGCGTTTCCCTGATGGCTAAGGATGTTGAACACTTTCTTATCTGTCTTTCAACAATTTTAGATTCCTCTATTGATAATTGTCTATTTAATTCTGTACCCCACCTTTTAATTGGATTATTTGGTGTTTTGGAGACTAGCTTCTTGAGTTCTTTGTAAATTTTAGAGATCAGCCCTCTGTCAGATCTGGGGTTGGTGAATATCTTTTCCCAAATCTTGGCCTGATGTTTTGTCTTGTCTACTGTTTCCTTTTCCTTACAGAGGCTTTTCAGTTTCAGGAGGTCTCATTTATTAATTGTTGATCTCAGTGTCTGTGCTATTGGTGTAATGTTCAGGAAGCAGTCTCCTGTATCAATTAATTAAAGGGTATTTCCTACTTTCACTTCTAAAAAGTTCAGTGTAGCTGGATTTATGTTGTGATCTTTGATCCATTTGGACTTAAGTTTTGTGCATGGTGATAGACATGGATCTATCTGCTGTCAGCTCCATGCCATCATCTAGTTATGCGAGCACAATTTGTTGAAGATGCTTTCTTTATTCCATAGCACCCCAAATGCTACAGGTCTCATCAGATGTTTCTTCTTGTTATCTATATTAAGCAATCCATGTATCATGATAATTTGTAATCAGTAAAGTAAATCACAAGGTGTGATTTTAGATTTACCAGTCTATAACTACTGATACTACTGATATGCTACTATTGAAGGGAGTTGTTTTTGAGGGTGAGAGAACTCAAGATGTGAATGGTTTTATTAAATTTGTAATCTAAGGGTAAGCTTCTAATCATTATGCTTGAAACCTGGAACTGAACACTTGGGAGATAGTGGATGATCTCATAGTAGAAGATATTTAAATATTCTTGAAGGCAATTATCATTTTAAGTTCCAATTTTGATGGAATGATATGTTGTTTTGTCTGTTTTTCTTAAATTAAGCTAACAATTTAGGTCATTGTATAACCTGCTTGACATACTACATATAAATGACCTAGAAATTATTGGAGTTTAGAGCTGGCTTTTTACTCTATCAATGCTATATTCTGTTGCTGTCTTTCTCTTGATTTCTGGCCAGAATTCTTGCTGCCCTTGCTTCATTTTACACATACTGCTTTTATCTTCTTACCTCTTTTGTAATTTTAGATTATTGAACTAAATTCTAAGACCTTAATTTCGAGCTCAATGTACTTGTTAGCTCTAAGATATAGTAAATTCTTTCAAAGGGAACTATCTTTCTATAAATCAAGAAATTTTCTCTGTACATTATGCTGTGGTTACTGAAGAAGTCAAATCTTAGATGAGATTGAGCTCTAAAGGTACCTTATATAATAAATAACTGGAGAACAGTGATATATGATGCCTTATAATATTTTAAATTATTATAAGCATGTATTACTTTTTATTATACTTGCATTTATTTGGTATATGTATAAGCTCATGAGACACTGTGCCCCTGAACTAGTAACATCTTTTACCGCTACGTGGTTCCTCAAGACCAAACTAAGGCTTTAAGATTTGGTGATAAGTGCCATCTTGACATTTGTAAGAATATATGCTAATAAATTAACAGTATGTGAAAATGTATGAAAGATCTTATGTGGCAGGAGTATATGACTTCTTTGGGGGACAAAGTCTGAGAATAGAACCAACGACTCACCTTGTGGCAAGACCCTGGAAATCCGGACCCACTTGGTAAAGACCTGCAGACAGTTTGTTACATAATTCTCGGCATGACCCCAGGAGAATATATCCTACCTGCTCTCCTTGCTTTCACCATGCTAGCCACACTGCTTGCTTGAATGAGTCACAGTACGTCATAAAGTTCAATATTACATGTTTGCATAACTTTTCTGGAAAGAATGTTTTTAACCACAAGAGTCTATGACAAATGTCAATAATACATGAAATCAGAAGTTAATGGAAATGGTATATAGAAAGGGAATTAGATGGAATTATAGAAAACCCACAATTCTAATAACTGTGGCAACACTCCCAAGACCTCAAGGAAGAAGGGCATGAGAGAAAGGGATAAACAGTGCCAACTATTAAGTGTAAGTTTTCAAGTTACTTTGCTTGTAGGATAAAAGGGAAAAACTTGGTCTATCCCCAGAGAAGATAGAGTAGTACAGAATGTAGATGGTATTGATCCAGCTTTGGGTGGTGAGTTGATTGTGAGAACCCAGACACTACCAAATATAAATGTCAACCATAAGAGACAAAATTGTCTCTCACCTGGCATGATGCTGTAACCATATAAGTTACCAATGAGGCACACTGTTCTACCTGTAGGAATTGCTAGTTGGAAAGCTTCCTTTGTAGCATGCAAGGCTGTTGGTGCTTCTAAGAGATCAAAAAGGTAATGGCTACTTGTGGGAAAGTTGGGAGAAGGAAGGGGAAAGAAGTAATAAACAAACTGGTAAATATAATCATTTTTAGAAACTTAAGGAGGCAAAACTGATTGTAAAATAGTTCCTGCAAGTCATTGAACCTGCATAAATAGCAGCAGTCCAGGCTATCCAGGGCCACTTGTTTGAATAACAGATAGTCACAATTTCTTCATGGTACCAAATTCACACATCCATCCCAGGTTACCAAATCCATGTGGAGCAAGGCTCACAGGAGTTATGTATGAGTAGTTTAGTTGTTGTGATAGAAAAACAAGAAAAGGGACACCACAAGATTATTCATGGACAAATTTTAATAGAAAAATATGCATAGCATGTAAGAACCTAGTCAATGAAAAATGTCTGTCTGAAATATTAATATCAGTACTTTCTTTGTCTTCCCTCAGGTCTTAAAAATGTCTTAGCATTTAGCTAATTCATTATAGAAGCATGACAGTTGTCTTAACAGACTTTACTATTGGGATTGAAGAACAATTGGTTATCAAACCTCTGAAGACAATATTGAGAAAATTAAATGGTTATAAATTTCTTGAATGGTGAAAAATATCAAGACACCAAAAGATAAAAAGGTTGGCAATCAATGGCATTGTACACTTACATCCCTAAAATTTCATTGTTGCACATGTGTCTATTTGGCAATAGGAAATAGCTCTGCTGAGTATGTTGCAATGCAAATCAAATGCTTCTTGAACTTTACCAGAGAACTCACCCTTAAGGCCAGCATCATTATGAATATCCAGAGTATATTTATTTGGAAGCTGCTTTCTATGGCAGCAGAAAAATTCTTCTGTGAGGTGAGTTTTCAAAAGGTATTAAACAATGAAGTGCCACTTTATGACATACCCCTTTAAGTGAAATGCAAGGCTTTCAGAAGCTCTATCTGTATGATCTTTCTTTGATGAGTGTGGTTATAATGTGCCTTTTCTTTCATAGAAACAAACTGAAAGTTTAGCTGTTTATTTACTAACATTTGCCACTTCTCCACTTCTTCCTTTAGAATATAAAATTTTGAGGATGGTCAGGAAAACTGACTTATCTCTAGAGATACTAGGTCATAGAGAAATAGTCACATTTGAAAAATTATCAATAATTTTTTTAGGTTCTTAGATTCATAATGAATTTTTGAAATAGTACTCATTTAGGATAGTTTCCATAAAACCTGGGATAATTTTATTTTAGTTTACATTATAAGTATTATAGATATTGTTGTTTTCTCTTCCTGTGTAGGTGTATGAATATTAAAAATGTAAATTGATTTATAATTCACATAAACATGTATTTACTGATGTTACAGAATGGTGATGATTACCTTAATATATATATATTTAATATATATTACCTTAATATAATATATATGCAATATTAATTAAAATATATTTCTGGTGTTATTAATAGAAGCATAATGCAGCCAAATCCAGAAGGAGAACTTTAATTATTTGTTTAACTTCATCTTTTATGCTACAGAGAGTTGTTGCCTAGTATCTAGTATCCATACACACTGTTCTCCTCTGACAGACCACACATGCATAGGTCTGATACTCATTAGTAAATATACTCTGCATGGTAGCAAATTCTTCAGGTAATTGCTTTAGCATCATAATTATCAAGGAAATATTAATAATTTACTTATCTATTGTTTGATGCCAATTGCCAAATAATTAGTTCAGGGTTTTGTAAATTACATAAACACAGTTTGTGATCACTGTGGTTTCATCTACAATAGCCACAGTCACACAGCAGGCATATTAAATATGGATAGAAAAGGCTAAATGAAAACAAATATATTTGGATAAACACAAAAGCAATATAAAACAGATATTCAGTTATTTATTCATGTGGTGCCATTTAATATAATAACATCATTATAGGAGACTTGACAGTTGATAAAATTGTTAGGGTGACAGGAATACCACTGATATATTGAAAAATAGGAAGGCTGCTTAAAGTGGTTCAAATACAATTCACTATCAGGTGATCTAAATGGTTTTTATCCACATCATTTGATAGTATGGTGAATTATGAAGCAGTAAACCAAGCAGCAATAGTTTCTTCCTGATTTTTCACTGAAAAACCTCACCTTACTAAAACTCAATTGTTGGTGTATGTATGATGAGATTTCAATTGGTATTAGTTACTATTCCAATAACCTAGCCAATCATCCTTTTGTGAAATATTGGATTTTTATTTATTCATTATGTAATGAAAACAGAAAACCACACATGGGTCATTGGAATATATGGTTCTTTTGAAGAAATTAATTGCCACAGAAGGTGAAGAAGAAGATACTCCAGAACTAACCTATAGAAGGAAAATCATAAAGTGTGAGGGGTGTATAAGTGAACAAAAATAAAGAATAATACTGTTTATATCAAGGAGTATCTTTAAAATAGCTATGCACAGCTACCAAAAGGGGAACAGACATGACATTTTTAAAGTTCTAACAATCAGAAAGAGGGAGTAGGCAACTATTATTGAGATTGAAATGTTACTAGTATCAACCCTGTAAGTTATGGAAAATATTTGTTAAAAATTTAGAAAGGAATGAGAAAGAGAAGATATCAAAACATACATGACAAACTGTGTCAAGCATTTTAAAGAATACAGGAACTCCCTTAGAAACATGGAAAATATTTTAGGTCTCAGTTTTGATTGAAAAAGAAATCAACCTTGAGATAAGGTTTCAGGGCAAAGTTTTCATTTAAGGGAAATGATGGACAAGTGCCATGAGGAAAAATGTCAGTCATCATATTCCTTTAACACTAAAACTTAGAGAAACAGAGGAAAAGCATATTTTGACATTTTCTTCCATGAATGACAAGGTATTGAATTTACAGACTCTTGGGTATAAACACTTACCTTTACAAATTGGTTAAGAATACACCAGCCAGGTCATTCTAGATCTCATCTACCATCCATTGCCACTACACTGTCTGCCCTTGGACTCATAGCAGCTGTGACTACCTTCACAAGCTTTATACAAGACTGAGCCTTCCCACATCCTTCATGGAAGGGGAAGAGGCTCATGGTACCCTACACTTCTCAACATTTATATGCAGTTAATTATTAAGGGAGAGAGAAAGTTTTTTAGTGCAGTAGAATTTGTTAAGGTGCCATGATACTATAAGCAACTCTTTACCCATATTTTTCTTAGAAACTCTGTGCAATGATTGAAACATTAACAAGTAGAATAAAGACTATTAGATAGAGTAAGAGAAAGGGATAAGAGTAGGTGTAATGAGGCAACAGGGCTCAATATGTGAAAAACCCATTACATATTTGCATGAAAATGTCATGCTAAAATCCATTATTGTATATAATTAATACATGCTTTTACAGACCAGACAAATATACTGGTCCATGGATAATAAAAAATTTAAAGTCCCAAGTTGAGCTACTGACAATATCTATAATGAATTTAAAATAAAATTATATATTGTATAAAAGTATAAAAATACTGTAAAGGCATCCAGACAATATACATCATTTTTCCGTATTAGTGATTTGCAAGTCAACATTTTTTGCCTCCAATTTTATTTATGCAATATGTTTATGTGAGAATAATTTTATTTTAAAAGGGAAAAACCAATGGTCTACAGTTCTAAACTCTTCTCTTCTGGTATTTTATCTTACTATTTAACAACATCATACACACAGGGACATATACGCACCCAATCATTTTGTGCCCTACATATTTTTATAGAGACTGGTAAGGGACTCAATTGTTAATATGAGAAAATAAGACAAAATGATAAAATTAGCTATGAAGAAACTACAGAGTTAGAAAAGTTTAAAAGAGCATAAATTATTTTAATGAGTATGTTTAAGAATGCTATAATGTGATATGAATCACAAGTAAGTCAAATGAAGCCTAGTAAATCTCATCTCAGCAGTGGAATTCTATTCCCATAGCAAGTGTTATAAGGTTTCCTCACAAATGTCCATCATGTCATTAGAGGGGCATTTGCTGGAATTCTGACCACTGCAGAGTACACAGTTTCTTGACAATGCCTAGAAGTAAAGACCCCTTCCTTTTATGCATATGTCTGTCTATCTCTGTTTTAGTGACCAGGAACAGATTGTTTCATTCCAATGAATCCCAGGAAGCCAACTGATAGAGTATATCTGGATGTCTATTTACCTTTTTTATTTCATCCAAGCCTCCCAAAATGACTGAACTTGCTTTTCTCTGATTCATGAATGTTCCTTACCTAGTTGCAAACATGTTAGTATTGAGGGATATTCTAGCAATATGAACTTAGTAGTTACTTGGCATTCTAGCATAGGTGGAACAGTTGAATAAAATGAACTATATTACATAACTATTACTCAAAGAGAAATAGGTAATTCCAAAATTTAAAGCTCAAGGAACTTTAAAGAAGATGTGGTGGGAAAAATCGTAAGAGACATGAAAAGGGAGGTTCTTGTGAAACCTGGTTGGTCTCTGATTAACATCAGTAGCTGCATCCATGAATTCTCACCAATATAACAGCATAAACATGAACTGAACAAGGAAAACAACAACAGAAATGCTAAAGTTAACAGGAGAAATACCGGGAGGCCCAAACCCTACAAAAAGAACTACAGGCGACTAGGGAATATTGAGAGTAGGAGAAAAAGTCTATCCCATATAAGAGCACAAGAATTGGTATTGAATATCAAAAGATCAGACTTTGGAAACACACATATAAGTATTATATGAACAAGTTGCATTTATATATTTAGGAATGAATATGTGTATTTACATATATGTATGTAACAAAAATAAATGAAAAGAAGATACCATGAATTTGAAAAATTCATAGCAGGGGTATATGAGAGGGCTTGTAGAGAGAACAAGGAAGGGAAATGATATATTTATAACTTTAAAAGATAAAAGAAATAATTACATTTCAAATTAATATCAACCTTCGCTCACTCTGTGAAATTGGACACTAAATATCTACCATTCAGAACTTTTAGAATATCTATATATTAGACATTGCCATAAATATGCACATAATTTAACTTTTAAACCCAGTGCCATATGCTTTTGCACAGGCTCTGTTCCTTATGTCAAGACAAAGATATGGCAGCCTCATTCATCAAAGGCAGTTAGGGAAGTCAGAAAGGGGAAAGAGCACCAATAAATAATTCCACATAATTTCTGTGAACCACAGATGCTTAAGTTGAGCTCTATTAATAATTCCATATTTCATGATATATTAATTTACTACAGGTTAACAAGTCCTGCTGTTTTATAAATCAAAGTGCTAAAACCATATTTGAAAAAATGTTTTTAGTCCCTGGGAATATTTACAACACTTAGCTGTTACATCTACTTGTGTTACAATTTTAGCTGAAAACTTTTATGCAATTAAATAATGCACCAAGGATTCTATATGCAAACAATCTAGACAATACTTGAGGACCTACTATGACACTATGTTTAAGACAAATTTTATATTTTTAGCCTTATCAATCTGATATGTGTTAATATCGTGATCATAAAAGAAAAAGTGTGAGAATTCATAATCTCATGAGCGTCTTCTGTCTGCACAAACATTTTTTTTTCTTTTTGGTTTTTTGAGACAGGGTTTCTCTGTGTAGCTTTGGAGCCTATCCTGGCACTTGCTCTGGAGACCAGGCTGGCCTTGAACTCACAGAGATCCACCTGCCTCTGCCTCCCAAATGCTGGGATTAAAGGCTTGCGCCACCAATGCCCAGCCAACATTTTTTTTTTCTTTAAAGACGTTGGGAAATTTCTTTCTTTTCAACAATCTCTTCCCTAGGCTTCATATATTCTCTTCTTCTAAATTTTACTGTAATTATTTTCTTTATGTATTTCAAAAATAATACAGAACAATTTTTAATGGACCAGCAATCCAAATAATCATTTGTATTTGGTCCTAATGAGAAGAAAGTTAAAAATGGCAAGTGCCATTAAACAGTTGATGTTCTCAATAGTTTTAAATTACTTATTAAAATTGTGTTTAACTTTGTTAAGAGATTTAATTTTTCTTTTTTCAGTCCAAATAACGTTAATTCAACTGTACTCATTTGTCACACACGGTTTCTTAAATTTTGAGAGTTTCATGATGTAGTTCAGGTTCTCTTGAAATTCCCTTTGTTTTCTAGGATGGTGTCAAAATTTCATCAGTCTCCCTGCCTTGGCTTCCAAAGCATCATAATTTCAGGTGTGGGCCACCATTCCCAAACCCCAAATCACATGCACTTGTGATGAGCAATTTATTCTCACTAATTATAGTCATAATGTTGTTAGTGCCTAAGATTTGATAACATGAATGTAATGTAGCTGGAGAATAATATTATAGTTAAAATTTGTATAAAGAAATCAGAGAACAGACATTTTTGGAGAAATACACTTTACCATATGGCTGAACTATGCTACTCTTTGGAATAAACCCAAGGGACTCAATATTCTATTCCCCAAATACTACTTCAGTTATATTCACTACTGTTCTATTCATAATACCTAGGATATATAAACAACGTAAATGTTCTTAAAACAAGTGAATTGATAATGGAAATACAGTAGATATATGTTATAAAGTACTATTGAGTTGCAAATTAATTAAGTTTTCCTTCAATTAATTGACTAGGAAACATTGCATTGAATGAATTATCTCAGACTGAGAAAGACAAATGGCATGTTTTCTCTCATCTGAGGATCCTAGTTCCAGATTTTCATATGTGAGTACATAGCATTTAATGGGTGAAGAAATCAGGAAAATAAAATGGGACTATAGCCATGGTGTAGGAGATGGGAAAAGGATAGTGGAATAAAAACAATGAAGGAGGTTCTAATTATGAAAGGGGAGGGAGATATATAATGAAGTGGAGGAAGGTAAAGCAACAGTCTGAAAATGTCATAAGGAGTGATACTATAAACTACCTAAATTATGCATAATATATACAAATACATATATACATACATATATAATTTCAGTTTTACATATGATAATACTCTCTCCAAAGTCATAGGTCATCCAACAAACATTCCAAAATTATACATATATGCTCTCTTTTGAATTGTCAGCATAACACAGTAAAGTCTATTACTAATAGGATTTGCTGCTATTGTATCACTGGGTGTCAGCTTTGAGGTTTCAAAATTCCAATTCCAAGTCTAGAATCTCTCCTCCTGAATACTGCAGATCTGGAAGAAGAACTCTCAACTACTTCACTAGCACCACTGTGTCTGCTGCATGCCACTATACTTTGTACCGAGACAGTAATGGACTGAAGTTTTGATACTTTAGTCCATTATTAAATGCTTCCTTAATAAGAGTTTGCTGTGGTCGTGGTGTTTCTTCAAAGTGTTAGAACACTAACTAAGCCCATAAATGTCTTGTAAAGTCACCCCAAATTCATGCCACAGAATACAGACTAAAATTCATTAATAATAATTTAAGATTTTATATTTTACATATTGCTAATAGGAAAGAAATAATATATTTTATCATGTTTGATATTTCACCTCCTTATAATTCAATTTTTTCTACCTACAGCTCCCTTTTATAGCCTCTCATAGCCTCTACAATTTCTTCATCTTTTATATACACAGACACATGGACATTTAAACAGAGTTCACATGAATTCTGAGAATAAATGTGAATACTCACTCTTAACTCTTATCACTTCAGCATAGTATAAGAAATCTTGGCTAGAATAACTAGGTTAGAAACTATATAGTAATCTGAATGGAAGAGTTGAATTGTCTCAAATTACATGATTATGAGTATAAATACATTAGTCTATGAAAATCATGTAAGAACTAATAATGTTATTCAGTAAACTTCTTATAAGAGGACACCAGTAAGTGAGATGACAGCTCATTTCAGGGATTATAATAATTTGTTAGGTTGTAATATCCATGCTGTCAAATTTTGGATCATTCCTGTGGAAATCCAAATGAAGTTGATCCCAATAACAGAAGTCTTAACATCAGCATAGAACTACAAATATTCCTAAATAGCCAATGTGATTTTGATAAATAGCAAAGTTTGGCAATGAAATTTCTTCCATGTAAGCATGCTATAAAATCAATAGGAAATATTTCTCTGAAGAAGGAATACAAATGGGCAACAGACACATGAAAAAATTCTGGCTGTTATCATCATTAGGGACATCAGTATTCAAGATGCAAACAGATATCAGCTAAGACAATTTGGAATGCCTATTATCTAAACGACAAAGAATGAGTGCAAGTGAACTTGTGAATAAGAAAGAATGTTGGCAATCTGAGTGTATTAGAATAGCCAACTTAGAAGACAATTAGCACTGGGTTCTCAAGCAAAAAAAAATCTTGGGCTTCCATAGGCTCCACAGCTCATATGAATACATGTCCAGACAAAAGGAAATGGGAGATCAACAAAGCCAACTTTCTTATGTCCCCTGCAACATGACTCAATAGAGGTGCTATGTGACATCAACTAAATTATCTGTGAATAGACAGATGTAATGAGAAAATGAGCTGAGTATGCAAAAGAGAAACATTAATACATTTTCACTTTTAAAAATTTTGTCACTTTAGACTTTTTCATATGAATTTGGAAGACATTATGGCAAAGTCAGGTGCAGAAAAGGAAAACAATTAAAAACAGATGAACATCTGGTATTTGAAACAGTTGATCTCCTAGAGGGTAGAATATCACATTTCAAGTATTGGGGAAAAGGTAAAGGTCTGATTTGTGTTGCCCATACCCATACTGGAGCAAGGTCGAACTCGAGGTGTTGCCAACCCTTAATGAAAAACTAAGTCTTTCCACACCTACACCCCAGCCAAAAGCGATCAGTTTTGGGGCGCATCCTTTTCACAGTTTTCAGAGTTCTCTTTCATGGCTTTCTTTCTGGGCTGGTACTTTTGCGGGGGAAAGGGCATAGACAGGAGTTGTCACAAAAGCCTTTTAAGTTCCTCTTTCTCAAATCTGAGTTTACAGTTATCAATACCATAGCAAACGTAACTTCCTTGTCCTTAACACTCAGTGAGAGTATGGGTCACGGGCTTGTACATGATCTTTGGAGACAGTACAGTCCGTGGACGTCCACATGGTCTCCATCATGAGCAAGTACGAAGGACCTAACACGATCTCTGCTGGCAGTACAGTGTAGGCATCAACATGGCCCTCTGTCGCTATGTTTACAGTCCAGGGAATCAATCACAGACTCTCACTGGCAGCAAGAGGCGACAATATTAGCACGGCCTTAGGTAGCTGCACAGGCTATTCACATCAGCATGTTCCCTGCTGTAAGCACGACCTGACATAGGATGTTCTCAAGTCCCTGCTAAGAGCAAGAACATCCATAGGGCTCTCGGTGGTAACTTGGACCAGGGACATCAACATGCTGCCAGTTTCTGTGGGACCATGGATGTCCACATGAACCCTGGGCTTCAATATTGCCTGGGACAGCCAACACTGGATACCAAAGTAGGCACCAGGGATACACTGAACATTTTGGTCTTTGGAAGAAGTCCAATCCACGAAATGAAACAATCTTTATCTTGGATATTCTATAGGGAACTCCAGTGTCTGGGCAGCCTGTTTGGGGACTGAGTCTATTCAAGCTTCAGGCTGCTGCACACCACCTTGTCTGCCTTACTTGTCGGTGATACATTCCCTTTGAACACTGTTCTTCACAGCCCTCTCTGACACCTATCACTACCATCATGTCTCTAGTTCTTCTTCATTTCTCATTCACTGCTCTCATCCTCCATGTTTTCCATCTCTCTGTCTCATGTTCATTCACCACAGTGACACTGGAAACTCCAGTGTGTCACACAGTTACACACACACACACACACACACACACACACACACACACACGTATCTATCTATCTATCTATCTATCTATCTATCTATCTATCTATCTATCATCTATCTATCTATCTATCTATCTATCACGTCAAAATGCTTTATATAAAAATAGTTATTGAACCATTTATCGTCGGTTCTCCACACGCAAATACTGGACCATCGCTGAAAATCCTCTCTGATATCCTGCTGATTACCGAAATCAAGGAGATCATGTGGCTAGCAGGGTTTCAGGGACAGATTCTTGTGTGAGAACCAGTTTGCTATCCATTTCGACCTTTGTGCTTGGAGCTTACAGGAAGCACCACTGCCCTGTGTTCTCAATCTTCCAGCAGGACAAGCAGTTCCAGTTGAAGGCACAATGGTTCCATGCTTACAGACTGGCCTGGATGCCTAGTACCAGCGCTATTCAGGGATGACATCTGGTTCTCCAGAATCACTTCTTCCACTCCAGAAGCTGTAGATGGAGAAGATGTTGTGATGGACTGAGTGAAAACAGTAGATCTGGGACTCATTGGAGGCTGAGTTTGGTGAGTCTGCCTTCTGGGCATTCTCATGTCTTTTAAAAGCTATTTAACTCCATTTGCAAAACAAAAATTGGCAGGACATCTAGTTATACAGAACTTGTATGATATATTTCACTTTAAAATAATAGAAATTGAGAGTTATCACTCAGGTTAAGCCAAAATTAACTTTTCTTGCTATACCTTTTACTCTTTTTTCTATAACTTCCATTGTAGTGTCCAAAAGTCAATGGTGTTCTGGAAATTCTGTCATTTCATGGGGGTAGTAGAGAGAAATATTAGGGTTTCATGGAAAGCTAGAAGCAGATTTTTAGAAGGAACACTTACAAATAGTGTTCTATTAAGCACTATTTTGGGGAATGGTAAGACAATTGAGTTATTAAGAATGAGCACTGTTCCTGTAGAGGAATTGAAGACAGGGCCCAGTAATCAAATCCTGTAGAGTACAATTGCTTGTAACTACAGTTCCAGAGGATATGTCCTGTGCCATTCATGGGCAATGTATTAGTCTGCACAAACTCACACATATACATAGTCATTATTAAAAAATATGAAAGTAATTTTAATTAAGTTTGTATTACTATCATCAAATAAAAGGAACCCCAATTATGTTTTAAAATACTTTTATCATTATATCTTTTTATATGTAATTTCAAGATAAGTTTGTTTTGTGACAGAGCAATGCAATATATGTACCTTAATAAGATGACATGATTCGTGCCTGACATGTTTTAAATTTAAAAACAATGTTTTTCATTTTGTTTACTTACAAAACTTTTGTTAAAGATCAGTCCAAAATAGAAGTGCTTTTCTTTGTTTCTCCTCTGTGAAAGTCACTCAATGTTGTAATTTATTACAGTGTTCCCTGATTTTTCAGTTATTTCAGGCTTCTTCATTACCTTGATTGCATTATCTTATACAACGACCCAAAAGAAACTCTTGAATTTCTTTTATTATTTGACTTATAAGGCAGTGCATATATTTAGAAGGTTTTCACATTACCTTTTTTTTTTAAGAAAATGGGTATCTATGTATAATGCATGTGGAACAGAAAAAGTTTAATTTACATTTTTCTTGAAGGCGATCTTACTGTTCTTTCTGCTACTCAGAGCTGCTGTGAGCATTGGTCTTCAAACTTTACATTATATTGAATGAGATAGTATTGAATTTTTCAACACGATAACACCCTTTTAGGACACTAGTGTATAATTATCAAGAAGAAAATAAATTACCTCATGGTATTTGCATTATGGAATGCTCTTGAATATCCCATATATATCATTTTGATAATCATGGTTTTCTTAAATTTTCTGGAACCTACATTCATCTTCTATTGGCTGAGTTTTTGCTCTGAGCAAATATGGGAGAGGAAATTTCTATTTCATAACTACTTAATTTTGACAGGTAAAATAATATTAACACTAAAGGCAGGCATAAATAAAAATGATGTGTTCGGCATTAAAGAAGGGACTGATACAATCCTGTAATGGAATGCATTTGGCTCACATTAGCTTCTTTTGTGAACAGGGGGATCAGATGGACTTTTAATAAGCAAAACTAAGTTGAGAGCTCCTTGAAGTAAAAGAAAGGGGCAAGCATAAGAATTTAACTTCATTCTTTCAGGGCATAATTTAAATACTGAGGTGGATATGAGACAAGTAATTGAATTATGAAAAAGTCCAGAGATATGCAAATTCAGCATATCAATGGACATGAAAGCTTTATTTCACATGGGTAAATAAAGAAGTCTAAAAGACAGACATTTTCTTTATGGTGGTTTTTAAAATTTAAATTAGAAACAAGCTTGTTTTACATATCAATCTCAGTTCCCTCTCCCTCCACTCTTACACTACACTCCATCAACCCACTATCCCATCCACTTTTTGCTCCTCAGGAAGGGTCTTCCATGGGAGATCTTCAAAGTCTGTCATATCATTTGGAGCAGGGCCTACACACTCCTCCATGTGTCCATCCCTCTGTGTGGAATGGAACTCAAAGTCCATTCATAGATTAGGAATAAATACTGATCCACTACCAGGGGCCCCATAGATTGATTGCCCAGGCCTCATATCTGACATCCAAATTCGGGTGGTCTGGATCAGTCCTATGCTGGTTTTCCAGCTATCATTCTGGGGTCCATGAGCACCCACTTGTTCAGGTCAGCTCTTTCTGTGGGTTTCTCCAGCCTGGTCTTGACCTCTTTGCTCTTCACTCCTCCCTCTTTGCAACTGGATTCCAGGAGTTCTGCTCAGTGTTTAGCTGTGGGTGTCTGCTTCTGCTTCCATCAGCCAATGGATGAAGGCTCTAGGATGTCATATTGATTAGTCATCAATCTCATTATTGGGGAAGGGTATTTAGGGTAGCCTCTCTACTATTGCTTAGATTGTTAGTTGGGGTCATCCTTGTAGATCTCTGGACATTTCCCTAGTGCCAGAATTCTCTTTAAACCTATAATGGCTCCCTCTATTATGATATCTCTTTTCTTGCTCTTCTCTATTCTTCCCCTGATATATATAGTTACATATACTATCTATTAGTATACATAATTATGATATTCTCAACTAGTAAGCATTCTCAACTAGTAAGATATTCATGGAAGATGGGTTATAGGAAAATGGGTTTTTTAAAACACTTGAGTATAGATATAAGGTTGATAGTTGAAAAGACGGAATATCTTAGTGGGAAAAATTTGGATTTTTATCCATTTAGCCAATGGATTTTGGGGCACCAAGCCATAGGGCATGGTCTTTGCCTGCCTATACTTTATTGTCTTCATATTTGCTTTCCGGTCATGCCCTTAATTTTCAGAAAGGAAAAAAAAATGTCTCAGACATTACATATCTATGCAACACATCACAGTATGTGCTGGATATCAGGTGGTTAGTGAAATTGCTGAAATAACTAGCATTGATAATAAATATCAAATAAAATATATATCTACATTAAAAATACAACTGAGTGTATAATTACTATAGCTTCTCATATAGTCATTCTAAGTGTAATGTTCTTATTTAAATAAACAATCCAAGGACTTGAAGCTACTTCTAATGAAAACTCAAAAATAATCCTGAACAATATACAATTCAATAACTTCAAACAAACTCAAAATGAATATATTTATTGAAAGTCCTTACTTCAGAATACTCAAAACATAAAATAATAGCAACATGCAGCAGGTTCAGAAATACAAACTGTTTTGCTATTTCTCTTATTGATGTGAAAGTTCTACAATAAGATGCACTCTAAATGCAAATTAAAAGCAAAACAAGATACTCTATGTCTGAGAACTGCTTGTACCTGGTTTGAATATTTTGAAGGATTGTTGTTGATTTCCCTTCAAAATATACGGATACATACTTGTAAAAATCAAAAATAGAGTTCAGTCTAAAGCTTTCATCTTATCTCACACCTCTTACACCAACTATCTATTCAGTACAAATTTAAAAGCATGAACGCTTTTTGATCATAAATTCAGAAAATTTACAATAAAAACAATAAAAATTTCTTGAATGTATTTTTCAAAAAATGTACCTTAAAATGATCTCTCTTCTCTTCCAACTTTAGAATTTTATCTTATTTTGGAAGCATATTTTTTAATTATGTGTTTTTTAAAGTGCTAAAAAAAAGGTGTTGTCACCCAACGTATGTATTTACTCAATGATATTTTTCCTATTCCTGTTCCTCCTCCTCTTCCTCTTCTTCTTCATTTATATTTGAAAGAGAATCTCTCCATTAAATAACTACATCTGTCCTGGAAATACCTATATAGAACAACTTTCAGAGTTTAACTTTTCCTGAAATCACAAGATGAGTACCAGTTCAACCGGATTCCAAAGATATTTTCAATTAATTTTTATTTAAATTTCAAAGAATGTTATTTTACATACCAATCCCATTTCTCTTTCCTTCCTCTCCTTCTATTCCACCCACTCTCTCCCCATCCCACCCATGATCAACTCCTCAGAGAGAGTGAGGCCTTCCATGGAGGAATCACCAAAGTCTGTCACATTATTTGTTGCAGGACCTAGGCCCTCCCCCATGTATGTAGGCTGAAATAGTATCCCTCCAGAGTATGGGCTCCCAGAGCCCATTTGTGTACTAGGTATAAGCTGACACCATTATTCAGCAGGCCTGGTTCAGTCTTATGCTAGTTCCCTAGCTGTCAGACTGGGGTCCATGAGTTACTACATGCTCAGGTCAGCTGTTTCTGTGGGTTTCCCCAGCATGGTTTTGATCCCTTTACTCAGCATTTCTCCCTTTCTACAACTGGATCCCAGGAGTTTGGCTCAGTTCTTAGCTGTGAATCTCTGCTTATACTTCCATCAGCTACTGGATAATAGTTCTATGATGGCATTTAAGGTAGTTATCAATCTCATTGTAGGGGACCTTGTTGATAGCTCATGTTCTCCTCCCCCCTCCTCTTCTTCCCTCCAATTACTCCTACCTACCTCCACCCCTGTGGTTGCAATTTAATAGGGGTATCTTGTCCCTTGCTGCTTCTCAGGGGGTCCATATATGTCTCTCTTAATGTCCTCTCTGTTTCCTAGCTTCTTTGGGGTTGAGGATTACACATTAATATCACAAGGACATCTGTTTAACTATGTTCATCATAGCATTATTTGTAATAGCCAGAACCTGAAAGCAACCTAGATAACCTCAACTGAAGAATGGATAAAGAAAATCTGGTACATTTACACAAAGGAGTACTACTCAGTGGCAAAAAAAAAAAAAAAAATACATCCTGAAATATGAAGGAAAATGTCTGGAACTAGAAGATAATATCCTGAGTTAGGTAACCCAGACACAGAAAGAAAACCATAAGTGGATATTAGATATAGAGTAAATGGTAACCAAATGAAAATTTTAGGAGTGCTCTATGGGGCCCTTGGTAGTGGATCACTATTTATCCCTGGTGTAAGAATGCACTTTGGGAACCTATCCCATATGGAGGGTTGTTCTCTCAGCCTGGACACATGGAGTAGGGCCTAGGCCCTACCCAGGATGATATGACAGACTTGGGGGCTGGTAGGGTCTTGGAGGGAGGGGAGGGAGAGGGAGAGGGAGAAGGGATTGCCATGTGAAGCAGCCGTGTTTCTAATTTGAACTGATAAAAAATAATCTCTTGGGGGAAAATTGTGCTTTTGACTGAATGCAAAGGGAATACTAATAAATTGAAGTGTCTTGTCAGATATTTCATTACATAGCACAAAATTATTGTATTAGAGTCAACCATGAAATATGTTACAATGTTGGTAAACTCTCTAGTTTTTATTAAATGCTATTTTTAGATTTTTCCTAGCAACCCACAAGCATAGTCAAATAGTTAATATTTTTTCAGAAGGATCAAGGGACCACCAGCATTTAGTTCATAATGAAATGTTCTCTTTTCAAAGAGCTACACAGAGATACAATATCATAATCCAGTTCACATTTAAATATTCTACTGAAAACATTCCATTTCTACTCTAGACTTACAGAGGTGGTGATTAGATGAAAGTTTCTTTTAACTTACAGTTTCCATTTACATTTTCCCTGATAAATACCCATATCACAGTAATTCATGGGGTAATATTTCTATAATTATCTTTTTTCTTAGGGAAATAGAAGCAAGCAGTATCAAGCAAGTCTAAAATACATTATTGAATGATGATTTTTACAAAGCTTTCTGATCAAAACCTAAATGTTTGGTGGTTAATAAGAAAGAAATTAATTGGGTAAAAGAACCTGATTATTCTTTTTAGTGTTTCTTTGAGAGCTTTATATAGATGTCATTTCAAAATCAGTTCTTAGTGGGTAATTTCCTATTCTTAGTTTCTTCCTTCAGATTTCTTGTGAAGGCCTATAATAAGTCAGCAAATGTGAGATTATGGTGTTTTGTTAAGTTGCATGCATGCAAATTCTTCATCACAAACATGAGGTCAACTTAATTTCATAATACAAAATTAATCTATAAAAAAGAACTGCTTGGTTAAGGGGATTTGGCCATCACAATAAATGACTACCACTTAAACTGTTTACTCATTTCCCTGCAATGCTTTTGAATGTTCAATAAAATCAATGTGAGCGAAAGGTTATGAATTCCTTCCCGATGAACTGGAGAGAAAAAAATAACACACTAATTTGAAAATATACTTCAACTACCTGTCATGAGCTAATTAAAAAAATACATTTAATGGGAAGATGAGTACCCATTGGCAGCAGTGTCAGTGGCTTCTGTAGATGACTCAGCATATGCAAGTCTTACAAAGGATTTGCTGTCGCTCTGTCTTCATATCTGAATGCAGCATTGTTCCTCCATGAAATAAGCCAGTTCATCTTAGTGTAATAACTCCAGAAGCAAAGGGAAATTACTCTCCTACTAAATCTCACTACTACTATTTAGAATAGCATCTTTTTTTTCAGGGTGATCTCATAATTTGTTTGTTTGATTTTCGAATTTTATTCTGACTAATCACTTGCAAACTTTCTTGAATATAGTGGCTTAATACATTGCGCTTGTCATATTTTGCATAGAAAAGTCAGAGAAATTAGAAATTCTTATTTGTCTACACGATGTTTTGCATTGCTAGTATCATACTTTCAATTGCTTACCCATGCAACACTTTAGCCATTATGTGACAAACTTACCTTCCTGTATTTACAGGTTTCTGTTTCTTGATGTCAAAGAATATATTTTTTGCATACATGAAATTTTAGAGATTGTCACATGTCAACTGGTGTTGTCATTGTCTGGTATGATGTAAGGAGCCAGATTGCTAGCCTTCATAAGTGTTGCATTCCTGTCACATAGAGAAGATATGACCCAAGCACCATAATTTTACAACTAGCTGGAGCTTTTACAATTCAACCATCATCATGTCAAGGATGAGATTTCTGTATCTCTTTGCATATAGTTCTTTCTTATTTTTTCATTGGAGCTAGGACAATATATATGGACTTGTGTATCAGTCAACTTTAATCTTCTTGGCAACTTCATAGTAGGTGATGCATGAGTAGCAAAAACATAGAATGCATAAACATATGTATTAGATAAAGGTTAGATTGTGATTGTGTATAAAGTTCCCAATCAAAGTGCTATTTTTAGAGAAAATAATATCTCCATGGCATCACATATACTTTAGGGGAAGGATAGATTCAGTGTTTGGCTTTTGGAAAATGAAAATATTTACAAATAAAAAGGTAGAGAGAACACATCTCAGAAAGAATAATTAAGTAGAATTAATGGGAGTCTAAATATTTAACGTGTATTTGTGATACAGCAAGTGGATCATTTTTGTCTGAACAGGATGACTGCTTATAGAGAAAGAATCAATTTTCCCCACAAATGAGACACTATATAGCTATCCAATGGGGATCATTGGATTTGACTAACAGGAAGAAGACATCATTAATTTGAAATGGGGCAATATGAGAAGAGTTGCAGCAGGGGGAATTGATGGAATTTATTCTGGAAAAGAAAGGAAATGACACTCAACAAAACAAAGCAAAACAAAAAGAAGGAAAGTGGAGGATTCAAACATTGCCTCTGACACCAAAGCACAGAATTATGACGCTATATATTTTCAGTATTTTGAAAAGATACAAAACAGAATTGCTTTAAATGTCCTTGAACTTTGGTTAATTTCAATGCATTTCAAAAACTGTATTAAACTTTATGATTCCTTAAAACAAAGTAATTTATGGATAAAATAATGAAAAATTCCTATGTAGAGTCATATTAAATATCAGTCATCCAAGTATGTAAAACAACCAATCTTTCTTCATGTAAGTATTATAAAATATATATGTTTCAGCACATACAAATGCTATAGAGTATGGTAATGCAATATGTATAATACATGATATAAATAATCTTGTAATTGAGAGTAAGGGATAATGCTTTTCTACCTCTGAGAAGAAAAATATTCATATATGCTTTTTGTGTGGAATATTGATAAGAACTATTTCCATCTGTAGAAAACAGACAAACCTATAAGTATTTTAATAAAGAAAACCAATTAATAAATGCATTAACAATTTCTCATGTGTGGAAAGATTCCTCACCAGTTTTGTAAATCAATCCCACACAAGAATTCCATGCAGAATAAGATCTATTTATTTGAAAGCCTCAAAGTATATGCACATGAAAATTACCTTGGGATGATAATTCAAAGTAAATATCTCATCATAAACATGAACAAGATTATTTTTTTCATTTCCATGTGTAAAACTTAAGTGATGCCTGTAGGAAGTGTCCTGCATGGGGAAAGGAGATAGCGTACCAACATCACTGGTTACTGGGGGAAAGAGCATTACACACTGAATACTTTAGGATGCTTTCTCAGAGAACATTTGTTACTTTCCTTGCCAGCTATACAAAATAATGACAACACAGACCACTGATAAACAATAAAATATATAACCTTTGAAGAATATAAATTTCTTGGAAAAATTCTGAAGTATTATGTTATTATATGTTCACTGGGGAGATGGTGAACTTAATGAAGTTAGATACTTTTCAAATGCTGCACTGAGGTAACTTTGTGGTTTTAATTTTTGTCTAGTTTAATATTAAACCTTAATATTAAGTAGCATTGCATTTTTAGGTTTTGAAACTAAACATCTAAGTCTGGTGTGGATGAAACACAGCTATGATGTCTTATTTTCTATACTTCACAGGCAGCTGATACACTTGTTAATACTTTCTTTGTTAAAATTACATAGTGTACCCTTTATTAAATTATGAATATGATGACCAAATGTGCTAGAATTTTCTGGTATCAAAGTGTTGGATAAGATTCTATTTTTGAAATCACCCATTTTTTTCTGTTTGCTGACCTATACTATGCACATTCTGTGTTCATTGTTCCTAATAAAAACAATCTGATTATATATATATATATATATATATATATGTGTGTGTATATATATATATAATATTTTTAAATTGTAATAAAATAATAGCATTTCTCCCACCCTTTGCTCCCTTCAAACCTGGAATGTACCCACTTACTTTATTTCAAATATACAGTATATTTTTATAAAAAGGGTCTTTAAAAATAATGATATCTGCTTGTTGAAAAGAGAAGTTATTTATTGTTTAGGAATATATATTTATATAAACATACATGTATGCATGTAGAACTACTGGAAAAAAGAAACCATGATTTGGAAATGAGCAAAGGAGGTACATAGAAGGGTTTGGAGTGAGAAAATGATAATATTATATTGTAATATCAAAAAAATAAAAATGATATATTTTTAAAAATATGACTCTGGTCTCATTCATTCAGGAGCTTACCTGTGGTCTAAGAATTCTCTGCCAGCCCCATGTCTTTTTTTTGTAGAAAATCTTTCTTTTTTATTTTTTTTCCCATCAGAGTATTTTTATCGGTTATTTGGGAATTTTACATCATGCACCCTGATCATACTCACTTCCCTATCCTCCTGTCCCTCCCTTCCCTGCAGATCAGATCATATCTGCACCTCACACTTGTGACCTCTCCCCAAGAAGAGGAAGAAGAAGAAGAAGAAGAAGAAGAAGAAGAAGAAGAAGAAGAAGAAGAAGAAGAAGAAGAAGAAACATACCAGTCCAATTTGTGCAGCCCATACATTCACTGGAGTAGCTGAAATAAAACTAGGACAGAAATTTCTGGTTGGTTGAAGTTCAACCTAGTATTTTTCTCAAGAAAAATGTATAGAAACAACAGTCCTGATTCTTGCATTGCTCCAACTGTTTTTCTTGTACTTGTAGGATAATTTAGATAGGAAAAAAATCTTTCACAAAATGCTGCAGCATTATGTTTTTGACACTGTTTTGTTTTATGATAGAATCCAATAAGAGTTTAATTTTCTTTCTTTATGGATGACATGATTCTTGTGTTTTTCCACAGGATTTCTTTATCTTTACAGGCCAGACTTTCACTATGAATGGCCTTCTAGGATTGAACTATAGAAATTATCTATAAAACTATAGAAGTAACTATTTCTATAGTTCAGTACTAGATTATTCCTAGTGAAAGTGCCAAAACATAATGATGCAACAATTTGTGATAAATACCCTCAAACAAAGCAACTGAGTGGAGAAAAGGGTTGTTGTAGCTCAAAATTCCAGGTAACAGTCCATCACAGCAGAGAAGCGAAAGCAGCAGGAACTTGAAACCCTGATTGTATCACATCCACAGTCAAGAGCAGAGAGAAATGAATGCAAAGATATATACTTCTCAGTTCATCTTCATTCTAACATAGTCCAGGATCAAAATCCAAGGAATGGTGTTATCCAGAGTCAGATACTTCTTCTCCCATTATTCAATGCAATCAGGACAATTGGCCACAGATATATATCCCCAGGCCAACCTGATCTAGACAACTTTGTGTTATTACTCTCTTCCCAGGTGACTCTGTATTAGAACAAAGTGACATAAAACTACATTGATGATGTAGTGACATAAAACTGCATTGATGATGAAGGAAATCATGACAATAACATGTAAAATAGGATAAAATAAACTTAGGAGATGATATAGAGAAAGTGTCTAAAAGGAGGAAGTAAAAGAGAAATAATGTCCAAGTTAAAAAAAAAAAAGTCTTCAATGTTTTTCAAATGGGGACTGAAATCTTATTTATATTTTCTCATTGTGAAAGCAAAAGGAGGAAGGTGGAGGGAATGGAATGAGGGGAGGAGGGAGAACTGAGATGGATTTGTAAAGTAAAAAAAATCAGTTTTTTAAAAAAGAAAGCAATGAGATTAAAAAATAATCTGTTCTAAATTCATGGAGTTAAGACCAAAGGAACACAGGTCTATAAGGGATAGTTTAGCAATTATGAGCACCTGTTGCTCTTGCAGAGGACCTGGGTTCAATTCCTAGCACCCACATTGTTTACAACTATCTACTTCCAGGGGGATCCAGCACCTTCTTCTGGCCTCCACAGGAATGAAACATGCGTGCAGTACATACATGGATGCAAACAAAACACTATACATATGAAATAAAATTAATGTTAAACCATTTTTAAAGGAATGAAAGAACCCATATACTTTTCAATAGAACTAGCTTTCCCTGATTCTTTTTTTTGTTTGTTTGTTTGTTTTTTCTTTTTTTTCTCTCTTTTTATTATTATTAATTCAAGTTAGGGAACAGGCTTGTTTCACATGTAATTTCCCTCTCCCTCCCATAACCCCCATTCCTTCTCCCCCACCTCCAACCTACCCCCCACCCCATCCACCCACCACTCCCCAGGCAGGCTAGGGCCCCCAACCAGGGCTCCACCAAGTCCACTAAATCTTCCTGTACTGGGTCTGGGTCCTTCCCCATGTGTTCAGAGACAGAGTGCATCCCTTCAAGTGGGATGGGCTCTCGAAGTCCCCCACACACACCAGGGCAAAAAGCCAGTCCACCTCCAGAGGCTCCCAGGAGTTCAGGGGCCTCCTCGATGGCATCCATGATCAGGGGGCTGGATTAGTCCCGTACTGGCCTCCCAAAGAGCGTCTGGGGTTGATATGCTTTCCCTTTCTCAGGCCAACTGTTTATGTGGGTTTCTCCAACCTGGTACAGACCCCTTCGTTCTTCATTCCTCCCTCTCTTCAACTAGGTTCCAGATTTCAGCTCAGTGTATTTCTGTGGATATCTGTCTCTGCTTCCATCAGCCACTGGATGAGGACTCTACGATAGCATAGAGAGTAGTCATCAATCTCATTCTAGGGGAAGGGCTTCTAGGCCATCCTCTCCTCCACTGCCCGGACTGTCAGATCATGTCATCCTTGTAGGTCTCTGGAGATCTTTCTAGTTCCAGATCTCTTCTCGGACCTATAGTGGCTCCCTCTGATATGGTATCTCTCATCCTGCTCTCTCTCCTCTATTCTTCCCCCAATATCTGCTCCTCCATTTCTTCTCCTCTCCTCTTCTTCTTGTGCTCTTATTGTGGCAGCACCCACTCCCCTACCCTCATGCTCTCAATTAGCTTGGGAGTTTATGCCACTTCCCATTCCAGGGGTCCATTTATCCCTTAGAGTCAGTCATGATTTCTAGTTTCTTTGGGGAAGAGGATTATAGGCTGGTAAACCTTTGCTCTATGTCTAAAATCATATATGAGTGAGTACATACCATGTTTGTCTTTTTGTGATTGGGTTACCTCACTCAGGATGGTTTCTTCTAGTTCCATCCATTTGCCTGCGAATTTCAAGATTCCATTGCTTTTTTCTGCTGAGTAGTACTCCATTGTATAAATGTACCACATTTTCTCAATCCATTCTTCAGTTGAGGGGCATCTAGGTTGCTTCCAGGTTCTGGCTATTACAAACAATGCTGCTATGAACATGGTTGAACATATGTCCTTGTTGTATGTACATGCAATATTTGGGTATATACCCAAGAGAGGAATGGCTGGATCTTGAGGTAGATTGATTCCCATTTTTCTGAGCAACCGCCATACTGATTTCCAAAGTGGTCTTACAAGTTCACACTCCCACCAGCAATGGAGAAGTGTTCCTTCTTCTCTGCAACCTCTCCAGCATACGTTGTCATTGGTATTTTTTATTTTAGCCATACTGACAGGTGTGAGGTGGTATCTCAGAGTTGTTTTGAGTTGCATTTCTCTGATGGCCAAGGATTTTGAGCACTTTCTTAAGTGTCTTTCAGCCATTTCAGATTCCTCTGTTGAAAAATCTCTGTTTAGTTCTGCACCCCACTTTTTAATTTCATTGTATGGTGTTTTGGTGGCTAGCTTCTTGAGCTCCTTGTATATTTTGGAAATCAGTCCTCTGTCAGATGTGGGGCTGGTGAAGATCTTTTCCCATTCTGTGGGTGGTCGTTTTGTCTTACTGACTGTGTCCTTTGCCTTACAGAAGCTTCTCAGTTTCAGGAGGTCCCATTTATTGATTGCAGACCTCAGTGTCTGTGCTTCTGGCGTGATGTTCAGGAATTGTTCTCCTGTGCCAATTTGTTCAAGGGTTATTCCCACTTTCTCTTCTAGAAGATTCAGTGTGGCTGGATTTATGGAGAGATCTTTGATCCATTTGCACTTAAGTTTCGTGCATGGTGACAGGTATGGATCAATCTGCAATTTTCTGCATGTCCGAATCCAATTGTGCCAGCACCATTTGTTGAAGATGCTATCTTTTTTCCATTGTATGGATTTAGCACCTTTGTCAAAAACAAGGTGTTCATAGGTGAGTGGGTTAATATCTGGGTCTTCAATCCGATTCCATTGGTCTATCTGTCTATTCTTGTGCCAATACCAAGCTGTTTTCAGAACTATGGCTCTATAGTAGAGCTTGAAGTCAGGGATGGTGATGCCTCCAGAAGATCTTTTATTGTAAAGAGTTGTTTTGGCTATCCTGGGTTTTTTATTTTTCCATATAAAGTTGAGTATTTTTCTTTCAATGTCTGTGAAAAACTGTGTTGGGATTTTGATGGGGATTGCATTGAATCTGTAGATTGCTTTTGGTAGGATTGCCATTTTTACTATGTTAATTTTGCCTATCCAATAGCATGGGAGATCTTTCCACTTTCTGGTATCTTGTTTAATTTCTTTCTTTAAAGTCTCAAAGTTCTTATTGTACAGGTCTTTCACTTTTTTGGTTAGTGTTATCCCAAGATATTTTATGTTACTTGTGGATATTGTGAAAGGTGATTTTTCCATGATTTTTTCTCATTGAGTTTATCATCTGTATACAGTAGGGCTACAGATTTTTTTGAGTTAATTTTGTATCCTGCTACCTTGCTGAAGGTGTTTATCAGCTGTAGGAGTTTCCTGGTAGAGTTTTTCGGGTCACTTATGTAGACTATCATGTCATCTGCAAATAGTGAAAGTTTGACTTTGTCCTTTCCAATTTGTATCCCTTTGATCCCCTGTTCTTGTCTTATTGCTCTAGCTAGAACTTCAAGTACAATATTGAAGAGGTATGGAGAGAGTGGACATCCTTGTCTTGTTCCTGATTTTAGAGGAAAAGCTTCGAGTTTCTCTCCATTTAGTTTGATGTTGGCTATTGGTTTGGTGTATATCATGTTTATCATGTTTAGATATGTTCCTGTTATTCCTGTTCTCTCCAAGATCTTTATCATGAAGGGATGTTGGATTTTGTCAAAGGCTTTTTCAGCATCTAGTGAGATGATCATGTGGTTTTTCTTTTTCAGTTTGTTTATATGGTGGATTACATTAATGGTTTTTCGTATGTTGAACCATCCTTGCATCCCTGGGATGAAGCCTACTTGATCGTGGTGGATGATTTTTCTGATATGTTCTTGGATTTGATTAGCCAATATTTTATTGAGTATTTTATCATCAATGTTCATGAGGGATATAGGTCTGTAGTTCTCTTTCTTAGTCTTATCTTTGTGTGGCTTGGGTATCAAAGTGATTGTAGCCTCATAGAAAGAGTTTGGCAATATCCCATCTGCTTCTATTGTGTGGAACAGTTTGAGGAGTACTGGAATTAGCTCTTGTTTGAATTTCTGGTAGAATTCTGCAGTGAAGCCATCTGGCCCTGGGCTTTTTTTTTGGTTGGGAGGCTTTTGATTACTGCTTCTATCTCATTAGGTGTTATAGGTCGATTTAAACTGTTTATCTGCTCTTGATTTAATTTTGGTAAGTGATATTTATCCAGTAAGCTGTCCATTTCCTTTAGATTTTCCAATTTTGTGGAATACAGGTTTTCAAAGTATGACCTAAAGATTCTTTGGATTTCCTCAGTGTCCGTTGTTATATCCCCCTTTTCATTTCTGATTTTGTTAATTAGCATGCTCTCTCTCTGCCTTTTGATTAGTTTGGCTAGAGGTTTGTCTATCTTGTTGATCTTCTCAAAGAACCAACTCTTTGTTTCATTGATTCTTTGTACTGTTTTCCTAGTTTCTACTTTGTTGATTTCGGCTCTCAGGTTGATTATTTCCTGGCGTCTACTCCTCCTTGGTGTGTTTGCTTCTTTTTGCTCTAAAGCTTTCAGTTGTTCTGTCAATTCTCTAATGTGACTTTCCTCCAGTTTCTTCATGTGAGCACTTAGTGCTATGAACTTCCCTCTTAGCACTGCTTTCAGGGTGTCCCATAAGTTCGGGTATGTTGTGTCCACATTCTCATTAAATTCTAGGAAGTCTTTAATTTCTTTTTTTTATTTCTTCCTCAACCCAGGAATGGTGCAATTGGGTGTTATTCATTTTCCACGTGAATGTAGGTTTTCTGCAATTCGTATTGCTGTTGAATTCTAGCTTTAATGCATGGTGGTCTGATAAGATACAGGGGGTTATTTCAATACTTTTGTAACTGTGGAGGTTTTCTTTGCTGCCAACTATGTGGTCAATTTTTGAGAAGGTTCCATGTGGTGCTGAGAAGAAGGTATATTCTTTTGTTTTTGGATGGAATGTTCTATAGATATCTATTAAACCCAATTGGGTCATAACTTCTTTCAGATCCTTTGTTTCTTTGTTAAGTTTCTGTCTAGTGGTTCTGTCCAATGGTGTAAGGGGGTGTTGAAGTCTCCTACTATAAGTGTGTGTGGTTTTATATGTGGTTTGAGCTTTAGTAATGTTTCTTTCACAAATTTGGGTGCCTTAGTATTTGGAGCATAGATGTTCAGGATTGAGATTTCATCTTGATGGACTTTTCCTGTGATGAGTATGAAATGCCCTTCTTCATCTCTTTTGATTGATTTTAGTTTAAAGTCCAATTTGTTAGATATTAGGATTGCTACACCGGCTTGTTTCTTGAGCCCATTTGATTGGAAAATCTTTTCCCATCCTTTTACTCTGAGGTATCGCCTGTCTTTGAAGTTGAGGTGTGTTTCTTGTAAACAGCAGAAGGATGGATTCTGTCTTCGTATCCATTCTGTTAGCCTATATCTTTTTATGGGTAAATTAAGACCATTGACATTTAGGGATATTAATGTCCATTGTTCGTTGGTTCTTGTTTGTTTTGGATTTATTGTTGGTTGTGTCATTGTGTGTGGATTTTGCCCTCCTGCTTCTTTTTGTGTTTGGCAAAATTAGATTATCTATTGTCTGTGTTCTTGTGCATGTAGTTATGTTCCTTGGGTTGGAGTTTTCCTTCCAGATCCTTCTGTAGTGCTGGATTTGTGGATATGTATTGTTTAAATCTGTTTTTGTCATGGAATATCTTGTTTTCTCCATCTATAATGATTGAAAGTTTTGCTGGGTACAGTAGTCTGGGTTGACATCCATGCTCCCTTAGTGCTTGTA
The DNA here is from genome assembly GCF_003668045.3 of Cricetulus griseus. Classification (NCBI taxonomy): domain Eukaryota; kingdom Metazoa; phylum Chordata; class Mammalia; order Rodentia; family Cricetidae; genus Cricetulus; species Cricetulus griseus. The sequence continues at coordinate 125,026,837 of NW_023276807.1, read as the reverse complement.
GTGTATCTATCCAAGACCTTCTGGCTTTCAGAGTTTCCATTGAGAAGTCAGGTGTGATTCTAATTGGTTTGCCTTTATATGTTACTTGGCCTTTTTCCTTTGCAGCTCTTAATATTTTCTCGTTATTCTGTAGATTTGGAGTTTTGATTATTATGTGTTGGAGGGACTTCTTTTTGTGGTCCAGTCTGTTTGGTGTTATAAGCTTCTTGTACTTTCATAGGCATATCTTTCTATAGGTTGGGGAAGTTTTCTTCTATGATTTTGTTGAATATGGTTTCTGTACCTTTGAGCAGTGTTTCTTCACCTTCTTCTACATCTATTATTCTTAAGTTTGGTCTTTTCACGGTGTCCCATATTTTGTGATAGGGATTTGTTGGACTTGAGGTTTTCTTTAGTTGATGAATGTATATCCTCTAGCGAGTCTTCAATAGCTGAGATTCTCTCTTCTGTCTCTTGGATTCTATTAGTTATACTCACGTCTTTAGATCCTGATCGTTTATCCAGTCTTTCCATTTCCAGCATCGCCTCATTCTGTGTTTTCTTTATTGTGTCTAATTCAGCTTTCATGCTTTGAACTGTTTCAAGAGCTTCCTTCACTTGTTTGGTTGTTTTATCTTGGGTTTCTTTAGCTTCTTTAAGAGATTTGTTTATTTCTTGAATTTTTTGGTTTGTCTTTTCCTCTATTTCTGTAATTTTTTGCTTGCTTTTTCTTCTATTTCTTTAAGGGATTTTCTTGTTTCCTCTTTGAAGGTCTCTATCATCTTGCTGAGATAATTTTTGAGGTCCATCTCATCTTCATGCACTATGTTGGGCTTTTCAGGTGTTGCTGGAGTGGATTCCCTAGATTCTGGTGGTGTCATATTGGTCTTTCTGTTGTTGAGCGAGCTCTTATTCTGTCTTCTTCCCATATCTTTTTCCAGTGAGTGTAGGTAGGATCTCTCTATCTCCTCTTGTTACTCTGTAGTGTGTGTGTGCCAGGAATTCAATGTCCGAAGCTCTGGATGGTCTTGTCTCTCCTCGTAGTCTCCTCACTCTGAAGGAGTTAGGCCTCCATAGGGATCCTCCTGGCAGATCGTTCACCGGGAACGGAAGGAGAGTGTCCTGTACCCAGATTCAGGGAGCTCCTCCCTGCCTGGGCGTGTCTGTTTTAAGCAGGGACAAGCCTGGAGAGATCTGAGTGAATGGCGCTTAGAACAGAAGTTGGGTAAAAGCAGGGGATCGCTCACCTGGTCTGGTCTGTGATGAGTCAGCGGAAGGGGCCAGCCCCATGTCTTAACATGACTTTTTTTTTGGTATAGTTTGAACATAGGAATTTTTGTGATGTTCATAAAAATTCAAAAGATTTCATGCTTCACTTTTAAACACTGTGTACCTTAAGTTATATCTAAAAGAAGGGGGGAAGCATACCTTTGTCTCAGTTCCATTTATTTTTTCTCCATTTCAAATCTAAATATCTGGTTTTTAAAAATGTACAAATTTACTTTATTTATCAGTGTATCTCTTTCCGATTTCTGCCTCAACGATATGCATTTTGAATGTTTCTGATGTTATGTAATGGTCTGTTGCAAAGAGAAATTGGTTTGGTGGGCACTGTGGACTATAACTACATGTGAGTACAAATAGAGTGTTTAGAGTGTACTTAGGGATTTATGCTGGTTTAGTAAAGTGGTGATTGTTGGCTCAACTCCAAATCCATGATTTCACCAGCCCCAGGTATTTGGCTAAGTTTCCAGGCTCAGGCTTGTTTTTCCTCTTGCTGAGATGACCTTAAGTACAATTAGAGAGATGTTGGGTACTGCTAAACAACGCTGTTTCCTATGTGTATTTAAGTTTCTTACATCTTATTCATATAAAAAGGTTCTTTCTTTCTTTCAAATAGTTTTCTCTTTCAAATTGTGTTTTTCTCTCTATCTCTTTAAAAGTTTACTTGCTATATCATTATTTAACAAACATATTTCAGACCTATCATGCTGTCTGTATGATTCCTAGTTAACATGCTATGATTTATCTGAAAGGAATTTGTTTAAAATCAAAGTTTCAAATGCAATGGAAACATATTTGAATTATTTATAAAGTGATATTAGATGTAGTTTTCAACTGAAAAGGGAATTGTTAAAACCTGTGTATCTGTTAGATCATCAGTTTGTTAATTAAGTTAACCTGCTCTCACCGCATCCCATTCCATGATTACTCATACATCCAGATGGTACTAATATTTTTCACAAAAATGGTTGTGATGGCAGATCCATTAGCAATGTTTGACCTGTGTAATTAATTGAATTTATAAAAATGTTTTTGCTAATTTGGGTTGACAACTAGTTAAAAATATTACATATCGTCATTTTACGCACTCTATTCTGTTCGGTGTTTTTATACTATTTAAAATAAGTGCATTTTTCAGACTACAAGGTCCTCACTTCAAGGTAGATTTGTGCTTGACTCACAACAGGCATTTCTTGTGAAGATTTTAATGTCCCAAATTTAATTGGGTATGAGAGTTTTAAATGAAGGTTATCACATGGAGAAAGAAGCATGGTGTAAATTTTTGGGTAGTTTTACTCTTAGTCTTCAGACACGACGTGCATATATTTGAACCTTTCTTACCTTGACATGAAAGAACTGTGACTTAGAAGCTTTTGCCTAAAAGAGGCTCTTTCCCAAGAAATTTGACCAGCTGTGAGATGTTACTGTAGAAGCAAAATGATTTGACTGAGGTTCACATTATCTAAAGATCCTTCCAGTTCTATTTTTATGCATGTGATTAGAGCTGTAACAACACAGGGTGGAAGCTTTCACATTTCATTATTTTGTTTTGTTTTCTTTTATGTCCTACTTAATCTTACTAAAGTCCTTTGTGTGACCTTAGGTTTGGAACTATCCATTGTAAATGGGCTCACAACTGAGTATAATCAGAGAGGATTCAATCATCTCTATCATAATCTTAGTTGTTAATAGATAAACTGTAAATTGTAGGGGCCTGGAAATCCTTCCCTATCAATAGATGGCTGAGTTTCCAACAGGATTTTTCTCATCTTTTACTATTATTTTATTTCTACTCGCTCTTTTGTTATGTTTTAGGTGCATTCAAGTGTTTGGACAGGGTGACAGAAGTAGGTATGGGTTCCCTCAGATGGAACAGGTTTCAAATGCAACCACAGAGTTGTTGGTTACCCCCACCACTGTAGTGCCTGTAATGGGCACATCTAGCCCAGCTTATTGATGTTTTAGTCTATAGAATTTACAGCTTTGTAATACCATTCTTTCATTTAGTCCTCTTCCCCACTAGAAGCCTTCATATTTCCATCTATAATTATCAAAACTAGGGACCACAGAGGAAGTTTCCAGCTTCATTACAATGTTATTTCTATAAATCTTAACAATCAAAATATTCGGTGTCTACAAAAATAAGTTCATATTACCTAGTTCAAAAAAGTAAGCAAGAGGAATGACAAAAGCCTATATTGTTGTGGGGTCTTAAGACATCCCTGACAAACAAATCCAATGAAGTTATTAGATAATTTTCACCAAAGATTTGTTTAGTGACCCATTATTTCTAGGATCACCATTGTGAAGCATTGTATACTTTTCAATCAGCATTTAAGATATTAAGTTTCCAACATCTTTTTCCCATGCCTCTTTCATTTTGGCTAAGACTTATTCTAATACCTTATCTCAAAACAGGACAATAACCACATTGTATATATTTCTCATAAAGGTGTTTAACAGCATAATTGTGGTGATATATTTTTTATGATTTAGTAAAGCTATTGGAGATCAAATTAACAAAGCAGCCACTAGTTATCTTTAGAAACTGGATGGTGGTGATACATACACCTTTAATCCCAGGTCTCATGATTAAGAGTTAGATGGATCTCTGACTCTAATGTTACCCCCAGCTACTGGAGAATAAACCAGAGCTCATGCTTTTAATCCCAGGATTTGAGAGGTATAAAAGTTACAGGCATTCAGTTTGATTGTTAATCTCTAGATATGTTGAGGAGAGTCTGAGTGAATCTGAGGAGCAGTGAAGTTGGGAGCAGGTTGAGGATTGTCCCTTTGGTCTGGGCTGAGGTAGAGGTAAAAGCTAGCAACCAGCTGTTTTGCATTTCTGGTCTTGAGCTTGAAGCTTGAACCACATTAGCAATTCCTGAGTCTTTTATTTTCCATTCTACATATAATAGCATAATGTAAATATAATGAAATGCAATAATATCAAAACCATCTCTTTGTCATATTTAATCAAAACTCTAGAACAAAAATGATATGAATACTAAGAAATTAGTATTTTTTCTGAGTAATATTTCAAAAATTATATATATATATTGCTAGTGATTTACTATTCTGCTTAAAAAGAGAAGTCTTTCAAATTTTTTATAATTATTTTAATATGTATATCTTATTTTTCTATAGAGTGTGATGGTAGCTTCTAAATCAATCTTAGGTTGATTTAATGTGGCATACACACTGAAAATTAAAAATGTATAATAATGCACTGGTAATCCATTGTTTAATAATGGATTCCAAGGTAACATGTTAATTTTAGTTTGAATATAGTACACAGAAAATTGAGCAACTTCAAACTTGTTTAAATAGTCTTCAAGATTACATGTGCCACCATGAAAATTCAGTGTGTCTTTAAGTTTTATGTCATTGTTTTTATGACAAAAATATTTGGAGCAAAAACAGTACTTTTGATTTTAAATAGTAATTGAAATATGCATTTCAATTTAACTAATGAACACTAGAAATTAGCACATAGTTAAATTAACAATCTCCTCATCTATCCAAAAACAAATAGAAAATCACTATGAGAAATGCAAATAGTTTGGTAAATTATATTAAGTATTCTCTTGAATGTGTAAAAAGCTTTCAAAAATTATCTTTTAAAATCTGTAATTGTAAAGGAAAATCACATGCAAAATAAGTAAATGAAATAGATCACAAAAAGCCAACTGAGAAAAAGCCAACTTAGAAATTTATTTAAGTTTCCATTTGCATATATATTTATTATTATTTTTCTGACACAACTGATTACTTATCCCAAACCACAGTAGAACACATTTTATTCGTTGCACAAATATTTCCATGATTCAAACTATATAAATGTTGACCTACAGTATGTTCATAATCCAGATGGGAAAAATATTTGCAAAAACTCAAAAAAGAGTAAATGAAACTTTTTTGAAAATACATTCTTATTAATTTTTGTTTAATAAATAGTATTTCAAATAATTGAAAACAGATCTTCAGATGCATATTTAAATTGGAATATAACATGCTTTTGAGAGGGAAAAAGATAACTAATAATTTTAGGGTAGTATAATATCTTATAATTATTCTAAAAACAAAACAGTGAAGAAATGTTTCGTGGCTTTTACAGTAAACATCAAAACAATTATTTATGGTTTTTAGTTATTATATAAAGGCACAATGAAAGCAATAAACAGAGCTGGGTGGATGCAGTGTGCCTCTATGTGAATGCAGATACAAGTAGCCAACATGTTCTGGAGAAATCTACATTTTTATGAGGTGACATGCTTAGTTGAAACTAATATTGGGAAATAAGTTAGTTATTTTGATATTATAATAATGTTATCAAATAGCATTTTAATAGTAAAGTGGTTGACAGTGTTAAAGTATGTGCTGCTCATTTGTTTGACCAACCAATAAAAGAATTAGCTTTTCTCCATGGAACCCTTCTGTACATGATGAGGCCAGAGAGAAAATGCTGACTCAGAAAAAGAAGCCTGATGAATAGGACAATAAAAGTGTTCATGTTGCTGGTCTGTCATGGGTAAAGCCTGGCTCAGTCTAGCCTTTCAATAAAGAAGAGAAAACATTAGCAACCTAAGAGATGGTGGATCTGGTGCACCATGCACTTTCCTGCTGGACTCTGGCTAGCTAAAGCTGAATAATGTCAAAGGAATGCCTGAAGAGTAAACCTCATGAACAGTGACTGGCTATCAGTGTTGTGTATGCGTAGGTTCTAAGAGCAGATTGTGGAGGCCTCTCATTAAGTAATGCATTTATTCTGTCAGAAGTGTCAGGGTGGATCTAGTTCAATACTCCAAATTATTGGGGACCTTGAGGCTTAAGTATTTTTCTGAATATGTTTGAGGTAAGTTGTGTTTACTTTAACAGAGCAGAGGGAAATGAGCACTGTGTAGTAGTTCGAAGTTGGTGGTTTCAGCTGTTGGTGGGTAGGTCATGAAGAGGGATGTAGAGAAGAGATTCCAGAGTGCAGCACTTTCAAGTAGAAGAATAGCTTTCGGCTTCAGTCTGCTGACTTGCTGTAAATGTCTATCTCTTAGCATTAGGAAAGTAGGCAGAACCATGATGCTTGCTCATAGTTGTTTGTTTTTTTTTTTTTAAGCAAATTACTATATTTTTATGGCAGGAGGAAGAAGAAGAAAGTGTTCAAACGTTTTCTAATGAAGTCAGGTATATAAATGGTGAATGAATGATGTGTTAGTAGAGATTAAATAAACCAATAAATGATTGATTGTCATTTTATAAAAAGAAAAACATTGAGGGAATAAAGTAAATTTACTGATTTTAAGTTTTTAATCCACTTTTTTCTTCTGATCTTTTTATTTTTAAGAGTAATTTTTTATTCTATGGGATTATAATATAATTATTTTCCATCCTAGAAACCCTATTGTAGTCTACTTGTAGACCTCTTTCAAAGTTATAACCTCTTTTTTATTAGTTATTGTTACATATAAACATATGTAACATACATAGACATATAAACACATATTCCTAAATACATAGGAAAAACCATTCAGTCTGCATACACTCACGAGTATGTTTGAGGACAATATTTAGAAGGTAGTTAGGCATAGTACAGGTTTGTTAATAACACAACCCAAAACAATATAGAAAGAAAAAAAGAACAAACCAAATCCAAACTCCCATGATGACAGGAAATAATAAAAATTAAAATGGAAAGCTATGAAATAGAAACAAAGAAAACACAACAAATATTCAATTTAAGAGCTCTTTTTTCTTTTCTTTCTTTTTAAGCAGTTAAACAAGATTGGCAGACACTTGGCCCAACAAGCGAAAGGAAATAAATAAATGACCCAAATTAACAGAATCAGAAATGAGCATATAAATATTACACTACACACTAAAGATATGCACACTAAGGGAATTCCTTTTTTTTTCTTTTCGTATTCTACAACACATTTTATATCTGAATTTTTCAAGTTTTACTAAACTATCATTAATATATTTTGGAATCCCCCCCAAATCAGTCCAGCCCTAGTTTAGAATTAGTTATTGACTGTTCAGTCTCTATTTTCTTTTTTTAAAAAAACTTAAATTAGAAACAAGCTTGTTTTACATGTCAACCCTAGTTCCGTCTATCACCCTTTCTCCCCTTTCATCCACTGACACCTTATCTCATTCCCTTTCTGCTCCCTAAGAGAAATCTTTAAAAACATGCACTCCATTAAGCTGGAAAACTTAACAGAAATGGACAAACTTCTAGATTTTGTGAAACCAACACAATTAATCCAAGAAGAAATCAACAACTTTAAAAACCCATAAGAGCAAACAGACTGAAATAGTAATAAATGCCCTTTGACTAAAGAAAGGGCATGCCAAAGAAAGGCCAGACTAAAGAAAGGCCAGGTAAAGAAAGGTCATGGTTACTTGGATTCACAGCAGAATTTTACCAGATATTCAAAGGGTATTCAAAGAGCTCCAGTCAACATTTCATAAAACCTTAAAAAGGAAAGAAAGAGAGATGCAGAAAGATTTCGGGAGAGAAAGGGTTGGAGAGAGAGAGAGAGAGAGAGAGAGAGGAGGGTACTACTCTTAAACTTGTTCTACAAAGCCATTATTACTTTAATATTCAAAACAGGCAAGAACAAAACTCCAACAAAACAAAACAAAAAACTATAGGCCAATGTCATTGATGAACATAGACTCCAAAATGCCCAGTGAAATACTTGCTAACAGAATACTTAAATACATCAAAAATAATTATCCACCATGAATGACCATGTTGGCTTTTTCTCTTAAATACAGGGATGTTTCTACAGAAGCAAGTAAAAATATGTAATAAACTAACTGCATAAGAAAGATTGAATGATAAAAACCATCTGATCATTTCAATAGATTAAAAAAGCTCTTGATAAAATTTAACAGGGATTCAAGATAAAACTCCTAGAGAATGCATAATGAGAAGGAACATATATCAACATAATAAGAGACAAACGAGAAACCCACAGAGAACATCATCCTAAATGGAGAAAAATTAAAAGCAATTCCCCTGATTTCAGGAATAAAATAAGGCTGTCTAGTATCCCCACACTGTTTAAATATTGTATTTGAAACTTTAGCTGGAACATTAAAGAAGGCAATGGAAGGGGGTACAAATAGGAAAAAAGTCAAACTATCCTTGTCTGCAGATAATGTATTGTACCCAAGATATCCAAAGATTTCTAACAGAAAATTCTAGAGATGATAAATTTCTCAGTGTGATAGATATAGAATTGATATACACAAATTAATAGTTTTTCTATACACCAGCAACAAACATAGATAGAATGTGTAACTATTCCTATTCACACTATTCTCAAAGAAAATGAACTATCTAGGTATAAAGCTAACCAAGGAAGTGAAGGATATTTACAATGAAATCACTAAACTTCTTAAGATGGAGATAAATACATTAGAAAGTGGAAGGACATCTCATAGTCATGGATAGGTAGAACTGACATTGTAAAACTGATGATTTTATCAAAGAATGTTTACAGATTCAATGCAATAGCAGCCAGGTCCCTGTAGTCTAAGTGAAAGTGGTAGCAGATCCTGCTTTGTAAAACATTGAAGGAATAAGTATTCCTCATGTGAAATTTGATGAAATATTGAAATTTGCTTTTCCAAATTTTATAAAATGAGTTAAAAATCTGACTTTAAGGCATAGTCTTCTTGACAGTAATTAAAAATAGCAAGTTTTCTATGTGTGGTATTGTATTCCTTTGATACCAGGATTCAGGAGAAAGAGGCAGGTGAATCTCTGTTTGTTAGAGGTCAGCTTGGTTCACTTAGTGATTTCCATGGCAGTCTGGAATATATATGAATCTTTGGCAAAAATCAAATAAAAAACAAAAACAAAAAACAAGCAACTAAAACAAAAAGACTAAATAAATAAAATGGCAAGTTATATCCTCTAATTTAGACTATATATTCACCAAATAAAACCAGAGGTCTTAAAGATTCTTGAAATTAAGTCTTGATTCATTAATACAGTATGACAATCAAAGTCAATTTTTCATGTCATGTTAATAACAATGCAAATAAAATTTGGTAACAATTAATGCAGTCTCTGTTAGGAAAATTAATAATACAGAAGATATCCTTGAAAAAAGATAATTTTTTAAATTTTAAATTTTAAAAAATTACTTAGGGGAGTAATTTTTCCAAAAGATTTTTAATTAAGATAAGTTAAATGTATGTGTAATTTTAAATTGTGGGGAAAAAATTCATATATCATGATACATGGTTAGCCACAAAACATAACAGAATGCCCAAATAGATGGTATGCCCTGCCATAAAAGCCAGGGATAGAAATTCACATGTCCTTGCATTAAAAGTTTCATTTTTACTGATGTTATAGTTTATTTAAACTCTTCATTTTAATGGAACATTAAAATTTGTGAAAGATATTCATTTGTAATAGTATATGTCAGATAATCAGCCTTTTCCCATCAGAACAATTAGCTATCCTTTCCTTATCACTGTGCATGAAACTGGAAATTTTCCGTGGCTTATTCATATTCACAAGCATTACAAAGAGAAGCTTTAAGTGGTGAAACTTTCTTTTTGCTCTTGTGGTTGACCAGAAGGACATGCTGAAAAGCATGATCTCCATCAAGGGGGAAGATTCTTACCCTATATAATGCCTGAAATCTTTATGTATAATAAACCTAGCTAAATCCAGCAGATTTCACCAGGCCTAGATCCATAATTTGATAGAGTAGCTAATTCATATACAGTGAATAAGATTTTATATTTTCACATATTTGCTTCTTAGGTTCTGGGTGATTTCTTGTGTACCAGTCTGTGATAAACTATGGGTAATCACAACATTTCATAATTCTAACAACATATCCCTTATTGTATGTCTTATATGTTAAAATATTTTATGTTTTTTAAAAGATATGTTTGCTTTGTTTTAGAAGAATAAATATGAGAATGTATTTGTGGGCCTTCTCAATATTTAACTATAGTTGTAAAACCAGACAACAAAAGCAAATATTGAAGAAATTAATGATATATAAAGGGATAAATAATATCACTTCCTCAATAAATTTTTTGTGTTGTCATCAAAATTTTAGACAAATTATGCTCCTTATGAAAAGCCCTTTAAAATCTTCAATGTGATTTTGTTAGATTTTAGTGATCAGGAAAACCACCATGGAGTTGTTCCTTACTTCATTTTCTTGAAATAAAGAATTATTGCTAGTCTATGATTATATAGATTTGAATTTGCTTTTCATTATACTGATAAAAATCCAACACTACTTATGGAGACCAACACTCTCTGGAATTAACTTTGTTACCATGCACTCATTTATTGCTCAGCAGATCAACATGCTCAGTGTACATCTCTGTATCACTCTCAGAGATAAGGTAGAATTTAGATCATTTATTTCAAGCATTAATGAATAATAATTAGAGCTAGGCAGGTAAAACAATTATAGTATTGTTTTTACTAGTATATTTATAGTATACTAGTAAAACATAAATGACAGCTTTGGCTGCCAGTCCCATCCTCTTGTTTTCTGAAGGACATATATAACACTAATAGTTGACAACATGACTCAGAAAATTATTTCTTTATTGGGAAAATGGTGCTAGATTTCCATGTGTCAATGTTATTGGCCAACATTGGAAATAATGTAATCTTATTTTGAATTTAGAGAATTGATGCAGTTTGTAAAAAGGGATGTAGACTGATCATATTAAATGAATCCACAGAAGAGTTTGTAACTAATATAATATAAAACTATGACAATACACTGTCATTTATTCATCTGCCCCTCAAAATAGCATATCAAAAGAAATGATTTGGGCTGAACTTCATTTCCATTGTATAGAATGAGACCTCTGCTGATGTAAGTTCAATTCTAATAATTGAGCATTCCTGAAATCTTAACATAAAATACTGTAGAAATTGTGTTCTGGAGGAAATACACTCTTGTAATTTTCTCTCTGTTCAGTGTAGAAGCCATTCAGAATATTGCTTATTCTTTGGAAATCTTCATTCACATAGACTGATAATACATAGTTGCTATAACCTGTGCCCAGCTTTAGCCCCATATGTAAAAAGGAGAGGGCTGCATTGTTTACTTAACAAAACAATAGCAAGAAAAACAGAGTTTCTTTGTATAGCACGGATAACTTAACATTTGGTCCTGTTCTACACCATGTATTAAAAAAAAATGTCTAAGAAATTGAAATTGTTTATAATGTTGTAAAAACTCACTGAAGTATAAATAAAACCAGAAATATATTGATACATATGGCAAGTTTCCTTCTTTTTGTTTTGTTTTGCTTTTCAAGACAGGGTTTCTCTGATTTGCTTTGGATTCTGTCCTGGCACTCACTCTGTAGAGCAGGCTGGTCTTGCCTGCCTCTGCTACAATTAAAGGTGTGCACTTCAAGTTTCCTTTTGTGCCTAAGAGATATGACAAAAATTTAGTCCTTTTCCAAAAAGTAGATTTTCTTTTCTCCCTTCATCCATGAATACTGAACCAATTATTGATTCTTTCTTTTAGAAACAGACTGGAGTGAAAGCCGTACTTGAGAACATATTTCACTAGGGAGAAGAGTGTTTTTCCATTGGGGAGCATCTAGATAACACTGTGCTATGAGTTTTCTTTCTTTCTTTTTTAAATTATTTTTTTAAGTTAAAATTACTTACTTTACATACCAACCCCAGTTCCCTCACCCTCCTGTCCTCCCATTCTCCCCACCATCTCAGGTAGGGGAGGCCTCCCATGGGGAATCATCGAAGTCTGACAGATCATTTGGTGCAGCACCTAGGCCTTTCCCCTGTATGTAGGCTTAGAGATTATCACATTCCTTATGGAGGGATACTTTCTCTGCTTTCTTTATTTCTTACCCTCAGAATCTACAAAATATCATTGATCCTTCCTCATACACTTACAGATTTTTCTACTAAACACCGAAATGATGCTACATACTGACAATGTTACATATACTATCTATCTGAATACCATGATAAACACTAGTTGTGTTTCTTCCAGTAAGTTACTAGCTCAATGTTTGAGTACATCATTTCATAGAAAGAGGAATATTTTCTTTTCTGGAACATAAAATTGAATGTGATGATTCCAACATTTTCCCCTTTGTAAGAATGTGTGTTTCTCTAATTTTATGATATTAAATTTTTGAAGTATTCAATTTAAAAATTAAACCACATAATTCATATTTATTTTATACTATAGTTACTTTTAAAAATAGAATACTAATTTACCTAATATATATATTTAAACTCTATGTTAATGATGATTAAATTAAGGTCCATGAATTTTCTTGAGTTAATCTTTGTAGCTATATTTTTAATAATGCTGACTATTAGCCGGGCATTTACACGCCTTTAATCCCAACACTCAGGAGGCAGGTGGATCTCTGTGAGTTCGAGGCCACCCTGGTCTCCAGAGGGAGTGCCAGGATAGGCTCCAAAGCTACACAGAGAAACCATGTCTCAAAAAAACAAAAATAAATGCTGAATATTTCTCATTCCTCATTCTGTTTCCTTCTCTCTGTTTTCTACCTTCTCTCTCTCTCTCTCTCTCTTTCTCTATATATATATATATATATATATATATATATATATATACATATTGTGTATCTATATTCGTCTGTAGACACTTCCCAAAAGGTATAGCAGCATGGAAAGATTCAAAACTGTTCTCATATCAAAAAAAAAAAAAAAGAAAAGAAAGAAGAAGAAATGAACAACAGCAACAAAAAAACTGGTTTATACTTTCTCAGTCTTTCTATTTACTCCATACAAAAACATTTCCATATCCTGTCCACACACACACACAAACACACACACACACACACACACACACACACACACACACACACACACATCCATATGCACACTAATGCACACTAATAAACCCATATAAATCATGAAGCAATGATATGCTTTATAAAACCCATGGGCTTTCCTTTGTTGACATTAAAGGGTTTATCAGGCATTTTACAAAAATAAAAAAAATACCATGATTTCATCATTTGAAAATGAGGGAATTTCATAAAGTGAATTGTTCTCATAAATCAGGACTGACAGAGTAGCCAAAGTACAAGCATGCAATCTACTGATTACTTTGCTTATTCCTTACTTTTTCCAGAATCCACCAATCCAGAACAACCAGTGTTTTCACAGAAGAGAATTCAGTATTTTATTCCAAAACTGTAACTCTGCAGGAGAGATCTACACCAAGAAGATATACAAATGCAGAGAAAGTGTGTATGGAAGACTGAAAGAAATGGGTCTCATTGGCTGATCATATCAGGTAGTTTTTGAAAATTCAGAGAAAATAAAAGATCAATGGATAGCTCCATCCATCACCAAACTACAGACAGTAGCAAATGTGTCCACTATTATATATTGCTCTATCATTTATTTCTAGACATTTTTAATCTCAAAAACTTTGAGCCCATCACATCCCCAGACTTAATTCATCACATTCCCAAACTTCTCATCAAATCCTCTTTGTATTAATTGTTTCCCATCCTACTCCACCCTATATTCACTTGCTAGTATTTCCTCATAAATACATCTTTAACATACAAATTGGTCATTTTCCTTGTTTCATTTCCTTGTTACTCATCATACCACCTTTTCACATCAACCCTCACCTCATATTCAAATTTTCAACATATCACTGCGTTATCCTCCAAACTGTGTACAACTCTAGTTATAATGAGTAAACCTACAAGGATTTGACCCCAACTAACAATCTAAGCAATAGTGGAGAGGCTATCTTAAATGTCCTTCTCAGATAAAGAAATTGATGGCTACTTGTATGCCATCCTAGAGTCTTTATCTAGTAGCTGATGGAAGCAGATTCAGACATCCACAGCTAAACACTGAGCTGAACTCCTAGAATCTAGTTGCAAACAGGAAGGAGTGATGAGCAAAGAGGTCAAGACCATTCTGGAGAGACCAAAAGAAACAGCTAACCTAAACAAGGGGGAACTCATGGACCCCTGACTGATAGCTGTGAAACCAGAATAGGACTGATCCAGAACCCCTGAATATGGATGTCAGTTTGGAAATCTGGATAATCAATGAGGCCTCTGGTAGTTGGTCAGTATTTATCCCTAGTATATGAATGGACTTTGGGAACCCACTCCACACAGAGGGATACTCTCTGAACCTAGACACATGGGGGAGGGCCTAGGCCCTGCTCCAAGTGATATGACAGATTTCCAAGGTCCCCCATGAAGGCCTCACACTCCCTGGGTAGTAGAAAGGCAATGAGATAGAGGGTCAGTGGGGGGCAGAGGAGAAGGGGAAGTAGAGAGAACTGGGATTGACATGTAAATGAAGCTTGTTTCTAATTTAAGTTAAAAAACAAAAACAAAAAAAAACCTTTTCCTCTATTTTGTAGGGCTCTAGCACTCAAAAAGGGTATTTGTCATTGTGATCCAAATTTCTAATATAAAAATAAGAGTCTCCTCCCTGCCCTCAATGGGCATAAAAACTGTTGTATTTTATGTGAGTGAAATTTTATTTGTTTCATCAACATAATCAAATTTAGCCAAATAGAACTGTTTATTTGAGTAAACCTCTCTTAATTTCAAAATCTTTAGCATGAATTTTGATTTCTTATGCATGGCATGGTATGTCCTAGTATGGTCGAAAACCTAGTAATAAGTTGATTTTAAGAATACTTGGCACACTGGGAGCATGAGGGTAGGTGTGAGAGAGCTGCCACAATAAGAGCAGGAGAAGAGGAGTAGAGGAGAGGAAATGGAGGAGCAGAAATATTCAGTTGGGGGAAGAATAGAGGAGAGAGAGCAGGATGAGAGATACCATATTAGAGGGAGCCACTATAGGTCCGAGAAGAGATCTGGAACTAGGGAGATCTTCAGAGACCTGCAAGGATGACACCATCTGACAGTCCAGGCAATGGTGGAGAGGATAACCTAAAATCCCTTCCCCTAAAATGAGATTGATGACTACTCTCTATGCCATCCTAGAGCCCTCATCCAGTGGCTGATGGAAGCAGAGACAGACATTCACAGATATACACTAGCTGAAATCTTGAATTTAGTTGAAGAGAGGGAGGAACGAAGAACAAAGGGGTCTGTGCCAGGTTGGAGAAACCCACAGATACAGTTGGCCTGAACAAGGGAGAGAGCATATCGACCCCATATGCTGTCTGTGAGGCCAGTACAAGACTGATCCAGACCCCTGAACATGGTTGTCAATAAGGAGGCCTTTGCTCTCCAGGGAGCCTCTGGTAGTGGATTAGTATTTTTCCCTGGTGTAAGAAGGGACTTTGAGAGCCCATCCCACATGAAGGGATACACTCTGGCCCTGGACACATGGGGAAGGGCCCAGGCCCAGCACAGGAAGATTTGGTGGACTTTGCAGAGCCCCCTTTGAGGGACCAACCCTGCCTGGGGAGTGGTGGGTGGAT
The DNA here is from genome assembly GCF_003668045.3 of Cricetulus griseus. Lineage (NCBI taxonomy): Eukaryota > Metazoa > Chordata > Mammalia > Rodentia > Cricetidae > Cricetulus > Cricetulus griseus. The sequence goes on along the minus strand of NW_023276807.1, from coordinate 125,011,130 downwards.
GGGGTGGCGGGTAGGCTGGGGGTGGGGGAGGAGGTTTGGGGGTGAGAGGAGGGAGAGGGAGAAGAGACTTACATGTGAAACAAGCTTGTTCCCTAACTTGAACTAATAAAAAAATTAAAAATAAGATAAAATAAAAAAAGAATAATTGGCACAAAGTAAACAACTGATAGAAGTTTTATTATCACCAATAACTATAAAATTAATATGTACGTTATTATATAATAGCATATAAGCATAGAAAATAAGCATAGAATTACTCTCCCAACTGTATTTTCAATAAAATGAATTTTAAACACATATTTTGAAGAAACTTAAAGCACCCAATGAAGATGCTTTTCATTTTGCTTCCTAAGAGATTCTTTGTACTGTAAAGGGCACGGGCAAATCATTGTCAATAAATCCATAAGGTATTTTTGTGAGTTTCCAAGATGTGTTTGCTGGTATAGAGTTGGCCTTGATTACATTTGGAACAAGTAAAATACAGATTTAGAAAGTGCTGACACAGAATCACAGGCTTTTATGTCTATAACCAGTCTGTTTCCAATTTAGCAAGAAGGTCTAGCTGGCAGTGTTAGCATTTTCCAAAAGCTGAAATGTATCATTTGGTTTAATGGAATTGTTTTGCTAACAATGAGTTTTTGTTTGAAATTATTGATGCAGCTCTCCATACCACCATACTTAGCATTGTGAAAAGTGTTTACTATTTGAAAATAGACACAAGAATCAAAACTAGCATTAAATAAAAGACACCAATACTGATAAAGTAGAGATTCTTAACTTTCCTAATGCTATAAATTTTTAATGCATTTCTTAGTGTTGTGGTGACCCTCAAACACAACATTATTTTGCTGATACTTCAAAACTTTAATTTTGATATTGTTATGCACATATGATATACTACTCCAAACAAGTCATGACCCATAGGTTGAGAGTCAGATCAGTATCTATAGGTAATTCAAATATAGAAAAAGCATCTGACCAATTCTTTTTGCATCTGTCATTGTTTTCACAAATAAGTATATATATCCATGTGTGGTGTCAGAGGCTGTCAAAATCAGCTCTTGGGAGGTAGGGGCACATATGTACATATACATGTATATATCTATATCATCTATACCTATACTTATATCTATAATAGATATCCATCAATATCTAACAAATCACTTTTAACACCTAATCTGAATACTATAATAAGATCTAGCTAAAGATGAAAACTAACATTCAATAAAAGTACCACCCTTATGAAGACAGGAGGTTTGCTTTGATAAATAAACTAATGAGATCTCACAGTTATTTTTTCCTTGAAGATTCATTTTTTTTCAAAATGGAAATTAAATTCATATACAAATTACCATAATTAAAGTTAAACACAATAATAAACACATACATGGCCAAGTAAAATTGGCTCATTTTAAAGTATATAAGCATAAGAATCAGAAAATATTTATAAATTGATGCTTTTAGATATTTTATTAAATGAAAACATCACCTTGACTTTGATCTTTCATTTTGGTAGCAAATGTGCTTCTTCTTTTCACGGTTGTAGATACTTTCTAAAAGACATTAATTTAGCCTCTAGTTAATGCAATCATAAATTTCTAACTTTTTCCCAATTTGATATCTATTAGTTCTTATCAAGGGCTTTGGAATATTCATTATAGTCTCTGAGTGTTCACTTAACAATGAATTATTTTTTCTGAAATCTTAGTTGAGGTTTTATTTATATCCCAGTTAGTGAAAAGGACTTCAAAGAAACAAAATATAGGGAAAAAATTGTGAGTATGTGGCCTCAAAGAATTTTTGTGTTTACCTAATTAAACAGAGAATAAGGATATTGGATAATTTAGATTTATTTATTTATTTATTTATTTATTTGGTATACCAAATTCCCTTCTTAGTTGATATGAGTTTGAAACTATTGAATGATTTTTTATTTTGTATTTATTATTATTATTTCAATTAGGATCAAGCTTGCTTCCCATGTCAATCCCTTCTCCGTCTCCCTCCCCGCATCCCTCCAACTTCCCCCCCACTCTGTCCCCCTTTCACTCTCCAGGGCAGGTAGGGCCCTTGACGGGGTGTGGGGGGCTCCCCAAAGTCCAACACATCAACCTGGGCAGGGCCTAGGCCCTCCTCCATGTGTCCAGGCCTAGAGAGCATCCCTTCACATGGGATGGACTCTCAAAGTCCGTTCTTACACCAGGGAAAAATACTAATCCACTACCAGGCGCCCCATAGAGTACTCCTTGTTGACACCCATGTTCAGGGGAATGATTTTTTTCAATTCATTTTTGAGCATGTGTGCGTGTGTGCATGCCTGCGTGCGTGCGTGCGTGTATGTGTGTGTCTTTAATTTCAAGTAATAAATATAGTAGAAATTTATTTTTTTGTTGTGGTTTGGTTTGGTTTTTGAGTTTTTAGAGATGGAGTTTCTCTGTGTTGCTTTGGAGGCTGTCTTGGAACTCATTCTGTAGACCAGTATGACCTCGAACTCACAGAGATCTGCCTGCCTCTGTTTCCTGAGTGCTGGGATTAAAGGTGTGCACTCCACTGCCCAGCATGATTCATGGTTTTAAGAAGAAATTGTTGTCTACACTATACCTGTTAGAATTTAAAAATGAAAGCAATAAAAATATTCAGAAAATTATCTTACAATGAATGTAACACTATAAGAAAAATTTGTATAATATGTTAGCATGCATATGTATGTATATGAATAAATTTAACTTAGTAATTATGCTTTCCATATAATTAGATTACATTCACATTGCATACTCTTGCAATTTTCTATTTCATATTTTCCTAATTTTCTTAACTGATTTTTCATTATTTAGTTAGAGAAAAAGTTAATCCACACACAGAAGTACAAAAAGCCATGAAACAAGCCAACAGCTTTGAGAAATCAAAAAAAAGTACCTCTATACTGTGCAAAATAGCTCAAGATGCTGTCTGAAGCTATGTAATTAGTCAATGCATGTTTGTTTTGATAGAATAATGATGGTTTCAATTTGCTGGAATACTTGAATGCAGTGCTCAGCGAGAAAGCTGTTCAATTCTGTTGCAACACATACTCTATTCTCCTTGGTAATGATATCTGAATTAAATCCTCATGAGAAAGTCAGTCAGTTTTTTTCAAGTCTAAGCTTCCCCTGGATTGCAAATTATTACTTTTCTCAACATAACTATGAAGGTCGCTTTCAATGTCTGCTGTGAAACAGCGGTTTCCAAAGCCAAATTGATGCTTAAGAACATTGTGGAAACCTACCACAGGTCATGCAGAAAATTGTATAGCTTCATTCACAAGGACTTATAAAGATATAAGAAAGATTCTGTTAGAACCTTTTTTCCTACTATTGATGAGTATCGATCCATCATCTTTATTGATGGAAATGGTGCTCTACTCATCTTTGTGTTCTCATTGTCCTGTACACTGGAAGCTGACAAGCTTCTTCACTAGAATTAGAATAAATTGCCCTTCTGTGGAAAATACATCTTCATAGCTACTGTAATTAATCCTACCATTAAACATGATTTTACTATAGATATGATGATTACCTCATTCATTTCATTATATAGAGATGATTGGCCTATGTTTACATCTTGACTCTTGTCTATAGCATAGCTAAATCAAAACCAGTAATTTTAATGCATTGAATATATAAATTTGCATCTTCTGATGTTTTCTAATACAGGAAGCAATCAGCCTTACTTGGACTTGAGTGCCTAGAGTCTGGTCAAATACAATCCAAAACTCTTTTCTTAAAACAGTTGAAGATTATGCCAAACTAGTTCACAGAAATTTATTGAATGCAAAAATGAGTACTTTAATATTAGCTGTAATGAGGTAGAAAACAATAACAAATACTTAGAAGGCACAGTGAGCTATAAAGAGTCAAATCTAGAACTTACTGAAGCCAAGTACTTGTAGTCATAGGGAAGATCCACAAGATGAGGGACATCTCTGGAGGATGATTTTCAGCCCACTAACCAGCATTCTATGCTTTGCCTTCAGTCTACATTTAAGGAGTGGCTCAGAATCTGAAGTCTCAGTTGACTAAAGGAAGACACACATACACAAACACACACACACACACACACACACACACACACACACACACACACACACACACACACACAGAGAGAGAGAGAGAGAGAGAGAGAGACAGAGAGACAGAGAGAGAGACAGAGAGAGATAGATAAGCTAAATTTTGAGCAACTTTCCCTGAAAATTTTATATTCCAAACTCAAACAAGATTTCTAAAAAAAAAAAAAAATTCTGCTATTAATCATGACTTTCTCTGAGAAAGGACGAAAATTTGAAAAAAAAAAATCAACCTGGCAATTACCATAGAAAAGCCCCGCAACAAATTCTGTACCTCTGGACTTTATTATATCATATGATGCATGCATTCAACTTTGAATTTTTATGGAAATCAAAAGTGGATGCTTGAAAACTATTTTGATCTTTTTAAACAAATTCATTTACTTCAGTCAGAGGTAATAGGCATTCTGAAAAGTAGCAGACTAGGTAAAATTCCTGGGGCTAGTCTATTGGCAAGGCTGGGACAAGGATTTCTGTTATTCTGAGTAAAAACAGGTACTTCTGTTATTACATAAAAATATAATAAAGTACACATTGATTACACAAAAGTGAACACTTTATTTCAATTTGTGTGTTTATGTGTGTCTGTATGCACATTTGTTTGTGTGTATCTCTATGTTTGAAACATTAGAAAAAGTTTCCCTTTCATTAAAGTTCTTAGACTTTTGAAAATACAGGTAATGTGACATTATTGACAATAATACATGGAGAATTATATTTTGACATAATTTGCATATCTTCAGGAAACATTATAGAGTAAAAACAGTATACTCTTTCCTTTAAACATTTTACTCTCATAGAAAAAGAAAGTATGAGTTCTAGATTTTTTTAATCTACCCTTGGCCCACTTGTAGAATGTAAGTCTCCCCATGGCATAAATATATTGTATTAAACTTACTATAAATAAATGATTGCTTTTCAAACAATGGAAATGGTAATTTGCATTAGTACCACCGTTCACGTTTTCCACATATTACCTATGCTTGCTTTGTTCTGTTATTTTTAACAACCACTGGCTTAGAGATTAGGTGGAATCTTTGTGATTTTTGCCTTGGCATTTCCTTGACAACTAGTGATGGTGAAACATTTTCCCACATAGTTGTTGGTTGCTTGTATGTCTTCTTTTGAGTAAGGTCTATTTGAATCTCTTGCCTATTTTCTTACATTTTCCATTACTTTCTAATACATCGATGACAATAAAAGCCCTGTGCTTCCAGCATCAGTGGCTTTTTACCAAACATGAATTTCTACTGAGAAAAGTTATGGTTGTTACCTTAAATGAGATGTGTTATTTTATTTTCTTTACAATGGAAGGCCTCTGCAAGTCCAAAGTCACATGCAATTATCTACTACAGAGAAGAATAATAGAACGCTGCACTAGGATAAATTTTGTGCCCACTTAATTGAAACACTTGCCAAGGAGCTGGGTGAGAGCAATGTATTTCAATCACACTAAACAATGGATAAATGAGACACATTCCTTCTAAATGGCACATTTTAGCTGTCTGAAAGCCTAATCACAGTTGTGCGTGGTAGCATAACTTTGCCACTCTGTTTCCTACAATTGGCACTGTTCAAGCTGTGCTTTGAGTTTGTTTATTCCAAAGAGCTTTCTTAATACTAAAAAAAATAAAATATTTTAGATTTAGCTTGCATGACTCTCTCTGATAACATATTTGCACATTTGTATTTCTGTCTTAATTTCTCATTACATTTCAGACATTTAAACAATAACTAAAATTTCATAGTCATTATTTTATAGATGCATACATAAATTAATTTTATTTACTTAGATTTGAGTAGGTGCATATATATGTGTGGTACACGTGAACCTGTACACATGTTTATGCATTGGACAATAAGACAATCTTGAAACCATTACTCCTTTGGAGCTAGTAATCTTATTACATGAAAAAGGTGTCTTGCCAAAGCTGAAGCTTACCCATTAGTATAGGTTGGATGGCCACAGTTTCAGAGATACATTCTTCTACATTTCTTCAACACTAGGATTACAAGTGCACACACACACCCCACACTCAGTGTTGAGGACATGAAAATCCCCTCTCATGCTTGTTTGAGGAGCACTGAGATATTTCCCCAGCTGTGTTAGTACATTTTTTAAAATGTAAATACAGTGTTGATATATTTAAAAATTCAAAGAGCAAAATACCTAAATATGTTTCAGGGGTTATATGCACATGGAGTCCAAGGCTAAAATCCTTGTCTTTTTCCATTGATTTTTCACTTTACTGACTGAGTCAGGGTGTTTGGGTTACCAGAGCTCACCTAGTCTTGCCCATCTATCTTGACTCCTTGTCCCAGAGATCCCTAGCCACTGCCTGCCACATTCTCAGATTACAGGCTGTCATGACTGATGCCTTTACATACATTCCAGAGATCCCAATTGATAGCCCTATGCTCATGGAAAAAATGCCTTATGAACATCATCTCCTAAAATTTTATAAGTTGAGAAAACAAAGATATAGTTATTAGTTTGCATCATTTCAAAAACATATTAACAAAAATAATTTGACTAAAGTTTAAAGTATAAGAATTCAAAATGTAGAAAATAAGCAGTGCCTGTAACACAGTAACACACAGCAAATAAATTAGGGTAAAGTTCATAAAATGGTGTGTGTGTGTGTGTACATGCGCACACATGCACGAATGCACATGCTCAGTTTCTGAATAACATTTGTGAATAAAGCACAAAAATCCATTTCAAAGTGTCCCATAAATTTGGATATGTTTTGTCTTCATTCTGATTGAATTCAAGGATGTCTTTAATTTCTTTTTTTATTCTTTCCTTGACCCAGGAATGGTGCAATTGTGCATTGTTCAATTTCCATGAATTTGCATGTTTTCTGCATTTGTGTTGTTGTTGAATTCTAACTTCAAAGCATAGTGGTCTGATAAGATATGGGGATTATTCCAATTTTTTTATATTCTGTGCATGTAACTGTCAGATTAAGATACTGGAAAAATGTACACTTAATAAATTTTGAGATACTTTATTTAATAAGGTAGTACTTCAGTTACACTAAAGGGAAGAATTGTTGCAGTGCTCTAGTGCATTGGTGTTTCTTCATCAAAATAGGCAACACATAATTGGAGAAAAAACACTTCTATAGCAGGATTTTTTGAATATATGACTTTTAGAGTAATAAACTATTATTCTCTTGGTCTTTTGAAGTCACTTTGCTACTTTGATGGCAATTCATTCTTACAGGTATTTTGGTGGAAGTAATTCTTCATGTCTCTCATACTGTTGTAAGAGATAAACAGTAATAAACTTGATAAATTTCATAGAACTTTTAATTGAGTCGAGTGCATTTTTATACTACTTTCTTTACTCATCTTTTTGACTTAAGAAACTTAAATATTATTTTAGCTGTGTTTATTCATAGCATCCATATTATTATTGTAGAATACAGAGTATAAATTGAAAACACAGGACCTATGCACAAATATATTATTTAGTTATTATGAGACATCTTCAAGGGGCTCAGTAAATTATAGAAGAAAAGGAGACAACTTTGCCTCTTTTATGCAATTTGCTTTTCTGGAGTTTATCATTTAGTGGGCAGCAAAAATTATACTTTTTGGAGGGATATTCATGAAGAAGTAAAATCATATAAGGAAAATAAGAGAAAAGGGCTATATTTTCCATACTGCAGTCTACAAGGCTTGCAAGGAAAGTTAGTGAATAAAGACACTAATTATGTAGCAAAGAACATCTAGTTCAGAGGCTATCAAAAATATTTTATGGCCTTGGAGAGAGGAAAATTGTTGGCATGCATGTCCAGAAAATTTGTGCAATCAGAAGACAGTGACAGAATTTCAGACGACTGGAAAATTAGGGTGAGATAAATCTCAATGGCCCAGACTATGTTATATATTCTAAAGGTTATTTTAAAAATTGGAATGAAATAGCATAACATACTGAAGACTATCCTGAAAGCTGCAAAGTTCCAGATGCATGTGACTTAGTAATGGTACCTTACATGGCAAGAAAATCTATGCATTGAAGATTAAGTATCTTAGTGTGGGGTCATGATCTTACATCACTGAATTGGGCAGGGGAAGTAACAGAATGACTTGTGGCAGAAGGATACAGGAAATTGTAAAATAAAACAAGACAATGTGACAACTGAAGGCTGATGCATTCCTTCTGCGTTTGGGAAATAAAGGTTCACAATCCAATGAATAAGAGGAATGCAACAGTAGAAAGTCACTACAACACAGTTCAGTAGTAAGACAGTGTTAATGCCAAATGCAATAAAATGAAATCAACATCTTTTTATTGAAAATGATCTTTTCTCTCATCCAATACTTCCTGACCACAGTTCCTTATCCTTCTACTCCTCCCATTTACTCCCCTAACCACCACTCTTTTCCAAATCAAACCCTTGCATTTCCCTTCTGAAAGGAGCATGTATTCAAAAGACAACAACCATATATTACAAAATGAAAACTTTATCTATTGGAGCATGCACCTTTAAAATTACAGTGGCTATAATTCCAAATATATATGATGCCTGTAATATTAGAGACTAAAGGAATTTGGGTAGTAAAAATAGCATGTGACACTAATGGTGTGTACAAATAATTTGGGAAAGAAATAAGTACTATTTCCATGGAAATTCTTGTAACAGTCATAAAAATAAACAAATGCTAGTTTATGACCCATCTATCCTGATCTAGATCTTCACTAAACCTAAAGTAACAAAATTATGTATTCGTCTAAAAATTATTACCTGAAATATTTGTAGCAGCTCTATTAGCAATTACAAAATACCAGAAATAATCCAAATGCCCAAGAGACAGGAATATTTTGTTACACTCATATAGTAAAATGCTAGTTTAAAAGGAAACAATAAATAATAAGCATCCAACTTCTATAGAATGGTAAAATACCTTGAAAATATCACCAAATCTCTAATCTCATAAGTGAGATAAACTCTAAATATTAAGTGTGGTTTAAAGTATATTGTATGGATTATGTTTTAGCTGCTTTTCCTGTTATTATGATATTATGTTCTGGCAGAAACAGTATGTGGGGAAACAGGTTCATGCTACATCATTTTCTTAGATCACAAAGGCATTTAAGTCAACATCAAGATCCTGGAGCCTCTATTCCTATTGCTTTCCTGGTTCAGAAGCAGATAGAAATAATGATTCTTTTTATACATTTCTGTCCTAGCCCAGGGAAAGAAGCAACCCACTGTGAATGAATATTTGAACCTCAAAAAACAGAGTCAAGATAATTTTTCCTAGGTATGTCCAGAGGTCCGTCTTCCAAGTTTTTGAGATCTCACCAAATGGAAATTTTAGATTATTCTTTACTGACTCAATTTATGCAAAACTAACCTATGGTACCAGAAACTATAAATAATTAACTGCTAGGAGCTAGGCAAGAGTGAACTCTCTGATTGTATGGAGATGTGTTGGCTTGATTTTGACATTTGTTTGTTATATGTTCATCAAAATTATGAATTTTCTACTGAAGAAGTGGACAGTTAAATGCTGGCAAATTTCTTTCTTTCTTTCTTTCTTTCTTTCTTTCTTTCTTTCTTTCTTTCTTTCTTTCTTTTTTTGTGAACCAGTAAGTTTTATTGGCGCTACTTACAGGAATAAGGGTGAAGGTTATTTAAAGAAGCAGAAATGATTCAAAGACAGCTGCATCACCTAGGCCTACCCTAGCATGGGTGACAGCTCACAAAACTGCAGAATGTAGAGCACACTGAATAGCCTGCAGGCAGATCAACACAAATTTCTTTCATTAAAAATATCTGTGGAAAAAATGGCCTTCCTTGTTTATAAAACAAATACATCCCTGATAATTTTTTCATTATTCACCAACCTATTTGCCATTTTTTTAGTAAACTACTGAGTTTTTTTGATCAGTGACAGAAAAGTACATTTTTATTTCAATCTAATCAGTAGACTTGAACATGTATTGACTTTTTCTAAGGCTACAAATAATTCTAAATTTATAACAAAATACCTTTTTCTAATTGCAATCAAGATAAGTAAGTATTTTCGAGATAAATCAGAAAGTCAAATACTTGTGAGAAAACTATACTTTAAAATAGTATTAATTTTCTACTGTTCAAAATTATTATTCAGGAAACTATTTCAGGATTCTGTATGATTTTTTCTACAGTATAAATGAATATTTAATACAGAGGAAACATTTGTCACATATCAAGCCTCCTTAAATCTGAATAATCATGCCTGTGTTAGTGAAGTTACTTTATTCTTTATTTGTAAAGGTGTTACTTTTTGTTTTTCTTTTATGAAGTAAATGCATGTATATTTATATGAAACAGCTGTTGTTTTCAATGTATTATAAATGATATTTTAAGAACTTTAGTAATCAAAAAGTGTGGGGTTTTGTTGTTATTCTTATTGTTGTTGCTTATCTGTGGTGTTAGTGACTTAGCACAGTATCTTTAAAGTTTCAGCAAACACATTGGGCAAAAGTTAATTTATGTGCCAAACATCCCCCCAAAAGTATGTGTTTTAATTACAATGTTCAGACAGCCATAGTTTCACTTGCCCACTCACTTTAGAGGGCCAATAAATTCCATTAATGAAATGTGGATGATTATTATCAAATATCTGATAGAAACAGCTTAAAAGAAGAAATATTGATTTCAACTCATGGTTTCAGGAGATTTCAATAATTCACAAATGGGAAGGCCTGCTATCATGGCAGAAATATGTGGACCCCCCACTGGGAAAATCATCACTGAATAGAAAACAGAAATCTATTTCATGGTAATTGCCAGGCTACATCCTTTCAAAGTGTATTCTGAAGTGTTTTTTTTTTTTTTTTGTTTTTTTGTTTTTTTTAATCAGGTAGCTAAACCTAAGTTCTTTGAAGTTCAGCATCTTCCCAAAACAGTACCTTCAGCTGTGGAATAAATATTTCAAAGAGGAGACTTTGGGAGACACTTAAGACTCAATACTGACTTTTCCCTGGACTCCAAGGATTCATTGTTGTAGGTTAACTTCAAACATTCTCTTTCATATGAAGTGTTACTTTATTTTAATCAGCAAATGTTTGTGTCTACAGACAAATTTTCATCATCATTTGGAGTTCTGTATCTGGGGTTTTATCTAACTCCCTTCTACTGCTTTGATCCCTCTGCATAATAGTACAGTTTTCTGATTTTTCCAGAATTCTATCATGTGTAAGCATTTCAAATTTCCCATAATCACTGTGCTTCCATCTTCTTTCACTTATCCAGCACAGTGCTTAATATCTTCTATATGACTTTATAGTTTACTGTACTAATTTATTTTTCATCATCTGTCTCTAATTTCTAAAATGCAGGGTACATGAGGGTAGATAATTTCAGTTCTTTATATATGACTGTGTCTCACATCTCAGAGGAAGCACCTAACAATCATTTGTTGAAAATATCATCATGTAACATTTCTCTAAAAGACTTGTGAGATAGAAGTTTCACAAAACAGCTTAGAAGACATTCAGAAATGTAATTATATGGTTACAAATTAAAGCAGGTTTCCTTGATAAAAATAATGCCATGGAAAAAATGAAACTAGTAATACATTCCATAACTGCCAGCATCTAAATGACATATGCAATGCTATGGAAATAGAGTTAAAACTGAATTAAAATTATGTGACTACAATTTTATCTAAATTTACAAAAAAAGGCCATTTACATGTTTATGAATAAAGACAATAGTAATTAAGTAGTATGAACATTTACTACTAAAAGACTAGCCAATATCCCTGTTACAGTGGTGAGTCTGAAGAAATGATGATGGCATATTTGAAGATGTGGCTCAACTTAAGGTGTCTTTGTATTTTGCAGACTTCAGTTGGAAATACTGAATTATTCCTTAGATTCCAAGTACAGTCAGTGAATCTTCAGTGAATTTGTAATTCAATAGAAAGTAAATAAGAAAAATGTACATTTTGCAAACCAGGGAATTTTATTATTTATTTCCATTGAACATTTTTGGAAATGTGAATTAGTGTAAATAACTTTCATATTTAACATTAATGTTGAACACATATGTCTTTCAAGATGTTTATGAATCATCTAGCAGTCATTGTTTGTAAGTAGTGTATGTTGATTAAGTCCACAAAGCCCCCCCTATTGATTAGTTGGACAATATTGACCTATATGTTGATTTCCTGTAAAATAGTAATAATTAATTCAGTCCATAAGGCATTTACTAGTGAGTACAGATACATGTATAAGTGGATAATTCCATGTAATTAATTATTAAACTTGGGATTATGGTAATGTATGTGATTTATTTTATACAGATGAAGGAAAACACTTTTAAATAGAAAGTCTTGTTACATAGAGTTCTTAATGTTCTGATGATAGATAAAAGAATTGAGTTAACCAGGTAAAAACAAACACCAAAACTAATTGTGCGGATAGAGAGTTGTTTCACATGTTGACATCCAGTTACACCCCCACCATTTGTTGAAGATGCTTTATGTTTTCCATTGTATGATTTTTGTTTCTTTGTAAAAAATCAGGTGTTAATAGGTGTGTGAGTTTACATTAGGGTCTTCAATCTGATTTTATTGAACCACATGCCCATTTTTATGTCAATTCCATGATGTTTTCATTACTAGATCTCCAGAGTACTGCATGAAATAAGTTAAGGTAATACCTTTAGATGTCCCTGTATTGTACAGGATTGTTTTAGCTATCCTAGGTTTTGTGTTTTTCTATAAAGAGTTGAATATAGTTCTTTCAAGGTCTGTGAACAGTTGTGTTGGTATTGTGATTGAGATTGCATTAAATCTACAGATTGCTATACATAAGTTTGCCCTTTTTACCGTGCTAGGCCTATTAATCCATGAGCATGGGATCTCTCTCCATATCTCTTCAATATGGCACTCAAAGTTCTAGCTAGATCAATAAGAAAACAAAAAGAGTTTAAGGTAATACAAACTGGAAAGGAAGAAGTCAAAATTTCACTATTTGCAGATAATATGATTTTATATGTAAGCAACCCCAAAACTTCTATCAAGGAGCTCCTAGAGCTGATAGACACCTTCAGTGATGTGTGTGAATACAAAATTACTGCACAAAATCAGTAGCCCTCCTATATACAAATGATAAATGATCTGAGAAGAAATCACAGAAACAATACTCTTTATAAAACCCACAAATAATATAAAATATCTTGGGGTAACTAACAAAACAAGTGAAAGATATGTTTGACACAAATTTTGAGTCTTTGAAGAAAGAAATTTGAGGACATATCTGGAGATGGAAAGATCTCCTATGTTCATTTTAAGTAACTATTTAATAATAAATACTGGTACAATATTAATTCAGATTATAAACATCTCAAAATTATGAAACAATACCAACATTTGGAAATGAAACTAAAATAAACAATTAATTGGGAAATAGAGTTATTTTGAAGATACAAAATTATTATATAAAATTTCTCAATGAACTATGATAGTATTCAAAGTATTGAGATTATACAAAGTTCAAAGAAGGACACAATGGGTTCTATAAGCTTTAAAATAGCATATTAATAGTGAGAAAACCTTCAGAGTTTTGCCATAATTCTTTCTATTAGAGCAGACAGCATGCCTTCCATAATTCCATATAACCAACAATCTTATAGAGACACTCTTAGTGCATATGGAACAAAAATAATCTAAAATATGCCACCTCTTTGTATGTAATAGATAATAAATTATGATCATATTATGAAAAATACTATAAGAGAAATGAAAATCATTGCATGCTAATAATAGATATTTATGTGATCATTTCAACAGATTGGTAAAAATTATATTGAAAGTTTACATATAATGTCATTATATTATGTTCCTAAGTTCTTAAAATATGAAATTTACTTAGGTTTGCAAATTTTACATATATATATGTATATATGTATATATATATATACGTATATATATATACGTATATATATATGTATATATACGTAGCCATATATATATATATATATATATATATATATATGTGTGTGTGTGTGTGTGTGTGTGTGTGTGTGTTTATGTGTATTCATGCCCGTGAGCCCTAAACATTATCCTCCTCCTGAACAGCATGAGTAAGAGCATGAAATTCCTTAATCTATACAACAGTAGGATCAATGCCCCAGTCAGTGCCATGTCATAGAGAAGGCAAGAACAACAGGGTGAGGAAGGAAGTACTGTCATTTTCTTTTTTTTAAATAAATTATGCAGTTTGTTACACACACACACACACACACACACACACACACACACACACACATATATATATATGAATATAAACACACACATATGTGCACAAATGTGTGGCTTTGAGGTAAATCAGAAGGGATGAGGAAGGAATAATATATAATCTCAAAGACATTTTCTGAAAACAATGGCTTCTACAGAATGCAGAGGAAATTTAAAACACCTAGTTCTAAAAATAATGAAGATTTATGAGACTCACAAAACAAATATTAAACCCAAATGAAAAATATTTAATTTTATTTAAAAGTATAACTCCACCAAAATGATTGGCAGATGTAATAAAATTTTGTCAAAATTCCATTAGAGTTTTATTAGAAATTATAAGTATAATTTTAAACTCTGTAAGTAAAGAGACTGAATTGAAATGTCATTAGGAAGAAGAAACAGAATTTTTATTCCCAGCTATTAGCACATTTACCAAAACTATAATAATGAACTCCCTTTGGCTTTAAACCAAAAACTAAGTAACTGACCAAAGCCAAATAAAGATATCTTACCTAAGAGTTGCATATAGAAACTTGATATATGCCAAAATATCATCACATTCCTCTTGTAAGAAGTGATCTAGCTGGGTGTTGGTGGCACACGCCTTTAATCCCAGCACTCGGGAGGCACAGTCCAGTGGATCTCTGTGAGTTCGAGGCCAGCCTGGTCTCCAGAGCAAGTGCCAGGATAAGCTACACAGAGAAATGCTGTGTCGAGAAACCAAACCAAACCAAAACAAAACAAAACAAAAAGGATCTAGGTAAACAAGATTCTGGATAATTTCCCATTGACAAGTCAATTTCACATTGCAACCTCATCAATTTCCAAACACAAGGAAGGTATCAATTTCAGATGGTTTGAAATCTTATATGAGAAAGCAAATTTGAATCCAATATAAAACCTTCTAATGCTTTTGTTCTCATTGAGAAATCAATACAGTATTCAAAGATGCAAAAGATAAATTGTCTGAATAAAGTAAAACCTAAAAGTTGACTGTAGAGTGAACTGCTATATTAAAATATGATCAAGTCACTAACCAGAAAAAGGTACTTGAAGAAAGGAATATTTAAAAGTATATGGATACAGGAAATATTAAGTAAAAGTTCAGAAACTGAATAGAAGAATGAACAAAAATAATCTTTGCAGATATAATCATAAATATATTTCAATAAATGAAGTAAATTAATAAACTAAAATGTTGTCAGTCTTAACATCTTTTAATGTGTATTATAATAGCAATATGATACACTTTCAAATTCACTAGATAGATTGATAGTAGGATATTGGGAAATTCCAATATCTGTAATGAATATAGACCTGAAGGAAGATGTAACACTATGGTAAAGAGCCTGGCAGGCCCGGGCAGTGGTAGCACATGCATTTAATCCCAGCACTTGGGAGGCAGAGGCAGGCGGATCTCTGTGAGTTCGAGGCCAGCCTGGTCTACAGAGTAAGTGCCAGGGGAGGCACCAATGGTACACTGAGAAACCCTGTCTTGAAAAAAACCAAAGGGTAAAAAATGAGACTGGCAAGACATCCCAGAAGGTAAAGGCATCTGTTCTCAAGACTAATGATCAAGTTCTATTCTTGTGAACCACATGGTGAGAGGAGGGAACTCATTGTTACAAGGCACATCTCATTTCCACATAAAGCAAATAAGTAATTGCAATTTTAAAAATAGTAAAACCACTATGATTAAAATATTTGAAATCATAGTCATAAATACTGCAAAATTATTTTTGGTTCCTAGAAAATAGATGAAAGAGGTCATTATATTATACCAGAATCATTAAGACAAATGTCTTATGTTTTCCCTCTACTCTATGCAGATATTAGATTTCCACACTCACAGCATGTATCATCTAGGATGAGAACTAATGTGGAGAAAGACCAGTAGAGAGTAAAGAGTAAGAGAGGATAAATAGGCACAAACCTGTGTATGTCTTAACCCCAGACAAAGGGAATGGAGATAGGAGGGGATCATGAAGTCTCCTTGAACAGAGACAGCCTATCTGAAAATGGTGAGCTTTCACTTCAGTGATAGGTCTTGGTCATGACAATGAGGGAGAGATTGAAAGGATAGCCCTAATATCCTGTCCTGCCTTCCACATACAGTCACATGGCCATGCACATGTAATTGTTCATGTGTATAGCACTCCCACACACCACATATGCACTTGAACTTTTTGTAGATATGCTAATAACTGTTGCCTTGTGTATAAAACAACAATCACAAAATTGTATTATAACTGGCTATAATAATGAAACTGTGGCTTTCCTAACAGTGTACTTGTTTCATTTTGTTCTGTTCATCAATCAAAACATCAAATACTGAATAATAAATGTGGCATTCAATTAAAAACTTTGCTACATTTGTGATTCATATTTATGATATCATCTAAAAAACAAGAACAATATTAAAACATCAATCCTAGCTTCAGATAAAATTACTATTTTAAAGTAATTATGGTATTTATGGATGTCTATACGTATATTCTTATATGCACTTTGTTACACTTTTTTTAAATATTTTCCTGACATCTTATTTGTTTTTGCATAGACTACTATTGGAATTATTTAATTTTATTAAGTAGATATTTTTTATTTAATTCCTTGCAAGTGTACAAGCTCCTAGTTTGAGGTACTGTTTTTTAGCCTGGAAAGTATTCAGTCTACATTTAAATGTACTCAAACTGGCAATTTAGAAAGGAAATGTTCCACATTCACTCATGCATTTGAACACTGTGTCCTCTGAATTGGTGAAACCATTTGGAATATTATTGAACTTTTAAGAAGGGGAGGTTTGATGGAGTAAGTAGGTCACCAGGGATAGACTTTGAATGTTTATAGCCCTGCCCCAAATCTAGTTCACTTCCTTCTTCATGAGTCTGGTTAACAATACAACCTCTCAGCTTCCTGCTCTGACTGAGAGCAGACAGGCCTCCCCTTTACTGATCAGTGTTTCTTCTGGAACAATAAACTAAAAGAATCTGTCTTCTGTAAGTGCTTTTCATCATTGTGTTTTACGAAAGCAACATAAAAATAAATAAATAATGCATGCAAGGTTTTAAGAATTTGCATATTTCAAGTTGGTGGTGTACACCTTTAATCCCAGCACTCTCGAGGCAGAGGCAAATGGATCTCTGTGAGTTCGAGGCCAGCCTGGTTTCCAGAGCGAGTGTCAGGATAGGCTCCAAATCTACACAGAAAAACCCTATCTCGAAAAAAAAAAATGTATATTTAAGTTTCCCAATTGAATGTTTAAATGAATAAACACATCTTTTGTCTTCTTTTTGAATTTTTTTTTATTTTGAAATAATTTTATTTTGCATATCAATTTCAGTTTCCTCCCCCTGTCAGCTGCCCCCTCCCCACTATTTCTCCCTACCCCATATCCACTTACTTATCCACCTCCCATGACGAATCAACAAAGTCTGTCACATCACTTGAGGCAGCACCAAGGCCCTCCTCACTGTATCTAGACTGGTCACTCTCTACAAGGAATGAGCTCCAAAGACTCAGTTCATGGACTAGGGATAAATACTGGTTCACCTGCTAGTGGCCCACAAAACTGTCCAAACCACTCAAGAGTTACCCACATTCAGAGGGAGTAGTTCAGTCTTATGCAGCTTCCCCAGCTGTCAGCCTGGACTTAGTGAGCTCCCACTTATTCTGGTCAAGGTTTTCTGTGTGTTTCCTCATCATGTTCTTGACCCCTTTGCTCATATTCTTGCTCCTCATTCTCTACGACTGAACTCCAGGACTTTGTCATCTGTTAAAAGTAAATAAGCCATGTCCTGAGGAAGTTGAAGCTTGAATATAATAGGACAGAGCTTGCAAAGATAAGGAACTGGCTTAATTCTTCCTTCAACCTATTACATAATTGAATTTAAAGTAGCTTTGTGCTTTCCAGGAATGATTGAATTGAAATGTGAAAAATTCCCTTTTTTTTAGAAATTTACCTGGATGGATATGTCCACTTTTGTGTTGTAATATGGCAGGTCAAAGGAGCTGGGGCCTTCTTCTTATGTTTTGATATTTAAACCTAACTATCTGACACTCCACAGAGCCCTTATCACATGCCTAGAACAGAGAGAACACCTGTGAGTATCACATCTTAGAACAGTCTACCACCTCTGCAGCATTTGAGATATATATGCTTCCTTTCCCCTGCAGGGAAATGTCAAGAATTCATAGCCACATTCAAGTTCTTGTCACCTCTCTTATCCGGCAACTGAGACACTGTCATCTTGTCAGCAATGTCAATCCGTCTTTAACTAACCACATTGCAATTGTCACTTTTGTGACAGACATATGGTAGAACTCACATACATGCCAAATTTTGTACAAAGTGTCTTTAAATCTTAAGCATTGGGAGAAGACCCATTCTAAAATGAAGAAGATGCTACCCGTGTGCCTTAATAACAGCTGCTTGGAGTAGCTGGTCAAGTGATAATGTGGAGCTTGGCAGAAACAGGAGGCAGGTGTGCTGAAATCAAAATGTTCCTTAGAATCAGGGCGGCTCTGCTGATAAGGATAACGCGGAACAGCCAGCCTGCTGGGTTTTCAAATTGACCTTTAAGGTGTGTGACATACACCGGCTGCTGATGTTTAGTTGGCATCTAATATATCTTACTGTTTTCACAAACATAATAGCAAATTCTACAAGCATATATGCTGGTAATATTTTGTTTCCTCTCCATATGAGTTCCGGTCCAGCTGATAGTCATTGGTACATAGATAAAAAGTGATAACCATTCATCAAAGGCAGCAACTGCATAGATAGTATTAACTTTGAGCTATTAAAAAGGACATAGTGAGCCAGGCGTGAGTGGTACATGCCTTTAATCCAGCACTTGGGAGGCAGAGGCAGGTGGATCTCTGTGAGTTTGAGGCCAGTCTGGTTTCCAGGGTGAGTTCCAGGACAGGCTCCAAAGCAATACAGAGATACTCTGTCTTTAAAAACCAAAAATAAATAAATAAAAATAAAAAGGAGAAAATGAAGGTATCTAGGACACTATCATCAATAGCCTGAAATGCATTAGTACCCAGTATTCTAGAGACATGATTAGCTTCTTGATGTACACAACTCAAGGAAATCAAGAAACTAAGCTTCCATTAGCCCACTCCCTGGTGCTGCCTCCTTATCTGTGAACCCAGCTGAAATTCCGAATGACAAGTTTATTGATTGGTACATTGACTGGTTCATTCCATAATGTCAGTGTTAAAAGGCATTGAGAATTTCAGGGGGAACTGAAGAAGGTGCATTTAGTATGTAGTGCTCACTAAGGCAAATTTATTCACATAAGATAAATAAGTTGATAGAGTTGAAAGACATGAAGTTGCTGATGTAGGTTTTACTGTGTCCAAATCCTAGATATGCATCCCTTCCCCTATACCACTTCTTGTATCAGCAAGGGATACTGTACCAGGATTGAGGAATCTATTAAGTGTATGCTTTCATCATTACAAATTGAACTTAAATTGTTGGATGGTTTAGCTATTCTACTGACTCTGCACTTAGGAATACCTGGACACTGTGATTCATGACTGAAATTTCCAATAAATAATCTTTAAGCATAATGATTGACTGCCCAAGCAGTTGAGAAATTCTTAAATTATTGACTACCTTTAATGTTCTTGGTTCAATATTACCTTCTAATAGTATCATGCGTTTCTCAGAAACAAATAGGTAAGGTTGAGTATATATCATAATCTAATATGAGAAATTAATTTGTCCCAAATTAAAAACAAAGAATTAGACAAAGACTGTCAAGTTTACAGTGATAATTCAGTCTCCTGACCTGCAACTATCTATGACTGTGAAAATGACAATATAGTGAGGACTGTTAAGATATTTGTCTCAAAAATGGCTTTCAGTGGTATTTCTCAGAAGCTCTTGAAGTTCATGTTTAATATTGACTTTCACTTTTAGTTGTAAAGCTGCTGGAAAATTTTAGCATCAATGAAGCAAATATATATTAGCTAGATGAAATTCAGCAATTTCAATGTACAGGAGCCATGAATAACATTGCATAGGAAGGAAACATGACACTTCAATATCAGATTGCAGATATAGCTGCCATCTGCATGAATGGAGAAGACAACCACATCCCAAGGTTCCTTCAATCAGTCTACTCAAAAATAGCACCTACTGACATCTTGACCCTCAGTAATAAATAAAACAATTCTCCAATTAAAGGAGCAAAATGTATATCAATATAATGGACACCATATTTATATTCATGTTTGTTCATTGAGAGCCTTTTTGTTAGTCTAAGTTATTCCTTAGTGCATTGATACCACTGCAATATAATGCATACTCATATAAACCATGACCCCAAAATAAAGTATAAATACTTGATTTTAAATTTATTATATGCATATTAAGAAAAGAAAATGCAGATAACTATTTTTCTTTGAACTATGATATTTGAAAACTCTTAGGGTAATTTTCAGTAATGCCATCATTTCTCTTGGGTAGAATACTTATATGGATGACAATTCACAATCCATCTTTAAGTCAAAGTTGACTTGGATGTATGTGTTTTGGTTGTTTTAAAAGAAATGTGACTTTAGGAGGTTGGATTTGTTACAGTTGTGCATGTATTTATAGGCTTCAGTTTTCCAGATGCCCATCACATATAAGTAAGATATAGAGTGGTTTTAAAATTGTGATGAGAAGATGATGTGGGTTTTCATTTTTTACATCATTATGTACTTGATAGTGATGAGCTTAAAATTGAATAATGCCTATTAACCAATTAAAAAGAAAATCAAACAGCCAACCATTATGGTACAGGCTTACTATATTCCTAAAAATGGAGAGAAGAAGCAGAAAGCTCAGGTGTTCAGTGTCTCCCTTGCCTAAATAGAAATACAGAGTCCAGTGTGGGCTATATGACACCTTGCCTTGACAAACAAAAACAAAATAAAAGAAAACCAGAGAACACATGGAAAGATACATGTGAATGTGTACAAATACATGCTTTTCTAGAAAGAAAGTTAAAGAAATCTCAATTTGCCTAATGATATATTAATTACACACTACTTGAACAAAATGATTTTTATATTAAAAACTAATAAAAGACTAATATGAGGTTGTTAATTCTAGGAAATTGGTGGAGTTACAAGGATTACCTTTTGCTTCCCAGATCTTTAGCTCCAAAGAGATGTGCTTAGCATCATGTCACACTTATTCCTACACTACAATGGAGCTTTCATGCTGACTCACTGTTTGCTAGAACTATATTGAATACTCTTTGGCTCATCAGTTACCATGCACTTTGGCATACAGATTAAATGGAGTTTTTGGCAAAACAGAGGAAACACAAAAGGGTTTCCTGCAATGTGAATTGTGTGATAAGCACTAAAGTCATTTCTCATTGTGTAAAATAAAATCATTTCAGAAAATAGCATGCATGATCAACATTTATAGAGACTGATGGATCTTAAATGATATTGCAGAATAATGCATTAAGTGATTTTGAAAGAGTTTATTAAGAAGATAATATGTAAATCTACAATGTAAATTAAACAGTGATAATAGAAAATATAGCTGTGAGGTGGTGGCATATGCTTTTAATCCCAACACTCAAGAGACAGAGGCATGTGGATCTCTGTGAGTTCAAGGTCAGCCTGGTCTACAGTGATTTCCTAAGCTACAGAGAAATTCTGTCTCAAAAAAACAAACAAACAAGCAAACAATAATCTCAAACAAACAAAACAAAAGAGAAGAAAAGTAAATATCATAGTTAGGTGAATTTACCCTCAACAAGGAGACAGCAAATACACTGTATCTTACTAACCTTGGGGATACCATTTAGGAATTGATTCATGTACCAAAATGCATTGTGTCTTAACTTCCTTACTAGAGTGGCAGCTCTTAGTCACAGTTCTCATGATGGAAGATATGTCCTTCTGGATATGTGTTTCTCTTATTGGTTGATGAATAAAACACTGATTGGTGAGTAGTAGGATGTATAGGCAGGGCTACTAGACAAGGAGAATTCTAGGTAGAGGATGCAGACAGCAGCTACCAGAAAGACACCATGTAGTACCAGGAAGAGAGGACACCAGCCATTCTGCAGTAAAGCCATGTAGAAATACTTACTAATAGTAATGCATTAATAATTAAAAGAGAGCTAGCCAATAAGTAATCTAAGCCATCAGCCAAACAGTTTATAATTAATATAAACCTCTGTGGGTTTGTTTGTAGCTGAAGGGCAGGGAAAAGGTGGAACAGAAACTCTGTCTACACTCCCATGTCCAATAAGTCAATTCATAGTTACTTACCATACATATATTATATAAAATCTAGGGGAATGATTGTCCAACAGTTTTGTTTGGGGAATATTGTAAAAAATACATTCCTGTTAAATACAGAAATATTTTTCCTTTAAGTTATGGCTGTTTAAGTCTGATTATGAAGATTACTGGACTATGGAATGCCAATTGTTTATGAAGTGCTATTGTCATTCACTGATTATTCTGGGATTGGTTTCATGAATTTTTCTCAAAAGGAGACTTGGGAAGATGTCAACATATAGAGGCAGTTAGGACAAACTGGATGATGGTCAAGAATTATTGCTTTTAAAAATTTAACACTTACAATTATGTTTATATTACATATGACTATATGTAAATATAAATTTTTTAGTAGTCGTGGATGGACCATAACATTTTTACACTCTGTCTTAAACTGCTGTGGGCAAGTAGATGTTAGAAGCTAGGGTAGAAAATAAAAGAAGGTTGTTTCTGAGATCAAATGGCTAATGTTGTATAGTATTGTAATCTCTGCTGTTCTATCCTGTGTGTTTAACATGTTTTGAGGATTTTCCACAAGAAAGATAAGTTTCATTTCATACGTATTCTTGAAATAAAGGCCAAAAAACTTTCTAAGATAATAGGCGGAAAGGAATAAGTAGTCATAATTTATGACACAAACACATCATGCATTGTCATAGGAAATTTATGATATACATACATTTTAAACTTTTAATATCTCTTTGTACATTCTGTTACCTCTGTGTCCAATAACATATCTCCTTGTACTATTTATTGACACTTTCATTTTTGTATTTTTAATTTTGTATTCTACTCATCCTTCAAATGCCCTCCTATCAAAAATTAGAACCTAAAAAATAAATTGCATTTTGCATAGGTGAAGGAATAGAACAAATGTTTAAAAGCTGTGCAGTTTGGCACATGCCTACAACCAAACACTGGCAAAGCTGAATAAAGAGGATAGTGCTTGGCATCAGTTGCATAGGGACACCTTGTCTTAAAAATTAATAGATATTAAATAAGCAAACAGAAAACACCACAACCAAAACTCTGATTGCTACAGTAGACACTAACAGCAAATACATACAAAACAGTATGTCAATACAATTATTTTGCATTTTTCACTGTGAAGTGTTATGTAAAATATGGTGATGCCTACTGAGACTCCAGATGCAACACTAACTTTACTTGGCATTTTTACATTAAATTTCACAAAAGCAGGTGAAAATACTTTGGGCAGCAAGCCAGGAAATGTGACAAATAACGATGTTAATTTTAGGATAATCATTTTAAAATGCAAAAGACCTGAATGTTGTGTTTAGTAAATGACATGGGAGAAATTCAGAACCTTATGAAGAGTTTAACAGAAATAAACAAAACCACATAACATTGCTACATCTTTTTATAACTGTAAAAACTTGAAATTATGTAGAATGTTCATTTTTTTGAGTTAAAGAAAATGTAGGAGGTAATTTCTTAACCACTCAGCCATCTCTCCAGCGCCCCTTTTTAAAAGAAATTGTAATTTAATGAATTCATTTAATATATATATATATATATATATATATATATATATATATATATGCAGTTGTCTTGGTGCATGTGTGGAGGTCAGAGGAGTTAGTTCTCTTCTTCCACCATGTAGGTCCCAGGTACTGAACTCAAGTCATCTGGCCTGGTGGCAGTCTAACTTGGTGGTAGATCCTTTACCCGCTGAGCCATCTTGTTGGCCCTAGGTGGTAATTTCTTAACAAGTGATATTCATATTTTTATAAAGCTCTGAAATGCTTCCATAGATATTAATGATAGTAGACTTCTAAAGTGGCAGCCTGTAAAAGGAAGGAAGTTAATTTCTCAATAAGAATTATAAAAGTGATGCAATTGCCAAAAGTCACCATTTCTGTGCACGTTAAGACATTTAGTAACGTCACATAACTTGGGATACTTTTGCAGTGTCTGCAAAATGCATTGAGTGAAAGGGGTGGCAGAGTTACCTTTACACTTCTGCAGACCCTTAGGAATGGAGTTCTCCTGCACTGTTTACAGGATGGGTGAGGTGCAATGCAGGAAGGACAAGTATGAACATAGAAAACCAAAGATGCAAATTTGATTCAAAATGAACAGAAATAATGAATTAGTGTTTAGTACTTGACAACACAGAACTGGTTTATTGGCTCCGTCCTCTCTTCTGATAGGAGACACTTTATTAGACATTACACTTCTGTAGAACTCAGCAAATGATATTGTGTATAGGAGACCATGTGTTGCTCAGAACTGGCTATACTTTTAAGAGACCACAGTTAATGTTGAAATAGCTGCTATGTTTAGGTAAAATACCATCATTTCCAGTCTCTGTCTATTTATCCATAGACATGATCATCATGACACCCTGCTTGTTACTTGCAACCAAGAAAAGCACTGTTACTTTTGGTTCCTTGAATCAATATTCCTTTCAGCATTGCTTTTAGAAAATATGATACACATCTTTTGTGTTGCGATAAAAAATGAGAGCATATAGAAGTTGAAATGATTGGACACATTATGGCACAAAACCAAGTTCCACAGCAGGTGTTCAAGTCATAAACCTGGTTAAGATACATATGTGCACAGCATCAAAGGATAGCCCATTGGATTGGTAGTTTCCTTTGAGGATATTATACTAAAGAATATGTACTAATTTTGCTACCAGATAAAATTTGTATAAATAATTTTATTTGAACTAATACTTGAATTAAAATAAAGGTAAAATAAATATTGAGTTAAAGATGTCTAAATAGTTTTCCTAAACCAAGCAGCTCATATACATAGCTATGTGAGTGACTGTCAACAACATATTAGTTTTATTTCAGTTTCCCAAGGAATGGGAATAAACAAAGACAGAAATTGTATGTGTAATAATCATTGTAACAATGACATGAACACTCTATGTGACTTTTCCTGAAGAGGTATGATAAGCGTTTTTTCATTTAGATAGGACATTGACAACAGGCCAAAAAATGATCCCATGACAGTCTGTGTTGGTGAAACATGGAGTTTATTGGAATTGCTTATAGTATCTTGGGCAGCAGATTAGTTATAGGAACAAAATTGCCTCAGAGGTGGTTGGATTAACAAAAAGGCTACACAATCAAGTACAATGATTCATGAAAGCCACTTCCTGGGAGCACACTGCCCAACAGCATTCCTTATTACTTGTTTTCCACTTTATATCCCTGGATGGACACTGGGAATCTTATGACTTTCTGAATTTTATTCATTGGATAAGATTTTGGGATTCCTGATCCTCAAATCTTTCCTCTTGTAATTTGAACTTTTGAAGCTTCCATTCTTATCACAAAGGGAGAACTTTTACTTTAAAGGGGAAACTTGTTTAACCATTCTCCAGGTGCATATATGGATATGCCTTTTTAAATAATCCTAGCACACAGAGAGATGCTAAATAAAAGAAAATCACACCAAGTTTTGAATCCTGATATTTTTATTATTTTTGTTTTGGGGACACAGCGCATACCACTATATATTTTACTTTCTACATTAATGTAAATGAAATTGGTAGAATTGAGGGCTCTCTGGATAATTGCATTAGCTTAGCTGGGTTTACTAACCATTTCAAACACAAGATCCAGCAATTCCACTCTTAGGCATATACCCAAAAGAAGCATATTCATACAACAAGGACATCTGTTCAAGGATGTTCATAGTAGCACTATTTGTAATAGCCAGAACCTGGAAGTATCCTAGATGCCCCTCAACTGAAGAATGGATAGAGAAAATGTGGTACATTTACACAATGGAGTATTCAGTACTACTCAGTACTACTCAGCTGGAGAAAAAAAAAAAAAAACAATGGAATCTGGAAATTTGCAGGAAAAAGGATAGCACTAGAAGAAACCATTCTGAGCAAGGTAACCCTGTCACAAAAAGGGAAACACGGTATGTCCTCACTCATATGTGGATTTTAGACATAGAGTAAAATGATTACCAGCCTACAATCAACACTGCCAGATCTGCTAGTAAACAAGGATGACCCTAAGATAGACATACATGGTACCCTGGAGAAGGGGAAAGGGATAAGATCTCTTGAGCAAATTGGTAGCATGGGGGGAGGGAGCTAGGAGAATGAGAAGGGGAGAGGAGGACGTGAGGGAGCATGAAGTTTGAGGTGGGGGAAGAATAGAGGAGTGCAAGACAGAGATACCATAACACAGGGAGCCATTGTAGATTTAAAGAGAAATCAGGCGGTAGGGAAATGTCTGTAGATCTATAAAGATGACACCATGTAACAATCTAAGCTACAGAGGAGAGTCTACCTTAAATGCCCTCCCCTGATAATGAGATTGATGACTGACTTATATGGTATCCTATAGGCTTCATCCAGCAGCTGCTGGAAGTGGAAGAAGACAAACACAGTTAAACACTGAACTGAACTGGAATCCAGTTGCAGAGAAAGAGGAGTGATGAGCAAAGGGGTCAAGACCAGGCTCGTGAAACTCACAGAAACAGCTGACCTGAACAAGGGGGAACTCTTAGTTCTCAGACTGATAGCTGGGGAAACCATCATGGGACTGATCCAGACTCCACGAACATGGGGTCAGTGAGGAGACCTCTGAAATCTATGGGGCCTTTTATAGTAGATCAGTACTTTTCCCTAGCATAGAAGTAGACTTTGGGATTCCATTCCACATAGAAGGATACTCCCTGAGCCTAGACACAAGGGGGTGGGCCTAGGCCCTTTCCCAAAGGCTATGACAGACTTTGAAGAACCCCCCATGGAAGGCCTCACTCTCCATGGAGAGAAGAAAGGGAATGGCATAGGTAGGGTGTTAGTTTGAGGGGTGGCAGTGGAGGAGGGGAGGAAGAGGGAAGTGAGATTGATATCTAAAATAATCTTGTTTTTAATTTAAATAAAATGGAGAGAAAAAGACGTTTAGAGCAGAGATATGTCTAGAATTCTTATTTTTTCTTTTAGAGTAAACATTTCTTCTTTAATTTGATATTATTTACATTTTTCATGTGCATATTATTATTTGTGAAGACAGATGCAACCAGAAAATACACCTGTTTTCTTAATCTCATGTACACACCCCTTCTCTAAAACATTGAATGAAGAAATCTTTCCTAATAGGTAGGTACAGCACATATGAATATGTTTCTTTCAGTATATTTAAACTACCAAAACACCACAAGTAAATATATAGATATACTATTAATCCATAGAATAAAAAGTAACAAATTGATTTAAATTACTGTGATTCATCAACTAATGAAATTTTCATTTGGCATATTTTAACATCTTTATATTTATTTCATGTATAATATCTTTGTCAGCTTTCAATTTGTTCTCTTCTTTTTCTCTTGAACTAGTGTCAGTTACTAAGCTTCCTATTCACATGGACAAATTTGTTTATTACAGGAGAATCTTTAATTTTCTCTTTATCTTGAGATATATAAAGCCTATAATAGTAAAATAAGATAAGCAAGAATACATATTGTATAAGTTACAACCACAGCATTTAGTGTTGTGCCAGTTTGCATAACACTTTAATAAGGTTTTGCTCTAGTCTCTTATGCATAATGGCATCTTAATTCCAATGTACATGATTAAAGCAGTACCCTTAAAGGCTCTTTAGTGTATTACAAAAGTTTTGTAAAAGTGTTGTGAGCTGTTTTATGAACTTTATTACTTCAGCATTTTTAGCTGATGACTCATCAGGTTTCCTTTAGATATTCCTTCTTTAAATTTTTATATGGAGTCAGGATTTTATTTTTCTGCTATTTTTATTATATCATGATCTTAAATGAGAAGTAAATGAATGGAGTCTATTTGGTAGCACCAAGAAAATTTGCTTTCTAATATATAAGTAATGCCAATCCCTAAAGTAGTTCTTGGGTTACCAACAAAATTACATATTATCACTGGTATAGCAAATCATCAACCCTAATAATATACAAGAAAAAATCAACAAAAAAGCCTAAAATTAAAGTGCCTGTAAATTTTATTAAAAAAACCAAAAAAATAAAATTGGACTACTTACTTATGGAACCAAAGAAATGATTGTTAGCAAGTTTTGCTGTGAGTAGAAGCATCTCACATTACTACAAGTGAGAGGTTCTTTACTAGAGCATAAATGATACAATGCTGATTCAAGACTTTCAGAAAAATAATGGATCATAATTACTAAAAGTAAATCATACCCGAAGATCCAAATTTCCAGTTCTTTTGTATTTAGATGTGACTCCTAACTGTCCAATTTATTCTCAAAATAACAAGCAAAAGCAATAATTTTAGATTGACTTATAATTATATCAAACATAAAGTAATCTATGTAAATTTTACACTATATTACAACAGAATATAACAGACTTCATAGATTAAAACAATCCATTTATTTTCTTGATGTTTTTCAGGTCACTATAGCATATCACTTGAAGGTGTCCTTGTATGAATGCAGTGTATGACTGCACTTACTGAGCTGTTCAGGCTAAACATTTGTTAAGGATCAGAGAGGACTTTATTGTAGATTGATGATTGAATTCAGTTTCTGAGTGTATTAAAATGATGATTTTTCTCAGCTCCTGTGACCAACCAAATTCTAGAAAAGTATTAGAAATATCTGTACTTTTGATTAGCTATAGAGATATAACATTTGTTGTGTGTGGGCTACCTGAATAACTATACACATACCTTTGTTTATATATTGAAATTCTTATTCCAAAATTAATAATCAGAGATGCATTATTTAGAGTACTGAAATAATTAAGGTTCCAGCCCTAATGCTGTATTTTATATCTTGTAAAGGGTTATATGGGACTTATTACTCCTTCCATGCACTCCTTCATATGAGAATAAAATCCTGTGGCTGTCTATAACCAGGGACAGACCTTGTATCAGTATCTGCATTGCTTACTTCTTAACTGGCAAACTCAAAGTATGTGTAGAACGGCAAGTAGCCGAGAAAAGCTAATATAAATTTGAATAAAGAAGAAAGACAGTATTTACCATACACATAAAGTTACATTGTAACATTGTGTTAATCAAGAGTGTATGGTGCTGGAGGAAACAGATGACTAGATAAGGGAAAAGATGAAAATATATGAGAGATGCACTTGTTCAAATAAAGTCACCTGATCTGTGACATGGAGTCAAAGGAAGAATAAGGAATGAAGGATAATTTATTCAGTAACAACTAGTAGAGGAATAACTAGATAAAATACAATTAGCCAAAACCCCAAAACAAAACACAACAGAAAACAAAAATCAAAACCATAGAAAATCCCTTTAAGATTTAAGAAAATACAATTTTTAAAATGTCCTTAAACATGAAATAAAAAGTAGAAAGTTCCTCCAAAGCCTAACAACCAAGGCCATCCAAGATATCTTGGGTGAACAAATATTATTTTATATGCATGCTTGAAACATAATATGTGTATTTTAAAATGATACAATAGGAGTGTTACTTATTAATTTTATTTGCATTTTAATTTTGAGTAAGATTCTAATCATAATAAATTTTAAATAATATCAAATTGTGTTTTATTTTATTTACTTAGTATTATTTTTTGAGACAGTGTTTCTCTGTGCAGCTTTAGATCCTATCATGGCAGTCATTCTGTAGGCCAGGCTGGCCTTGAACTCACAGAGGTCTGCCTGACTCTGCCTCTCAAGTGCTGGGATTAAAGGTGTGTGCCACCACCACCCAGCCTTAACGTATATTTTAAATACACTTAGAAAAGTGAGAAAACAAGACATAGAGTAAGAAAAAAAGTCCAAAAATATATAAAAAGTAATAGACATATATCCATTCTTAAGAATACTTAAAAGCCAAGGAAATAACTTGAAAACTTTGACATATAATTCAACTGGTACCTGAGCAAAGGGAAAAAAGAAAAGATAATCTCCTACATACTGTTCCCCATCATATGTCATTAAAGGATCTCAAATTCTAACATAAATGAGATGCCTGATGTGACAGTGCATATTGCTGCAATTTGGAGGACAGTTTCAACTCCGTGGTGAATCCCACTACCTAAATAAATAAATAAGTAAATAAGTGAAAAAACACACACACAGCAACAAAGTCAACAATGCCAGGTTATCAAATATCTATAAGAATAGTGACAACAATTCAGAATTATGGCAACATTAAACTTCCATGATAGCATGGAGTATCAGCAACACCTATTCATCCCTCAAGAAATTACATAATACTACAGATACTTTAGAAGAGAGTTTGGTCAAAGCATCAGTATAAATTAGTTGAAATATTTCCACTAATATTTGCACCCAAATGCTATATCAGTTTTATCATAATTGCCAAACACCAAAACAAGTAAGTTGTTCTTTATCAGATAATACACAAAAATACCTATATTGTTCTTTATTCAAGAGATTATTATTCATTAATAAAAAGAAAGCAGGCACTATGTATGATATGACATATAAGAGACACTGAACACTGCTTGTTCACAGAAGGTGGTTTGAGGGGGCTACATATATATAGTCCTAAATATATGGTTGTGAGAAAGTAAGAACTATAGAGTTAGTTACATGATCACAAGTTCTAACAGATTGAGACAAATGGACTAGAATATGAAGACTAGAAGGGTTTTAAGGCAGTGAAATTAGGCTGTATACACACACACACACACACACACACACACACACACACACACACACACACATATATATATATGATGTAAAATTAGAATTTATACTACCATTCATTATTAACCATACTGGAGACATAAGCTATTTATCAAATATTTAGGATCAGGGGTAATCAATTACATCTAACATACCTACAACCAAATCAAATTATAAGAATGCAGACTCTGACGTAAAAGATGAGGGAGTCCATGAAAGTTTAATGTAAGTCTCATTTTGTTCTATGAACCAATTATATTCTGAGGTAGATTTTCAAATAAAAAAGTCTTAGGTCTTGTTCACATTTAAGGAAATGACCCCACACAACATAAAACCAAAGCAGTGTCACACAGAGAATGTGAATACCTCAGAAACATTATTGGAAAATCTGTACAGTGAACATCAGCATGCATGTTAAACAATGAAATATGCGCAAAACTGCTAATAGGCCAACTAATGTCTGTGTGATTTAAAGAGAAGAATGGGGTTTTCTGTAATTTTCTTGCTACCGTTAAAAAATGTCTTAATGCCTTACAATAATAACTCAAAGGAGGAAGAGTTTGCATTGATCACAAATTAATGTTCCAAGTTTTCATTTTAGATAGAAATTATTTATTTATTTATTCAGTCTTCATCTATGACTTCATTATTTCATTCTTTGAAATTTTAAAATATCCAGATAGTGAATTTACTCCTTTCCTCTCATTATTTTCTTTTGTCCCCTCCTATTTACATAAAATCTGGTTTTGTATTACTCTATAGAGAGTCAAATAAAATCTTTCTTCGCTCAACTCAAAGGAAATTTAGACATCATAAAACATATTAATCCATCAGACTCCAGAAATTCTAGATTTCCTGGACTCAGACATTACCAAAGGTAGTAAAATATAAGTATTTTATTGTAATATTAAGAAAACATTTATGTAAAGATGAAGTATGAGGAAACAGCAGTGTAAAGACTGTATTTTCCACTTGTTCAAGTTATGTTCTCTCCTCCTGTATTCAAGATCTTGATCACAAAAATGCACAGCTTTTTATTCAACAACCATGATTATTTATCTTTTGTTGCCCCAAGAATGGCTTGGATAGGTGCATGACTCTGTAATTGAAAATTCTAATATTGCATCAAATCAACTGAGTCATGAGAAAGTATTGCAAGGATATGCTTAAGCCCTTCACAGTAGTTGCAGTTAAGCCCTTAGAGTTTCAATTTAGATCTCTGGCTTTCTGCTTTGCATGTGACTGCAATTTGAATAATTGTTATTTTACCAACATTTAGCAATGTTTTGTCTGTTTTCTAAGACATCCATGACCCATGATCTCCTGAAAACACTTCAGCATCCTGGAACTCCATCACTGAACCTATCAGATCATATTCTTTTTCTTTCAAGAATCTTCTCTTTGCCAATTTCTGTTAATTTTTACTAAAAGCTTCAAAAGCTAAATTTTGAATGAGACAATTTTTATCTTATGTTCTATGAGCTTGTGCTTTGTTGTCTATGCCACTTTTGATAATTTCATAGGTTTTATTGTGAGAATAGTCAATAGATACCAACATTCTCATAACCCTGTCTTTTTTTACTCTCTTTAATTTATTCTGTGTCTTTCAAATCATTTATCTTAATTCCACTCATTTCCCCATCATTTCACACTTACCCTCTGCCCATGCAATCCCCCAATCCACAAAATACAACAAAATTTATGAGTAAAACAAAAAAGCAAGTAAAAAAATTAAAATATTGTCATGGAAGCTGCATTGTGACACAGTGAGTCACACAGTAAACCCCTTTGTCCATATATCTTAACATGTAAGTGTTCATTGCAGAGTCATTGGTTTGGTTCAGTACCTTTGGCGGTTACTACATCATTGATCCTGGGCCCTCACTTGAATATCCAGGTTTTGCCCTGTGGACATTCTACAGTTTTGGGTCTATGGGTCAGGTTCCTTTACTTGTTCTAGCAGATCATATATGTGGCCAATGTTTGCTTGCCAAGTCATAACCCAGTTCTGGGCCTCAGCAATTGCAGGGTTGGTCAGCCCATTAGTTCTTCCCTGGATGAGCTCTCCAGGAATGCCCCAGCTAATTCATCCTTCCAGCAGTGAGCTAGAAGTGGGGCCTGTTTTTCTGCTTTTATGTCCTCAGAGTTAGCTCTCCAACACCTGCATCAACAGGACCAGCTCTACTGTGTTTCCCAGGAAAGGTCCAGGGGCCACACACACACTGATGCAGCTGGTGAGAGACAGGGAGAACCCCCCCCCCTTTCCCCAGATCTTATGTCCCCAGACCTGCTTCTCCACCTGCCTCAGGCATTGATGGGACTGGTTGGGGAGGAGCAGAACTCTCCCCTGCTCATTCCCCTCAACACAGATGAGTAATGGGGACAGTTCTCCCTTGCTCCCTACCTCAGGGCTAGCTCACCCATAACTCTGACAACAGGGCCAGCCATGCTGTGCTCTTAGATGACTAGCAGAGTCCATTTTCCTTAGTGCTGGAACTGGCAAGGGGGAGAGTCATCTCACTCAACTGTTACAGGCAGTAAGTGGTGGTTGAAAAAGAGTGATCTTGTCCTTACCCTCAAGTTTGC
The DNA here is from genome assembly GCF_003668045.3 of Cricetulus griseus. NCBI lineage: Eukaryota > Metazoa > Chordata > Mammalia > Rodentia > Cricetidae > Cricetulus > Cricetulus griseus. Next base: position 124,977,261 of record NW_023276807.1, on the reverse strand, counting down.
ATGACAGACAGCAGAAGGGACAGCTCTCTCACACTTACAACTCAGGGCTGACTCACCCACAGCTCTCCTGCTCTTGAGACTTCCAAGGGCAGCTCTCGGACATACCTCAGGCATTGATGGGTGGTAGGGGTAGAGCATCTTTCCCCTGCTGCCATGCCACCACAGGACAGATGAATAATGGGGACAGCTATCCCATGCTCACAGCTTCAAGGCTGGCTCACCTGAACTTCACCAACAGGGTTGGCTCTATTGTGCTGTCCAGACCACATAAGGGCATGCTCTCTGTTGAGGAGAGCTCTCCAGCTCCTCTGACTACAGAGCCAGATCTCTCACCCACCATATAACCCTGTCCTATAATTGTACTTTATAATGTTTACTTAATGTAGCTCGATGGAGGTTAACAATTCTTTTATGTACTGAGTATTTTGACAGATGTTCAATCCAAACCACCCAGAAGTCAAACATACTTTTTTATTTCTATTTTCTCATCTAAAAAAATGAGAAATAATTCATAATAAAGTGAAATAATTTTAGAATGCATGCATGCTTGGGATACCATCTGTAATGGAATAATTAAGTGTAGATGTTTAAATTATTTGATGACAACATGTCAATAATTTAAGGAAAACCTCTCATTTCCTGCTTTGTTACTGGATAAATTCAGCATGTTTCCCAAACAAATAACATTTTACCTTTCTAATTAGCATTTATATTTGTGTGCCAATCAGGAAATTCCATGCCCACCTGTTCTCTATGGAAATGAACTCTACAGGCTTCTAGTCCTGCTGTGGACTGCAGAAACCTCATGGAGAATCACGCTACATCTACACAGTTTGTATGCATTCTCACGTTCATGTCACTTACAATCTCAGGGAGTGTGATAGAATTCGTAAAGTAACTTAAGGAACAACAGTCTCTTAAAACAGCATTTTCCCATTTTTTGAACTGAAATCCCTTCCCCCAGGTTTTTATGAATCTGTGTAGAGTCAAAACTTTAAAATATATAATCACTGAATTACAGCACCTTAATAAATTGTTTGATATATGCTATAATTATATATATATATATATATATATATATTATACTTTGTACACTAATATTAAAATAGATATTCACATGACTATATTTAAAAGTATGTTCTTAAACATTCTAAATTTAGGAAGGAATGTGAAGTAGCTATGCAGCTGATTCTTATCCAGATGAGAGAAAATGCCTGGGCCTATTGAATTTTTTTTCCTCTACCTTTTGAACCCACTAGTACCAATATGTCCTAAATGAGTTACTAATAAACTTGTGATTGTTTCTTTACCTGTTCTGGTGTTTTAGACTGATGCCACCATTATTAGAATGAGGTACCTAGAAGATAAGTAAAGCATTCCCCTAAGTGTGTCTGTTGTGGTCATTTTCAGAGATTAGATCACAAGATCCATCAGTGGTTGAATCTACTGATGGATTTGAAGTAGTAATAAACTACTGGATGTAGTAATATATTATTTATGATTTATTAAATCTTGTCTGAGGATTGAGGAGGCAAAGTCAGCATCAAGCTATAGAGATCATACAGTGGAGATACATACCTTTAATCCCAGGTCTCAGGATTAAGAGATAAATAGATCTCTGTTAGTTCAAGGCCATACTGAGCTACAGGAAATTGATCTGATACTAACGGGAAACAGTTTACTTGGCCTCAGCACTTGGGATTACATGCCCTTAATCCCAGAATTAGGGAGGTATTTAAGAGAGAAAGATCTCACAGGTGCCATTCATTCTTCAGCACATTGAGGATAGGAAGACATTGAAGTCTCAGGATTCTCCAGCCACACTGAGGACAGGTAGCAGTCTGAAGTTTTCAGTCTGAGATAGAGTAGGAGCTAGTGACTAGATCCTTTGCTTTTCTGATCTGTACTTGATGTTTGTACCCTGATATCTGTCTCTGGGTCTTTTAAATTTTGTGTTACAACTGGAAATGAAAGAATTGTTAAAGTGGATATAACAGGAGGAAACTAATATAGGAGCTACACCTTTGATTCTATTAGTCTCTTTTGGTTTAATGGAAATCATGAGGTGAGCAGCTATGGTCTACTGCATCCTCTTCATCCCTGTGTTCTTACTCACCACCATATTGACAATGATGTGGCCATATGAAAATCATGAGAAACCCATGAAACGATACAGGATCTACCTACCTGTAGATTGTAGGGGACAGTAAGAAACACCTGTTAGGGGCTGGCTACAGATGTGCCTGACCACGCCTGTCAAGGTGTGGTCAAGGTGAGGTCTGAATGAGGTAGGATAGGTTCTTAAGTAGCTACACACACATGGGAGGCCCCTTCTCTTGGACCTTGCTGCTTGGCTGCCCTGGGTACACTCTGGCTTGCGTTTGGCTGGTATTTATCTGAATAAAGATATCTTAAACCTCAGGCTCACCTTTCAGTAGATTCTTGCAGTACCTCTCCTCTTCTGGCACATTCCCTTTCCTAAGTGGATGCTCAGTACCTAGAAACAGATTCTATTCTAGGTTCTGATTGCTCTTACACAGAAGAAATGCCTATGGAGCAACTCACAGTTACCAGTATTCCTGAGATCTACAAAGGACAAGAGCAATCAAGGACTGGATAACTCACCCAAAACAGATGAGAACAAATATCAGCACCTACAATTACAAACAACCAGAAACTTGCTGCCTAGCTGCCAGAATGATCACTATGGAATTAATATGAAGCTGTCTTACACTAACAAATCACCACCAAACAGACACCAAACCTGAGAATAGAACTACAGTTTAGCTCAGCCATAGGGATTCTACTATACTGAATAGACAGATGCATAGCCATTTCTATCGTCTTTTCATAACACAAACACATAGAATCAGTTTATATATCTTTGAAGAAATGGCACAATAATGAATATATGGAACATATACACATTGAAATTTATCTAATTGTAAAGAAAAATAAGTAAACAGACATGTAATTATATTTGTGTACAATTTTTAATGTAGCAAATGTAAATCTTGAAAGAAAATTACAATTAATGTTAAAGTAGTATTAACTTTACACTTTCATTTTCAGGAAAATATGAGATTTAAAATGATTGAGTACCCTCTTGTTTGATTAAAGACATAAAGTTATTCTGAAAAACATTCATACAGCTGTTGAGCTTCATTATAAAATTTCTCCATGTAGCCTAAAGAAGGTGAAGTTGGAGAGGAAGGGAAAAAGCAATTTACTAGAACTAACAAAATTCATATTTCATTATGCATGTTTGATACATCATAGGAAACAGAATAGAAGCATTGCTTGTTCCAAAGTGAATCCAGAAAGGTGATATATGGTCATTTGAAAAGAAAAGCTCCCCAAACAGGAGGAAGTATGATACTGTATGGAAACTTCATTAGTATGGCTATTACTATTGCAATGGAAATGGATCATATACAGTTTTGGATAAGAATACTTCATTTTTCAAAGCAGGCATGTAATTATGGATATCTTGATTTAAGGTCTTAAGATAGTGAATTAAGATAAAATGCAAAGTAGATCATCTTAATTTTGTCATTTCTTTTTAAATACTTTACTTAGAAAGCTGCAGTTTTCTGACTTTGACAAAATTATGATAGAATTAAAAATATTCAGTGATTCTTATTTCTTTAGCTGACAAAGGAATAACTAAAGGGTTTTGCATTTTCATTTTAGTTAAACCTTTGCAGAGATGTGCTGGCTAGTCTTGATTCAACTTGATACACACACTGGAGTTATCTGAAAGGAGGGCAAATTAATTGAGAAAATGCTTCCATAAGATCCGGATGTAAGACATTTTCTTAATTAATGATGGATGTGGAAGGGCTCAGCCCACTCTTCGTGGTGCCATTCCTAGGCTTTTAGTTCTATAAACAACAGTCTGAGCAATTCATGGGAAGCAAGCAAGAAAGCTGCCTCCTTCCATGTCTCTGCAACAGCCTCTACATCCAGCCTCTGCAACAGCTCATGCCTCCAGGTGCCTCCCATGCTTGAATTCCTGTCCTATCTTCTTCATTGATGAACAGTGCTATAAGTGTAAGCAATGTAAACTTTATTTTTCCTAGCTTGTTGTTTGGTAATGTTATTTCAGGATAGCAATAGAAACCCTAACTTATGCAAGAGATACCATGTAAATGATTTGTGATGTGTGTCACATTCCTTGTAAATGAATTTTAGAATTTTCATTAATATCAATAACAACATATACCATGAGCCTACTGATGTAGATAAGATTCTAAGGGAGTGTATCCTTAGATGAAAACAGAAGATTTGAAGCTTGTCCTTATGTGCTATGCTTGGCATATGTCAGGCAATTATGCTGTGCATACACTGAAACATATTGGAAAATAGGCAGTGTATTAAAAGGTTCTAACTTAGAGAGAGGGCTAAAATATATGTCATCAGAAACATCTAGCAGAAATTTTAGAATACTGTCATATGCAGAAGGCAGAAAAATAAAAACCCAATATTAGGAGAACTGCACTTAGGACAATCTTAGCTATATAAACTACAATTAGAGGAAATATGTAATTCTCCATATTTATTTAAAGAACCATTGACAAAGCAATATTAAATGGCAAGAAATGATTATTCCATGACCCACTCATTTGATAAAATATTACTGAGCACTTTTTCCATGCTAAGTCTTGCACCGAGTAATGAAGAGACAACGCGCGCGCGCGCGCGCACACACACACACACACACACACACACACACACACACTGTGAGGGGATAGCACACATATACAAAATCTAAAGAATCATTTTCCATGTCGAATTGTTGTTTATTGAGAATTAATTTCAAATAATTATTATGAAATAATTATAAAACCTTCAGGGATGAGAAGTATAAGATCATATAAAAGAATATTGAAGAAGATTATACACTTAAGTGGAGGCTGACTGCTTTAGCCCATTTAACACAAGTCTTTGTATTTACCCAAATAAATATCTGATATTATTTCTGATATAATGTTTATTGTTTACTAAGTCTTCCTCTTTAAAACATTTATTTGTTGCAACTGAGTAAAAATCCCTCAGTCGAATAGAATAGTGTCTAAATTTGTTTTCTATTTCTATAAAGTTATGACCAAAACAATCTTTGAAATAAAAGGTTTATTTGAGGATACATGTCCTCAACAGAGTTTATTATGAAGTGAAGTCATGTAGGAACCTGGAAGTCTAACCTAATGCACTCTATAGAAGAATGCTTTAGGATTTCTCACTGTGGTTGTCTCAGCTGGCATTTGTATACAATTCTGGATCATAAGTCTAAGGTTGGAGCTACCCTAAATGAGCTCTGATATCCAATATCAATCAATAATCAAGAAAATGACTTACAGACTTGATTACATTCCAGGTTGATAGAACATTTTCACAATTGAAGTTCCCAAATGAATCTAGCCAATGTTAGTTTGATAGAAACCAGCATGAATACTATTCAGCTAAGTTGCAGATTATACATTTTACATAATTTATGTAAAAGAAAAACACATTGTCAGTGGTAAAATTATTACTGGTAATATTGATATGTTTTAATGTTGTGTTAGAAAATGATTGAAAGTAATTGAAAACTAAAACTTGAATTTAATAATTTTCTCTCTTCCTCTTCAATATGTGTGCCAAAGAAGTGTGTTATTTTACAGGAGAAACATAAGGGAATTATATGTTGAAAATTACACATTGGCACAGGACATATATATATATATATATATATATAATATATATATATATATATATTGAAAGCAGTGATATAATAATAATCCAGTATGAAATAATATAATATGGTGTTCCAAAGGGAAAAAAGTATATACATTTAATACAACATAAATTAATTATACCTGTAGACTTAGGATTGTAGGTTTAGATAAATCCATACATATATAATAAAAATTGTTTACAATGACTATAATTGCATTGTAAAAATAGACAAAAGTAAATTGGTTAATTTTCTATATGAAAAGCAAAAATATACAGCAAGTTTCAAAAGAAATACTGTGAATTAGCTAAGAGAGTGAGAAGGGAAGAAAAGGAAGGTCATGAGGAAGCAGAAATTTTGAGTCAGGTGTAGATTAGAAGAAAGGACATATGATAAGTAGGATTTTAGTTGGGGGTGGGTGGTAGAGAAGGAAGGGAGGGAGAAGGGAACTGGGATCATTGTGGGGAGTCACAGCCCCAAGATGGCACCTGGCTGGATGCCAGGGAGACCGAGCTTAGCTGTAAACAAGCCTTATTTGGAAGCGCTTAGTGAATCTGGTGTGCCTCCTCCAGCTGTGACCTATCTGGGATCACCAGGTGGTATGAGCTAATTGGGTAATGAGCTTGCTTTAATGGGCTTGTCTGGAGGGCTGGGAGAAGAGAAGCTGATCTACAAGGTTCCTGAATAATCGGCTTGAAGAAGAGTCGTGGTTGTGTTTCTCTGGCTGGTCAAATTAGACAAGTGGTGGCCCATACGGGGAACCTCTCTCTGTGGGTGAACGTTCAGAACTTCCTGCAGTCAGGGCAGTCAACTGGTAAGTTCCAGGTAAGTTGGGACCAAGTTAAGGACCTCGGTAAAGAGGCAATAAGGTCTCCAGTAAGGATCGATAAAGTTCTGGGAATGGACAAAGTAGAAGTAACCAAAAGTGAAAGTATGGGGAATTTGACATGGCAAACATTTATCTTGCTCTTCAAGAGCTGATGCACTCTAAAGGGCTGAAGCAAGAAAAGGGGCAGGAGGTGTTAGAACAGCTGAAGGAGGAGCGCTCAATGATATTGGAAAAGGACAGTTCTGAGAGAGTAGTTCAGATTCAGAAGAGGAACTAGAATTGCTAGTGAAGAAAATGGAGAGGTCATCTTTGCAGAAGACCTCTGAGTCCTGTGAAGTGGAGCCTACTGCTCCAGGACCGCCCCCTCCTCCATATAACATAACTTCCTCTCCCGGTGGCTGGGGGAGCAGTCCTTTTGCCTGGAGGTATGGAAGGAAGTGAGACATGATTGTGTTATCCTGTCTTTCAGAATAACTCTGGGCAGCGCTATCATGAGCCCCTTGATTTCAAAATGATTAAAGCGCTTGCTGAGTCTGTCCACACTTATGGGGTAACTGCAGCTTTTACAACAGCTCAGGTTGAAGCTCTTAATCGCCATTGCATGACTCCAAGCGACTGGATGAGCTTGGTGCGATCTTGTTTATCCCCTGGACAGTATTTAGATTGGAAAGCCTTTTTAATAGAATATGCCAATAAGCAGGCTGTTGTCAATCGTGCAGCAGGAAACGCAGCCTGGGATGTGGACATGCTCCTGGGGCATATATTATATATTATATATATATATATATATATATATATTATATATATGTGTGTGTGTGTGTGTGTGTGTGTGTGTGTGTGTGTGTGTGTGTGTGTGTGTGTGTATGTTTAATATTCTTTGATATTTCTATACTTTTCATACTTGCTAAACTGACTTCCTTTTCAATTAAAATTTCTCCAATTTTTCTTTTAATACAAATAGTAGTACTTTTAGGTGTTCATTTATACTTTTAGTAGACAAATCCATTTCACTTAGTCCTCTGTATCAATAGAGTACATGATATCTTTGGCGACACATTATCCTCCACACTTAGTGTGTTATTTTAGTTGCCAATGCTTTTCTATTCTATCCACTTTTGTTTTCTGTTTTGATGCCATAGTCCTCAATGTTCTTCATCTTTAATATTTTTGTTAATCTAAATTTACAAAGTATTTCTAGAAAAATTCATTTTGAACTATGGAATCTCTGGATCAAAACAATTGTTACTATCTCAAACCCACTGCCAACATCGTATTAACCATTAGTCTAGGACTAACTGGGCACATCATTCTCACTAAATCTTATAGAAAATGCCTTTCACAGTTTTTCTTTAAGGCCACCATAACTTCTGTTTTTTGTTTTTAATTAATTATATATACCTACATATTTACTTATTATAAATAATATCATAATCTGTGCAAAATATTTTAACATTATTATTATTATTATTATTATTATTGAGTCTGACTTAATGCAACATTGAACTATCATCAAAAAGTAAAGTGTGATGTTATTCTGCTATGTATATAATTGACATACTGAGTCTAAGGCACTATTGGACTTCACTATTGGATGGGTAAGTGAATGAGTAACAATGCAGATTTAAAGTTTTATAAATTGATTTGCAACTTGAATTCACTTTAAAAGGGCTTTAAACTTGATGTCAGACCTATTTATGAATCATCTAAGGAGTTGTTTATCTCAGTAGGTAGATAACACCCTCATATAAAACTATTAATCTATTATAGTTTTTATTTAATTCAAGAAATTTCTTACAGCTGGATGTATTCACTATATAAAGTTGAGAATTTGTTACACCGTTAGAACATTACTAAAATCCATGAGAACTATGAAAAATATGCAGTTCTTCAATATGATGGCTTGGCATTTTCAGTTAAATTGATATTTTAAGTATTTTGTTCTTCCCATCATCTCCTACACTACTTTCTAAAATAAAAGGCTTATCAAATTTTATGATAATTTTCAGTGATTACATACCTGAAAGTGAGTCATCTAATTAACTTTCATGTAGCTGTGTAACCACACAAGACTTTTTATGACAACTTTGATTTGACTGAGTGAATGATGGTATCATGATGACAAAATACTGTATTATTCCTTTCTGTTACATATAGATTTCAGTTTGTGTAAAACATTTTCATGCATTCTTTTGTATATCCTACAAATATTTGTGTGCCATAATTTGTTGTTTTCCATAAATAGAAGTACTCTTTACATCTATACACAAAACCTGCTGGATTTCATGTCATTCTTAGGTTCACAAAACTTAAGATACATTTTCAAAAATGTAATTTGTCACTCAATTGATATCTATTGAAAAATCACAAGCCTTTTCATCACATTTCTTTTCATCCTGACCAGAGTCTAAATTGACATTTGAAATCAAATTGAACAGAAGAAAAAATGTGAGATACACATCTGTGAAGTGGGATATTGATAAACTCATCTTAAGTTGAAAATTGTGAAGTCAAAATTCACCAAATATGCACACTTAACCAGGCATCAAATTTTAGCAACACTTCACTTTGGAGTATACATGGTTCACCCTTCTGTACCTGTCAGAAATTTGGGGATGTGTGCAGCTTGCAGTGGCTACTAGCATTCCATCAATGTAATCAAACACTTACCTGTATATAGGGAAAGATAAGATTTTTAAATAGAAACCATAGATTCTATAGAATGATATAACTTTCACATTATAAATGGTAAAATTTATAAGTCTAATAATTGTAGGTTGAAGACTCTACAAGAGAATTGTAGAAGACTATATATCCACCATTAATATCTATCTCCAAATAGATTTGATATCTGACAAAGAAATTGTTGATTAATATACCTACTTCAAACTACCTCAATTCAGTACCCACCAACATTTATTCTTATTTCTGTAACTGATTAGTATTCCTTTCTGAACTTTCAACTCTACATTATCATATCTAAGGATAATTACACAAGTCACAGAAAAGAGTATTTGCAAAAGAGAATAGAATATAGCAAAAATACAACAGTTCTTGTCAGAAGATATGGATGATGCTGCAAAGTGCCTATGAATCCCCTTCCTTACATAGGACATCAGTCAGCTTTGTTATATTTTTTTCAGAAATTTATACAACTACACAATCTATTTTAATACAATCTGTTATCCAATCCATCCTCTTTGTCTCCCTTGACTGTCTATCACAAATGTAAGGTGTTTTCTTTTTTCTCTTTCTCTACTGAACCAATGTTTAATTTATTACTGCCATGAATGTATGGCCATTTATAGGAGCACAAGTAAACTTTCAAAGATCCAATGCCTGAAGAAAACTTAAGATCAATCCCTTGACAGCCACTAATTATCAATATCTTCTCAGGAATGAAAGAGCTATATAAATTATTTTTGTATCCATGATGGGGATTTTCCTGGCTTGATCATGTGCAGTTTGGGTGCATGCAGTTCAGTATATTCCAGCAAATTATGTCAGTTGAATAATTTAATTATCATATATTAAGAATAAAAGAAATAAGGAATAGAATAATGATAAATATTATAAAAGGGGTTAATGGGCTTCTATGTACTGACTTTACATTTACTTGTATTTTTAACATTAAGTATAAGTTGTGAACCTTGGGAGTGATTTTGTATCCTGATACCATGTTGCAGACAAAATAACTGTGATGCAGAAAATGACAGTATATAGGCAGCTGATACTTCTTTGTGTCACAGTTCTTATAGTAATTGAAAATAAGGCATTTGAAGTAACTAAAACATTCTGCCATAAGTAATGAAGAGATAGTAGTAACAGATTACTTAATTGTAACAGTGCAATCTTTCTTTAAAGATTCATGCCTCTGGTTTGATTACAATCTATGAAAACATTTGATAAGGCTAAGCTTGATTATCACAATTCTTAATAATTTTATATGTTTCTTTAATATGCATGCATACAATATTTTCTCCAGAAAGTTATTTTATTTATTTTCTCAGCACAAGCTCATTTATACTCTATTTCCTTTTAAGTGGAGGAATATAATGATTATAATATTCTCTCTAGACATAAAGTATGACATCTGGATTAATTTAGGTCAGAAACTAAACTTCTACATTGCAATTTACAATTAATATGTCAATTTCTCAAATATTTAGAGAGACAATTAAATTGAATATTGATTATTTTTTCACAATAAATATATTTTGTTAGCCAGATTATTTGAAGAGTAACTTTGGGTTTATATACTTTATAGTGCTCTTTGTGTTATCTCCAAATATGCCCCTTCACATAATATAGGAATGCAATATCATGGGTAAGATAAATGAAAAAAATATTTTTTTGCCCTGAAAATGATATATAAGAGATAAAAAACAAATTCTCAGAAACTGGTAACACATTTAGGGTTTGGGTGTCACTTTAATAAATGTGTTGAAATATTAAACTCTAAGGTGATGAGAGGAGGTAGTTCCTTAGGTATTAATTATATTATAAACACACAGGCTTCATCAATGTTATCAGTGCCCTTAGATAAAAGTCCAAGGGAAAGATGCTAATAGAATGTGATTTCCAAAAACTGAAAATTGATTGTTTGACAAACAGTAAAACTCCCTTCACCTTTGAGTTTCTAGATTGCAGGGAAGCAAAAAAATTTTTTTTCTATTTCAGCTAGTCCTGTGGAACTTGTAGCAGTTGAACACTTACAGATTTGCCTGGTTTGTCATATGATACAGCAAATGAAATTAGAAAATATATTAACTGGAGTGGGCAGTCCAGTGATTGATTCTTCTCTGGGAAGCATAAAGTAAATAATTTTACATCGGATGGAAACAATTTGCTCACAATTTTACAGTCATGTGGAATCAGGGAATCAGGATTTCACTTGATTCTGTAAGGATTGTTCAATTTAGGAAAATGACATTAAAAAGTGGAAATGAGCTGTAAAATATTCTTCAGGAAGAAGCAATTGACATAGTATCTGATTAGTTCCCATACATAATCAATATGGAATTAATCAGGACATGGATTGATGGGTGCCTCCATCTGCTCTCAAAGAAGAGCCCATCTGTAAAAGTAAACAATTTGCAGTTTTATTAGACAATTCACGTGTGATTATTCTATTACTGGTCTTTCGGAAAGTGAAAAGTAAATCATAAGTGATATGAGGTTCCAGCTTTGGTGATTTCTTAAAGAATACTTGATAGATATAAAATATATTATCTCCCATTATCATAATAAAATGGCCATATGTTATGTGTGTGTCCATTGCCAGTGTTTTCTAGATAATCTATTAATATTGTCCCTAAAAACCAGAGCATTCCAGGGATAATTTCCCATTATCAACTTTGGGCTTAAATCTATAGGTCTATCAATAAATAACGTTTATTTTATATAATTTTATTTTATAAGAAGTCTTTCAACTGCTCTGGTAAATTTTCTTTTAAAGAAATTATTATTCTAATTGTGTTGTATCTGTGTGATATGTGAGTATTTGCTAAACTTGTGTACACATACCTCTGGATGCTAGAAATGGTGTCAGGTACCACCCATCATGAGCTGTCTGGCATGATTTCTGAGAACTAAATATTGAATAAGCCATAACCTATTTTTTCTCCTGGGATATTTCTCCAGCATTCAAATTATTCTTTTTTTAAAAAAATATTTGTAACTCCCACACTATACAATTATATACCAGAAATTATATTTTATCTGATCTATTTGATGATTATTGAGCTGCATTGTCCTTTCCAATTCTTTTAGTAACTTCTGTTTCCCTGTAATTAGTGTTTTGTGTGGTTTAGGGAATAATCTACAATAGTCATACTCTGAAATTAGATAAATAAATTTATTTGGTAGTGAATAGTAAGGCAAAATAAAACAATAAAAATAAGTAGCAATTGAATAGAAAGATACATGTATAGACAGATAGATGATAGAAATACCATCAAACTAATTGGTGAAATCACCCAGCAAATATGTACTAGCAATTTCTTGCTGAGATAATCAGCTGCTAGAGAGGACTTGTATACAGTAGAGTGTCTTAATGCAATAAATTTTGTAGTGAAATAACAATATGCTAGATAAAGGTAGTATCATCAAACTGGACACTCACAACATCCAATAGAAATGAAATGTGGAAACTGAGGCTGAAAGCTGAGTTCACTGTTTGACTTTCATTAATTTGCTTCTCATGGATGAATTTCCCCAGTGGCTTTTTGTGAGGTGTTAGGAGTGCCTATTTTAAAGATTATAGATTTCTGTCTAACGTCTATCTAACCTCTGTCCATCAAATTAGTTAAGTGACTTAACTAGTTCCAAGCCAGTGGTTAAATCCAAAATGTGTTTGAACATGGTATGCCTTCACCAAAGAAAATAGTAAACAATTCCTCTTCTATTTTTCCATATTCATACATTTTTTCAAGGTCATATACTCATCCAGAGACAAGATTTCCTACCATGCTTATATACTGGAAATAAAAAAGTATTAAAATTCCTTACATTGATCTCAACTTGTTTGATCTATGTAAGAGAGTTTAGTGATAGATGAATTGTAATCACTATTTCAATAATTCTTCAAAAGAGCCCCAGGATTGATCTCATTGTTTAGGATTACATGTGATATCCAGTCAAACAAATGAATAGATAAGGGTACAACATAAAATATTTCATATATAAATAACCAGAATATCCATGTATACAGTTATATCAACTATAAATTTATTGTGTTGGTTAGTGATTTTATCTACCAACACAAGCTAGATCCATCTGGAAAGCAGATACCTCAATTAAGAAGATGTCTCCACTGGCCTGACATTTGGGAAAACCTGAGTGTGGTTTTCTTGATTTACACTTGATGTAGGAGGGTCTAGGACTCTGTAGGAAGTTCCATATCTGGCTAGGTGGCCTTGAATTATGAAAAACAAAACAGGATGGGCAAGCCATGAGTAGCATGTCTGAAAGACTTTTCTTCCAAGGGTTCTGTTTCAGTTCCTGCCTCAAGATTTTTTCCTTGAATTCCTGTCTTCACTATATCTTCCTCTGTGATGGAATGGGATGTGAGAGTTGTAGGATAAAAATCACTTTCCTGCTCCAGTTTTTTGGGTGAGTGTTTTATCACAGCAAAATAAAAACAAGAAAAGTGCTCACAAACATCACACACACACACACACACACACACACACACACACACACACACACAGAAGAGAGAGAGAGAGAGAGAGAGAGAGAGAGAGAGAGAGAGAGAGAAAGAGAGAGAGAGAACATGTATATAACAGTATGAATGTGTACAGACCTGTATCTATATATCCATATAGATAACACAAGGATATGATATATATCCTTGATATATATATATATATATATGGAGCAAAAAAGAATCATTTCTTTATATGAAGAAACAAATAATTCACAATGGTTTTAAGGAATTGAGAAAAATGATCTAAAATTTGCTTTAGGAAAATTGTGGAATTGAGGAAATAGTTTACGGTGAGCAAAAGCAATACTTAGAATTTGGATTGCAGAATGCCTACATTTCCTTTACCATGATGGACAAGAAAATTATGTGACTCAGACATAAATCAAGGGCCAAATTTGAGAAGTGCTGGAGAGAAAATATTGACATACACATCGCATGTTGTATGGTTGAAAGAAAATTATATAAATTAAGTTTATCAGATTTTGTGGAGGGGTATCACATGAATTGGACATTATTCCAAACACAGAGATTCTCAGAGAACACTGTCCAATGGTGTGGGTAGGCATGTTTATAGACTTAATGAGGCAAGGAAGTGTAGACATAAATTGTTTGGCTATGGATAGACATTTGCCTAATTTTAAATATCATGATAAAATTTCTGCAAGACAGGACATGAATTTATCAGCTTGCTGTATGCAACTGGTGGGGGCTTGATTGTTAATTAATTAAGCACCAAATAGTCTCTTACATTGTAAACATCAGTTAACTTGCAGTACATGTTTATAAGAAGTTTAATGCCATTCATTATCCAGTTTTCAAAATGAGCTGTCCTTTGGAAAAAGTTTTGATTACTTATGAATAGATGGATTTCTCAGGATATACATTCAAAAGGTCAGACAGACTGTGGAAAAAGTTAAAAATCATATAAACTTCATTCTGGAAAGAGAATCAGGACTGATGTGTGCCTTGGAGTGGACAAGGAGAATGTATAGAACATGTTCAGAGGAAGAGGAGTGAGCCTTTACCAATATATTGATACCCCATGGTCATCTGGTTCACCATGCTGTGAAAATAGTCTCTAGCTACAACATCACAAGATGTTTATAACAAAGGAAGTTGAGGATGCCTGAATGAAATGAATGCAGGTGTACTACAACATCAAACAAAGAGGACTACATGAGATCTACATGAGATCACTTAAATGTATTCTGTTATTGAGTTATAAACCGGAACAGATAGCAAGGCCTGTTTATCAGGGGTGGTAGAGAATAAAGATATTACTTGCATTTCCCAAAGTAATATTGAAAGGGTATTATGGAAAACAAGAGGAGGAACTAAGAAGAAATTATATTCATATCTGATTGATACACTACGGTATAGTGTTAATATCAAGCGGAATTAAGGTTTATTTATGTAATGTGAGTCTAATTTTAGTTCTACTAAGATAATGTCATTTAAATTTCAGTATTGTAAGAGCTCATGTTTGTGTTCTTATATTTATATTGCTGTTATGCTTTCACCTGTCTGAAAATTCTAGCACAGATGGGTATCTCAAGAATGGCCATGGATACTTCTATCTCCAAATATCAATGTATATCAAATAAAGAGTTCACGAAATTTATATACTTTCCTCATGTTCTCACAATTGACTGTAAAAACATCAAACACCAACTTTCTGACCCCAGTCAAGAAAGCTGTTAGTGAAATGTTTCTGTTCTTTTTAGTGGTGGCATTACCAAGCATTGTGACACATCTCCTTAAACAGCATTTCTTACTGGAAAATCTTTCTTAAAAGCACACCATTTCCCTCTAGTTCAATCATTTAAATACATAGTTCCAATAAAGGCCTGCTCAGTTCCTCAAATACATAATTCATAAACAGTAACTATAGTTGTAACTTATATGTATCTTTATGTCTTCAGGTCAATAAAGAGCAAAATGGCTGAAGGATCCCATAATTAACCTCTACAGAGAATGGCTGAGTAGTAATTGAAAGGATGGAAGTAGTTCACAAGGGGTCAAAATTGGAATTGCATGAATTGAGAATAATGTATACAATAGCTCTCAACCTTAAAATTTATTGGAATGAAAAGTGCATGGACTCCATGAGATGGGAGAGATTAGGTTAAAAAACAGTAAAATGTCCTATATGTGATTAGCTCTGAATGATCATATACAAAGAGGAAATTGTTGTTACTAGGAAATAGAATAGTATCAAATCAAAAAGATGAAGGTTTTGTGGTCATTGTTGGTAAAAAAGTCATGCAAAATACTGAATTTGAAGAAATGTATTTTTAAGATCCAATATTGTTTATTAATGTATGTTATGAAAATAATATTGGCGGCACAATGGTTTTGCTTGTAATTCCATAATCCCAGTTATTGGGGATTCAGAGACAAAGAAAGAATCACTTGACCACAGTAATTTAAGACAAGTCTGGGATATACAAACATACAGACACATACACAGACTGAGTTACAGACATACATACACACAGACAGCATGAGGAGGAGGACGGGAGAGACTTTTCTCCCTCTACAACTTCCCATATGCACCTCCTTGTTCTTTCTTTAAATTTATGGTTTCTATCTCAGTTAACTATTGCCAAACATACATACATGCATGCATACATACATACATGCCATGCATATACACATACAGATACATACATGTGTGTTCATAAATGGACAATCTGAAAAATGTACAATCTGAATGCATACAATACTTCACTTTATTCAGAATGTGCTCATCTTTTTTAAATGAATATAGATGCAAAGTTCTGAAAAAAGGTAAGTAAAATAATGTGAGAGATAAGAGAAACAATGGCAGGTGTTTTAAAAGTGCATGACATTGTCTAAAGCTTTGAAAATCTAACAATAGTATTTATCACCCTAATAAAATTGGGAAGTAAACAACAATAACTCAATATAAACAGAAGACTGAATACTATTGAATACAAATTAAATATGTAGAAAAAATCAGAAAAGAAGTTTTCTTAACCTAATGAGGAAAATCCTGAAAAATGTAACAACAATTCTACTATTCAATGAATTAATATAATTGTTTTTTTCATGGAAATGATGTGCTGCATAAGCCTTTTTTGCATCTCTATTGTTCCAGCAGTCTATATGATAGACAAAGTGTAATAGAGGATAAGCTAATACATTCTAAAGAAAGCATTAGAAAATAGATTGGGAAGCAGAACTGTGGTTGGAATGTAAAGTGAAGTCAAAAAATAAAAAATGGGAAAAATTTGAATACTAAAAAAGCATGGATTCTCTCCTAAACAGCAAAAACAAAGAACTATAGAAACAAATGCTTCCATTTTGAGCAGAAATACGTAACTCCTAACAGAACTTGATTGATAAAAAGCCATTACATTTAAAGGAATGTGAGTGATATTTAAGATATAAAAAAGTCATAAATTCACATTTCATTAAATGCTTTTCAAATACAAAATTTTAGAAAGTATTATAGTAGTAATAGAATTCCATACATAGGAACTAAGCCAATTAAAGTTTAAATATTGATGTAGAGCTCTATAAATTATTATTGAGGAAAGTATTAATAACAATACAAAACTGAAACATTACCTTTGTTAACTTTGAATAAAAATAAGTAAAGCTATATTTGAATTTACATATTTTCTCAATTACAATTAAAAAATGTTGCTTCAAAATTTACCAAACAAAAAGGAATTGACAATATATAAGAGGAATGTATGAATGAATTGAAAACAAAGAAAAAATCATATTCTGAGATACTCACATTTTTAACTTATTAATATTATACTGAATATTTGAAAACAGTAAATTAATCATTTTATACTTAGTCATAGTAATTTGCATTGTTTAAAATAATCTAAATTTATTTATACATAATGAAATCTGCCATAGAAATGTATTAAGTATTCAAATATACAATATTTTATAGTACATAGTAAATTATTTTGCATGTACATATTTTAAAAACATGAAACATTAAACAATTATTAGTTCTAAATTTGTTTGAGACATTAATAAATGTGTGTATGTTAGATGGATAAATCTTTGTAAATGAATAATAAAGAAACTCACACATATATACCCCATACACATTCACACATCCATACAAACACCTACAATATGAAGCTCAAATCAGAACAAACTATATAACTTTTTATAAAGTAGAGTTCAAACATTAGTTATCACACGTGGGTGTCAGTGAGGAGGCCTCGGAAATCTGTGGGGCCTCTTGTAGTATATCAGTACTTATACCTAGCATAGGAGTGAATGTTGGAAGCCCATTCAAAGTAGAGGATTACTCCCTGAGCATAGACACATGGGGGAGGGCCTACACCCTATCCCAAAGGATATGACAAACTCTGAAGAACCCTATGGAAGGCCTCACCCTTCCATAAATGATATGGGATAAGTAGGGTATTAGTGGGGGACAGGGAAGGAAAGTAGGGAGAGGAAACTAGAATTGACATTTAAAACAATCTTGTTTCTAATTTAGATAAAAAAATGGAAAAAAAACAAAGAAAAACACTATAGTTCAACTTTCCCTGACAATGTAGATGCAAATTTTTCAATAAAATACCTGCAAATTCAGTCTAAGAAAATAATCACAAAGATCATTCACCATGATCAAGCAACTTTATCCCAACAATGCAGGGATGATTCACATATATAAACTGATAGATGTAATTCACCACATAAAGAAACAGAAAGACAAAAGCCTCCTATTTGCCCTTTTAGATCTAGAAAAGGTCTTTAACACATTCCAGTACGATTCCATAATAGAAGTTCTGGAGAGACTAGATATACACGACACATACTTCCACAAAATAAAGGCAGATTACAGTAAGCCCAGAGCTAATATCAACTTAACTGGAGATAAACTCAAATCATGTCCACTAAAATCAGGAACAAGATAGAGTAGTACATTCTCTCTATACTTATTCCTTATATTACTTGGTGTCTTACCTAAGCAACTGAAGGAGATCAAATGAATAACAATTGTAAAGGAAACAGTCCAATTATTATTTGCATATTTGATAGTATACATAAATAATCCTTAATAGTCCACTGGGAAACTCCTACATTATATAAACACATTCAGCAAGTAACTGGATACATAATTAATGCACAAATGTTAGTAGCCATTCTACATACAAATGATAAGTGGACTGAAAAATAAATTAAGGAAACACCTTGCACTATAACCTCAAATCATACAATCCAGCTTGAGGTAGCTTTGACCTAACAATTAAAAGACTTGAATGAAAAAAGAAAAACTTGAAGATGTTGAGGAAACTGAAGAAGCTATCAGATGGAAATGTCTCCCATGGTTATGGTTTGAAAAATTAATATAGTAAAAATGTCCATCTTACCAAGAGCAATCTACAGATTCAATGCAATCCCTATGAAAATCACAAACTCTTTGGTCTACATTGATGTCCTCCCTGTAAGATATGCTAGTGCGGTGGTGAAACAAAGACTATGGGTTTAGGTGAGTTCATTGTTCAAATATCTTCAGAGAAACTTCTTTCTCTAGCAAATGGGAAAAAATATAGAGACTCAAAACCAGATATTATGCAGAGAAGGAAAGATTTGAAACACTCAGTCGTAAACTCTGGGTCTCCAATTGGGCTCCCTCGGGGCTCAGGGAACTTCATAGAAGAGGAGGCAGACGGAGTGTAAGATCTAGAGGGAATAAAGGACACCAAGAAAACAAAGCTCTCTAAAACCATAAGATCAAAGCACATATCAAGTCACAGAAACTAAGGCAGCAAACACAGGGCCTGCATGGATCTCCACCAGATATGTTCCTAGAGCTGAATGGACAAGTGAAACATGCATTTATCTCTAATCCAGAACAAACCTCCAGTTGATACCCACTTGGAAATGAAATTTTATTTTCCTTCAAGGGAATCATTGAGGAAACAAATTACCCTCTTAAGTGTAGGCTTCATGCCAAGCCATAGATGACTAACAGAAAAAAAAATTCAAAGGTGTCTTTGGCCATATTTGTTTAATAAATTGTGTCAGTGTTAGGACTTCAATATTTTTATCTTATTTTTAAAAATGTATTAATTACATATGTTAATATTTTGTAATACATAGTATACATTTATTGTTTTACCTTACAGGTCTTCCTGATGAGTATTTTTATAAGATTTGTGAGGGTGTGAACAAATGGATCTCTGTGTTTACTTCTGTTTCTTGGGTCTCTACTTGGGTGCTATTTTTCCTGTTTCTTTAGTCTATTTCAATCTATTAGTTTTTGTTTGTTTTATTTTAAGATTATCCCTTAGATGCTGTTTGCTTATTCAATTTTAATAATGAGAAACAGAATGGGGTAGGGTCCTCATGAGAGGGAAAGAAAGAAGTAACTGGAAGGAGTAGGGGAAAAACAATAATCAGGTTATATTATGTGAATAATAAAACAATTTCTCACAGGAAAAAATGCTAGTAGAGAGTACTTTGAATATACAATAATGTATATAGTAATATATGTTAGCTGTATATTATATAAATATGATAAATATAATCTCCATGTATCAGCTTAACTAAAAGTCCATTGAAAATCATAAAGAAATTATGTGCTATATTTTCCAGTCTGTACTTAAAATCTTTAATAACCAACAAATTTCATTCTATAATTTTTCAAAAAACATTCTAAGATTCTCTTTATAAATGTAAACTTAAATGATAGTTTAGGGTAATTTATAAAATGGGAGAGATTAATTCATTCATTGAAAGCATTTTCATAAATAGGAAGCCATATAATCATTGTTTGAATTTAATTCAGCATTGAAGCTTATTCCATTTCAAGGAAGCCAATTTGGAGGACAGCAGTAAGCAACAGATTGCTTGCTATTCAGGAAAATTGCTCAACATTCAAATCGAGCCAAGAATTAATGAAGTGACTTACATGGTTTCTTTCTTTCTCTTGGATACAAAAACTCATTGTAAAATCAAAGAATTGAATGTCTTATCTTCAATAATTTTATTTGTTTCTTTTCATTCAATGTATTTATTTTCAAGGCTGATCATTTGATATCACTTAACCAATTGGTGTGATCTTCAACAAAAGAGAGTAATAAGTAGCATTATCAAGATTGAGAAGATTGTATATATGTACTTAGGAATATACATATAGATATACATATAGACATATAGATTTGGATATGTTTGCATTTGTGTATGCATATATATATATA
Source organism: Cricetulus griseus (assembly GCF_003668045.3). Lineage (NCBI taxonomy): Eukaryota > Metazoa > Chordata > Mammalia > Rodentia > Cricetidae > Cricetulus > Cricetulus griseus. Next base: position 124,956,304 of record NW_023276807.1, on the reverse strand, counting down.
TATATGTGTGTGTGTGTGTGTGTGTGTGTGTGTGTGTGTGTATGTGTGTGTGTGTGTGTGTGCATGTGTGTGTCACATGTTTTCTCATGTAGAAGGAACTCATGAATTTAAAAAGACTCAGGAGGTATATATTCTGAGGTTTGTAGGAAGTGAAAGTAGGGGGAAATCATGTAATAATATTATGAAGTTAAAAAATAAAAATAATTTTAAAAATAACATTTCAAATTGGACTAATAATACATATTCTTTTTTAATGTCAAACAGAAATGAATTATAATGGTTACTTGAAAACAAGAAGGCTTAAAACTAAATCTGACATTATAAATTATGATTATTCATTTTACAGTGGCATTGATGTCATAAATTTCTATTTTCAGCAAATTATCGTGAAAATTGTTCTCAATGTTATTTTGACATTATTTTTGATCAAAGCAAAGGAAGTGTTGTTGAGAGCTAATTATCCTTAAGCGATGTTTCATATTCCTTGTGTGAATAATAAATGACTTTATTTTTTATTTTTAAAGTTTTAATATGATTTTAATTGACATAGATTTACATCATTTTTCCCTCCTTTTTCTGTGACCAACCCCTCTTAGCTATACTCTCTCATACCTTTCTTATGTCCCTCAATTTAATAGCCACTTTTCAGTGATTGTTCTTATTACCTACATATACATGCATATGTATGTGCACAAAGAATATATATGCACATATACAACCTGGTGATAATGTTTTTTATTGGTGGTGCATATAACATATCATGGCTGGCATACATCTCGGTATTGGACAACCAAAAAAGGGCTATGTACTCTACTTAGTATAAATAAATACCATTTTTAAGACTATCCTTTGTAAATGGTTCAGCAGAAAGTTTGATAGTCTTTAGTAGGATGGCACTGCACATAACAGCTAGGTGAGCTACTTTAGAAGACAGCAAGTGTTCAAATTTGTGTTTTCAAGATTCCCATTTGTGAATATTTGATACACACATTCATATGGTTATTAACACCCACTTACTCAGATACACATTAATTTTAGTTTGACTAAGAGATCATATTATCATGATGGATTTCAGGAAGAATTCAGATGCCTTTTAAGAAGTTTGCAATCATATGATTACTTGGCTTTTTATGTATAAATGAATATGTTTCTAAAACACAACATCCATAGCTCATATGATATTTGAAGTATTTTAAAAATAAAACTAGTTATGTGAGTTTATTGAAAATTAATTATGTAATATATATAAAGATAAAAATGTCTTTTACTATCTTGACCTCTACAAGAAAATGAAAATAAATTCATCCAAAGATAGCAATTATGATATGATTATCAAACATTTGTTTATGTGGGTAGTGTTCATCAATAGGTATTGAGAATTTTTAGGATTATGTCATGACTACCATAATCTTGACATTCTTGGAACTTTTGGTTCGTTTGCCCTAATCATACTAAATGCATGTTTCTGAGTAGCTAAGAACCACTTTTGGTTCATACTATTTGTAATTTTTAAAGTTTTGGTTTTATAATTCAATTGATGAATGCCAACAAATCAAGAACTTTGTTCTTCATCAATTGGTTACTGATTCTCACAAAAATATGAAGGCATTGAAATTATCTACATTAAATTACTAATAAAAGAACAATCAAGAAAGCCAAGTATATAGCAAAGTACCAAAAGTACCCCTACCCAATGTATAGCACTTTCCTCTAAGATTGAAGCATTCCTGCTTCAGGAATCTAAAGTTAAAATAGAAGGTAAATGACTTTTTTTGAGAGAATTTGAGTTTATTTTTACTCATTTTTAAATCTTAAAAATGATTACCAGCTAAAATTTATCCCTTATATTCTATGATTTCTAAGTCTTTTGTTTTGTTATTCTTGTTTATTTATTTATTTTTAATTACTCATATTTATATATCTATCCTCCCATTCCCACACCCTCCCATCCTCCCAATTTTCCTACCCAAACCACCCAATCCACCCCTGACTCCTTCCCAGGGATAGGGAGGCCCTCCACCAAGGACCTTCAAACTGTTTCATAATATTTGGGGCAGGGCCTAGGCCCTCCTTTCTGTGTCTGGGTGGTAATAGTATCCCTCCATAGGGAGCGGGCTCCCAAAGTCCATTTGTGCTCTAGGGATAAAGACTGGCTCTGCTGTTAGAGGACCCATAGATGGTCTTGGACTCCTAGATGGTACCCACATTCAGAGTGGTTGGTTTGGTCCAATAGTGTTTCTCCGGATTTATGATGAGGGTCTACATTCTATCAGTAGGTCAGGTCCACTGTTTCTGCAGGTCTCTCCATCCCCTCTTGACTCCTTTGCTCAACCTTCTCCCTCTCCACAACTGAATTCCAGTAGTATAGTTCAGTGCTTAGCTGTGGGTGTCTGTTTCTGCTTCCAACAGCAACTGGATGAAGACCAAAACACCAAACAATGCAATTAAAAGAATGAATGCAGAACTAAATAGAGAATTCTCAATAGAGGAATCCAAAATGGCTGAAAGACACTTGAAAAAGTGGTCAACATCCTTAGCCATCAGGGAAATGCAAAACTACACTGAGATGCCATCTTACTCCTGTCAGAATGTCTAAAATCAATAACACCAATGACAATCTTTGCTAGAGAGGATGTGGAGAAAGAGGAACTCTCCTCCATTGCTGGTGGGAGTGCAAACATGTACAACCACTTTGGAAATCAGTATGGAGGTTTCTCAGGAAAATGGGAATCAGTTTACCTCAACATCCAGCAATTCCTCTCTTGGGCATATACCTAAAGAAAGCACACTCATACAATAAGGACATATGTTCAAGTATTTTCATAGTAGCATTATTTGTAATAACCCGAACCTGGAAATAACCTAGATGTCCCTCAACTGATGAATGGAGAGAGACAATGTGGTATATTTACACAATGGTGTACTACTCAGCGGAAAACAACAATGAAATCTTGAAATTCACAAGCAAATGAATGGAACTAGAAGAAACCATCCTCAGTGAGGTAACCCAGTCTCACAAAAAAATAAACATGGTATGTACTCACTCATTTTTGATTTTTAGACATAGAGCTAAGTATCATTATCCTACAATCCTCACTGCCAGAGGAGCTAGGAAACAAGGAGGACCCCAGGAGAAGATTGCATAGTCCCTTGAAGAAGGGGATGGGGACAAGAACCCTTGACCAAATTGGAACCCAGGGGCAGGGAGAAGGTAAAAGACTTAACAAAGCTTCAGAATGTCCCTAAAATTGACCAAATTCACTACACCCTTTCCTCACAAGAAGAAACATTAAAGACTGCCTGGGAACAGAAATAAATAATTAACCTGGAAAGCAAACTCTGGGACCTGCAAAGCTGCTTGTGTGTCATATGTGATCAGCTTTTAAGAGCCAGCACCCATACTGAGATTGGTTTTGGTCCTTAAACTGCCTTTGAGCCATTTTTTCCCCACAGTAAGTCACCTTTACCCATATTCCTATAAGAAACTCCAAGAAAATTAATTGGCTTGCCAAGCAGGTCTTTGCTAGTATCTGCATTTTTGTCTGCCAAGGCTTACTTTGCTATGGGTAGTAGATATATGTGTGTTGCATCTCCCAGAAAACAGTTTTGTCAAAGGATACCAATCCATTTGTCCTGTGAAATAACAAAAGCACAATCATTGCTGAGCACTTCATTTCTTTACTTATAATAAGATTGATGACTACCTTAAATGCTATCCTAGAGCTTTCATCCAGTAGCTGATGGAAGCAGAAACATCGATTCACAACTAAGCAAGAAGCTCAACTCCTGGAATTCAATTCTATACAGGGAGGAGTGATGAGCAAAAGGGTCAAGGCCATGTTGTGGAAACCCACAGAAACATCTAACCTCAGGAAGTGGGAGCTCACAGACTCCAGACCACTGTGGAACCTGCATAAGACTGAACTAGGCCACCTGAACATGGGTGTCAGTTGGGGGGGGGTTGGGCAGTCTATGGCAGTGGAACCAATATCTAGTGCATGAATTGGATTTGTGGAGCCCATTTCTTTGGTTTTTGTTTTATTAAAACAGGGTTTCTTTTTTAGCCTCGGCTGTCCTGGAAATACTTCTGTAGACCAGGATGGCCTTGAAATTCAAAGATTTCTTCCTGCCTCTGCTTCTCAACTGCTGGGATTAAAAGTGTGTGATACCACTTTGTGGCACTGAGTATATTTTTTTGTCTACACAGGTGGATTGTAAGATATTGATACATCCAAAATATGGGCCTAAATACATGTTGTATGTATCAATTGCATATGAGAAAAGAATGGTATGTAATAAATTTGCATAAATTGCATCAAAATTTTCATGAATGTGAGCAATAAAACTTGGTGTTAGATAAATGTGTTTGTAATTGGTTCAAAAGCTTTTCTCAACTATATTATTGTCAATTGTAAAATTATATGAAATAACATTAAATATAAGCAATTTCTCACTTTTTCTACCACCGAAAATCTCCTGAGTTACAGAACATATATATATGTTCTGTAACTCAGGATATATATATATATATATATATTATATAATATATATATATATATGTTCTTTGATAAACAAAAACAAACACAAAATACGCCGTATAACCCAATGGATCATCCTGGTGTTTGTGACTATTCAAATCACAGTCACAGACCTAATGAAAGAAAGGGAAACATAGGGTTGAAATAGAGTATTAAATAATTAATTAGGGATGGAAGAGCAAGAGACAAAATATACTGGCTACATATAAAATAATAAATGCATACTTATAAAATAGCATACTTATATGAAAAGAGGAACAAGTAGAGAACAGAAGTGTCAAAAAATGTAAAGTGGTATTTAGCTAGACTTGTAAAAGAGACAGAAAACAAAAATGAAGAAAAGGTAAAGGGAAGCCTGAAACAGACAGTGAAATGACAAGATACAGAAGACACGCTAATCTTTGTAGGGTTTTTTCAAGGATGTATGCTGTTTGTGTCTATGTTTTCAGGACTCAACATTTGTTATTGGATAGCCAATTGGTGTGTTACAAAGAAACATCTTTATACACACTGAGAAAGTTTTACTTTTGTATTTAGGAATAATATTTAAGAATATATGCGTATGTTTCATTCATGTGTAACAATGTAAAATGGGGATATGAATTTGAAAGAGAGAAAGTGGTAGTATATTGATGGTTTGAACGGAGGAAATAGGATGAGGGGAATGATGTGATATATTGTATTCTCAAGTAATAAAAGAAATATTTCTTTGCAGATTTTTTTAATTACAAACAAGATTGTTTTGCATGTCAACCCCAGTTCCCACTCCCTTCCCTCCTCTCCTACCACACCCCCCGAACTAAAACCCTACCTATCATATATCCCTTCTGCTCCCCCTGGATGGTGAGGCATTCCATAGGGTGTCGTCATAGTCTAGCATATCCTTTGGGATAGGGACTAAGACTGCCCCCATGTGTCTTGGCTCAGGGAGTATTCCTCTATGTGGAATGGGCTCCTAAAGTCCACACCTGTGCTAGGGATAAGGACTGAACTACTACAAGAGGTCCTGTAGATTTCCGAGGTTTCCTCACTGAAACCCATGTTCCTGGGGTCTGGATCAGTCCCATGCTGATATCACAGCTATCAGTCTGGGAAGCAAGAGTTCCCCGATGTTCAGGTCAACTGTTTCTGTGGGTTTCACAAGCTTGGTCTGAACCACTTTGGTGTTCACTCATCCTTCTCTGCATCTGGATTCCAGTTCGGTTCAGTGATTAGATTTCCTGTCTGCTTCTACTTCCACCAGCTGCTGGATGAGGGTTATCAGGTGGCATATAAGTCAGTCATCAATCTCATTATCGTGGGGGGGGGCATTTAAGGTAGCCTCTCCTCTGTTGTTTAGATTGTTAGTTGGTGTCATCTTTGTAGGTCTCCAGACATTTACCTAGTGCCTGATTTCTCTGTAAGCCTAAAATGTCTCCCTCTTTTATGGTGTCTCCATTCTTCTTTTCTTCCATTCTTCCCCTGATTTCAACCTTTCCTGTCCTTTTCACCCCTCCTCTTCTCCCCTTCTCATTCTCCTAGCTTCCTCCCCCATCTTCCCTTGCTCCCAATTTGCTTAGGAGATATTGACCCTTTCCCCTTCTCCGGGGGACCATGTAAGTCTCTTTTAGGGTCCTCCTTGTTTACTAGCTTCTCTGGCAGTATAGAATGTAGGCTGGTAATCCTTTACTCTATGTCTAAAACACACATATGAGTGGGTACATACCATGTTTGTCTTTTTGTGACTAGATTACCTCACTCAGAATGGTTATTTCTAGTTCTATCCATTTTCTGCAAATTTCAAGATTCCATTGTTTTTTTTTTTCTGCCAAGTAGTACTCCATTGTGTAAATGTACCCCATTTTCTCTATCCATTCTTCAGTTGAAGGGCATCTAGGATGCCTTCCAGTTACTGGTTATTACATATAGTGCTGCTATAAACATTGTTGAACAGATGTCCTTGTTTTATGAAACTTCTTTAAAAGAAATATTTTTAAAGAGAATATGCAACAAGGTATAGGCTCTCCTAGCCTGGCTTTCATCCTGAAAGAATAGTTTTAGATGCATTTCCCATCTTCCTAAACCTTTGCTTCTTTCACACTTTACACATGTTCATCTCCATATCACAGCTCATAGTTTTTAATACTGAAAATGACATTTATTCCCCTGTTTTTTCTACTTCCTTTCTGAAACTTATCTTCAAGAGATGAATGTGTTTCACTGAACAACATCCTCTCAGATTTAGAGCTGAAGCCTGAGGCAAGAACAGGAAGGAAGCTTGCTGTTTTATATACTATGTGGTAATATAGTATTTATATAACTAGAGACAGATAATCTAACAAGATTAGAAGATTAGAATAGCAAAAGAGAAGTGGGATATCTCTGGAGTTCTCTATAGATTTCTATGAAAACATAGTGATAAAATTTAAATGCTTTTTTAAAATTATTTTATGTATATGGATGTATAAAGACATTTATATATGTATACATTTCTTTTATTATATGAGATTTCAATAATTAGATCATTACCCTCTTCCCTTTTGTCCATTCAAACCATCCCATATACACTCTTTTAAATTCATAGTCAGCTTTTGTTATCATGTATAATACATAATGTATGGTGCATGACACATAATATATATCATATAATGCACAATGCCTAATGGATAATGGATGGCATATATATATTATAATTTACATGGCAGTTTTATGCTTCCTATTAACAAACAACAGTGTTGAGTAGTATGTCACAATCCACCATTTTTCATAAGTTATTAATTATGGCTTTATTGTTCTTTGATGAAAACAGTTGGAAAATATATTCAAATATGAATTGAACACTGTTAAACATCTCAATTTTCTTTCAAACAATTTCTTCAGGTTTTATATGCAAAGCCACAACAAATAAAATCAGCTAATAATAGGAAATCTGTATGTAACCATATGAAAATAAATAATAATGTTATTTATAATCAAAGTATGAAAAGGAAAGCATTTTAATAATCATATTTTATTCAATGTTAACAGCATGGGCATAAGAATGCAAAATATAAAACACTTTATCAACTGTCTTAGAGGATCCACATAAGAAAAAATGGTAATCAAAACTTTTCAAGAACTACCTTGGAAATCTTTCCAAGGGGACATAAATATATTTGTACCTTGGATTAAATGAAATATGCTTGAAAATATGACAATTTAAATGCATTCAATTCATTCCTGTAGAGTAGTGTACATAGAACAAATATATTTACTAAGTAATTAGTGTTGTATGACAACTCAAATAAGTAGCAAAAGAGGCAGAATAGAAGTAATGAGTATATCAAAGCAATAGAAAGTAAAAAAAAAAAAATGACAGAACTTGGTTCAGAAGTAAAGTGAACCAGAAGAATTATATAGTTAGGTAGACTAAAAAATTTATGAACACATAAAAATTATCTTAGGGGCCAAGAAGACCTCATCTTGTCTTTATTCCTAAGGTAGATGAAAAAGAGAATTAGAAAAAGCACAGGCCAACAGTATTCACTTTAAGCACAACACTTACCAGGCACTTGAACTGGTTTGTTTTTATTGGGTTCATTTTCATGTAACCCTTAAGGCACATTTTCCGATAAGTATCATGAATTGAGAATACTACAGAGTTTCAAAATGGGTGAGGGACTGGGTGATTGTAATGGTCTCATTCCGAACTGCACTCCTGCACTAAAATAGAGATAAAAAGTGGTGAGAAAAACACACAATAGGTGATTAGGTACAGTGAAACAAGAACAAGGCAATGATTTCAAAATGGCCAGGTAGCTTTCATTTGTTCTTGAAATATGATTATATATATATATATATATATATATATATATATATATAGATAACTATCTATCCACAGAATATTTAACTAGCTATCCACCGAGTTAGTTAACTAGCTAGGTGATAGATGGATAGATGGATGAATGAATGGATACATGGATGGACAGACACATGACCAAGTGTTAGATGCTACATAATTTTTTTAAGTAAGCTATAAGTATGCAATTCATTGAGGAACCTGTTAGCAAATAACCTTCAGCAAATTCTTAATGGAATCATTTTATTGTTGTGTAATATTTAATATAATATGTACAATTAATTTATTTCTTGTTAAAGACTTCAGGTGGCTGTTTTCCTGCCACTCTTTCTTAAATTATTCTAATGAAGAAATATCTTCCTCTTGTCTCTATTACCCTAAGTTGGGTGATTTCATTCATCACACTCTATACCAGTTCATGGACTGAGGCTTTAACCTCTCAAGTGAGAGTTCTGTATAGTGTGTTCTTGGTGAGATCATGAGCTGAATAGATTAGAATTCCATGGTTGGGATGATTTCAATTCCTTCCCTAGTTAGAGGATCCTCTTTGCCATTTTTCATGTACTGAATCCAACTCTGTTTTCATTGTACTTCCAGTGATTTTTTTTTGTAGGTGTTAGCCAGCCTGTAAAACACATGTGCTGCATGAGTCTTCACATGTGCACCACTCTGAGGTGCAAATTCCTTGAAGTTGAAAATATGTCTTATATTTTCTACCCTCTTTAGTTGATGGCATATATTAGATACTCAGTGTATTTATGAATAAAAAATTAAGACTATAATGAGGTCTTTGACATTACAGGATGAAAATTTGATTTCTTTTCTTAGCTGAAAATGGCAAACAGGATGACACCAAATCATTCATTCTACAAATAGAAAATCAGGAAAGCAACATGTGAACTACATTAAATAATCTTATATTTCTCATTCAAAATGAACTACTTATATGATTTACAAATTGTAGAAACAGATACATATAGCAATAAGCAATTTGAAAAAGAAGGTCATTAAGGGCAGAATATACGATGGAAGAAATGAGTAATTCTGAAAAGAACAGGGCTAGGGAGAAGCAACTTTTAAATTAGAAATTAGTTAGGAAAAACATATGTACCATCCTTAGTAATTTACACATTTTCACTTCTGCATCCTTGATTCTGTCTCTTTCCTGGACTCATCTAAAGAATATGTGAAGTGCATGAGTTTCACGGGTAGAAAAATTTATACAAATATTTTATACCCAGGTTTTGCCTAAAATTAAAAAATAGCAGTATTATTGTTTTAAATATTTATTTAGGAATATTCAAATCTGGGTTTAGATGATGGTTAACATGCATATTGCTTTAATATAAAGGTACATTAAAAAGCTAAAGTTTCAATAGCATAATTATGTGTGGATGATTCTTGATTTGTCAAACTTATGTAGAATGTGCTTTTATTTTGTATTTTGGAACTAGAGAGTCATATGATTTACCTAGTAAATCAAGTAAATTTTATTATATAGATGTATGAGTAATACATACCTGAAATGCAACATTAGTTCAAATTGCAAACTAAAATGAATTATTCTCAATATACTTGCAAATGCAACAGTATTTTCATTTGCTTATTCTGAAAGTATTCATCTTTCCCTTACAGAAACAGTTACAGAAGAGGAAATAAGATATTTTTCCATTAAATTCCAGAATTCCCAGATAAATAGAGTGTTCATGTGTGATGCTCCATCAAGTGTTATCAAGGAGATCATCCATGTGTGTTACAGTCAAGTTTGCTGTGTGGAAGCCTCCAGAACTTAACCATATTATTTTACCATAAGACCAGATTGAATCCAGGAAAACCTTGTATAGAAATGTAAAGCAACCTTCTGTTAGTCATAAATCATAATTTGTGTTCCTTATGTGTGAACAGAAGGTGTAGGTAAACAAACCAATTTGTGAAATTTAGCTATTTTCACCTAAAGTTCCCATCTCCCCACAATCTCTTTATTTAGCTATTATGTATGTCTTCCTCATTCCTGAATCTTTTTCTCCCCCAAGCTAACTCAATGAGATGTATATTGAGATTTCTAAGTATTGACATCTTACCATTTACATTAGTTTTTCATGTTTTTGTTTCTTCATTTAAATGGCTAAATATGCAATATAAAGATATAAAATGTGTATGTAATATATTTATGCAATTTGTATAAACATAAAATATATTCTTCTAATTATTTCTAATATAGATAATTTCAAACATTGCAGTGATTCAAATATTTATATTTTACTTTTTATTTATGTAATTATTTAATATTGTTTAAATTACTGCAATTATTTGCATGTTTGTATGTGTGTGTGTGTGTGTGTGTGTGTGTGTGTGTGTGTGTGTACATGTAGATGCTATCATGTATGTGTGGAGGTTAGAGGACAAGTTGTGGGAATTGTTTCTCTCCTTCTACCATGTGCATCTCAGAGACAAAACTCAGGCTGTCTCCTGGTAGTAAGCACTTTTACTGACTAAGCTTTTGTGTAATTACTGTTTATTTATCTTTGTTTGTTTGTTTGTTTGTTTTTACTTTTGTCACAGTTCAAATGGAAATAAAGCTTTTATGTTCAAAACTTTTTAAGTATGACATGTCGTGGCAAAGCAGACCTAAGACGAAAGCTGAGGTAAAGTCTTATGTGTAGGGCTTGAATTCTTCTCAATGCACACACAGTGTGTTCACAGTGACACATCTGGAACAAGTAGATTTGCTGGAGTGAATAGTCCAGAAATCCAAAAGATGATATTGACAGTTACTTCAAATCACAGGAATGGAAGTAGTCTGTCACTTCTAAATTACCTTGCTAATATAAACTTAAGATCAGTCTGAATGAAAGGAATAGAAACTGCAAGTGAAATCCATAATAGCTAAACAAGGAGACTGTGAGTGTGACACAGTTTGGAGTGTAGGTGTTACTCCACATCATTTGACAACAGTGGGATCAAAGCCTCCCCTCTTTACTCCCAACATGTTCTTTGCTTCTTCCTTAATTTATTGAGACTTCAGTTTTATTCTCCAGAAAACAATCTTCATTTCTAAGCATCATTATACCTTTTATTAAATATTTATCCCTCCTAAAATATCATATTTCTATTGATAATGCAAGCTCTTCCTTCTCACCTATGAGGTCTGTGAAGGTTGTTTTCCTTATCAGCTCTAAAGCACAATGGAGGACATTGTCACATTGCTGATTCTCTTATTATCTGACTCAAGTTCCTTCTAATTTCTCTGCTTTCCTCACTAGCATTCTTAGTGCTGTTGAATTGGAATGTTAACGGAACAACTTTCTGTGGAAGAGCGGCTCAGTCATGTTACCTGTTTCTTTTACACTATGTCATTCTCTATTTGTAACACTAATCACAACATCCAACAGTAAGTGTGTTTTATGTACAAATGGTATTGATTGCTACATTTGAGTTGAGTTTTTATTTCCCATATACACAAAGAGCTTTCATGATGTTTGATACTCATAGGGTGTGATATTTAGTACATTAAAGCAAATTAACATAGCCATCGTCTTAATGTGGTATATGTACCTAAAGTTGAATTTCCTAATTAGTTTTCTATAATACTGTAGCACTAAATAGATGTTGTCCCCATGCTTCAGATTAGATTATTAGTGATTATTGTCTTTATTTAGTTCAACTTTGTTCTCTTTGATATGAAATACTAATTCCAACATGCTGCATTGGCTAACCACTCTTCTACTTTCTTTTTCTGTTTTTTCTACTTCTTTTAAAATTGGACATGTAATCACTATCATGCAGTATCTTTGTTTCTTTGTGTGATGTTTCATGCATCCTACTCTCTTCTAACTTCATTTGTAGTTTTGAAAATACCAAGAAACTTCAAGTATATGACATATTTTCAGTTTACTCATGAAATATTGCATAATATTTAATTTTTATCTTTATCAAATTTCTCTTTATTAGCTATTCTGAAACACTTATTTAACTGTTATTATCTTTCCTCAGGCTTGAATGCTATAAAGTGTATTAGGAATTTCCTTTGGGCTGCCAAGCAGCTCCCAAATAAGACCTACTATTAATTATGAATGCTCAGCCTTAGCTTAGTCTTGTCTCATTAGAACTTTTAATTAATTTAACCTGTTTATATGAATCTGCTTTTGCCTCAGGGCTTTTTATCTATCTTTCTGTATATGTTCTACTTTACTGCTTCTTCTGTGTCTGGCTAGCTGGCCTCTGGTGTGTCTCCCTGACATCTCTTTTTGTTTCTCTCCTGGGCCTCAATTCTTCTTCTTACTTACACTTCCTGCCCAGAATTTCTGCCTATAGCGCATCCCTCACTATTGGGCAATCATCTTTTTATTAGGCAAATCAGTTGCCTTAGGCAGGCAAGTTGAAATAGTAACACACCTTGAGAAGTCTTCTTGATCACTAACAATTGTAACACATCTTATAGTTGAACAAATGCAATACAGCTTTGTATAATTAAGCAAATGCCACATATCTTTGCATAGTAAAAAATATTTTGTAACAATAAAGTGTTAGAAGTTGATAGATGCATTTTGCAGATTAAGCATGGAAACATTATAATGTGGGCTTTAAAGGTGTTTATATAATGGTTACTAAAACAATACATTTGACTTTCCTACGAGTCCATCCACTGAATAGTTCATAAAGGGGTAATTTTAATTCAGAAACATTTCCGTTTTTATTCATTATGTTTGTTTCCTCCTTTTATTTTTATCTTCCAAAATATTTGCTGTTGTTTTGCTTTATTAAATTGGTATAGTAGTTTAATATTTTATCATTATATTCATGTCTCTTGGTTTCCTTTTTAATTCTGGAAGAAGCTACAGTCAAGTTCTTGTTTTAACAGTTCTTTTTTCCTTTGTTCTGATTTCACATTGGCCTCATATCATAAATTCACTTTCTTTTGAATCAGAGGCAGGAGAATATATTGTACTTAAAAGATGTTTTATTAGGATTGTATAAGATTTATTACATGAATGCTCTAAGCAATGTTACACTTCATTGCCCCTACCTATCACTCTCACAGTTATTCATGTGAAAAATGCATGTACATAGATATATTTTTGATTAGTTAGTTTTCCTTTCAAAATTGTATTCCAAAGACCTTATCAACTATATATGTATGGTACTTGAAATGAATCACTTAAAAAAACTCATTATTTAAGATATTCAATGAATGTGCCAAATTTAATTAGCAAACATAATTCAGTTAAAATATATCAGAATTATAACATTAAGATTAACTTCTTTTGTAAACCCGATGTTGGGAAATCCTTACTTTTGATGATATTGGTTGAAAAGTACCTATTCATTTTCATTGAATCATTAACTATTGGCAAATATTCTGACTATACAAAGAGTAAAGCTGTTTGCCATCACGCACATTTACTCAGCATTCAGGTTACCTCATATATTCAGAAAACAAAATTTTCTGCTGTGTAATTTTTTCCATGATCATACATTTTCTTTATTTTCTGTTGATAAGCAAAAGCTCTCAGTGTTTTGGTTGTTGTGAATGTTTCTGTAGTGAACAAGAAGGAATCATTGCCTCACCAAAAGAATGGTTTGAATCACTTCAGATGTAGCCTAGATTTAGGTTTGGGGAATTACATAGTAGGTCTATGCTTAGTTTTTATTTATTTCCTTAATTTATAACATTTAGATTTATTCCCAGCATTTCTTCCATTTCTTTTCTCCATTCAAAGCCTCCCATGTGCCACCTTCCTTCTATATTTCAAACTCATAGACTCCTTTGTCATGAAATTATTGCAAGAATATATGAATATGCAAAGAAATATAAATTCATAAATATAATATATGTACATTGTATAATGTTATTTGTATGTTTGTTTTCTGGGCAGACCAATTTCCACCCAACTACTAATTGGTGTGCTGTTTTCTGGGGAAGATCACCTCACCTGCTTCCAGCTTTCCTAGGTTGTCTATAGTTCTTTAGGTAGTTGAGCTCTTGGGTCTTTCCTTTGTTCAGTTTGGCATATTTATTGGCTTCATCCTTGTTCAGCTCATATTTAGACAATAACGTCAGTGAGACTGTAGGGGTATAGCTTCTGATATTACTATCAGCAAACTCTCCAATTTCCTGACACTTACAATCCTTCTGCCTCTTCTTCCTCAATGTTCCCTCAGCCTTAGGTGCAGGAATATTTTGTAGATATATCCATTGGGAATGGAATACACAACTCTGTATTTTGATTATTTGTGGTTTTCTGCATTGTTCCCTGTTACAAAGAGGTGTCCTTGAAGAGGAGTTAAGATTATACTTATCTTTGTTTATAAGAACAGTGATTTTTGTTAGGGTTTATGCTTGCTTAGTAAATTAGTGGTTGTGGATTCTCCTCCAAAAAGCAAGAGTCCAATAGTACTGACTATAGCTAGTTAGGTTTCTAAAATTAGACAAGTTTTCCATTTTGTTGAATGGGACTTAAGTCCAATAAGGTATCTGTTTTTATCCCCCATATATGCATGCTGTTACTGCACTCTCAGTTTTTGGCTTTGAGGGAACTTCTTTGATAGTCATTAATGGTATATCAATTTAGGTTCCCATTGATTTAAAACATATACTTTGCTTGAAATAGTTGCTATATTTAGGTTTCCTATACAAATACTATTTTCATTTGGGACTCAGTGTATCTTCAGGTTTCCTGTAACATTGTTTATGTATGATTATATTTCTGACTTTCCTATATTTATGATTAAAACTGGGGCAATAAATTCCTATAATTCCAATAAATGTCATAGAATGCATTTAAAAATAATTTTACATTTGTATTAACTGATTTTATATTACTATATGCATTTTCTCTTTATTTTTTGCTTGGCTTTTTATTTTTGCCCCCTTCCTCCCTTTCTTCCCTTGTTTCCTTTCTTTCTTTCTTTCTTTCTTTCCTTCTTTGCTTATTTCATTCTTTTTTTTTCAGTTAAGGTCTCACTATGTACCTCTGTTCTCCTGTAGCTAACTATGTAGATACTATGTAGGCGTCAAACTCACAGAAACTTACATCCCTTTGCCTCCCTAGAGCTAATATTAAAGGTGTGTATCATTCACACCTGACTTCTTCATTCCTATTCTTTTGATACTCAGTTTAGTAACTGAATCAAAATAAGCTATGTAGAAGTAAGAAGAACACCCAATATTTATTCCTCAAAGTTTAGGATAAAAGTCAAAATTCACATAATTGTAGTTTGTTCCTCCTTAA
Source organism: Cricetulus griseus (assembly GCF_003668045.3). Taxonomy (NCBI): domain Eukaryota; kingdom Metazoa; phylum Chordata; class Mammalia; order Rodentia; family Cricetidae; genus Cricetulus; species Cricetulus griseus. The sequence continues at coordinate 124,940,717 of NW_023276807.1, read as the reverse complement.
CTGTGAAAACATAACTATACCTCTACAAGAAAGAAGAAAGTTGTCTAAGTCAGGGTCAGTCAGCTTTTTATAATTGCAAGGATATAGCAAATTATAGTAAATTGAATAATTTTGTTTTTCATATTTTGGGAGAAAATTGCATAAAATATCACATCTTAATAAATGCCATGATGCAAGATTTTAGCTTGCAAAACCTGTTGTGTTTAGTCTGTTATGACCTATGAATTAAAATGATAGAACATAATGTGGGTGGAATAATTGCTGTAACACAACTACTAAAAAGGATTAATGAAAGAGGGATATGTCTGAAATATATAGATGAACTTCCATTATAACTGTTAATAAGGTATCAGTAATGTTTACTTTTTCTATAAGAAATTGTTGGTTTATTACTCATATCTTTGTATCAATGATGGGTTTCTAATGGTAAAAATAATATTTTGGAACAATAAATGTATTGGCATGTGAATCAGAGAGGCAGAGAGTTTGCTTTAGGTCAATTCTGTTTTGTCTATATAACTTAGTCTTGAATTATAAGATGAATAATCAAAATCACATACTGGGAAGTATCTGGGAGGTGAAAGAAGGGAAAGAGTATGAACCAAATATAGTATATACAAAATTGATGAAAATATAAAATTTTAAAAGTCATGCACCATATATCCAATACATTTGTAATAAAACCTTAATTCTTATAGCAACAACAACAACAAAAAAACTTTCTTAGGTATTATTCTTATCTCACTACATAGAAAATGGGAATGTCATTCAAATAAAAATCAACACTTTGTCAATTTGCACATAGTTAAGTGCCTATGTCTGTACAGGCATTTGCAGAAATGAGGGCTCTAATTTAAGAGTCCCTCTTTTAAACAATAACCTTAGTTCCTCTGAAAATATAAATAACACGAGCACTTCTAGGATTTCTATTTAGAAATATAACTTAGAAACATCGAAATTGATACAGACATATACATATAATGCTGGTGGTGAAAAATACAGTTCATAAACCTTTTGCAAATACAACTCAAGTATCTTTAACTAGTGTCATGATTGAAGCATTTACCACCATATTCACTGTTTTGGAAGATACATGAATATAACTCATTAGATAATAATAACTGCTTGCCTACAGAATTTCACATATAATACATTAAAAATTCTTCCCTCATATATTACATCTGGGCTGCAGTTACCCACCCTTTCCTCTCCTCCCATACCCTCCTCCTAAACCTCCTCTTTCCCCAAGATTCACTCCTATGTTTCCCTTCATAAAACAGCAGGCCTCTCAGGGTTACAAACCAAACATGACATATCACAACAAGACTACACACATCCTCTCATGTTAGGCGTCTGGATGAGGCAATGCATTAGGAGGAAAAAGGTCCCAAAAGAAGGCAAAAAAGTCCCATAAGAATACCAAGTTGCCTGTAGGGGACAGTAAGCCACACCTGTTAGAGGCTGGCTACAGGTGTGCCTGAAAACGCCTGTAAAGGCATGGTAAAGGTGAGGTCAGGATGACTCAGGATGGGCTCCTAAGGGGCTGCAGAGCACATGGGAAGCCCCTTCTCCCTGGCCTTGCTGCTTGGCTGCCTGGGCACTTGAGTTTGTCTGGTATTTATCTCAATAAAGATATCTTGACCTTAAGGATTACAGATCATCTATTGTGGTCACACAATAGATGCCCAACCATTATATATGTGCACAGGGCATAGATCAGACCCATATAGGATTGCTGATGGTAGGTTCAATCTCTGTGAGCAACTATGATGCATGGTTAGTTGTTTCTATGTTTTCTTGTGCTGCCATGATCCCCCATGGCTTCTATAATCCTCCCCCCCATCTTCTGCATGATCTCCCTGGCTAAGCTATGCCAAATGTTTAGCTATAGTCTTTCCATCTGCTACCATCAGTTGCTGGATGAAACCTCTTTGATAACCATTATGCTAGGCTCTGTCTACAAGTACAGCAGAGTATTATTTATTATTAGGAGCCATTTCATTGATTTTTTACTTTTTTTGCTTAATGTGTTGAGTTCTATGCTAGTTCTTCGGGGTATCCAGCCTCTGGGACTGGGCCCTCCAGACAGTGCCTTTTAAAATATCAGTTTACAAATAACAACTTTCAAAATCTCTAAGTGGCAAACCTGTTCATGCATACAGCCATCTAGAGAAGGAAGGTGACCCTCTCTTCCTATACTTAGGCTGCAGAAATACTGGCTAATATTAAAAACATAAGTGAACTTATAAAATAATGAAATTTTCTACTTTAAGAATATGTTTTTGGTTCTCCTTTTCAATGTTTTTGTTTTGTTTTGTTTTGTTTTCTGAGGAGATGATTATATAAACAACACTTCTTTGAGGTTTCTTGAAATCTCTGTAATTCAATTATGATGCTGATGATTTATCTGAAATTGAAAAAATAAAATTACATTTTATTCAAGATGGTGTAATCATATCAGGTTCCCATGGTGTATTAAAAGACTTAAGTCATAATCTTAGACACTTTGAAAGGTATGATAGACATATATATCCAAAGTCAAAGCTAAGGAAAAAGCTGTTTGATATACCTGGGAAGTACATCTATATAAAATAAAATAAAGGTGAATTATTCTTGTAACTTGATTCAGATGTTTAAAGGATCAAATAATCATTTGTGAATTAATACTGAGAGTCAAATATATTTATTCTGTTTCTTAATCATAAAAATATTAATGGATTTACAAGTACACAATGCACATTGAGTATTTCAACAGGGTTGACATAAATAAAAAAGAAGAACTAAGGACAGATCTTATTGCAAAAAAAAAAAAACAGCAAAATGAGCTCATTGAAGAAAATGAAGAATAGAAACAATGTATAATTAAATTTCCTTTTGTCATTGTTGAAAAATTGACTATCATAAAACTTTAGTAAACTGATGAGTAAAAGAATAGATTTGTCAGCTAATTATTATTTTAACACAATGAAACCATTCCACAGTTACCTTTAGTTATAACAGTTTAAAGCTTCGTATGTCAACATTGAACTTTATATAATTTAGTCAGGAACTATATTGCATTTGTTATACTGCATCCACAAATTGAAATACATATTGTGGTTGATGCCCTTCACATGGCTACTTTAAATGTCCAATAAGAAATGATTTTCTTTATTACCAGTGTTGGCTAAATGCTTGATTTGATAATAAAGGATGTTGAAACAAATAACATCAACATAATCAAAAACATTATCTCCCCATAGGTATGTAAATTATTGAAATAGAAACATGTTAATAAATGTGAAGCAAGGCATTTAATTAGACATGGAATTATAAACTAGAGTCAGGGAGGTTTATTTATTTTCCTAATTCAGTATATAGTGACTTCAGCAACTATGGTTTAAAGTACAAATATTTTATGTCCTCTCTAAAATTTGTAAAGATAGGTAAGTGATAAAAAACAGTATCTAGCTTTTTAAATATTTTAAGAAAACAGGAAATTAAACATACTGCTTATAGAAGTATATGTATCAAGCATACAAACCTGAGTATTTTGGCTTGTGGATTATTAGTGTTGCAAGTAACAGAAAATTTCTTGGATAATGTCAGCATAAAAGAAAGTTCCTGAACCAATTTCATATATGTAGTATAACTAATACAGGAAATAATCAGTTGAGTGAAGAGAAAGTGCACATAATGGCAGAGAATCTTTGCCTGCTATAAACATCTGTTGAAGTTTAAGATTCAGAGTATGTAAATAATTAAAAAGGGTCAGACATCATCCAAAAATGTATACAACTTATCAGTATAATAAATGAGATATGAATCTGAAGATAGTTCTTTAAAGAAGAAACAAAAATGGCTAATAAATATACCAACACTGCCCATTATACTTAAAAAAATAAGGAAATGCAAATAAAAACAACTATATGAATTTGTCTTAACCATTCATAAAAGCTAAAATCAATAAAACAATTAGCAACAAACTTATGAGAGATGGGTGTATAACATAAGGGGGATATTCATTCTCCATTGGTGGGATTGCAAACTGTGTAGCCCTTCTGAGAACAATGTGACAAATCCTCAAAACACTAAATTACCTGTACTTTGTCACTCAGGTCTATTGTTGCTGGGCTTTCCAAGTGACATAATTGGCTATCCATTGCACAGATATTTAATCAACCTTCTTCATTGACTCTCTATCCACAATAGATAAAAGATTGATACATAAATGTCCTTCAGCTGAATGAATTGATGACGAATATTTGGTAATTCTTCAGCATGGCATACAATTCAGGTGTAAAAAAAAGGAAATAATAAAAATATAAAGAAATTTAAAAAGATAAACATTGCATGTCATTCACTTCTATGGTTCCTTGATCCAAATCTTTAAATGTGAGTATATAGCATAGAAACCACAGAAGCCACCAATGGAAGGGGGGGATCATGAGGTTAAAGGAAAAAGTAAGAAACAGGAGAATAACAGAATATATATGGGTAAAGGGGAAACTCAGTGATGTGTGTGTGTGTGTGTGTGTGTGTGTGTGTGTGTGTGTGTGTGTGTATACTAGATTAGAGAGAGGGAAGGGTATGAAGTCTATAGAGGAAGAGGAGAAAAGAGGAAGAAAAATAACACTAAGGATAAAACCCTATAGAGTCATATTTGTCTTATATACCTAAGCCTATGTTTATACTACCTGTGCTGATGGTACTTTCCCAAGTTAGAGATAGGGTTATTAGTGTATATCTCTGTGAGATGGCAAAGATCTCAGGAAGAGAGCAGACACACACAAAAAAGTACTTAGGGAAAGAAGAATAAGTCTTAGCCCATTTTCTTTAGAGGTATCATGGAGAAGAGTATTCTTGAAATACGAATAAGCAGAGCAAGTGAGCTGGAAAGAAGTTCAGGAGGCTAGAGTCTCTGGGAATAGTAGAGATGTCCATGATGACTTCTTGAAGCTTGTTATCAGAAGAAATATTATCAGCACCTCTATAAGAGGCATTTTGGGGACCTTTACATTCCACAGGAGAGTTGATAGCATTGTTGGAACAGAATGTCTGTAGGCAAGTGAGAAACATGAACATGTTGAGATATTCTAGGCAAGTGGTTTTGGAGACTTAGAAAAAGAGGAGTTGCATGTTTTAAACATGGTCTATGCAAAGCATTATACTACAAGCAGTAAGAGATGTACTTTCATTGAATTACTAATACAAACTGGCAGACAAATGTTATTTCTCTTATATTGATGAGTATAATAAAAAAGTTTAAAAGCATTTTCTTGAAAGGCACTGTAAGAATTTGTATAATGTGCATCTAAACTTTGTGTGGCCTTGTAACTATGATAAATCAAGAAAGAATTAGTAGTTTGCTCATCAACCTTCTTAAATATGTTCAGTCATGGGTATTCTGATATTATCTTGAGTATGTTAATTTGTAAATGTATCCATAGCTTTAGTAATCATAAACAAGAATTTTCATAGTTGAGTGGGGAAAGATTTATGTATGTACATGTCTTTTATGTCTTTAATCTAAACTTGTTCAGCAAAAATTATAGGTAAAACTTAACAATCTTATATTTCATAATTAAATTTTTATTTTTAACTTCTAGTTATGAAGAATGACAGAAAGAATGAAGGCATGCATTTTCTCCAATATTTGAAGTCTTTTAACATTCTACCTAAATTAATATCTAGAGATTCCAATGTATCAGACAAAGGAATCACAAAATAAAGAATAACACAAGTTGGGTTTGCAAAGGAGATTGGTTTCACGCAGTTCCCAATAAAGAAAGCATTGTAAAAGACAAAGTTTCACTTTCATTTCCATATTGAAGGTATGAAAATGTGCTTGCTGCTTTTGGAATCACTGCTGATGCAGCTATATGAGTCAATACCTCCATATGGATTTCAGAGGACAATTTGTATAATTTGACAGTGTAGGCTTTCTAAATACTGAAAATTTGGAAAGAATCATGAGAAATCATCACTCTAAGTGAAATATGCCAATTCATTTCATGTCTGTTCATATAAGGCTAAAAGGAAAGTTAAAACCATGGTAATGTATTTGATGTTTATACTAGTTCTTTCATGTTGAGTTCTAATATGAGCAAATGTTATGTCTAATACTTATTGTTTCCTATGTAAAGAAAATTGTGTTTTTACCTAATTCTTAAACAAAGTTCAACTATAAATGTAAATATTAAAGGTAGTAAAACTAAATACTAAATATGAGTAATTACTAACTTTTATTAGAAACATTGAACTACATCTTTTTAAATTTACCAACTCCTATGCTAAATAAGTCAGAGAACATCTACCAACAGTCTGTAGTGACAAAGATTTATATAGGGGATATTATATTTTATGGAATATATTTCATATATTTTATAGCTTTTGTTAATGGGCCAATTCAGTTTAGAGTTAATCAAAGTTCTATAAGGTCTATCAAATACTATATCCACATATATAATACTGACATCATGGAGTTTCTTGAATTTGTACTTGAGTAGCTTCAGGAAAATTATTCTGAGAAGTTTTTGTTAATAATTTTTACTGTTTCCTCATTTGTGAAAGGAGAAAAACAATGATTCCCCTGTCAAGGACCTGTATTTATATGATGTAAATAATTTTTTCTTTAAAAATAATTATCCTAGAATGTCTGCTTTATTTCCATAGAGGAATGTACTACAGAAATCTGAAACAGGATACAGAAGTTTCATGTAAATAAAGTGAGTTTTAAGCCATCAGGAGGAATTGAAACAAATTAGTGAAAGGAGAAAATAATATAGTTTAATACAAGAAAAATTATATGTGCTGTTACAAAATTATTGCTACATTGTAGAAAACTTTCAGTGAAAGATATCATTCCATAAAGAATAATACTAATGAAATATTAGATATGTTGCCAAAATTCCTTTTTTCTAGATAACTCAAGATTTTAACAATTAAGAGACTAATTTTTAATGTATTACCACATATTCTTCTTACATATTAGTACCCCTGGTCTCTCCTTCTAGAAATCTGAAGAACAACCTGTACACATTTATGTTAGTATGCTGATGTTCCTGTAGAGCATGACTGATTGTGTGCAGAAATATTTTTATAATCAACATGATGCAACAAATAACTCTCTAGCTTAGGCAGAAAAGTTAATCTCATTCATAAATGCTACAATTAATGTAAATGTGAAATGTTTGGTTCCCTGGAAAATTAGCTTTTTCTTATTTACTTCCAAAGGTTGCTTCTCAATCCTAACTACATTTCAAGAATAATACTTAACATAGTTTACTAGTCAAAAGAGTTTTATTCTTGGACAAGAATGTACCAACACTGAAGAGAAAATAAAAACACATTTTCCATTGCAATTTGATAATAATAAGAAATTAAAAATTTCATCATTTACATGAATCTCATGAATCCCTAACTTGTGTTTCTTTGGCCTACCTTTGATCATGAAGTCTATAGATGATGGCCACATATGGAAAAATTAATACATTTTCATTTTAGCATTCAAACTTAGACTGGTTGTTATTATTTATTTATATGAAATTAATTATTGAGTATATTTTGTTTTCTTTAGAATATTGCATTGCCATTTTATGACCAATATCAACAAAACTTTGTTGTTGACATAACTGCAATAATTTCATGGCACTGTTTCAAAGTTTTTTGTGCCAAGGCATTGTTGAAGATGAGAAAAATGATGTCACAGAAACTTTTACTAATTTTGTCACTTTTTAATGTAAATAAAACAAGGCAACTTTTCTTTTGTATCTCCTTTTCTCTCTTGGTTAAAATGGGAGTGCTATCTTCCAAGCACCTTAATTGTCTGGAACCTCAAACTATACTCACTTTGACTACAGTGTATTCTTCAATGCCTTCTCCACTTCTGTCTTAATGTTGTGTGAAAGTAACCTTCATTTTGCTTCAATTCTGGGCAATTCTTAAGACAAACTCAGTAAGAATTATTTGTTACTTGCTTAAGATATGAACTTCCAAAGCACCTGTATGTTGGTAGTAGATCTAATCTTCATCTAATGGAAAAGAAAATTGAAAATGGTCTTGCAATATAGCAGTGTTAGAGAAGGGTAAATAGTTTGATAGCTTCTTCCTTCTGCTAACTTTCAAGGCCCTTTGTCAGTTGACACTGTCCTTTCTCTTATGTAAGTAGAAGCTGTGCTGCTAACACAGAACACTCTGTTCTGGATTAGTTCTTACGATCCTGTTGAACAGTCAGTTATCTGTTTACAGGAGGAAAGTGCAAATATGCTTACAATGGTTTGTTTTTACTTTTTTCCTAGTGCTTTAGTATCTAATGATGTTTTGTAAGGAGCCTTGTTTACTTAACATGTCAACAGAAAGAGAAAAATCCTGTCCTAATGCCTTACTTACAATGAAACAACAACCCATAAAATACTAGGAAATTCTTGTAAATTAAACTGTAATAAGAGAGAGAAAGGTCTTAGTGAAATGTTCAATCTCTGTGTAACGAAAGAGGAAATGGTTTTAGTGTAATGTTCAACTTATATTGAAATGTTCACATGAACAAACATTGTCAAACAAAACATGTAATTTACTAGAAATATTATACCAAAGACTGACTGCAAAATGATTCCTCAAGGGTAAAAATTCCCTTATTACTAAAAATTTGAAAGTTTTGGAAGTCTCTTGTCAAATAGTACCATCCTATATTCATTTGGAAGGAAATCACCAATAAATCCAAATGCTCATGGAATTTAGTCCCTACTTGTCCTTTTCTATGATTTATCAAAGTCTCCTCCCTGTGTGGAGCTAGTTTTTCAATGTGTAATTCCAAAAACAAATGTTAAAGGTACAGAAATGTATTCAGGGAAAACATACTGAGGAATCCAATGTATTACAAATATGTCACATAATTGTAAAAAGAATTAGGAAATTTTTCCCTCCAGAAGGTAAAGTATCTCATAAGACTATTAGATATGATTCAATATCAATTGGTAAGCGCACTCAATCATTTGAAATATAAAGAACATAATAAAGATTATTTGTTTCCCATCTTCTTTATATAACATTATTAGATAGGTTCACAAGAAAAATGTAATGTTACCTTAAGATAATATTTAGGAGTGTAAGACAGGTGAGTGAAGAAAATATGTTTACATGTGTATGTGTGGATGAAACCAAACCACTTAGACAATTGAAAAATAATTGAAGCTGAATTTAACTTCAATAATAAGAGACTGCTATTGAAATTCATACCGAATTTTTTTTAACTTAGGCAGATAAAAATTCCTAGCCAAACTAAATCAATTTATTGTTGAGAGACATTCAGCTCTTGTTTTCTCTGCTGACACCAGCAGTATGAATAGTGACAAACACAGTGCTGAAGGTGTCTCTGTAATACAGATCCCTCTAGGGAGCAGGGACTTGATTCATCACTAGTTTATTTCATAGTTCAGCTCCTTTCAGTTCCAATGTGGTGTAATGAGATCAGCTGCACTGTTTCAGGGGATCACATCACGACTGAATATGGTTCTTCAACCACCTTGTTCTTAGTTGCCTAAAATCCCCAGATCCATGCAGAGATTTGCATCTCTGATTTTCAAGATCCAAATGGACAGGATGATTCTGCTGTGTTTAGTTTATTTCTTACAAATTGCAGAAATTCTGCTAGTTTTTTTTTTTTTTTCTCAAGAAGATGTAGGCCATGTTTCAGATTTAACCATATCCATGTTATATTAATCTATTCATCTTTTACCATCATAATCAATTACTTCATGCACTAAGTGGAACCCACCTCTTACTCCATATAAAGCCTTTCTTTGAAATTTCACTTGAACTGACAACCAGCCAGCCTGCATGAGACTGACCTAGCCCTCTGCATATATCTTAGGCTTGTATAACTTGGTCTTCCTGTGAGACTCCTATCAGCAAGAGTGGGAAATGTCTCTGACTATGTTGCCTGCTTTAATGACCCATTCTTCCTGCTAGATTGTCAACCCAACTTTGGTGGGTGAGGAAATGCCTGGTCTTACTACAGTATGATAATTATGACTGGCTGATATTCATCACATGTCTGCCTGTATCTAATGAAAAACAGTGGAGGAGGAGTGGATGGGGTTAAGGGAGTGAAAGATCCAGGAGACCCTAGGAAGAGGGGAGGGAGGAAGACCTTACATGAGGATGTACAGACAATCAAATAAATAGATAGATAGATGGTTCTGTTCAAGCTAAATGACTATCATATCATATCTGCTAGTATGTATGAGAGCACACATTTTGTTCTGCTATATAGTCATATATGCAAAACATTGCCCATACTTGACATCTTGTTTTCCATTTGAACTTCAATTTCACTTAAGGAGATGTCCCTAATCTCTTTACCCTTCTTCCCAATGTTTCTATATTACATAATCTGTTTTCATACCTTCTATTAATGTATAATACAGGAGGAGGAGAAGAGGAAGATGATCACATCTGCTTTAACTCTTTTCTGGAAAATAAGTTTAAGTAGCATCATGATAGCTATTCAGTATTTTCTTATAAGCTTTTATCATATTCCTAGTGGTATTATTAAAGTGCATCATTCTTCCAACATGATGGAGCTGGATTTTATGAATAGATGCTGAATAGAGGCAGCCAATTAATGATTAACTAATGAAAATCAATCAGATCTTTAAGAATGAACCTTTTGAATTGATTCCAACATCATTATTTAGTTTTTACATATATTATCTTGATTTGTTTTCACGATAATAAGTATTAGAAAAATTCAAAATGTTTTCAAATGTCTATAAAAATCATATACTTAAGTGTTATTAGACAAGCAAATAACTAGACAGGGGCATCAAATACAATTGGAGAAAAAAAATCAGTGTAATGATACCTAACAATATTCTGCTACACTTCTAGATTAATGATTACCCCAATTGTAATTAGAGAGTCTTCATCTACTAACTGATGGAAACAGATGCAGAGACTCACAGACAAACATTACTCCAAGTTTGCAGAATCCTTCTGAAGAGAGACAGGGAGGATTGCAGGAGCCAAAGGAGTTAAAAACATCACAAGAAAACCCAAAGAAACAACTAACTTGGGCTCATAAGGACCCATGGAGTCTGAACAAACAACCAGAGAGCCCTCATGGGACTGACCTACACCCTCTACATATTTGTTACAGTTGTATAGCTTGGTCTGCTTGTGCGACTCCTAATCATGGGAGCAAGAGCTATCCCTCTTGCTTTGGCTAGCTCTTGGGAACCTATTTTTCATACTGGATTGTCTTGCTTAACTTTAATACAAGAGGATGAGTTTTTTCTTACTGCAACTTAATATACCATGATTTTTTGATATACATGGGAGGTCTGCTGTTTCTGAATATAAACAGAGGAGGAGAGGAGGTGGGGAGGGGAGGTTGTGGAGGTGAATGGGAGGAGAGGAGGGAGAAGAAACTGTGGTCAGATATTAGATAGATAGATAGATCATAGATAGATAGATAGATAGATAGATAGATAGATAGATAGATAGATAGATAACTGGATACATAGATTTCAAATGCATCTGGTCATAGGACATAATTGTGAACCAGTGGATAGGGCAGGATTTTGCAGCACATATTTCAGCAATGCTGATCTAACCACCTAAGAAACGGCCATTTTAATTCCACTATATACAGTGAGAAAATTATCAATTAAAAACATTCTAATGAAGTCAATTAACTGTGACAAGCAAAAGTTAGACTTCTCTATGTGCTCCCTCACACATACATTCACATATAGACATGCAGACAAATAAGTAAAGAGAAATGTTTATGCCTATATCTTAACAAAAATCAGTTAAGTGTGGTTTATCTGAATCAGTTTTATGACATATTTGGAAATTATCTACATACTGTAATTATCAAAATTGTAATATTTGATATGTACTGCCAACTTTATTACAGCGCCAAAATCTATCTATTGGCAAAAACTTTTTATGTTTTTTCCTTTTCCTACACTGTTTTTCATCTGTCATACTGAATTAGAAGAATATTGTCAACACTCTACAGGACTGTCTCTTTTATTTTATAATGTTTCTTCCTCTCTTTCCACATTGCATCCATAATCTCTTCTTTTCTATTTCCCTACACATCTGTCTCTTCTCACTGGCTTGCTGACTTTTTAAATGCATTGTTTCTTCACTTCTGTAAAACTGAGTCTCCAGTAAATATTCTATTCTGAGAAACAAGACTATATAGTCAGGGTTACTAGTGACAAACAGAAAACAAATGAACATAAGTAAGCTTAGGCTCGATTAGCTCCACAGGGAAAAATCAATGGCATGGAAAGGAACAAAGTTGCAGAGGAATGAGGTTTTATCTACCAACTCACACACAAAGGAGAATAAAAAGGAGCAAATCTGTGGGTTACAAGTTGGCCTTTATATCAACAGAGGAAAAGCAAAGCACAACATAAAGGCAATTAACTGGATAATTGAAGTAAATCCAAACAAGTTTGAATCAATTAAATAGTTACTTCACTTGAAAGTAATTTTAGAACTGAATTTTCTTAATTTATCTAATAAAAATTTTATTAACACCATGGAATGATGGGAAGGGTAACTATATCTTTGTAGCCATGAAAAGATGTTTTTATTTCAGAAATAAACAATGACTTGTGGGAAATCTCAACTCATGACTCTGTTCTGGTGTGATTACTTTGTCCTTGGACTCATTGTCTGTCATACCTGACAATGTGGCTTCTATCTTTTAACTTTCCTCTGTCACTTCTTGTACTGAAACAAGCTAGGATCAGGAAAAGTCTGGGCTTCTCAAAATACATCTGCAAAATTGTGTGAAAGTTTCTTATTAAATCTCTCCCTCTTCAGGATATCATGTCAAAAGAAGATTATCAGAACAATTGTTTATTTGTGGCTCAGAATTGCATGCAATGAGCAAATCTATAAGAAATTATAACACTGGTAACTGTTACTATATTTTTTCCAATTCATGCTTCAGTGAATCTGACCCTAAAAATGCATAACAATTCATTCAAAGTATTAAGTGCAGATTTTATATGGAATCTATCACATGATTAAAATATTAGTTAATACTGTGATGAAGATGCAGTTATTTCTTGTCAGCTACTGGTTTTTCAACATTTTATTATTTTGAATATTTAAACATTTTCACCTAAAATTGAAATTATATCCTCCAATACATTTTATTTTCACTGAGGAAAAATCAGTTCTAAAGGGAAAATTATCTAATGAAATAATTTCACTTCTCAAAATAGTCTAAAGACCCCTATAGTTTATATTCATATTGATAAGCATGTTCTATGAGATTTCCTGTTTACCTTTCTCTCAACAGATTTTAATTATCTTCATTTTTCTATTAATATCTAATGTTACATTGTATGTTTTTGTTCCTTCTGAGTTTATAGAAGGATACACAAAGCAGTTCTATCTCATGATGTGACTTGTCTCTTTCCTTCATGTTTGGTTCTTGAAACTAACTAATGCTTGGACTGGATAATTATTTAGATGTATGTGTGTTTTTGTGTGTGTGTGTGTGTGTGTGTGTGTGTGTGTGTGTGTGTGTGTGTGTCTATGTGTGTCTGTCTGTCTGTGTGCTTGGGTGCATGTGACTTTGCTCTATGTGTATAGTACACACATGTGTGTATGTGGTTCATGCCCATTCACTTCAAGAGTCCAGAGGAGGTCAAGTGTCCTGCTCTAACATTTTCCCTATATTATACCTCAAAACAGACTCTGTTACTGTACTGTGATCTAGGCTGACAGTGAGGAAGTGTAAGCAATAGTCTTGCCTTTCCATTATACTCACAGATCTGGTGGAATAGGTCATATGCCCAGTTTTGTATAGATGCATACATGTTTGGACTCAGATCTCCATTAACTCAGAGCATGTACCTACACACAATGATCTATCTACTAGCCTTGTAGATTCTTCTTTCATAGGGAGATACTGCACAGTACTGATGCATGTAACAAATATAAAACTAAGTTTATTTCTCATAAATTTAATTAGAAACAACAAAAATTACAGTGCTATATTCTTGCTTCATATTACAGCTCCTTGATTTCTCATAAGAAGCAATATAACTCAGGAAACATCATGTTGAATAATTAAAATAATCTAAGAAATTAATTACATTAGCTGGGTGTTGGTGGCACATGCCTTTAATCCCAGCACTTGGGAGACAGAGGCAGGCAGAACTCTGTGAGTTCAAGGCCAGCCTGGTCTCCAGAGCGAGTGTCAGGATAGGCTCCAAAGCTACACAGAGAAACTCTGTCTCGAAAAACCAAAAAAAAAAAAAAAAAAGAAAGAAAAAGAAAAAAGAAAAAGAAAAGAATCACATTAATATGTACTCACTAAAATCTGGCATGCCATGCCAAGAGAGTATCCCTCCACAGGGAACTAGGCCCCATATTCAGGAGGCCTAGTTCAATCTTATGCAAGTTCCCCAACTGTCAGTCTGGAGTCCCTGAGCTCCAACTTGCTCAGGTCAGCTGTTTCTGTGGGTTTTCCCCAACATAGCCTAGATGGGGGAGGGGCTATGGTGCTGCCCCAAATGACTTGACAGACTTTGATGATCCTCCATGGTAGGCCTCACCCTATCTGAGGACAGGATGGGGGGTGTGATGGAGAGATGGTGGGGGGATTGGGAGGACAGGTGGGAGAAGGAAGTGGGATTGCTTTGTAAAATAATGTAAAATAAGATTGTTTTTAATTTAAATAAAAAAACTGAGATTTACTTTAATTATATATATATATATAATATATATATATATATATATATATCATGCCATTCAAGTGAGAAACAATTGAAAGTAAACTAGAGTCAGCATGGGGATATTTGATTACTCCTTTTAGGCTTTTACAAAGCTATATAGATAAACTTTCCTTTACTATAGCAGGAAATAGCTTTTAAATAATGTACACATGACACAGATATATTCATGTAGTTAGTCACAGGTTGATATTAATCATTGAGACTGCTCTATCCATTACTGTGAGGAAAAGCAGTGGTATACAAAGAATAGAAACCCCACACAGGTAAGATAACATCAAAAGTAAACTGAAAAGGGAGTCATGAGCCAGGAACACTAAGAAACTTAGAAGCCAATGAGAGCAGGACTTTCTAAAAATGGAAGGCAGTAAGGAGGCCAACCTTGTAAGCAGCATAACCATGAAGAAAATCTTTGCAGGGGGAAACCTGAGGCCAAGAAAAGGATAGTGCTCTCCCACAATATTACACAAGACTGTCCTTGCCTAAAACATCATGGCTCAATTTCATGAAGTATTGGATGGGCTTACTCTCAAGTAGGCAGCTGAGGTCATAATGAAGCACATCTATTAACCAAAGTTGCCCTTGTGTCCTATGTGTGTGGATTCCTCTAGAATTACATTCAGATAGTATGAATAATTTATGAGGGTTGCCAGCCTCTAAAGTTTGCAGTGGAAATGTGTTCATAGTTTACTTTCCTAGGCTAATCATAGCTTGTCATTATATGCCAGCATAAATCTTCAAATACTACAAAAGTACATGAAAGGATATCATTCATTTTTTTATCTATGATAGTCACATTTTAAAGATATATCTTTATTTTGGCACAGTAAAGAAACATAATTTATGTATACTCAAAATTTACTAAATGTAATATCTACACTGAGTTTAGAAAGATAAAGACATGGTAAAATTCCTTCTTCTTGAAGGAGACAAGCCATCTGACATAGCATCTAAACATGGCTCATCCACTTTTTGTACATGCATACTGAACTACTTCAGTTCAGTTACAGTTTTTTTTTTTAATTTATATTTAATGGGCCATGATGTGATGAATTTTGTATTCAGTATGGTTGTGTCATAATGCCAAAAATATTTAGTTAAATATTATTTTTGATTAATGATTGAAGGTCATTTAGCAGTTAATATTTAATTTGGGGCTAATATTTAAATTGATAAAATCTGATATATATATATATTATATATATATATATATATATATATATAATATGAGTACTCTTCATGTCATCAGTTGTAGCCTCTAATGATTTAAGAATCACTTTTCTTGAGTCAAGAGAAATCTAACAAGAGCTTAAAATTTATACCTGAGCCATATTCTTTATCCTCAAACTGAGGATTCCATAACAAAATTCTCCAAAGTGTGTGTGAATCAGCTCCTAATATAAAATTTTCTTTTACTTTCCCTCCTAGTCATCCTTTTATTGTTTTAGAAAATCTAAACAGTTAAGGTTTTAAACTAGGCTGTATGTGTTACTTCTGAAACATTTGTAATAGCAGCTCATGGGAGGCCAAGGCAGGAGGATTGTTGTGAGTTAAAGGTTAGTCTGGGTGAATAGTAATATGCAGAATAACATGGACTATAAAGTAAGATGCTACAGAATGAAACTCTATCACAAAAAGAAAGGAAAAAAAAGGCTTAAGGAAAAAAATAAAAGACTATATTTCTCATCTTGGACTTTTTACTTAGCTCACCTGCAACACTGGGATCCACTATAAAATTAGTGTTGAATTGTGTGTGTGTGTGTGTGTGTGTGTGTGTGTGTGTGTGTGTGTGTGTGTGTGTTCTGATTATCACCTTTTTGCCTTATGCCTTTGTGACAAGGATTGTCACTGATCCCTGAAGATGACTGGAGGTCAGTAGGATTGGTGATTCTCCTGTTTCCCAATCAGGCCACATTGGAAAACTGCTAGGGTGACTGTTTAGACAGTTAATGTGAAGAGTTTTTATTAATATTCATAACCAATTTATCTTTATTTTGATATTTCAACTTAACATAGAATATTTAAATAATTATTTTAAAGAAATTTATAAGCAGTAGATTGGGGTGGAGTTTGAGATGTACATGAATGTTTTATACTGATATTTCTTACTACTACTTCTTTTTAAGCATATAACAGTTATTCTCTCAATTCCTTTTAGATAGTTTTGTTATAATATCCTATAGGTTCTTTGAAAACAACATTAATAGCTTTTGATGCTACACAAACTTAATAGTTTTGACAATTTAAATATTATTTAAAAGTAAATTTTATCAATAATTAGCCCATTATATTAATTTAAGTTAAAATATACAAAACTAGTGCCACATTATACAATCAATATTGTTGATAAGTCTTAAATATGTGAACAAAGCCAAATAAAATCTGAAATGTTTTCTGTTCTATAAATTAATTATCAAAAATCTTTAGATGATGGTCTTTTCATCTTTGTTACATTATATTTTTATCCTTGTATGATATATTCTAAACTTCCCTGATATTTGCTGGAGATATGTAACAATAAGTCTTTACTCCAAAGCCACCAGAAACCTGCCGCCACATGAGTGCTTTCTGCCAGGCCGCCCAGTTCTGCCGCTGCCATGTTAAGGTCCCAAGTAACACAGAGAGACTTATATTAGGTACATTGCTGCTTGGCCAATGACTAGGATTTCTGATCTGCTAGCTCAGTCTTAATTATCATAAATATATATATTTTATAAGTCTTCTCTTATGTAGGATGCCTTCCACTGGCATCCTCATCCCAGGATCACATGGTGCCTCAGAGCAGAGAGCAGGAGGAAGAGCAAAAGGGAAGACTTCCTTCTTACCTTTGCTTATATACTGAGTTTGCCTGCTATGTCACTTCCTGCCTGGATGACCATTTCTTTACTACATTTCCCAGAATCCTCCTTGACTCCTAGTCCTGCCTAACTTGCTGCCTCATTGGCCAAACACTACTTTATTTATCATCCAATAAGAACAAACACATACACAGAAGCGCTCCCCCATCAGAGATACATGTATTTTTTATTACTTAGACATTGCTTTCGGTGGCAATACACTATTATTAAATCCTTGCAAGTGATGGAGGCTGATTATCCTATACAAATTCCACAGAGAAATGTTACCATACTCAATGTTACACAGGTGTCATAAAAGTATTCACAGGTGTTGACAATTCTGGAAGGCAGTGGCCATTTACTGACTGTC
This sequence comes from Cricetulus griseus, assembly GCF_003668045.3. NCBI lineage: Eukaryota > Metazoa > Chordata > Mammalia > Rodentia > Cricetidae > Cricetulus > Cricetulus griseus. Next base: position 124,922,763 of record NW_023276807.1, on the reverse strand, counting down.
AGAAAGCATTGAAAAGAATTTATCTAGAAAATTAAAGCATCTATAAAAGATGTAAAGTTACACTTGTTTTTCATTCTAGCATGCATAATTCCATTACATGAATATACTCAAAGGCAGACACATATGTTCACAATATGCACATTTAAATGACATCCAGTAATTCTTACACTGGTGAATTGAGGCTCCTTTCATAAAAACATCCTACACTTGTCTGAGTGGCTCAAACAACAAATATTTCTTTCAAGATGTCTAGAATGCATGAAAGTGTCAGCAGAGATGTTTTCTGGTGATGCTTCTTCAGAGGTTGCAGTTGCCTTTCTTCTTGTATCCTCACAAAACAAGAAGCAGCAATTAGAAGCAATAGCAGTTGAATTTTTTGTTTGTTTTTTTACCCTCCATGATACAGGCACCAATTCCACTATAGAGTGATTACTTCATGACCCAGTTACTGTTCAAATATCATCTATTTCAAGATACCATTCCATTTAGCACATGCAGAAAGCACATACTGACTCAAAAAGTTCTCTCTATTTATTGCCACATAATGTACATTAACATTTTTGGTTTGAAACAATAATGTACAATGAAAGATTAAGGGACATATTTCCCTGTGTTTGGCTAATGTTCATATTTCAATATTATGATGGGTTATATGCATTTGAATATTTAAAGATGAATGTAAAATGCATAGAAAGTAGTAACAGGAGCAATCACCTTTCCCAAAATCATTATTGTATTACTCACTTATGGGTAATTTATATCTTTTTAATATGTCATAAATGTGTCTGAAAAGACAAGCAAATTTTGCTGTAGTCAGTCTTCAGCACATATATTATTTCTCAACAGAGGTAAGTGATTCCTGGTTTCTAATTCTGGTAGCAACTGGAGTCAGCAAGGAGTTCAGCAGCTCATTAGAGTGCTGTGCAGCTGCGAGAAAATTTCTTCCTTGTTCCTCCAGGCGAAGTTCAAGTGTATTTCCTGCCTTGTCAATATTTGGCATAATAGGTGCTTCAGAATGTAGGACTCTGGAATGCAACTAGGTGGCATTTCATTTCATTAGCGATGGAACACTTCATAATTAGAACCAAAAAAGACACAATTTCAGCTATTCCATCAGTCTGAAACAAAACTCAGCTTTTATTTTTATACGTATGTGAGAATTGAGGGTTTTAAGAAATTGTAAGACAGAACTCATACTTGCTTGTGTATCTGATAATTCTTTTTGAGAAACAAGATTCAAATTTAAATGTAGGGTAGGGTGAACAATCAGACGCCAATTTCCCAAGACAGATTAGAAATTTACTGATTCTTATAAAAAATGAATTTGTTTCACAATAAACAACTATTCACCTTTGTCACACATGAAATTTGCCTCATCCCAAGAGAACAGGATTTGAGAAAGTGTTATAACCCTAATATTCTCTAGATTGCCTCTGAGACTAAATGAAGAAAATCTGTTTATTAACACATAATTCCATCTTCATTTTTGATTTTTTGTATATGTATAGCAATGACATAATAACCCAGTTATTTAAATGTGTATCTATTTATTTGAAATTGTAACAACTTGTATTATAATACATAAGATTATTCCTATAATAATATTTTTGATATTGTATAATTCCAAATCACAATTTCATGCATACCTGAATCAACAAGTGGTTTGCTTTTTACATACCAAACTTACATCTGCAATAAAGACTGTTTTTCTAATTGAAATGATTGAAGCATATAAAGCATAATAATTTTATATGTGGTAGTGCATAGAAATTATGAAAATCATTAATATATTGTTTGGTTTATTATTTCATGATCTTTATTTTATAGAAAATAAAGCAGCATTATAATGTGATTACAAACTTATAATATCAAACACTCAATAAGTAAAAAATGTAACAAGATGAAAATATAGTGAAGTGTTGTGTGGAAAAGTATATAGATCTAAAATGGTTGGCATCTTGCATGCAAATCAAAATGAATTGTTGTAACAGTGGTTCTTTATGTGAAATTCTTTTTAAAACAACAAAGAAAATATCTGAGTCTTACATGAAAGAAAGTAAAAGCATCTCAAAATTTCCATGTGATTAATACACACAAAAATAAATACTAATGAAAACAGTAATGTGAAAATAAAAGGTGAAAATGCTACTAGACAACAAGATGGTAATAGGATGCCTGTCTTATCAGTAATTACTGTAAATACCTCATTAGCAAATGATATTTGATAACTTGAGCAAAGCAAGGTCTGTATTTGTCTCTTATATGACATTCATTTTGGATTCATGAACACACATAGTTTTCAATCAATAAAGTCAAGGAGGAAAGATATTTCATGTGGCCAGACAGTGCTTATGCATGCCTTTAATCCCAGCACTAGGGAGGCAGAGGCAGGCAGATCTCTCAGAGTTTGAGACCAGCCTGATCTCCAGAACGAGTTCCAGGATAGGCTCCAAAGCTATACAAAGAAACCCTGTATTGAAAAAAGACAAAAACCAAAAGATGTTTCATGCAAATATTAATCAAACATTACTGGTTATCTTCATTTCAGAAAAAAAATATTATCTAATTTTATTCTTTGTCATTTAATGAAGAATGAATCAATATTTGAAATTTCCCCTTCATCTCCCTCTGTCATAGCAGGAATCTGAATTTATGCCTAAGGAATGCTGTCTTGTAAATCTTTCTACTTCTGTGTCTGTTCTTGTACAAGACTGTGTCTTGTATGTTCTGTCTCTTTATTTCTGTATATGTTCTTCTGTGTCTCTGTTCAATAACTGTGTAGTTTAATTTTAAAATTTTCACAGCATATATAAAAGAGAAATTTATTATGGTTAGAAATGCCATTAAGAATGACAATGCACTATATCTGCTAAGTATCAGAAACAAACTATATTGGGCAAACCTTGACAGGACTTAAGAAAAAGGCATGCTTACAAGAGTAACATGAGGTCTTAAAATTAAACTTTCATTAATAGTACAACCCAGCATAAAACATCAAAGAAATAGAGGTTCAAGAAACAATCATTTAGCCCACTTTGGCATAATATATATATATATATATATATATATATATATATATATATATATATTACTCAGTTAAATAATAAGAGGTTATCCAATTTCCCAGTTTCACATGAAACAGTTCCCAGGATACATCATGTGTTACTTCACAATACAATTCAGTACATTTTAACAGATAAAAAATTATCTTCTGACCAACATTATGAGAAACTAGAAAAGAGTAACAAAAGAAAGACTAAAAAATGTATGTGAAAACTCAATACTACTTGTAAATAATGAATCATGACTTAACTACATGGGAAACTAGAAAATATTTTCTCTCAAGTAAAAATGAATATATATTCCTCAGCTTAAGAAAATATATTGGATATATTGAAACTGTTGCCAAAATGAAAATTCTAAAAAAGACAACTTTATGAAGCAGAAAAGAAAGATGACATTCAACTCAAAGTAGCATGGGGAAACAATTCAGACTAGATAAGAGATAAAAACATGGTAGCAAAAAACAGAGCAAATCAAAGAAACCAACAATTAGCTAATCAAGAAAATCAACAATTTGACAAAGCTCTAGCTAAACTAAAAAGACAAGAATCAAGTGAATAAATTCCAAATTGAGACTATAACCATGAATTGCAAGCTACTATAAACAATTATAAGCCACCAAATTAGATTAGCTGAATGAAATGAACAAAATGTTGACACACATGGAAACTACCAAAAATGAATTATGAGGAAATAAAAAGTAACAAGACAACTTTTCCAGTCAGCAATAAGAGTCAGTGGATTATACATCTCAGGGTGTATAAAGAATAAAATATTTCTCTGTATCTATTTCCCTTTATATAGAACTCAAATTATATCATGTTAATTGTCTCCCCTCAAGAATTCATTTAATTTTACTTGCTTAAAGGAACAGCGAATAGGGGGTAGGAATTGAGAAGGTAGGGTGACAAAAGAAGGTGAGGAAGGGAACTAGGGCTGGTATGTAAAATGAAACAAAAATTTTAACTAAAAAAATACACTAGAAACAAAATATAATCTCAAAAAGAACAAAGGACAAGTTGATAACATTGGAGAATTTTATCTAATATCAAAACAACATAAATTTTTTTAATCCAGTCTTCTTCCAATTCTTGAATAATATTGAAAAATACTAAATGAATTTTCTGCTATAAAACTAGCACTAACCAATTCCTAAATCCAAAGCATATATTAAGCGTTTTACCCCTGATTTGTTGCATATCTACCAATGACTTTAAATTTCTCAATGTTTAAATATTCATTCAAAATTTTAAGGATGAAAATACTACATTATATCTACCTACAGTACTTTGCACCAATATGTTCTGAGATATTATATATTAAATAGTCCACTATGAACAAATACCATTTTTCTAAAGCAAAGAGCCATGCATGAAGTCATTCAAAAGCCATAGAATTTTATATACTATAGTTCAGAAGCCTGAAAGAGTACTAACATGATTTGTTTCTTTAAAGATTCAAACTTTCATCTTTTGGACATGCCCCAGTTGGTAGAAAAAAATAATTTTCGGTCTTTGTTAGAAGGGATCTATTATTCAACAGGGAGACTTTATTCTCTTTGACTGAACATGTTCTAAAAATCCTTTGTCCAAATGTTACTAAAATTAGGCTTAAGATTTTAAAATATAGAATTTGTAATGTAATAAACATTCAGTAGGTAACATTACATCAATTAACCTATGAATTCAATACTATACAAAGAAGACTGATTTAAATTAAAGCATTAAATAATTCATATTTCAGCTTAACATTGTTAGTTAGTTTATAGTCATCATAGAACTCAATCTTTTTAAAAACAAGACTGTCTAATATAGAAATTAGTTTTTTTTTAAAATGATGAGAACATAAGACTTAACAGGTATGAATTCTGCAGTTATCTACCTATTTAGACAAGTCATTTATATTCCTGAGAGTATTTTTAGTGTTCAATGTAATTAATAGTAACTGGCACCAGCACGAGCAAATGAAGAACCAGACCACTCGAAAGTCTGTGGATTAAGAAGCACACAACTCAGGTCATTTGGTAGAAGCGAATGCCATTGGTTTATTGCAGCCAGCAGTTTATATACAAGAAGAGATGGAAAAACATCACCTGCTAGCAGACCGCACTCCCTCACCCAACCATAAACAAGGAAACCACAACTTCTGCCCATGGCCAAGGAAGCAAGAAGGGGATGGGGGAAAGTCATAATGTCCCAATAACAAGAAAGGTTCATAACAGGATGTTAGTGGGTGAGGGTTATATAAACAAGAGGTACCTGTGGTTATACTGGAAAACAACTCACAGAGACCACGTGGGGGTTGGGTCCCAACAATTAATATGATGAATATATCAAGTAAATTCATGCAAATGTGAGAGCAAGAAGGAAAATACCAACTCTATGAACACAGAAGTTCTGAATTAAAATCTAAATATTTTGGCCATATTCTGTGCCATATTATAGTACCAAGTAGCTATTCAGTTCTTACCTTGTTCTTTCATTTAAACTTTTAGTATCTGCATAATCCAGTAGTTCCATCCAACACTATCCATCAGCAATGTGTTGGCAATCCCTCATAATACTATCATAAGTGTCTTAGGTTCTACTCCTCAAAACTGGGAGTTCACAGGTAGTTTTTCTACTTTGTATTTCCATCTTTATTAGTGAGATGTGTTTGAAAATTAGTAATCATGTGCAGTAGTTTGGGAAAAATTAGTGAGTTAGAAATAACATTGTATAGGGGAAGCTGTAGCCACGCCTACTTAGGAGCTGGCTACAGGTGTGCCTGACCACGCTTGTGAGGGCGTGGTCAGGGTGATGTAGAGTGACTGCGTTTTCTCTTTCGGTTTCACTTTGTTACTTGCTGGACAGACTGCTGCCACACCGGCTGGCTAGGTCGCTCTGTAAGTAAGGCTTTTCCCTATTAAATATCCTTATATTTCTACCTGACTCCGTATTGGTAATTTCCCACTATAACATTGTATCTACTAAAAGAAATATTTCCACTACATTTTTTAGAAATGCCTATTTATTACCACTATATGTTGAACTGATGGGGGCACACCAAGATAGACAGAATGTTAATCATGAAAAAGATGAGTAACATTCTGGAAAGAACTATTTCCATGTTAATATTTTATTGAAGAAAAATACCTATCTTAGATAATTTTTCTTATCTCCATTTGCATTTTGAAGATATGTGAGCTTGAGTTAAAGAGGAGGATTGTGTCATGTAGATATAAAAAACATGTTTCAGATAGGAATTGCAAAAGTACAAGCCTTCAAAAGCCAGGAGTAGAAGTGCAGATGCTATTTTAGAGGAATTTTGAAACCATATGTTTATTTTGGAAAAAGAACTATAAAACCAATGTCTACTTTTTCAAAAGATTAATCTGGAAATCACAATAAATCAATTTCTTGCACTTATGTCACTCATCCATCATTCTGAGTTATGTAATCCCTTTTCAGGCACTCTCTTGAAACTGAATCTGTCAAGTTGAGAAGAACTCAGATTTTCAAATTTATTTCTTCATTATGCAATTCTACAGAAAGCAAAATATGAATTAACCGAAAGGTTTCTTGCGTTAAAATATTTTAAGTGTGCTTTACTATTAGTATAGTTTCGGGCTGATGGAATAAAATGGAATTGCATTGTAGAAAGCACCTACTCAAGAATAACATTTTATATTACTAGGGTATGTTTTTGACAATAAAAAACATTGTTACATAATTAATAACTTATGTCCATTGTTCATTGTGATTTTACAGTCTGTCATGCCATTTTCTATCATGGTCTCCTTCCTATAGTGCTAATCTATATTTCCTAATCATTTAAGATTACTGTTGGCACATTTGGATGAACATGATACTTTAAAGGTTCAAGAAAGAAATTTTATAAGGACTCATCTATTGGGATTTACTAGAAGTTTGATTTTCTTGTCTTTACAAGCAGGGATATTAGAGAAAGACTACTGGGAAATTTATTATACTTCATTGTTTTTAGTCATCAAGATAGAATAACTGTTGATGGTAACTTGGTTGATTTTATTATCCATGAAAAGTTACAAAATTTTATCTTAAGCAATTCTCTTCTGTTTGTAAGGAAGTCATCAGACATACAAGTTTTACAAAGGAATGTTATGCTACATTTCTTTGAAAGCCTGCTGACAACATTCATTATTTCACATTCTTCTTGTGATACTTATCAATTTTGTTAATTTATTCACATAATTATATCAGCATTAATAAAGGACAATTTTATAATTCAGAGACTAATTAAATGCTATTTGTCTTTTTGTTGTTGTCATCTTTTAATTTCTTAAGTTCCCTGCAGCGGGTTCTTCATTTGGATTTTCTTCTCTTTGGTGTTTCCAATCCTTTTGTTGTTGTCTTTAAGTTGTGTTTTTAGAGATTTTATTTCTGTAAGTTTTTAAAATACTTTTCCCACTATGCATTACAGGTGCTCTTAGCCCATGATGTATATTTGCACCCATGCTTGACTCAGTCAACTGTGTGCAGGCTTTTGCTGTAAACAACGATATATCATGCTAAGGATGAAAGATGAGAATCCTGGTAGCTTCTTGATTTATCCTATTTCTAAGTCTCTTGTGGACAGAGTCAAGGTAAATGTATGTGCCTTTTAAAATAATGTTTTACATTTTTATTTAATGTGTTTATATCTGTGTGTGTTCACATATCATACTGTGTTTCTAAAGGACAAAATGAAATGTCAGTTTTGATACTCTTCATCAAAGAATCCACAGGGAGAAACATGGAGAGTCACATTCTTATATATACTATTTTAAAAATCAAACTTTTACTTAGCAAGTAAGAGATGTCCACTTATATTAATGGATAAGTGGTAATGTATTTGAAAAGGGGAATTGGTTAATCAAAATATTTTTAATTAAAATTATTTGTTCATGTATTTTCTTATTTTGGTTTTCCCCTTAGCCACCTACTCCACTTCCTCCAATCCTCTCCTCCCATCCAAAAACACATATGCTCTGACAAAGCATGATGTGACAAAGAACCACCCACAATGCCACTGAGTTTTGAGGTTGGCCGTGTATTTCAAGGCATGGAGCCATCCCTTAAGTTTGTTTTCTTTTCTTTTTTATATTTTTATTTTAATTTAAAGTAGAAACAAACTTGTTTTACATGTCAATCTCAGTTTCATCTGCCTTCCCTCCTCTCCTGACCCCATCAAAGCCTTATCCCATCCCCTTTCTGCTCCTGAGGGAGGGTGAGGCCTTCCTGTGTGTCTAAGATGAGAGAGTATCCCTCCATGGGGAAATGGGCTCCAAAAGTCCATTCATACACCAGGGACAAATACTGTTCCACTACCAGAGGCCCCACAGACTGTCCAGGCCTCCTAACTGACACCCATGTTCAGGAGGTCTGGATCATTCCTATGCTGGTTTCCAGGCTATCAGTCTGAAGTCCATGAGCTCCCACTTGTTCATTTCAGCTCTTTCTGTGGGTTTTTTTTTTTTTTTTTTTTGCAGCCTTGTCTTGATCCCTTTGCTCATCACTCCTCCCTCTCTGCAACTGGTTTCTATACTCACTAAAATTCTAATGAAGCAAACTATTTTGTTACTTGTGAATGGCAATCCATTGAAGATAGATTCTGAGTTAGAGATGGAAGGTTCTGTCCACTTTGACTCTCAGTACTGGAAGGCCACCTAGTTTAGCCCATGTGCATGCTGCCACAAATTTTGTGAGTTCATATGTGCATCATTCCTACTGTATTTAGTAGGCATTCTTTCCTTGTGCCCTTCATTCCCTTTGATTTTTACAATCTTTCCACCTTCTGTTCCCCCAAGGTTCCATAAGGCCTGAGGGGACAATTTGATGGAAACCTCCCGTTTTTGATTGAGTGTTCCAAGTTCTCTTGCTCAACATATTCTCTTACTGGTATTCCTGTATTTATTCCCATATATTACAGGAAGAGCTTCTCTGATGATGTCTTAGCAAAACACTGACATATCAGTGTAGCAGAATGTTGGTATTTGGTTTTTGTCTAGGTCCGTTGGATATCTAGTTTTAGGTTCTTAAGCATCCAAGTAGCTTTGAGTATGCAGTTCTTACAGAGTGGTCCTCAAATCAGATTATATATCAGGTGCTTACTCCTACAGACTTTGTGTCACTTATGTACCAGTGTATCTTGCATGCAGGAAACAATTGTAGAATTAAGGATTTGTACCTGGTTTGGTGTTTACCTATCTCCTTTAGTAGCATGCAGAGTATTTACAGTACCATGTCCATTAATGTGTAGTAGTGAAGGCCCTAGGTAGGCAACAACTCAATCTATTTGTTCAATGGCTTGACTACCTATTGTCTTCAGCAATAGGGACTTACTGTTTGTGGAGAGCTACATAGAGCTTTGGCAATAGCCTGGACATTATGTTGATTTTCTTGGCATCCCTTTGGCAAAGAACTAGATAAGATAGTAACACATTCCCAGTGCCAGAAGCTTCATTTGGTAACAAAAGATGTCCAAGTGGGGCTCTTTTTTTCCCTGTTATTTGGCAGTTTCATTTACATCTCTTTCATAAACGTATATACTACAGAAAACTGCCAGGATTAGAGTTTTTTTATTTATTTTAGAGAGTTCTCCATTGGATGTGAAGTTTGTATAAATCTTTTCCCATTTTGTGGGATGCCACACTGTCCAAATGATGGTGCTTTTGCCATAATGGCTGGAAATAAGAAGCAGCTGAAAGTCATTGTCAAGAAAACAAAGCCAGGCTATTTATTAACAGATATTCTCAGGTGGAGTCCAGGATGTTAGGCTTATGAAGAGGAAAAGGAACTTGTGCGAGCTATGATGAAAGGAAAGCTTCTTCAATTATGACAATGAGCTGAAGACAAAAAACAAATAAACAAGAAAGCAGCCATGTCTGAGATATGGTTCTATGGAATTAAATAGATCAACTGCCTATAAAACTAGGTAGAAACAAAACACATACTATAATGATGCAAGAAATGAAATAATCAATAAGCTAAATAAAAAAGAATGATTCACCAATAAAATTGTCCTTCAGAAATTCTTCCTTTTGTAAAGTTCTATTTTCAGATGTTGAATTGCCTTTCTTATTTCATTTAGTAATGCATTTTGTTATACATTTAGTACAGTTATGTCTTTTTTGAGTTTTTAACACAGTTATAATCAATATATGTGCTTTTAATTCTCATTTAAACATTTTCATTGAGCACCATTATTGTGGTATTAGCAATTTTTGATGAAAACTTTTTTTCTTGATATTCAACTTTTTGTTTGTTTTTTTGTTTCTGCTCTAGGACTTGGGGTCAGGTTTTAGGATCTCTTTCAATTTTCTTTGATAATCTAACATTTTCCATGAGGGGAGGGGAGATAGATCTAGGAGAATGGGAAGGGGAGAAGAGGATGGGTGAGGAGGACATAAGGGAGAAGGAAGGTTGTGTAGGAAGAACAGAGGAAGAACAAAAGAAGGAATAACAGAGGAGAGCAAAAGAAGAAATGTCATAAGAGATGGAGCCATTATAGTTTTAAAGAGAAATCAGGCCCTAGGGAAATGTCCAAAGTTCTATAAGGATGACACCAACTAACAATCCAAGCAACAGTGGAGAGTCTACCTTAAATATCCTCCCCTGATAATGAGATTGATGACTAAATTATATGCAATCCTATAGCCTCACCCTCCTTGGGGAACAAAAATGGTATGGGATAGGTAGGGTATTAGTGGGGGGCAGGGAGAGGGAACTGGGTTTTACATGTAAAACAACCTTGTTTCTAATTTAAATAAAAAATGGAGAAAAAAATCTAACATTTTCAGATAATATTACTTTTTCATTGAAACAGATCATTTTTGTTTTGTAATGTATCATTACTTTTTAGTTACTTCATGACATACAATTGATATATCTCACACAATGGAATGTTTTGACATATTTATATGTTGTTGAAGAGTCAACAAAATTCATATCTCACATACCATCATTTTTTGTAATAACATTTAAAATTGAATCCCAGCAATCTTCTTCCTTTTATTTAATTAAAATATAATTGCAAGGTAAATGTGGTGGCATATTCCTCTATTCCTAACACATGGGAAGAAGAAACCAGAAGATCCTTATGAGTTCTAGCCCAGCCATTACTGCATAGTAAAAGCTTGTCTCAATAAAAACAAGAAATAAAACAATATACAAAATATTTATTTTCTTAATAACAGTTGAGTATACACATACCCACACATACATAGATATAGAAGATAGATAGATATTCTTCCTATGTCTTTTAGAAACCACTCTGTCATCAATGGTATTTGAAATAATCATAAGTCATCACACAAAGTATTGTTTTCTTATGGGACTTTGGTATTTAGGTCTTCAGGCTTTACTCTAGCATGCCTAGTATAGAGTCCATTTACTCTCCTCCTTTCATGGGTGCCCAACTTTCAGTCACTATTGTGGGTATAATTTTCCCTACAGACATTACCCTGGCTCATCTCCTTTTAATATATGTCTTATGACAAAGACTTTTCTCAGTCTTACTGAAAGAAGAGTACAGAGCTCAGCTAAGTCATAAATCTGTCTGAACATGACCACATTAATGTTGAAAAGAGCAGACTTAGATGTATGTTAGGAATGCTCTACTGACTAAAGAAAGGCAATGAGACTGTTCCTTAAAATGGGATTAAGATTATTATGTCTGAGGTAAATGTTTTCTTTTCTTTTTGAACTGATACTATTGTAATTGTTATTAAATTTAGGTGAAATACTAACTAATGGCTGGGAGGAAGACATGGGTCAAAATATTTGATAAGCAAATAAGTAACTATAAAATGGTGCAGTTGTAGAAAGAATTTAGAAAGAAGTTTATCTGTGATAATGTGTATGTATATATACTTGTTGCCTGAAGCAACTATTTATTATCCTTCAATGGTTAACTAATAAAGCATATGAATTTTAAAATGTACACAGTTGGCATGCTAATATATTCAAAGCCACCAGGACAAATGTTGAAAAATATTTCCCATATAAATTTTTGCAGGAAGAAGCAAAGAATATTTGAGACTCATAATGCCACCCACACAAATTATACTCTGGACAAGAAGAAGGCTGCCATTTTCAAAACAGAGTTCATTATAGAAAGGGGGGCTATAGATCTCTTGCTTTCAATGAAAAGTTATTGCAGTTACATCCTTTAAATGTTTACCTTGTGTCTAGATTTGTTTTTTTGTTTTTTTTTAAGCCATGTTGTTTTTATCCATTAAGATTTTATTAGAAATGTTATTTCTGTAGCAATTTTCTAATGCACTGGTGATAGAATAAATTTCCATGTTTCTAAATGTTTTTAGCATCAGGGTAACTCAAACAAATGATATGCATGTCAAATTTAATGATTTTGAAATGTCAGTATAGAATATAACATTATTTCAATCTAATTCAGTGTTACACATATTTTCTTATTACTGTTGCTCTACTTTCATTTAATTGATACATGAAAATGGTGTACTTGTTTTGCGATAATAATAACAAAAGTGAATTTTACTTGACCATAATAAGATAAACTGCAATAAAATGCACTTGACTCTAAAATGAAATTATACATTTGTGAAATTTTGATAAAAATATTTAGTAGTAATGACAAAATGAGTAAAACTACCCAGTAGAAATAAACAACTTATATATTGAGAATAAAAATATCATGAAAAGTAACTAAGGAATTCACTTATATAAATAATTTTAATCCATAGTCATTTAATAACAATTTAATTAAAAACAGAAATTTTTCCCATACAATATATTCTGATTGTGACTTTTCCTACCCCAACTCATTCCAGATCTTCTCAGTCTCCTAACACACCCAAATATATAACCTTTGTTTTTTGTTCTGGTTAGAAAGCACACAGGCCTCTAAAAACAACATTCAATAAAATAAAATCAAATAAACCAAAATAGCAAAAATCAAACACAAAAAGGAGCCAAAGAGAAAGAACAAGAAACAAATAAAGATACAATGGCATGTACAATACTACATAGAAATCCCAGAAAATCAGAAACCATAATAGATAAGCAAAAGACCTATAGGGTTTTAAAAAGTACCCAGACAAAGTATTATGAGACAACACTCTCCAAAAATACCAATGAGTTTGTTTGGTGTTGCCATCTACTCCTGGGCATGATGACTGTTGTTAAGTATTTATTGGTATTTGCAGTGAGACTCCTTCAGAGAAAACTGAATTTTCCTGTGGAGGGGTTTTCATTTGGAAAAAGCTTCTGGGATAGGGAGTGCTGAGAAATTGGACTGAAGGTCCCATCCCTATCCCAGAAGCTTTTTCCAAATGAAAACCCCTCCAAAGGAATAAACTATCTATTTTTGGGTTATTTGTCTACTTCTTCCAGTCTGGTGATGACAGTGAGATCTTGATCATGCCTACTGTTTGTATGTGAAATTTTCTCAGATTCTCATATTTTTGAAGACTTTGTTATAAGCTGGTGGTGGGGTTTTGAAGGTATATTTGACCCTTATGAGGTGTGCTTTTGCTAAAGTAAGTGTGTCACTCAGGGTGGGGTATGAGGTTTGATCACTTAGAACAACTTCCTACCCCTCCCTGATTGCTGAATAATTAATAAACTTTTGGTTCCCTGAGATAAAACAAATAGAAATGAATGTAGTTTTCCCACTATGAAATGAAAGTAACTCGAAAAGTACATATATTAATGAACATTTACATGGATATTTCTTAAAAATTTCCATTCTGTTAATCTGTTTCTTTTTATATGCATGTTGAGTCCACAAATATTAAGGAATATTTATGAACAGTGATTGTTAGTTACTGTTATTTTATTTTATTTATTTATTCTTGGTTTTTGTTGTTGCTTCTGGTATTAGGTGTGTTTTTCTTCTTTGGGATTTGCTGGAGGAGGGATCATATGACCAAAGAGGTTGAAGAACATGCCTGGGAAACCCATAGAGAGAGCTGACAAAAACCATGAGTGATCACTGACTCTCAACCAAAATCTGGGCAGTTTGCATAGGATAGATTAGGTCCTCTGAATGTGGGAAGCAGTTGTATAGCCTGGTATATTTGTAGGAGTTCTGGCTGTGGAAACATGATCTATCCCTGATGCAGAGCTGGTCTTTTGGAGTCCATTCAAAATCGTGGAACTCTTTGTTGAACTCCGATGCAGTGGGGGAATGGTCTTTGTCCAGTCTCAACTATACATGCCAGGTTGTGTTTACTCCCCATTGAAGGCCATATACTTTCTGAGAAGTGAATGGTATGTGTAGGTGAGGGAAGGAAGGTGAGGGTAGGAGGGGAGGGAGAGGTAACAGTGGTTGGTATGTAAAAATAACTAAAAAATGAAAAAAGAATTTCCATTATTAAAAACTTTAGAATGCCACCTGTCTGAAATATATTTTTTAAAATCACAACGATCTAAATATTATTGGAAAAACCTGAAATCTTAGGTGTATGTTCAATGCCCCAATCTATGAAGTGGATTTATAGAATAAATGAACTCAAATACAGACATTCTTTTTTCTTTTCTTTTCATTTTTCTTATTTAAATTAGAAACAAGCAGGTTTTACATGTCAATCTCAATTATCTCTCCCTCCACTTCAAGCCTCCTCCCCTGTCCTCACCTGCCCAATATCCCATCCCCATTTTGCATCACAGGGACGCTGAGGCCTTCCATGGGGGAGGTCTTCAATGTCTATCATATTTGGTGAGGGCCTAGACCTTCTCCCTTGTGTCTTGGCTGAAAGAGCATTCCTTTATGTGGAGTGGGCTCCCAAAGTCCATTTGTGTACTAGGGATAACTACTGATTCACTAATAGAGGCACCATTGATTAACCAGACCACCAAACTAACATCCACATTCACGGGTGGGGGTGGGGGTGGGGGGGGCTGGATCAGTCTTATGCTGTTTTCCCAGCTGTCAGTCTGGTTTATTAGTTCCCTCTTCAGGACAGCTGTTTCTGTGGATTTCTCCAGCCTAGTCTTGACCCATTTGCTCATCACTCTTACATTTCTGCAATTGGATTCCAGGAATTCAGTTAAGTGTTTAGCTGTGGTGTCTGCTTCTTCTTCCATCAGCTACTGGATGAAGGCTCTAGGATGATATATAAGGTAGTCACCAATCTCATTATAGGAGAAGGGCATTTAAACTTGCCTCTTGGCTATTGCTCAGATTGTTAGTTGGGGTCATGTCATAACCTGGCCAGTCTTGGCTCCAAGCCACAACAGCCATGAGTTTCGGCCTGAGTAGGCGAACATGGGCTTGGAAAGTCCTAGCAACCCAATGGTGATAAAGACCAAACACAGCCATCTTGTCATCTTTACAGAGCTCTCAGTTCTATGCTGTAAAACTAGAGTCTCTTGCTTATTTAGCATCTTCTTGGCTGTTTCTTAACCATGCTTCTATAGTTACTAGGTTATTTCTCTCCTTCTGACCCCTCTCTGCTCCATGGCTCCTAACTCTCTGTCCTCCCATGTTACTTACAGACCTAGCACCTCCACCCAGGTGCAGACCTATTCAAATGTTTAGTTCTGTAAAGATGTAAACTGGGAGATACTCCACACTGAGGCTATGCTAAATGATAGCCGACTTGCTCGAATTGGCAATACAATTCCTGGGTGCTCCTATTTAGTGAAACTGGAGGCTGGACCCTAAGACATTCCATAATGGAACTATATGGTCCCAACAGGGTCTATCTCGTAGATTTCTGGACATTTCCCTATTGTCAGAATTCTCTTTAAACCTATAATGGCTTCCTCTATGATAGTATCTCTTTCCTTTCTCTCCTCTATTCTTCCCCTGACTAGATCTTCCTGCTCCCTCATGTCCTTCTCTCCCCTCCACTTCCACTCTCTTTCTGTTAATTTCCTCTCCCCTTCACCACATGCTTCCAATTAGCTTAGGAGATCTTATCCCTTCCCCCTTCTTCAGGGGAACATGTAAGATATTCTAAGGGTCAGCCTTGTTTCCTAGCTTCTCTGTCAGTGTGGATTGTAGGCTGCTACTTCTTTTCTCTAGATCTAAAATCCATAAATGAGTGAGTATGTACCATTTTTGTATTTTGCTGCCTGGGTTGCCTCACTCAACATGGTTTCTTCTAGTTCCATCCATTTAACTGCAAATTTCAAGATTCCATTGTTTTTTTTTGTTTGTTTGTTTGTTTTTTTTTTCTGCTGAGTAGTAGTACTCCATTGTGTAAATTTACCAAATGTTCTCCATCCATTCTTCAGTTAAGGAGCATCTAGGTTGCTTTCAGTTTCTGGCTATTACAAATAATGTTATTAGCCTCTGAACATGGTTCAGAAGATGTGCTTGTTTTGTATGAATGTGCGTCATTTGGGTATATTCCTAAGAGTGGAGTTGCTGAATCTTGTAGTATATTGATTCCCATTTTTCTGAGGAATCCCCATACTGATTTCCAAAGTGGCTGTAAGATTTGTCACTCCCACCAGCAGTGGGGGAGTGTTCCCCTTTCTCCACATCCTCTCCACCAGGAACTGTCACTGGTGATTTTGATGTTAGCCATTCTCACAGGATTAAGATAAAATCTCAGAGATATTTTGATTTGTATTACCCTGGTGGCTAAGGATGTTGAGAACTTTCTTAAGTGTCTTTCAGCCATTTTAGATCCCTCTATTGAGAATTCACTATGTAGTTATGCCAACACCATTTGTTGAAGATTCTTTTTTTTCTGTTGTATAACTTTGCTTTCTTTGTCAAAAATTGGGTGTTTATTGCTGAGCAGGTTAATATCAGGGTTTTCAACTCTATTCCATTGGACTACCTGTCTATTTTTTGTGCCAATACCAAGCTGATTTTAAGACTATAGGGCTTGAAATCAGGGTTGGTGATGCCTGTAGAATTTCCTTTATTGTACAGGGTTATTTTGACTATCCTGGGTTTTTTTCTTTTTCCATATAAAGTTGATAATTGTTCTTTCAAGATCTGTTAAGAATTGTGTTGGAATTTAGAAGAGATCACATTGAGTGTGAGAATTGTTTTGGCAAGACTTACATTTTTACTATGTTGATCCTACCTATTCAGTAACATGGGGGATCCTTCCATGTTCTGGTATCTTCTTTAATTTCTTTCTTTAAAGACTCAAAGTTCTTGTGATACAGGTCTTTTACTTGTTTGGTTTGATTGCCCCAAGGTATTTATATTGTTTGTTGTAATTGTAAAGGGTGAAGTTTCTCTGATTTTTTTTTCTCAGCACATTTTTTCAGCTGTATATAGCAGGGCTACTGATATTTTGGAGTTAATCTTGTATGCTGCCACTTTGCTGAAGGTGTTTATCAGCTGTCGGAGTTCTCTGGTAGAGTTTTTTGGTAACTTATGTAGACTATCATATCATCTGCAAATAGTGAAAGTTTGATTTCCTCTTGTCCAGTTTCTATCCCACTGACCTACATTTTCTCTTATTGCTCTAGCTAGAACTTCAAGGACAATATTGAAGTGGTATGGATAGAGTGAACAACCTTATCTTGATTCTGATTTTACAGGAATCACATTGAGTTTCTCTCCATTTAGTCTGATGTTGGATGTTTGCTTGCTGTGTGTTGCTTTTATTATGTTTAGGTATGTTCCTGTTATCCCTGATCTCTCCATCATGAAGGGGTATTAGGATTTTTCAAAGGCCTTTTCAGCATCTAGTGAGATGATCATGTGGTTTCTCTTTCTCAGTTTGTTTATATGTTGGAGTATATTGATGGATTGTTGTATGTTGAACCAACCTTGCCTCCCTCAGCTGAAGCCTACTTGATCATGTTGGATGATTTCTCTGATGTGTTCTTCATTTCCAATTGCCAGTTTCTTATTGAGTATTTTTTCATCACTGTTCATGAGGGATATTGGTGTATAGTTCTCTTTCTTAGTTGTGTCTTTGTGTGGATTGGGTACCAAAGTATTGAATCCTCATAAAAATAGTTTTTCAATGACTCTTCTGCTTGTATTGTGTGGAATACTTTGTGGAGAATTAGTATTATCTCCTCTTTGAATTTCTGGTAGAATTCTGCACTGAAGCCATTTTGACCATGGGCTTTTTTTCATTCTGAGATTTTGATGAGTGCTTCTCTTTCATTAGGAATTAGAGGTCTATTTAAATTGCTTATCTGTTCTTGATTTATGTTTGGTAAGTAATATCCATCCAGAAAATTGTCCATTTCGTATAGATTTTCTTATCATAAGGAATACAGGTTTTCAAAGTATTACCTTATGATTCTCTGGATTTTGTCAGTGTCTGTTATTATGTCCCCCTTTTCATTTCTGATTTTATTAATTTGCATGTTCACTATCTGCTGTTTGGTAAGTTTCGATAAAGGTTTGTCTATCTTGTTTTCTTGAAGAACCAACTCTTTGTTACATTGATTCTTTGTATTGTTTTTCTAGTTTCTACTTTATTGATTTCAGCCCTCAATTTGATTATTTCCTCGAGTATACTCCTCTGTGGTGTGTTGGCTTCTTTGTGTTCTTGAGCTTTCAGTTGTGCTGTAAATTCTCTAGTGTGACTCTTCTCCAGTTTCTTCATGTGTGCACTTAGTGAAAGTTTCAGACATTATGTTGGCCTGCCCCTGTTACCTGATAGAATTTACTCAGGCAGTAACCTGCTCATCCCAGGTTTCCATGGGAACTAAGTCTGCATGGAGATGTAGAGGAACACTTTAAAAAACAGACCCCTGCACACTTATGCTCTTTTCTCTTCTCTCCTCTCCTCTCCTCTCCTCTCCTCTCCTCTCCTCTCCTCTCCTCTTCTCTTCTCTCTCTGCCTCTTCTCCTCCTCTCTTCTATTTATATCTTACTTGCTCTCCCTGAAATAATAAGCTGGTTAATGTATTCTCTTGGTCTCATGTCTCATCTTTCACCCCTTCTTTATTTCTAATTTAAGCAAAAACCTAACACTTAGTGCTATCATCTTTCCTCTTAACATTGCTTTCAAGTTTTCCCATAAGTTTGGGTATGTTGTATCCTCATTCTCATTGAATTCTAGGAAATCTTTAATCACTTTTTTTTATTTCGTCCTTGACCAAGGAAGGATGCAAATGGGCATTATTCAATTTCCATGAGTTTGTAGGTTTTCAGTAATTTGTGTTATTTTGGAAATCTAACTTTAAAGCATGATGGTTTGATAAGATACAATGGGTTATTTTAATTTTTTTGTACCTGTTGAGGTTTGCTATCTTTCCAAGTATGTGGTTGATTTTAGAGAAGGTTCCATGTCATGCTGAAAAGAAGGTATATAAATTTTTGTTTGGATGAAATTTTCTATAGATATCTGTTTAAATCAATTGGGTCATAACTTCTATTAGTTCCTCTGTATCTTTGTTACATTTCTGTCTGGTGGTCCTGTCTAGTGCCGAGAGTGGGGTGTTGAATTCTCCCACCAAAAATGTCTGAGGTTTTATGTGTTATTCCAGTTTCAGTAATGTTTTGTTTATGAAGGTGGATGCCTTTGTATTTGGGGCATATATGTTCAAAATTGAGACATCATCCTGGTGTATTTCTCCTTTGATGAGTAGGAAGTAACCACCATCATCTCTTTCGATTGATTTTAGTTTTAAGTCTAATTTGTTTAATATTTGGATTGCTAGCCCCACTTGTTTCTTAGGTCAATTTGATATGAAAATCTTTTCCCAACCGTTAACTCTGAGGTACTGTCTGTCTTTGAAGTTGAGGTGTGTTTCTTTTATACAGCAGAAGGATGGATTCTCTCTTCTTATCCATTCTGCTAGTCTGTGTCCTTTTATAGGTAGGTTGAGACCATTGTTATTGAGGGTTATTGATTGTTCATTCTTGTTTTTTTATTTTTTATTTTTTGGATTTGTTGGTGGTGTTGTAAGTGTGTGGATTTCCACCCCATTTGTCTTTTGGCTGTTGGTAAAGTGGGATTATCTGTTGTCTATATTTTTGTGAGTGAAGTTAACTTCCTTAGCCTGGAGCTTTCCTTCCAGTACTTTCTGTATAGCTGGATTAGTGGATATGTATTGTTTAAGTCTGGTTTTCTCATGGAGTATCTTGTTTTCTCCATCTATAGTGATTGAAAGCTTTGCTGTCTGTAGTAGTCTGGGTAAGCTTCTGTGGTCTCCTAGTATTTGTAGAATATCAAGGACCTTCTGGCTTTCAGAGTTTCCATGGAGAAGTCAGTGTATTTCTCATAGGTTTGCCTTTATATGATACTTATCCGGTTTCCTTTGCTTCTCTTAATATTCTTTCTTTATTCTGTATGTTTGGTGTTGTGATTATTATGTGGCAAGGAGACTTCTTTTTGTGGTCCAGGCTATTTGGTGTTTTGTAAGCTTCTTGTACTTCCATTGACTATCTTCCTTTAGGTTAGGAAAGTTTTCTTCTATAAATATGTTGCATATTTTTTCCACACCTTTGAGCAGGGTTTTGTCACCTTTTTCTATACCTATTATTCTTGGGTTTGGCCTTTTCATTGTGTCCCATTTATCTTGGATATTTGTGTTAGGGATTTGTTGGACTTAAGATTTTCTTTGGTCTGTGAATCTCTTCCTCCCAGTGTTTGTTCAAAGCCTGAGATTGTCTCTTCCATCTCTTCTATTATGTTGGTTATGCATGCATCTGTAGTTCCTGATCATGTACCCAGTCTTTTTTTAATTATAGAATTCCTTCAGACTGTGTTCTATTTTTTATTTTCTCTATTTCCACTTTCAAACCTTGCACTGTTTGAGTTGTTTTTTGCAATATTTTGGTTTTTCTTTACCTCCATTTCTTGAGTATTTTGTTTGTTTTTTTTTTCTTCCATTTCTTTAAATGATTCTCTTATTTACTCTTTTAGGGTCTCTATTATCTTCATGAAGGTGTTTATAAGGTTATTCTCTTCTGCTTCATCTGTGTTGGGATGTTCTGCTCTTGCTCATTTAGAGTCCCTAGACTCTGGTAGAGTCATATTGGTTTTTCTGTTGTTGAATGTGTTCTTCTATTGTTGTCTTCCCATCCCTTCTTCCAGTGCATCCAGGTGGGTTCTCTTTCTCTCCTGGTGGGTGTGGGTCCAAGGTTCTCTTCTGATGTGTGAAAGCATGTCCAAAACTAAAATGGATCTCAAAGTGGATGCAGGCAGGTCTGAGACACTCTGTCTCCTAGTGGTTGGAAGTGAGACTAGCACTGTTATATCAGTGGACTCTGAATGGCTTGATTCACCTGGGGAGACTTGACTTGCGTGCAGTTGCCTGGACAAGAGATCCCAAAGAGGGCAAGCAGAAGTCAGGCCTGAGAGAGGGGCCCATGCTCATCTCTCCCCTGAGTGGGGGTTTGGACTAACACTGTGATGTCAGCAGATTATGGTTTGCTTGGTACGCCTGGGGTGAGTGGTCCAGCACCAAGTCATCAGAAAAGGAGATCCCCAAAAAGCCAATATAACATTCTAAACCAATATATTTTATATAAGTAATTTCCTTGTTTAAAGCCTTTGTTACTATCTCCACAGAAAAGTTATTCATACAGAACAAAATGGAGGAACCAGTAGTAGAGTACTTCGATATGTCCTTGATGTTTTCTCTTTTTTCTGGTTTGAAAATATAGTTATTTATTTATTTATTTATTTATTTATTCATTCGTTCATTCATTCATTCACTTTTTTAGTTGTTGAACATTTACTTTTATTTTTTCTCCTTTCTCATTTGAATTAGAAACAAGGTTTTTTACATGTCAATCCCAGTTCCCTCTCACTCCCCTCCTGTGCTGCCTTCCCAACTAACACCCTAACTATCCCATACCCTTTCTGCTCCCTAGGTAGGGTGAGGCATTCTATATGGGGTCTTTAGAGTCTGTCCTATCCTTAGGGATAGGGCCTAGGCCCATTCCCATGTGTCTAGGATCAGGGAGCATCCCTCAGTGTAGAACGTGCTCCCAAAGTCCATTTCTATGCTATGGATAAGTACTGATCTACTACAAGAGGCCCCATAGATTTCCAAGGTCTCCTCACTGACAGCCATGTTCATGGTATCTAATCAGTCCCAAGATGGTTTCCCGGCTATTAATCTGAGGACCAAGAGCTCTCCCTTGTTCAGGTCAGCTTTTTCTGTGGGTTATACAAGACTGGTCTGGACCCCTTTGCTCATCACTCTTCCTTCTCAGCATCTGGATTCCTGTTCAGTTCAGTGTTTAGCTGTGGGTGTCTGCTTCTAGTTCCACCAGCTGCTGGATGAAGGCCGGCATAAAGTTAGTCATCAATCTCATTATCAGGGGAGGGCTTTTAAGGTAGCTTCTCTGTTTTCAATCTCAGTTTCTTTCCTTTCAGCTACCACTATTTTCAAATTCTCATTTGATTTTGTCAAGTGGGGCATAAAGGTGTGTCTGTCATTTCCTATTGAATGGTTATTGACAGATGAATGAAATATCCCATCAATGTCATGCTTTGTCAGCCAAGGAGGTTATAGTTACCAAATCATTGATGATTCAAAGCCATTTCATCACTAGGGAACTGCTTGGATAACTTACACATAGCTAGACCAAGGAAGAGTATATCCATTTCATGTGTTATTCATGAATTGCTGTAGTGCCGAAGAATCTCTGGGCGATGCACAAGGTAATGAAGAGACCCAAACTCAATCAATTGTATAATGGTTTTATAGAGGAAATATGTCTTTGCTTCCCAGTTGAGGATGACAAATTTATACAATCTGTACAATATTATATCTCTTTATAAATAAGCTACTTACTACCAAAGGCACTGTGTTGTATATTATATGATCCCCACTTTCATTATTAATATATTTGCATCATTATTTGTTATTATTCTTCATGCTTCTAAATCATTTGATGATGCTAAATACTTATGAATGCCCATAGACTGGACAATATATTTAGAATAATCTCTAACAAAAGACAATTAGAAGACTGTATGTGGATGAGACGAATGAAAGTTAAGAGTATAAAAACAGCAAAAATGACTAATAATGGAAGAGCTAGAAATTAAAAAAACTAAAAATTGATAGCTATTTACTATAAATGTTATAAATTTTACTATTGGTAAAAAAGAAACTATTTCATGGGTTTAAATATCGAAATGACGAGAATTTCTCTATGATTCTTAGCTTCTTCCCACCAATGATGTGATGGACAAATCCTATAATTCTAGAAAACAAAATAACAGATTCAATGCAGTCACTTTTCCTAAATCAACACCATGTGCACCATAGGGCTAGTTGTCCTAGATGCTGTTTCTTCTAATAAACACATTCTTATTTAATACTAAATCTGCCTCATCTTTTATAAGCTACCACTGTGTTGCTTGCGCTGCTTTCCATTTTTGATCATAAGCAAATTTTATTCAAGTATACTCCATAAGGATCTGTTATTGTATAATGTGGAATTGTGTTACAATTTACTCTGTGTATTTTCTCTGCTTTTTTATTAATTAAAGGAAAACATAGATGTGTGTTTATCTAGTATACACTTGCATTGAATCCTGTCAATATTTATAATCTACTAAAGTGAGTATAAGGGCACTCACCTGTAATCCTAGCATGTGGACAGCTTCAGCTTTTGAGACCAGATATCTATGAGTTATCACAAATCAAGCAAACCAGCAGGCAAACAATCCCCCAATCATTTCTTTTTTATTTTTAAAGTTTTTCTAAATGCTTAATTAAGAATAAATACATCACTTTTCATTCCTGTTACTCCTTCCAGCCACTCTTCAACCTCCCCAAAAAATTAGCTCTAATTTTTGGATCAAAGACCTCAATTTGAAATGAGGATTGCTAAAACTGTCATAAAATACTCTAGTAATAAACTGTAAGAATTATGTTTAGGAAAATACTTTCTGAATGTGGACTCATTTTCCTAGGAATTATGGGCCAAGTTTGGCAAGTCAGACCACATAAAATTAAAAAACTTCAATACATATGATAAAAAAATCAATGTAATGAAGGAAACACAGAACTGAAAAAGGTCTTTTCATATACATTTCTGATCATGGGTTAATATCTAGATTGGACAAGAAAGAACAAAATAAAAACAGGGAAACAAATGACCTAATTAAAAATGGATGCAGAGACTTAGCAGGGAGTTCTTAACAGAAGAAGTAAAAATAGCTAAAAAACCTCAAACATGTCTACATCATCCTTTAACATTAGGGAACTGCAAATTAAATTAACTTTGGGTTTCACCTTACCCCATTCAGAATGTCTATGATAATAACATAACTGAAAAAAAAATGTTGGGGATGTTGTGAGAAAAGGGCAATCCTCATTCCCTGTGGGTGGAAATCAGATTGGTGCAGCCACTCTGAATCTAAGTATGGGAGCTACTTAAAAACTAATAATCAATCTTCACTTTGACCCAGCTATACCATTTTTTTTGCAATATGCCCAAAGAAATCAACACCCTAATCAACACATATTTCTTCAGCCATACTCATGGATGCCTTAGTAAAGAAATCTAGAAAATAGAAACAACTTAAATGCCCTTCATGGGTAAATGGGTAATGAAAACATGATACTGATTTCTTAATTTTTATACTTCATTTGTCTGAGATAGTGTCCACTCATTTTGCTTCATGATTTCATCACTAAGACTGTAGCTATATACAGTCATGTCTGGCTCATAAAAGACTATTAATAATCCCTTTAGTGGCTATCCTATGAGGGAGTAATATTAAGTTTCTTTCAGTGTGATAGTCTCCAAATTTTCTAGTCATGTTTTTTTCCACTTTCCCACCTTATTTATCTGCCTGTCTTAAATATTCTTAAATACTTTAAGTATTCCATAATCATAACTAGTCAATTGTCTTATGTTTTTCTAAGTTATAAGAAGAGCTCATGTCTCTAGCTTCTGCTATTTTAAAAGTCTAAAACAGTTTCTGAATGTAAGGGATGTTGTCCATTGAAAGCATGAAGAGAAGAGAGAATGTTGGTCTGCTGTTATAAGAACATTTGTCATTTAGAAAACATGAAGAATAATTTTCTTGGTAATATCTTGACATTTAGAGAAATTATGAAATATTTACTGATATAAAATACAACTGTGAATAATGATAAGATGTAGAAACTGAGCTTCATTTTTTATATTTTGTATGGGTAATGAATTCTTTCCACATGTTAATTAAGTCTGGTTATGGTTCTTTAATTCATAAGTAAAAAATAGTTATATTGTAGTTATATAAAGATAATTGTGTAATTATTGAAAAATCAATGGATGAATTAAAATTTGAAGCAAATCACTTACAGGCAATTGTAAGGAAGTACAAAATAAATATTTCCCAAATTATCAGTGTAGGTGTTCAGCAAGGCAAAGCAATACAAGTATTAATGAAATTATGAATTCTGAAGTTGTAACAGAAACAACAACTAGATGCCTATTCCTTTAATGATAAAAGTAAACATTATTTAAACAAAACTGCAATTTAAAATATATCAAAAGTAAAATCATAAAGAAGTACTGTTCAAAAAATCTAAGACTAGATCAGACCAGATGCAAATCATCAATAATTAACATCTTATGAATAGAAATCTAGACTCTGGTATCCACCCTCCTTTCCTGGGAAAATGGCCTAAACCACTCTTTTATTTAACATGAACTTCACTGATGACCTCTTTTTCTGTAGACGTTACCAAGATTATAAAATGACCTAGAGGTTTGACTTGGCATCCTAGTTGTAAATAGAGATACAGTAAAATAGTTTCTGCCAATGGGAAGCTATCTCCTGCTGCTATAAAAGTCATATATTAAAATGTGTAACATTTTTATTTTTAAAAATTAGGTTATTTTTACTACATGAGCATGGAGACCATGTAGGATCATTGGTGATCTCCCAGCACCCCAAGAATATTTTATGAACTGCTGTATCTATTGTGTGATTCTGAACCTGCATTCTAACATTTTTGCCTGAACTTAACTTCTTTGACACAGAAAATTTAGCAAGAAGTCAGAATATATCAGGGTTGATATCAAGGATGATGATCTCTCCAGCAATTCTTTTATTTTTCTGGATTGTTATAGCTATGTTTTTTTTTGTTTTTTGGGTTTTTTTTTTGTAGTGGGTATTTTTTCTTAATGTGATTGGGAATTGATCCCTGTGTTGTAATTTTGATGGGTATTGAATTGAACCTGGAGACTGTTTTTGGTAGGATGGCCTGTTCAACTCTTTCAGCCATACAATCCTTAAGTATAGAAGTTCTTTCCCCCTTCCATTATCTTCTTTGATTTCATTTTTTGAACACTTGAAGTTGTTATACAAGTTATTCACTGGCTTGGTTAGAGCTACCCCCATATTATTTTATATTATTTGGGGATATGGTGAAACTACAGTTTCCCTGATTACATTTCAGTCTGGTTGTCATTTGCGTTTAGAAAGGTAATTGACTTTTAAAAAATTAAATATATACTCTGACTCATTACTGAAAGTAAATTTTCATCAATAGGATTTCCCTGGTAGAAATATTCGGGTCACTTAAAAGTGACAGGAAAAGTGCTGTGTGTTGATTTTTCTAGAATATTTTGATACACATTTCTCACATGCATTTTGGTTCAATTTTCTCTAAGTTTTGCCTCTTCCAGTTAAACTTGGAATAATATGATGAGCTATACTTAAGAGATTCATATATATTTACTCAAGTTAATGAACAATGAATTTTTTTAGTGTGCAACCCCTGTTATTATTATTATTATTATTATTATTATTATTATTATTAATTCAATTAGGAAACAGGCTTGTTTCACTTGTAAGTCCCCTCTCCCTCTCCCTCCCCTCACCCCCATTCCTTCTCCCCCACCTCCAACCTACCCCCCACCCCATCCACCCACCACTCCCCAGGCAGGGTAGGCCCTCAACAGGTGGTCCACAAAGACCACCAAATCTTCCTGTTCTGGGCCTAGGCCCCTCCCCATGTGTCCAGAGACAGAGCGCATCCCTTCAAGTGGGATGGGCTCTCAAAGTCCCCCCCACACACCAGGGCAAAATGCCAGTCCACCTCCAGAGGCTCCCAGGAGTGCAGGGGCCTCCCCATTGGCATCCATGTTCAGGGGGCTGGATCAGTCCTGTACTGGCCTCCCAAAGAGCATCTGGGTTCGATATGCTCTCCCTTTTTCAGGCAAACTGTTTCTGTGGGTTTCTCCAACCTGGTACAAACCCCTTCGTTCTTCATTCCTCCCTCTCTTCAACTAGGTTCCAGATTTCAGCTCAGTGTATTTCTGTGGATGTCTGTCTCTGCTTCCATCAGCCACTAGATGAGGACTCTAGGATAGCATAAAGAGTAGTCATCAATCTCATTCTAGGGGAAGGGCTTCTAGGCCATCCTCTCCTCCACTGCCCAGACTGTCAGATCGGGTCATCCTTGTAGGTCTCTGGAGATCTCCCTATTTCCAGATCTCTTCTTGAACCTATAGTGGCTCCCTCTGATATGGTATCTCTCATCCTGCTCTCTCTCCTCTATTCTTCCCCCAATTCAATATCTCTGATCCTCCATTTCTTCTCCTCTACTCTTCTTCTTGTGCTCTTATTGTGGCAGCACCCTCTCCCCTACCCTTATGCTCTCAATTAGCTCGGGAGTTCATGCCACTTCCCATTCCTGGGGTCTATTTATTCCTTAGAGTCCTTCATGATTTCTAGTTTCTTTGCTGAAGAGGATTATAGGCTGGTAAACCTTTGCTCTATGTCTAAAAATCATATATGAGTGAGTACATACCATTTTGTCATTTTGTGATTGGGTTACCTCTCTCAGGGTGGTTTCTTCTAGTTCCATCCATTTGTCTGTGAATTTCAAGATTCCATTGCTTTTTTCTGCTGAGTAGTACTCCATTGTAAAATGTACCACATATTCTCTTTCCATTCTTCAGTTGAGGGGCATCTAGGTTGCTTCCAGGTTCTGGCTATTACAAACAATGCTGCTATGAACATGGTTGAACATATGTCCTTGTTGTATGGACATGCAGTATTTGGGTATATACCCAAGAGAGGAATGGCTGGATCTTGAGGTAGCTTGATTCCCATTTTTCTGAGCAACCACCATACTGATTTCCAAAGTGGTCTTACAAGTTCACACTCCCACTAGCAATGAAGGAGTGTTCCTTCTTCTCCGCAACCTCTCCAGCATAGGTTGTCATTGGTATTTTTGATTTTAGCCATTCTGACATGTGTGAGGTGGTATCTCAGAGTTGTTTTGAGTTGCATTTCTCTGATGGCCAAGGATTTTGAGCACTTTCTTAAGTGTCTTTCAGCCATTTCAGATTCCTCTGTTGAAAAATCTCTGTTTAGTTCTGCACCCCACTTTTTAATTTCATTGTATGGTGTTTTGGTGGCTAGCTTCTTGAGCTCCTTGTATATTTTGGAAATCAGTCCTCTGTCAGATGTGGGGCTGGTGAAGATCTTTTCCCATTCTGTGGGTGGTCGTTTTGTCTTACTGACTGTGTCCTTTGCCTTACAGAAGCTTCTCAGTTTCAGGAGGTCCCATTTATTGATTGCAGACCTCAGTGTCTGTGCTTCTGGCGTGATGTTCAGGAATCGTTCTCCTGTGCCAATTTGTTCAAGGGTTATTCCCACTTTCTCTTCTAGAAGATTCAGTGTGGCTGGATTTAAGGAGAGATCTTTGATCCATTTGCACTTAAGTTTCATGCATGGTGACAGGTATGGATCAATCTCCAATTTTCTGCATGTCCGAATCCAATTGTGCCAGCACCATTTGTTGAAGATGCTATCTTTTTTCCATTGTATGGATTTAGCACCTTTGTCAAAAATAAGGTGTTCGTAGGTGTGTGGGTTAATATCTGGGTCTTCAATTCCATTCCATTGGTCTATCTATCTATTCTTGTGCCAATACCAAGCTGTTTTCATAACTATGGCTCTATAGTAGAGCTTGAAGTCAGGGATGGTAATGCCTCCAGAAGATCTTTTATTGTAAGTTGTTGTTTTGGCTATCCTGTTTTTTTTATTTTTCCATATAAAGTTGAGTATTGTTCTTTCAATGTCTGTGAAAAACTGTTTTGGGATTTTGATGGGGATTGCGTTGAATCTGTAGATTGCTTTTGGTAGGATTGCCATTTTTAACTGTGAAATATATCTGATTTTTTTTTAAATCAAATTCGGGGCTTGAGAGAGAGCTTAGTTAATAACACAATTGTCTTATCAGCATGAAGATTTGAATTACATTCCCAGACCCACATTGTATTATGAATAAAATTTCAACATATACATAAAGCTAAAAGGCATAAAAACCTGTCTGCATGTACAGGAAAAAGTTTATTGTAATTGTGATCACAACACTGGGAATGCAGATGTACCAGAATCCTTAACGCTTATGGGCCAGCCAGCCTAGGAATTAATAAACAACCTCCAGCTCGAATAGAAACAATATCTCAACAAAGAGAAAAAAATGTGGCTAGATCCTGAGGAACATCACCCAAAGTTTTCATTTGGCTTTCAAACCCACGTGGAACACATAGGAACTCTGACTATTCAAACACACAAAACCACACACTCAAAAGCAACCATCCACAAGTTTTCATTCTACACCTATGCCAACCACTTTAGGCTTATGTGCTTTCAAGGACAGAGCTTAATGAGTGCTTACCAACAATCTGAAAATGGATGACAGAAAACCAGTACAATACTAAGACAAAAACCAGAAAGTAGTTATTTTCTTGTAGCAATACTTTTGTTTATTACTTTTTTCATAATTTAAAATTTTTTTTACATTATTTATTTTTTATTTTTTTGAAGAATGCTATCTGAAGGAAAAAAAACCAATCACAAAACTATGAAAAATCTGAAAGAATAATCTTGATATAGACAATTCTATAATATCTGCCTATTTTGACTACTGAATGTTTTCTTAGATTGGGGAATTTTATTTTTATATTCATCTTCTTTATGTGTTATTCAAAGAACACTGCATGGGAGATAACAGAATGTAGTCATTTGTGAAGAAATGACAGGAGGAGAATTAGAATAAGCTCTTGCCAAGCTGAATCAGCAATCTGTGATGAGAATAGAAAAGAGATATTGACATACGGATATTCCATGTTTAATGTCAAACAAACCAGTAAAGCACATACAAATTTTAGCATATATCTCATGGCTATTTCTATTTGTGATTACTAATAAAATTGTGGTTTAAATTTTACCCATGCATCTGCAATAATTCATTTATTTCCTATACCAATATTGTCACATGGAAACCATACAGAACTGGGTAGATTCTAGAGATATATTCTGTAATTGTCCTCAAAGCCTTAAAACATTCAAATCAAAATAAATAAAGCCCTATTCTCTGCACAGGTCAAAAATCTGTGTTCTCAGGATAACCCCGTGATTCCATGAGATGTTTAATTTTGTCCTTTGGCTTTACTTGGTAGCAGATAAGTATTTCTTTTTATATGTCAATTTTATTTAAATTGGAAATAATCTTATTTTACATATCAATCCCAGTTCCACTGCCTTCCCATCCTCCCTTGCCCCCCACCAACTCCCCATCCCATCTCCCACCCACTCCACAGGGTGGGTGAAGCCTTACATGAGGAATCATCATAGTCTGTCAAGTCATTTGGGGGAGGTCCTAAGCCTAAGCCTGTATCTAGTCTAAGATTGTATCCTCCATGGGGAATGTGTTCTCAAAATCCATTTGTGAACTAGGGCTACTGGTTCCATTGCCAAAGGCCCTAAGTGACACCCACATGCAGGGATGGTTCAACACTCGAAAATTCATCAATGAAATCCATCACATAAACAAACTGAAGTCATCTCACCAGACACTGAAAAATCCCTTGACAAAATCCAACACCCTTTCATGATAAAGGTTTTTCAGAGATCAGGGATAATAGGAACATACCTAAACATGATAAAGGCAATATACAGCAAGCCAACAGCCAACATAAAACTAAGTAGAGAGAAACTCAATGTGATTCCTCTAAAATAAGGAACAAGACAATGTTATCCACTCTTTCCATATCTCTTGAATATTGTACTTGATGTTCTAGTTATAACAATAAGACAACAAAAGGAGAGCAAGGAGATAAAATTTGGACAGGCAGATAAGCATTTCTTGATATATCTCTAGGAATATTTCCAGAAATCTCACCACTTGATCTTGTGGAGTACATAGGAATATTCTGCTCTCAGAAGTGTTAGGGTTTCTATTCCTGTGAAGAGATCCCATGACCACAGTGACTCTTATAAAGGAAAACCATTTACCAAAGCTCACTTATAGGTTCGGAGGTTTAGTCCATGTAGACCCACAGCCAAACATTAGGCAGAGTTGGGGAAATCCTTCAGTAGATGGGAATATACCTGTGTAGGAGACAGAGGAGTCAAGGACAGAAGAGAATCCCAGAATCAATTACATGGGATCATAAGGGCTCACAGAGACTGAACCAACAACCATGGAGTCTGCATGAAACTGACCTAGGCACTCGGCATATATGTTACAGTTGTTTATCTTGATTGTCTTGAGAGTCCTAGCAGTGGGAACAGGGGCTCTCTCTCTGAATCATTTACTAGTTTCTGGGAGCCTGCTGTTTACTAGTGTTATTGAAATGATATGTCACATTTTGTTGACACTCAAGGGAGACCTGCCCTTTCCTAAACAGAAAGAGAAGGGCAGTGTACTGGTGGGTGTGAACAGAGGCAGGTTGTGCCAGGACTGAGGAGGAGGTGTGGAAGGAGGGGCAACTGTGGCAAGGATGAAAAATAAATAAATTTTAAAAAGAAAAAAAGCATAAAATTTTTGCTGTGGTCATGGTACCTCTTCAAAGCAACAAAACTTAGTAAGACAAGCATCAAATAGAGCTATGCTGGATATATAAGTTTTCTTCTATCTGTGTTATTTTAAAAGAGAAAACAACAAATATAAGTAAATAAAAATGTTCAGCAAAAAGAGGTTTCTTAAAACACCTTTCCTATTTACAAAAAACTCACTTTAGCTATTGAAGATGACAATAAATGCAACATTGGAAATAGAAACACAGCAAAGTACAGGCACAATAGACCAACAGGACATTGTTCCTATGACTGGGCAGTTTCACATAGTTTTCTGTTCTTGGCTGTATTTTATATAGTTCACCAAAAATAAAATGCTCCAAGACACTACTTCTAACTATGGTCTCGTTTACCCACAATGTTGTATATATTGAAAAATCAATTATGTGAACAGAGTATCTTCATATGAGATATCATCTTTAAAAACTGAACACTTTGTTCTTTTTTTATAAAAGTGCTCCAATTGAAATTCAGCTTTGCTTAAAACCCATGGCTGATTCTTTGACTTGCTTTGTCAGGGGTTTAGCTTCTGTACCACGTAGCTGTGAGTATTGTTGGAAGCCAGGTCAACATGTGACTTATGTCTTAATAAAGTGCTCTTGTTATTAGCTTACCTTGCCCCTGTGTGTTTGCTGCTGACTAAAGGGTACTTCTAATTAGAGTTCTTAATTCTCAGCTGATGCGATACCTGAATATGTCTTGTAGGTATTGTCAAAACTCAGCTAATCAATGCTAAAGAAATTACACAGAATTATTTTACTTACTGCAAGTTTCAGGCAATTTACTCCCATATTTCAACTGCTTATGACATTTTGTTAGGTTGCCATGTTCTCTCAGATTACAAATACTGAAGGATTTCCTCAAAGCATTTCTGTGTATTATTGGAAAGTGACAACCTCTTCTTCTCATGGTGTAATAGGCAATTCAGACATCTCTGGGTATTCTAAGTGAAATATAAAACAGGTCAGACTCTGAGTTTGAAGGAGGTGAATGTGGTAATGCAAGGTCAGGATGATGCCTTAGTTCACTGACCTTGGTGTGGGGATGAAAGATGGTTTTAAACTCAAAAGAAAGTTAGCAGGGCTTCACAGTGACTTATTAAGCTGATAGCCTAGACTTCCATTTTTTCCATTTTTTTCCGGTGTCTTTAACCTCACCAGCCTCCAAAAATCCATCACCACACTTTCCCAAGCATTTACTTAGCTAGCACAGCATATCTCTAAATAGCCTGCACAGCCACTGTTTCTTCTTGGAACTGGATCTGGTCTGTGCTTACTAATCCTTGAAGCACAGTATAATCTCTTTGCAAGGGAAAGTGTTTCTTCTTTCCTTAATGTAGTATTTTCTGAAAATTGTAACTGCTTACCAGGAATTGCTGGAATGTTTTCAGTATCACATCAAGCTTCAGATTATAGTTACTTTTGTCAATAGGCTTACTTACCTTGTCTTACAGTGACATATATTTAGGAGCACTCAATGGTGTAATGAGATTTACAATTCCATCATCTACTAGTTCCTCAGTAAGTTTTTGGTTTTTCCTTCCTTCCTTCCTTCCTTCCTTCCTTCCTTCCTTCCTTC
The DNA here is from genome assembly GCF_003668045.3 of Cricetulus griseus. Taxonomy (NCBI): domain Eukaryota; kingdom Metazoa; phylum Chordata; class Mammalia; order Rodentia; family Cricetidae; genus Cricetulus; species Cricetulus griseus. The sequence continues at coordinate 124,889,423 of NW_023276807.1, read as the reverse complement.
CTTCCTTCCCTTCTTCATTGCTTTTCGGAGACAAGGTTTCTCTGTGTAGCTTTGGCTTTCTTAAAACTAGCTCTGTAGACCAGTCTGGCCTCAAGCTCACAGAGATCTCTCTGCTTCTAAATCCTGAGACCTGGGATTAAAGTCATGTACCACCATGCCACCACCACCCAGCCCTTCTTAAGTTTTTATAGACTGAAGAATTCAAATACAGTATTCTCTCTCTCTCTCTCTCTCTCTCTCTCTCTCTCTCTCTCTCTCTCTCTCTGTGTGTGTGTGTGTGTGTGTGTGTGTGTGTGTGTGTGTGTGATGGTTAGTAGCAGTGACTTATAGCCATTTAAATTTAACTTCATGTCTTGACTTAGGCCCTGGCTAGCTTTACAATTCATTCAGAACTGTTCACTTAGTACATTTGTTAGTTTGTAATTAAATTATAGAGCATCCTGTACAATAAGCTTAATGTAAGGAAAAATAATTACAGAATTTTTCATAGTGTTTGATTTAGTGATTTGACAGTTTTGTTTTTGAATATGATATATAATATTTCATAAAGGTTTAATTATATTAAAGTGCTGTGTACAACTTTATTCAAAATAACAACAATAGCTCTCAGATGCACATAATCATGTAAAGTAATATGATAACATTTTCCTCAATCATCCCTATTTGGTCAAACTGGTAGTCATTTCATGGTAAAGTATTTGTTGTGTCCTTCATATAAAAACAATAGTCAATGAGATCATCTGCTTTTTTCTCCCTCTTTGTGTGAAAAACAAGACTTTCTTTTTCTTATTATGTAATCTGTTATGATTTTAAATATTAACTATTTTGTTGTAATGTGCTACAGCTACATAAACATCTATATATTTCTCTATAGTGCTAGCAATATTTTCTGCAAAAGATAATTATCGTTTCTCATCTCCTAATTTCAGAAGGTAGCTGCTGAAATAATTTCTTGATTTATAGTCATGTGAACATGTTTACCAGTATTTCTTGAGTTCATATTTACTTTTAAGGAATCAATTCCATTACGGAAAAAATTCTTCAGGCTATAAAGCAATAATTTTCAACAGTAAACAAAATAAAAATTGAAGAGAGGTTTAGGGAATATTGGCTGAATAGACAATGGATGACTGTTTAATTGTTTATGTGTCTTTTTTATTAAAATGCATTACAGATAAAATACTAAATAAATTATATTTTTAAGTGCTAATACCATTCTAAATATTATTTAATATTTAAGAATCATATTATTTATATAGCTCCATAAATCTGAGCTATTATTTTCAGTCCTACATACATGAGGGACCTGAGAAGCAGTATGGTTAAGGAAATTACTACACTTACATAGTTTATTAGGAGCAATGGATGTATATCCTGTTTCAGTTTGAGGCTTTCAACTAGCCTTGGTTACACATAGGGCAGCTGTTTTTCATGATTAGAAAAAATGTGGACTGTAATGTGAGTTTAGAGGCCAGTTCTAAAATATAAGAAGGAAGATTCTGTTAAATAATGAGGGAATGTCTGTTCGAATGAAATTTGGGGGCATGAAGACAAGTCCAAAGGCTTTATTCCTTAAACATCATGATCCTGCTATTCCCAGATAAAGAGATACAGACAACTAATGGATGCAAACAGAAAATTTGTCCTCTCCAGGCAGAAATGTGCCAATCCTAAGTGTTCATCCATAAGCAGATATGCATAGGAACAACACTAAATAGAATTTGTGTGTGTGTATGTGTGTAAATGTGTATTTGTGCAAAATAATAATGAAATCAGAAGATATCATGAAGTTTAAAGGAAGTGTGTGTGTGTGTGTGTGTGTGTGTGTGTGTGTGTGTGTGTAGAGTTGGGGGCTAGTGAGGATGAGGTAGAAGTAATGTAAATAGAGTACTGGCATGTGAAATTCTAACCTCCAATTACATAAGTTTCTGTTTGTTGTTCCAATAAATGGATGCTACTACAGAGATGCACTTCTGATCAGTGCAGATAATCAGTAACTGTGAGGTAACCAACCATTTGCAGTGCAAGCCATATAGTTAAGGCTCAGGGGAAATTGCAAAAGGTAATTGAAATATTAAGAGATTTGAATCTTCTATATATTACTGGAAAGCTGCACCCAAAAACAATCAAATGTCATGCCAATGTACATAGGGGGTATGGTCTCTTCCAAAGATGAAGTGTTACAGATAGTCAAAGTCTGTTGAGACAGGGAGAACCAGGGTCTCCAAGGTATGAGCACCTAATTAGTTTGTCTGTTAACAAGTGGTCAGTCCTGAACAAATGTCCCATGGGTTTTATACACACACACACACACACACACACACACACACACACACACACACACGCACACAGGATTTACAGCTAGGACTCTCAGATGAGAGAACATCGAAATTTTCTCTTGGGATCTCAATATATATATCCCTAACATAATTGTTTCATTTACATGCAAATTTATTATTTTTGTTTTCTTTAAAGCTGAGTAATATTCTCTTATGTATGTATGTATGTATGTATGTATGTATGTATGTATGTATTATATATTCATGTTTTCATTATCTAATTATCAACTGATGAATATCTGTAATGAATCCATTTCTCAGGTATTATGAACAGGTCAGCCGACTCTATAGACTTAAATGCTAACATTATCAGGGTCACTATTTTTCTTGTATGTAAATACAGCTACACATTTTTAGACAGTATCATACATTGTTTCTGATTTAATATCTCAATACCTAATAGGAAATAAAACATTGTGCACATTTCTAAATACGTTTATGTTGCAAACATGACTTCCCTTAGTCAAGTATCAATATGATAAGTTAAAACAACTATGGTATGTATAAGTATTTGTTATATGGATGTCATTGCATGTAACATATCTTCTGGAAATATTTTAAATGTTTAGTATTGGATAAGCAATTTAGGGATTGGTTGTTTTTCAAAAAGTTTTCTCTGTTTAAGACTATTTCTCCATCTTCCAGATTCTCACTTGAATGTGGCCCATTGTCCAGAATTGAAGCTCTCAGAGATTAACCCCTTGTATATTACAGTCTCCAAGTTTGAAGTGTTAAACAGAAACTTCCATTTATAAAATTATATGTTTTCAGTACAGGACTTGAGATAATCAAATTTTACTGATTCAAATATCCAGATAAAATGTAACAGAAAATGGGGAGAAGCAACATATGAATTTAAAATCTATCATCTTGTCCCAAGAACATAGAAGATGACTTTGCTATGTAGTAGTCAAGTTCCTACCTTTCACTGTAAAATAGGACATTATACTCTTTTTAATATTTAAGATGTAGTAAAATAATATTAATTGGGAAGGTAACATTATAAGAAAAAACACTGAAGTTAAATAGAGAAGTAAAATGTAACATGTTGGTTAAAATGTGTTTCCTGATTGGAATGCAGGATGGCTAGAAATCCAACATAGCATTAAAGAGGTCCCAGTTCCAAGACTGCCTAATGCAGGGTGGGAGAGACACAGACACTCCAGAGGTGCAGTTTAGAGGATCAGGAACTTAGTGTAGCTCTGGGGCCACACAATCTACATTAAGCTCTGTCTTGGAACAACAGAAAGCCTTTGTCTCAGACAGAAAATATAACCCCATTAGATAAGCACTTGCAGCAGAAAGCCTGGCAGCCAGAGTTTGATTCCCAGAACCCACAGTGGAAGAAGAGACGACCTTCCAACACTTGTCCTGTGATCTTTACATATGTGCTGTGGCTTTACTGATTTGTAACCACACATAAATACTTATTATTCAAAAATACAATAATAATGTAATTATAAAATTATGTTTCCTGACGGAAATTTAAATATACGTATACAGCCAGGTGTTGGTGGCTCACGCCTTTAATCCCAGCACTCGGGAGGCAGAGGCAGGAGGATCTCTGTTAGTTTGAGGCCAGTCTGGTCTCCAGAGTGAGTGCCAGGATAGGCTCCAAAGCTACTCAGAGAAACATTGTCTCAAAAAAAAAAACAAAAAAATACAAATACTTCATAACTCTCTATGACATTGTGAATACTTATTGCTCTTGAATGAATTTAACATCAACTGTAAAGACAGTTGGAGGAAATTTAATAGTCTTTCAAATCCCAAACTCCCAGAAAAATACTGGAGATGTAGCTCAGACATGTAAATAATATGCACAAGTGCTGAGTTCATTAACTAGAAACACACACACACACACACACACACACACACACACACACACACACACACACACACGCCACAATTATACAAAACCTGCTGGTAGACAAAGTATTATTCAGTATTCTGCCAATAATAAAAAACATAAATGCATCGATGAAGCAGAGATGTGATACTTCCCAACATCTATATTGTACACTAAATAGTTTTATGAGTCATTATGTTTATTCCTCATTCATATATTCTAGTGAAACACATACCAACAGAAAGTAAAAGAAAAAGAAAGTTTTTCTAATATTTCTAATATTGCTAAATTTAAAGCCATCTCACTTGGTCTTACGATTTTTCCCAGCTGTAATGCATTTTATGCATTTTATGAAAATTGATTAAATGTGAATGTATCTGTCAATATTGCTAGAAATTTTAACAAGTCATATTTCTAAAACAGAAATGATGTTTATTGTTGATTGCATACTTAATAATAACTCTTAAAATAAATATCAATAAGTCTTCTAAGAATGGAGATGTACATGCGGCAATAAATAAGATTACTAGGACTTTAACAATATGATTATTTAAAGTACTTTGGAAGACAGAAGGAAATAATAATGAGTCATTTATAAAGTAGCAATAGTCTCAATAATATCTATTTCTTTTTATATATGTTTTTACATGTCCTTTAGTCTTTTGATTAAAATTTATGAAGCTGATTTATTGTTTTGGCTGATTCTTCTAGTACTTTTCTTGGAAAGGTTGATTATAACCTGGTGTCGGAAAATTTACTTTACTGTTTGCTGGTGGAATTCTTTTAGTAAAATTTACTTTTATTACTATATATATATATATATAGAATTTACTTTACTGTTTGCTGGTGGAATTCTTTTAGTAGTGTGCTTTGGTTATAGTATTCTACATTATCTTCTTTTATGCTTTTCTATGAAAAGAACATGTAGAAACTGCACACTGTGAGTTTTTATTAAATTTGATCAAATTTGAGAAATTTTCTTTTTCATGTTATTTTTCATTCATCCAGTCTCTCATCTTTTTATGTGAAGCTCCATAGACAAATCATCACCATGCTATTAATTATGTCGAATAATCCCTGGATCTAATTAATTTATCTATCTTATCTTTTGGTAGCTTTCTGTGTTTTACTTTACTGATTTTTTGTCTGTAACTTCTAAGTGACTATGGTGCCATCAAATCTCTATTTGATTAGAATTAATGCATTTTTACTAGAAATTTCATATTAGAATAATTTCATCTCCCTATTTCCTTCGCCATCTTTGGTAATTGTTCAATACAAATGTCTGATCCTATTCTAATTCTTGACAATTTAAAGGTATTTTCACCATTAATATTTTTCTCATAGTTATATGTGATATTTTCTCATCATGATTGGCAAATTTTGAATGAATGCAGCATTATGAAATATACACTGTTTTCTCATTTGTGTGCGCATGTGTGTGTATTCCTTTTTGCATTAATATTTTATCCTATGACACAACAAAGTATACAGAATCAATTATATCCTTTTCAGTATAATTTTAAGTCAATCAAATCAGTTAGATAGTAGCTTTCAATCAATCAAGTAGCTATTTATCAACATTAATAGATAAATAAGTTTCTGTGAATTCTAACTGATGCTACATAATGCACAGACTTTCATTAATATTGTTCAAAACACAAATTTTGGGCTAGGCATATATTTCAATGGTTCAGCATAGATAATTATGGTGAGGAGGATGGCAGCTAATCCACACTCAGGTCTTGTGGATTACAATTTATTGTACTTCCATTTCTGGGTCGTTTTACAGCATCTTCTAGCCTCTCTATGTACCCCCATGCCAGTCTACATAGTAACATGTAGACAAACAAACACACACACACACACACACACACACACACACACACACACACACACACAGCTAATCATGAATAAAAACAAAAATAAATCGATGCAAATTCCCAGAATTTACTCTAGGTTTTGAGTCTTGTGTACTCTTTACTAGCTGAAGTTGAGTTTTTCTTCATTCCCACAGTTCCTTTAACACACGGGTGGGTAACTGATTACACACTGGATCCTCTAATCTCTAGAGTTCCTTGTGTTTTCAAAACAAGCATCTCACCCCACCCACAGGTTGGTTCAAAAATGTTGTAAGAAACATTATATTAGAATGTCAAATTGATCTGTACCTGGGAAAGTGCCCATGGAGTAAAATGCTACTCACTTGATTGTGACTCTTCTTACATGTGGCAGCAATAATCTTAGATTTATAGGACTATAATAAATTGCTGTTATCAGGTTACCTATGTTATGTAAGGAAGAAGAAAGTAGTGTACCTTTATTATTATATGGTATATAACTATGGACATCATTTTATATTAAAAGAAATATACCATATTGCAGATGGAAAAATGAATTACACAGATATATAAAATGAAGATTATTGGAGTGCTAAATGTGTCAAGATATAAAATTTTAAAACAGTATAAAATGAGTGATCTAATGTGGACAATGAATTCATCCTAAAATTTCTAGTTATTACTTATTCCCACTTTTGATTTTGTTTTCTAAACATTTTATTATGCTGAGCTGGATATGGGGGCACAGTAGGAAAACATCTGTGCATTTAGGAAAGCCTCATATACATGATAAATTCAAAACCTGCAACTGATACACAGTGAGACCATTTATCAGAGCAGACAAAATAGTTTTAGTATATCAATAGGAAGCAGTGATAAATAATTACAAAAAGCAACATAATACAATATTTATTTCTACTCTGTGTATAGAGAAAATATAAATAGAAAACACATTTTGAGTCAACTATTTTTATTTCTAGATATTTGAAAGGATAGATACATGTTATTTGCTTCTAGAAGTTATATTCAGTAACATTCACTTTGTTTCTGATGCTATTCACAAATCTCATAATCACTTTCTTTTAACTTCTTGCTACTCTTATATCATTCATTTCAAGGCAGTCTTTTACTTGGTATATTTAAGTCATATTACATTAAGTCTGCTTAGCTTTGATTGAAATAAACTTGTTCTGTGAACTGACAGTGAAATCAGCCAAAGAAAATGTCATAGCAAACTGCCTTATGCTTTTGAGGACAAAAATGATAAAAATCTATGACATGCTCTTTCCTTGGAAAGTTTACAGATCTCTGGCTAAATTTATGTAAATTTTCCCTTAAAATTATTTAAGAAAGAAAACAGGATAACAAAATAATAAAGGAATCACTAAGTGCATTCATTTATATATTTGAAAGAGGCAGGATATAAAATTAAAAGGAAGTATAAAACAAATGAAATTAAAGATTACACTGTTTTTGAGAAATGAATGAAAGAATTTGTACTTCAACCTTATGAAGAATAAGCTAGTAGTTCTTAGAATTTGAAAAAAATTGTCCTCTGAAGGTGGACATGTAATATTCTTCCTTAGGTGGGGTTGGGGTGTTTTGAAGAGATGAGGAACCCAGAAGGGAAAAGGGACCTTAGATTAAATTATCTGTTTCCTCAAATATATCATTTCTTTCTGATAAAACTATTCATTCCTTTATTTTAGAATTGTGTTTGCTATGAGTTAGCTTTTTATCATCTGTAGTCTTTTTATATTATCACCATCTGCTACATTAGGAAGCCTCTCTAATGATGGGTGAATAAGGTACCAGTCTGTTCTTTCATCATAATAGATTATCATTAGTAATCATTTTATTGCCACATATTTTTTAGACTAGTGGTGTTTGATTTTACCCTGTCTCTGGGCTATCTAACTCTGGTTCTCTTGAACACCCAAACAATTTTGGATAGGGGTTCCACCCTGAAGTTTAACTTAAGTCAAATCAGACATTTGTTGGTTACTACCACAAACTTTGTGTCACCATTGCTCTAGCATTATGCAGTAGATCAAAAGTTTTATGGCTTGGTTTGTGTTTTTATTTCTCTCTTAGTAGTATGATGGAGACTAACTTTCCATACCAAAGACACTAGAATAGCATTGAATTCTACATGTTCAGTGAATTGTGTGTTGCCTTCAGCAATGGGGCCTTTCTGTCAGTTTTCAGACAGCAACACATTAATTGGTGATGGCCAGGATTGTTATATTAGTTCTATGTGACCATTTGTCCAACAACAAACTGGATTAACACAGTTCTGTTTGTGGAAGCTTCATTTGGTGACAAGAGAGGACCAGTTGGGACTCCAACTCCCTCAGTTTTGGAGATTGTATTGTGTATTTTATATCACCCTCCCAAGGAGATATATGTGTCTCCACTATTCCTTTGCACTATACCTGACCTCTCTGGGACTATGAATTGTAGTGCAGTTATCACTTATTTAACAGATAGTATACACATAAAAGTGAATACTTACAAATTTATCTATTTGACTCTGGGTTACATCACTCGGTTTTTACTAAATACATTCATTTGTCTGCACATTTCATGATGTCACTTTTTTTTCCTACCTGAGCAATACTCCACTACGTAAATGTGCCATATTATCTGTTGTCTTGCTGATGTTTGAACACATTACCAAACATATATAAAATCCCTGTAACTGAATTGGTCATTGGTTTCCCAGAACATCTATCTACTTGAACTTTCTATAGTAATTACCATGATACTCTCAGCTCCTTTCAGATCAAATATTTTAGATTCCTTATGCACTCTCTTCTCGTGAATAAAAGAGGATTATTGAAGGTGTTAACATTCAGTTGGGTGATATAAAACTATCATCTTTCCATTAACATATACAGCTGACAAAATAATTTGTCTAAATATGCAGAGATGATAAGAACAAACATGAGAGTTGCAGAAAATAATCCCCAAATAATTCACTGACAATTTCACCTATATATATATATAATGGTTTATTTTTCACTTTGTTTTCTTTTAGGATTAATTTACTATGTGATACTTAAATATTCATTACTCATATCTTCAACATCAAGAATGATTCATATGTATGTATTTCTGTTGAATAACACATCAATTGACAAGGATACTAATTTTTTGCTTGTCCATTTCATTATCCAGATCTATCCTTCATCCTTTAATTCTCTGTCCTACATGAAGTGTTACCTAGACACCTCGTATTGAAAAGCCATTGATTTGCCTTCACAATGAACTCTAAGCCCCCTTTACAATGCAACTCTTCAGCTCTTGTTAAGAAGAGATTTAGTTCACTTCACATATGTAGGCTGGTGCAGAGACTGTCTCTGACAATACAATATGCCACAGTGAAAATGTGCTGTTCTGAATTTTAGTCTCTAGGATCCTCACTCCCTTCTTCTCTTGTCTTTCTTTCATCTATCAACCACAGAGAAAACCTGGTACAACAGGATTAACATTAATAAAACATGGAGAGAAGAACTGAGAATACATGCTGTCCAAAACAAAGGAAAATGAATAGACACTGGAGAAAACATAATTAAGATAGCAAAACTGCTTATCTGAACCACACCTAACATAGAACAAGTCACAGAATCAAATTGAGCTGTATCATACTAGTACAGTTGCACAGCTAAGCAGTGAACTCATAGGCAAATAGAAGAGCTTATTTCTACTTTTCTATGTTATAGCATTGCAAAAAACAGCTAATGATTTGTATGCAATATATTCATTTATTTTAAAATTTATGTCATTTGTAAATATGGTATATATTTTGCTTTCTACATTTATAATATAGGAACTCCCTTCAGATAATTTTATTAAAATGTAAAGGATACTCTTAAAAGAAAATCTCTTGATTGAACTTATGAAAAAATAGTATATTTCCAGGTTTGATGCCACATGCCTTAAATTCCAGAAAAAGAGATGTGTGTTTCAATGACTTCAAAGCAAACCTTTTCTACACAATGATTTTCTGACAACATAGTCTCAATAGTAAAATATATTAATCAGAGGTTTAAAGAATTGCAAATAACTATAAAATTATCAAAATATGTCACATTGATATCATGCAAATACTTAAAATATTAGCTAGTAGCAAAATGCACTTGAAAGGGAAAACAATATTAGAGGTACAAAAATTAAAGAGGAAAAAGTAAGAGATACTCCTTTTGCAGATATTGTAATTTTAAACCTGAGTTAGACACATGATAAAAGTTAAAAATCTCTGTAATAAATAACTACAGTTTATGGGGTAAGAATAGAGAATTAATATACCAAACACTATAAACTTTGAATGTTAAAACAACAGCAAGGCAACGAGATAATAGGAAGTAAAACATTATAGACCATTACAAAAGATGAAGTTTTGTAGCATAAAGTTTAAAGAAATGTGTTATGTCCATCTGTAGAAGAAACAGGCTTTGGAGTAGCTAAAACTAGTTCAACAAATTGGAAAAAATTATATTTTTCTACATACAATTTGACAAGATAAAATTATGTGATATTCAACTAAGACTTCTAAATAAACAGCTAGCAGGATAATTAATATTGATTGAAAGATTATAGGACTTAGTGGTAATATTTACATAACATAACATATTTACATAACATATATGCATACACACATATATATTCATATATATTAGTTGTTGCTTATATGAGTATAATTCTCCATACAGTTTTACATCTCCTCAGTATGCACACAACTATTAAGATTTCTGGTCATGAAACTGATTAAGAAAGCTGCCAAAACTATGTCAGAGAAAACAGTAGTCTTTGAAATCAGGCACTCTGGAGACTGAGTCAGCACCTTTTGATATATGTTACAAAAACAACTCACAGAAAAATGTCAAAGATATGAAAAGGCAGCTTACAAAAATCCCCAAGTGCATGAAAAATGTTAACTCTCTTTTATTAACTTTAAGGAGGGAAGTCATGCAAAGTACTCTATAAAGCTAACCAAGTACATGCAGAAAGAGAGTTCACGTTTCTTCGTGAAAAACCCAGAGCAGATTTGGGGCAGATAGAGGAAGAATAGGAAACAGAAAAAGATGTGTTAAAGTACATAATAATATATGTGTAATGCAAACCATTTATATTATTCTAAAAATTTATATACATAAATATATAAAATGTTTTCTATAATCATATATACATATACAAAACATATAAATGACTATGTAATTATATATCCTATGTCTTTTAAAATTAAGTATAATTACATTTCTCCCATCCTTTTCTTCCCTCCAAAGCCTTCTAAATTTCCTTTCTTGCACTTTTGTAAATCCATGACCTCCTTTTTCATTAATGTTTTACATATATATCTGTATTCACACACACAATCTGAACATACATATTCCAAATACATAAACACAGGCATCAGTTTATATAATGTGACTCATGTGTATGTTTTCCAAACTGAATTAAACAGTAAGATGAGGCATCAGAAAGCTTGAATTTCACTTTACTTTTAAACCTGGCAGGTCATATGAAATGATGCACACCTGCATTCTTAAACAGGGGAAGACAGAAGGCAGAGAAGTGCCATAAAGTTGAGGCCTGACAAGTGTTCTATATATATATATATATATATATATATATATATATATACCAACATCCAAAGTATTCAAGGCTAGGAAATATTCCTGTTTCTAAAAATCCTAGAAAAAGAAAAATCAAGCCAAACAAACTATGCAACAAAAACTATCAAGGTAAATAAAAACCCAAGTATTTTACATGTCTTTTGTAACAGGCATGTTCATTGTCAATGGGATTATGAAATATCAAAACCTTCACAGATAGCAGTTGGGCATAATGTAGAACCTATCATTGGATATACACTTGGAAATTTGGGGCATTTTGTAACTAAAGTGTTGAACCATCTTCCAATGTAGAGTAAGCCGTATCTTCAATATTTTCTGAAGCTGTTGAAAGCAACTGGAAGTAATGTTAGTGGTTCTTAATCAGGATCAGGTAAATGCACTTAATACACTATATAACAGGATAGTATAAAGAATGGAAACAAGGTAGGAGCAACCTATAGGCTAATATATAATGTTTGATAAGATGGGTTACAAATACAATGTTCAAGTCTCTGGAAAATGTATATAGATTCTCATCACGTGGAATGCAAATGGTTAGAAGAAAAACATATTTTTATTTGATTGTGTCCATCAGAAAACTTTTATCACAAATGTTAAAATATAAAATTGGTTAGAAGATATTTTTCTATACTACAAGGAAGGGGCTAATTGGTGATTAAAAGAGGTTAATGACAGATCATTTAACAAATGTATTTACTATGTATCATGAAGTTAAATTGTCTCAGTTTCATAACAGTTATTTACCATCAAGTAAATACAATAACAATTTGTTTTAAGCATTAGGAGAAAAGGAACATGATGCCTGACAGAAAACAGAATGATAAATCATAAAAAGAAAAGTGTGCTTTTTTGTGGTCTGATTAGCTGGACAAGACAAGCTACAAATTATATCAAATAAGAAGAGGAAAAATTAAAAATCACATCACAACATAACAACAGGTAATATATTTCCTTTTGATCAGGCAAAGAATACACAATGGATAGCATAACAGAGACACAATGTTATAAACCACACACCAAGAACTCCAGTCATGGGCTAATTAAATTAGTGAAAGAGAAGTCCAATGTCTTCCTTATATAAGCACAAAGTGTTGTTGACTATTCAAATATGTATGTACGTTTTGCTTCCCAGTGACAGTGCATGTCAGAACAAGATGCATAGAAAAGTAGGTACAGAAGTTTTTGAAAAATAATGTTTATTCACAATGAGTATGAATTATTTTATATAGACTAAACAGGCAAATGTTTCCAAATGATTTATGGGGCCAATTTGCAATCTGTTCTCCCATTGTAGTGTTGCTTTTAAATATTCACTTCCAGTGTCCCTATAAATCACCAAATGTTCCAGAATTAATTTTTATAAGATATTTTTGTCATGAAATTTAATTTCTCAAATTTTAATTGGTTATAAAATTAATCTAATCACAATTTTGATCTTCCTAAAAGAAGAATAAAATGGTTTCAGGTAATCTATTCACCTTATATATATGTATAAAAGTTCTGAGTTAACTGTTTTGCAAAACCTTAAATATCATTTTATAAGGATATATAACATATCTAAGATGTTTGAGGTATAAACACAGTGATGTTTCTATTGTTCTCCACCATTACCTAGAATAAGGGTAACTATCACCTATAACCCAGTAGTTGACATCAATATAAATTACAAGACATTCCAAGAGCTTGGAAAACCAGTTAGGTTATCCATTTCATAACTAGGTGCCAAGTGATCTTGACTGTAATGTCATTTCAATAACATTATTTCAAGAGAGACTGTATACTTTAAAATGAATGTTCAGTCAAGATTCCCCATGCACAAAAGTTAGGAATGTGAAAATGTTAATTTTTATAAAGATAAGGAAGGAAATACCTAAAATATAGCATATGTAATTTTATAAGAGCTGAAATCTCTCTCTCTTTCTTTCTCTCTTTCTCTCACTCTCTCCCACTCTCCCATGCGTGTGTGTGTGTGTGTGTGTGTGTGTGTGTGTGTGTGTTTGTGTGTGTGTGTGTGTGTGTGTGTGTGTGTGTGTGTGTGTGAAATTGTGAAATATATGGCCTCCAGCATATAAGACAAGTGCTATGTTACTGAGCTAAATGCCAAGCCCACAAATAACTATTTTAAAGTGTACAATTTCTTTATGCAATTAAGTTAACCCATTACAGGCATTGCCACAGGCCTATTTCTCAGGTGTTTCAATATTCAGTAATGTGTCCAGTTTCTGACACTTTCCTCTGTGCCATGCAGAATGCCTGGCAGTTTCTTTTGTGAAACAGGAACTCTGAAAGCTCATAGGGCCTTGTTATGGCAAAGGTCAGTGTTCACATTCATGTGGATCCTGCATGTCCAGTTCACACAACATAATGTCAAGAAGTCCAGAAAAAAGTACTTCTAGCTCAAAAGACTAGCCTTGCCACATTGAAAGCACACTCCATAAGGAGTTCCTTCCATTCCCATTATCTCTGAAGTAAATTGGTACTGCCAGTAGCAGATATGTCTCACTGTCATGAAATAGACCTAAATTAACAAAACATTTTAAATGCCATATTCTGTAAGTCTTTGAAAGGTATGGAGAAATAGTTGTCTTTTTATCCTATATTCCTATATTTCCCTAACTCATAACAAACATCCATGATTTGCATAAGAGTCAAAAGCCTCCTACACAATTTACTGGGAGTATGGGTATAGTGTTCTCCAGACTGCTGTCTGCTGAATGTGGGTGAAGTAACTTTTAGGATCCAGAGAAAATTTTGAGATAATGACATAAGTCCTGGGAAAACCAATTATTACCAAAAAACAGCAGCATCAATCTGGTGAAGACTGCAGTTCCTGCTGATCACCAGGGGTCATCTGTATGTCAGGCAGGCTTTGGTGTTGTTCTATATTCAAGGCTGGCCTTAGAAACCCCTGATCCATCGCTCAAGCCTGCCCATGCAAGGATTGGCTGTACTGAAGGAGTGCGATTGACAGTCTTCAAGACAGGCTTTGATTGGTGCAGACTTATCTTGGGGGCATGGCAAGAGGCTGCAAAATAGCTGATGAGCCCTGGGAGCAACCAGGAAGAGGGGACAGTAAGGTGCAAGGCTATGGCTCCGGACTCCAGACAAGAGAATACCCTAGAAAATGGCCACTTCATGGAAAAGCCTGTCCACTATTCAAAAAATAGCCCTGGGCCTTGGAATCCCAGCAAGTGCAGCAATTGTCCACATCCTATACCGCCAATATAGGAAAAGCAGAGAAGAAATATTGACATTAGTTGGAGAATACGATATTCAGATAGATATGCGAGTTCCCCAGGAGGCTGTGAAGCTGATCATTGGTGGACAAAGAGCCAATATTAAAAGGCTGAGGAAACAGACAGGTGCTCGGATTGATGTGGACATGGAGGACGTAGGCAATGTGCAAGTGCTGCTAATCAGTGGCTTTCCTGTTCAGGTGTGCAAGGCTGCAAGCAGCAATCCATCAGATCCTGAGAGAAAATACCCCGATATTTGAGCAACTCTCAGTCCCCCAGCGATCTGTGGACAGAATAGGGAGAGGTGGCAAGATGATTCTTTCTAGCTGTAAGGATTCTGGAGTCAGAATTACATGTGATAAAGAATCAGAGGGGATATTACTACCAATCAATGTGAGAAGAGAAGTGATGGATCCAGTTGGAGCTGGTGAAGCAGCTTTATGGAAGAATACCTGTTCTAGCATGGGGCCAGCTGTACCTCTGGAGGCTCCTCTCCACAAAGATGCTGGTGATATGGTTGCTGCAGGACCAAAAGAAAGTTCCTGGGAGAAACCTAATGATGACAGTCTTGAGAATTCTGGTGCCCAGAACAGTCCGGAGATGTCCATGATTAAGTTCCCAGTCCTGACTTCATCTTCCATACGGATGAGTACCTAGAACTCCACGTTTCTGCTTCTAAACACCCTAACCACTTCTGGATCCAAATCATTGGCTGCCACAGTCTCCAATTGGATCAACTTACCATTGAGATGACATAATAATATGAAAATAGTCTGTCTGAAAATAGTCTTGACTGCACGTAGGGGACATTGTAGCAGCACCTGATTCTGCAGATGGTTCCTGGTATCAAGCCCAGATTCTTGGCACCCTGGAAAATGGGAACTCGGACCTCTATTTTGTAGACTTTGGAGATAATGGAGATTGCCCACTGAAGGATCTCAGGTCTCTCAGGAGTGACTTACTGAGCCTTCCCTTTCAAGCAATAGAATGTAGTATGGCACAAATTGCCCCTGAGGTGTACAGTTGGAAGAGGAAGCTCTAGATGAATTTGAGAGACTCACTCACTTTGCTGACTCAAAGCCATTGGTGGCCAAGATCTCTAGCTATGTCCAGACTGGAATCTCAACTTGGCCAAAAATCCATTTATGTAATATCAGTAATGCGAAGAAACTTGATATTGGGCTAGAATTAGTTTGCAAAGTATATGCAGTAGAACTTGCTGAGGATGTGGATGAAGATGGAACTGTACCAGATGTGTTGAATTAAATGGCCACTGAAACATTGCTTCTCTGGCCAGTATACTCAATGAGACCAAAAAGAGCCCTGAAGAGACACCACATAACCTATGCTGCTTCAGCTTATCTGAAGAAACTATATAGTGTTTTATTACGTAGCCCAGGCAATTCCTCAGATGCTGGCAGTATATTTCCTGCTTCCTGAGTGCTGAGACTGCAGGTGGGTGTTAAAGGACTGTGTTTCAGTGAAGGTTTCAGAACTGACTTCTCACCAGTTATCATTTTCATTAAATAAAATGATTTTGAGTAAGAAAAAAAAACAGCTATTACCTTTATTGATAGATATCACCTGTCAAGTTTCAAGAGGTCTCCCCTGATCAAACCAGATCCATATCACCCTGGAATGAATTCACAGCCTCTTGTTTCCTGTGGAAACAAAAGTAAACTGCTTTTTTAAAGCTAAAGACATTCTTAATATATCTAGGCTGGTTTATTTCAACAGTCCCTCTTCCAATTCCATGTATCTTAGCAGCTGTCCTTTGCTTTTCATCAATCAAATTTCAAAATCAACACAATAGATTACATGATCAGACTCCTGTGTATTTCCCAACTTTATGTGCCTTTTTTCTTTTTGATTACTTCTAATGTGCCTTCTATAACTTCCTATAACTATTTTCTTTTTTTCTTAAGCCTACACACATTATAAAACACAGTTCAACATCTTTAGAGGTTTCTCTATCTGGACCTCCTTTACTGGGTATCTCTAGTCTTTTTTGACTGCAGGAGCAAATGTTAAACTATTAAGCTACTAAAACTGGGCCCTCCTTTGCAGCTCTATCAGCTGGCTCCACCCTATCTCCAGGTGAGTTGGGAAAGCTAAGCCTAAAACTTGCATCCTGGTTGGAGGATTGCATTAAACCTTTCTAGCTAGGGAAGCCAATAACTGTGTTTCTGCAAACAGTTTTTAGTTAGCTTGACATTTCTGTTTCAATTTATTGCTGCCATCTTAGCAGCAGTATTTCTTAAAGTATCCATGTCTTTCTTTCCACCTTTCTCTCAGGCTCTAGATTGATATGAGACTCATCTTGGGTGTCGTTATGTTGCTTGATATTTTAAGATTTGGGCTTCTTTGGGGGGGCACACCCAGATCCCAAATAAATCACATACATGGAGGTTTATTATTACTTATGAATGCTCAGTATTAGCTTGGCGTGTTTCTAGCCAGCTTTTCTTAACCAGTCTAATTTTGCCTCTGGGCTTTTCCTGTTCTCTTACTTCTGTGAGTCTTACTCTTACTCTGTGTTCTGCTGTGTTTCTGGATGGCTGAGTGGCTGGCCCCTGACTTCCTTCTATGCTTGTTCTCTTGCTGTACTTCTTCTCCCTTGTTTCATCTTCTATTTATGCTCTCTTCCCGCCAGCCCACTTATACTTTCCCCTGCCTTACAGTTAGCTATTCAGCTCCTTATTAGGTCATCAGGTATTTTAGACAAACAAACTATCACAGCTTAACAGAGTTAAATAAATACAACATAAACAATGTTGCATACCTCAAAACAATATTTACCACACACAATGAGTGCTTAGATGGAGACATAATGCTTAGTTGGACAAGGAGCATGTGATTCACTGAGAATACATGACAGGAACAGAATGCTTCAGCTTGAAGTTTAAGCAAAAAGTAATCCTTGCTGTTTCTACACATTCTGTCAGACCCTATTCAAACTATTAATTGGCATTATACATGTCTTCTCATTGATCTGGTTAATATATGACAATTCAGTAATATTACAAACAATTATTGAGTTGTTTTTATAGAACTAATTAGTTTCTAATTGATGATAAATGAGCAATTTAATGTGAAGTCTGATATCAAAGTAGAAAAACAACAGGAGGTGCAAAGGTATCACAATGTCACCTTTGGAGGTGATATTATTTCAGGACTATAATTTATGGCTTATATTAAGTTAAATCAGGAAACATACAATCAACTAAAAGACAAAACAGTTATTGCAAATATATCATGGCCCAGGTACAATAAGCATCTTGGGAAAATATCATTCAAAAAGAGTTCTGTATCATGAAACATTTGAACATGTACATAATGAAATGATACTTCTTCACTGCTTTCTTCTCATAAAATATGCAATTCAAAAGTAACCATTTCTACATTCCTGGTGAGATGTAGTACTTATCTCTCTATGATCTCTGGCTTTTAGCACTTCTTCTTGTGCTATTTTTTAAGTGATCACTTAGAAGTGAGCTAAGATTTCATTGATCTTTAGACATTATCCCTTATACAAAACCTTCCCTGACATACAATTTTCAACAGAGCCTCAGCTTTAGAAGTTTTCACCACAAACTGACGTATGAGGTATTATATGACAGTTAAAAATACCATGATTACACTGAGGTGCACAAAGTATGAAGAGAAATATAACTTGCTATATCATACTTCTAAAAAAATTCTTTTCCCCTAGTATTTTATCAGTGACAGATATGTCTACCTTCATTTATCATATCTACTTCATTTTTAGGATTCAGGGATGACTATATGAATTAGGTGAATATTATGCACGCACATGTTCTTATCAATTGGCCATTGTTTCAAATATATACAATTGTTTCATATACAAATGTGATTATGTAATGCACAAACCCATTTTTTTCATTGCTCAGAATCCCTGTCCTCCACTTAAGCAAACACACACACACACACACACACACACACACACACACACACACACACACACGGAAACTATGAAACAACCCTGAAAAGAGCAAAATACAACAATTGATAACTCTCTTTTAAACATCAATTATATATGTGTGTGGGTATATTTGTATTCAGAGGAAGATGGGATAATGTAAATATGTATTCACATTGCATGTAAAATTACATGGTAAAATGTCTATATTACTTTTTTTTCATTTACATCAATCCGAAATGAATTTTTTTCAAATTTTTATTTACTTAGATCTGAAATGATACTATAATTTTTTAATGTTAATATGTTGAAATTATAGTTTGGGGACTTATTTAAAGTTAACAGTCACTGATCTAGTTGTATTAAATATATGAAACATTAAGGTCAAATGGGTTTATACAAATCTATTTTTTGTTCATGTGTGCCATAAAATAGGCTATATTAATAATTTCATAGATTAAATGTGGTCAACAGATATGATGACTGTGACAAAATAATTATAATAATTCTAAGAAATAATATAGGTAGAGCAAATGTGGAAAATAAAATACAAATTGGATACAAGAAAACAGAAATTATAAAATAATAAGGTTATTTAAAGATCAATTATTAATTTTTAAAATATGGGCATATAATTGCCAAATCAAATGAAAAGAAATCATCTAATATTAGGCTTTTTGTGTGTGTCATGTTTCACAATTGTGTTCAATAACACACATATATATATATATATATATATATATATATTGTTTCACAATTGTGCTCAATAACCACATATATATATATATGTATATATGCATATATACATATATATATATATATATCAACTGATATTCTTCAACCTCAGCACACAAAAAATGAGAATAATTTAGATCATAATATAAAAATACTATGAACATTTAAGGAAATAAACTGTTATTTCATTTAAAGTAAAAGGAAAGAAGTGAAATAGTCAAATCATGTTATCACTTTAGTGAAAAATTCACAGTATATTTAAAATTGATTCTCATATATCTTCTAGTTCAAATAACCTCTGTAGATATATAAAATAAAGACTTGATCTTCTACTGACAACACAACTCAATCCAAATGACTAAAAAGATGATAGTTAATAAAATATTTCATGATTATGAAAACTGTGGCCTTGCCACTTGAGCCTGGAATCACTCTGGTTTCTGTGGGTCAATAGATTGTATATCTGTGTTGGCTGTGACATGATATAGTTAACATAGCCATCAAAGACAGCAATGATGTAAATCACTAATGGAAATTATTGCATTCCAAACATTAATATCTTCAAAAGGCATTTTATTGGACATATATTGAACAAAAAGTGATATTTTTAAGGTAACAGAAAACAATTCATCTTCAGTAATTAATATTCCTATCTGTTTTATCTCAGAAGTACTTATAAATTAAGAAGACAACAGTAAAATTCAAAACATACATTTCAATCATTTCAAAAATTAAATATTTATTAATTTCATGGAGGCATCATACTTTAGAAATTTTATATGAAATAGTAACAACAATTGTAAAAAAAGTAAATTTGGAAAATCAGATTTATTCATTTCGCTAAGATCTACACATGAAGCATACATATACCAATAATGTTTACATATTTGTATATGTTTAATATTTTTTTCTGCAATGTACACAACCATTTTCTAGAGACTCAGAATACCTTTCATAATATTTGAGAGGTATTAAATGAGATGCCCATGCCACAATTAGTAGAATATAAATATACACGATTATAACTTAGTATTAAAGATAGTAGAAAATGTATTCCTTTACTCTATGTCTAAAATCCACATATAACTGAGTACATAACACATTTGTCTTTTTGTGATTGGGTTACCTGGCTCAGAATGGTTTCTTCTAGTCCCATCCATTTTCCTGCAAATTTCAAGATTCCATTGTTTTGTTTTTTGCTGAGTAGTACTCCATTGTGAAAATGTTTAGAGAGTGAAATTATGGAAGTCATATATCACAAATCCATTCAGCTGAAGCTGCATTCATCTTGATATATATGTGCATCATTGATGCAGTAATGACTAAGCAGCAAAATAAAGAATTTTACCATAAATGCTATAGAATATGTCAAATAAAAATAAGCAAAATGTATCCTTTGATAACAAATACTTCAGTAGTTTAAATGAGGACAAATCTTAAAACCTAAGCAAGTTGGCGGTGCTAACAAATTGCATATTTTATTTCAAGCCAAAAAGAAACACAGGAAAATAAAATATGTGAAAGAATGAAGGTAATATTGTATTTCTTATTAACATACCAAGCAATATATTAGAATTATAAGTAGCTTAGTTGATCCAAACTTGTTCATCCCATTCAATGAATACTTCATTGCAATTTTTTTTCTACTAAAAGAACATCAAATACTTCTAAACTTAGATATAAATACATATGGATGTACATAAAGTTACTTCATGTTTCTGAAGTTCACCTGCTTCATACAGTTAGAATATATTAAGTTATAATGATGTAAATTTTAGATATTTTATGCATAGTTGTGCATAATTATATTAAATAATATACATTCTGAATAGTTTACTTTTTCAGGTTTATTTATCAAATTCTCTTAACCTCAATTGATGGGTGAATATTCCTCAAAAATTATTCTTTTGTCTTTCCATAAGGCTTAATAATTAAACTGGCTGACTAGGAAAAATATATAGTTCCATATAATATTGGCAAACATTGTCTAATGAGTGCAATACCTTATTAAGACACTAACATGATCCAGAGGGAGAGATAGGTATTTTTCCCACTTGATGGCCAGCGATTTGGAATTTCGACTTTGTTTGCTTCCTTGCAAACCTGGACAATTAGCTTTCCTAGGTTTTATGTTTTTAAACTACAACTATGCCATCAGTTCTGGATGTTTGCACCAAAAGTTATAATTACACAGTTGTCTCCCTGACATGTGTAATTTCCTGTTGCAATCAGATTTCATAACTTAGTGAGCCAATTTTATAACATAAAGCACACTAACATGTTCACAAACTTACATATATGTATATACATATATATGTGTGTATATATATGTATTTATTCAACACAGAATTGCTAATGAAGGAATTATATAAGAATGAAAAAACACTTGACAATGGATAAGACATTAAATGAGTTGTTGATGGAAACATTGATCCAAAAGACAAAATAAAAATAACAACAGAAGAATGATGATTGCAATTTGAGATTTAAAACTTTTAGTGGGTAACTTTAAAAAGATGATCAATGAGACTCAAAATAATGCTAGTTACCAACTAAGAAAAAATGACAAAAGGTAGGTGTAAATGGCAAACTTGGCAGAAATTACGAATATACATAAATGGAGAAGTCACTTTATATAAAATTATGTATAGTTAATTAAGTAGTAAAAATATTGAAGGAAAAGTGAGACAGAGGGCTTTAAACATCCTTAGAAATTCACAAGCCCAGACATGCAAGCATTAGAAGCCAAGAACTGTAGTTTATTTAACTATATTCTCAGAACTCCTACTGCACTTTTATCCCCATTGTGATATATTAAGATGTGAGACTATGTGGAACAGTTAAAAGGTGATTAGGTCACTAGATCTCTGCCCTCACAGATTGATTAAATCATCCCGAGATTAATGGATTCATGGGTTAGTCTTGTCTCAGAATCAATTTGTTAAGAAAGCCAGTTTGGCTATGTATCCTTGTGAGTGCACTTCTCCTTGTAAGATAATAGTTAAGGCCTTGAATGCAACATTTTTCTTTGCTAGTAAGTAAGCATTCACAAAATAAAGTCTGCTTATCTTGAAATTCTGGTCATTTAGAATCTTCAGCTGAATATGACTTTAATTTTCAAAAATTGCACAATCTATACATAGTACTTATTTATTGCAACAGAAAAATCGATTGGGATAAATCATTATAATTTGAAAATAGAATATGAAAGGTCATGTTTTGTACTATTTAGTTTATGATATGATTTATTTTTAAAATAATAGTTCTGGTTTCCATGAGTATAAAGATTTATTGGATGGAAGTGTAAGAGAGGAGCTCTTAGAAACATCTTGAAATTATCCACATTTCAATTTATAGTGTCTCAAACAAGGGACACAATTATGAACACTACCTCTGACCTCTGCAATGAAAGAAAGTGTTCTTGACCATTGAGCCCATCTACCCAGCTCTTATATTTTTCTTCTTAATAATAAAATAATTACCCACATTCTAAACTGAGAAATGTATCAAATAAATTATATCAATTAAGTTATTAAAACCAAAGAAACTAAATTTGGGAAGTAGTAGATTTTATATCTAAAATTGATAGCTGAGAATCTATGAGCAAAACTCAAGAGAAGAATCTAATGGACTAACAAAATGTGAGTCTTCTTCTAGAAGGACATGTGAAAATATCAGTAGGGACCCCTGAGCTTTTCTATATCTGAACTGAGAATTCTTACTATAAGTTTATTTAAATCTAATGAAGCAAAAATGACTTAATACTTACTTCAAATCATTTGATATTGTCTGTGCTTCTTCTACCTTCTTTAGACTTATATTACATACTAAGTATTCCAAGCACTTAAGTTCATTCTTCTCTCTTTAAATCGCATTTCAGGAGGATTGGTTTTTCATTTATAATCTTGGAATCCGGATCATAGATTTTTGTTCTGTTTCATCTTGTAGAGTAAGATGAAAGATATCACTCTAACTTTCCAACTCTACTCCATAAGTCCCCAGATTTCCTTCTGGAAAATCATTCCTCCAAAATGCCAATATTTCACATGATAATTCAGAATAATGGAGCTCTTTGCCTCACAATGTCATTTAAGTTATACATTTGCATAGGCAAGTAGTCTACTGAAGCAGATCCAAATTCAATCAGTTTGCTGCACAAAAAGTAAATGTTGGCAGCATTAAAAGGCAGTTTGTCCATAGTAACTTGATGTGTCACTTATGGAAGAGCCCGAAGTTCTTATAGAGCTCAGAATGCAAATAATTTTTTCATACATCCATTTAACAAATATTTGCTATTTGTTCTAGCATGATGTTCATAGGGCAATTTTTGTCTGCAGTCAAGGAAAAATGCTATAGAGGTCAAGCAGGTTTCTTGCTCTTCAAAGGAAGAGATGCAGTAATAAAGCAAGAAAAGCATAACTGATGATTAAGATTAGACACTAAATTTCTTTGACAGGGAAAAACTTGAGAGCTATTTTTGATGTTATTTATATGTTTACATTTTTCAATGGAAGATCTACTTTTAAAGTCCTTAGGGAATTATTTAGAGATAAAATTTCACAAAGAGCTATTTTTATTTTAAGATTTTATGTAGTCTTCAAAAATTTAATAAATGTATACCATATTTTATAATGTCTCTGGTCTTAGTTACTTTTCTATTACTATAAAAAATCCTATGACTAAGAAAGATATATAAAATACTTAATACAGTTGGGATTTAGTTTCATAGATTTAGAGACCATGATGGCAGAGAAAAGGCAGTGTATATGCACAGATTAAGTTACACAGGACTTGGTTAAATATAGGCTAAATTTATTGAGGGAGAAGTCACTTACATAAGAAACCAATGACATGCAATATCCTGCTCTGAGGATCCACACCTAGGCTGATCTCTGTGACCAGGGAACAGCTGTGAAGTTTCATATCAAATGCATCTTGATCTGGAAGTATGAGACAGGGAATAATAATTGGGCTTGGCATATTAAAAAAAAACACAAAGATTATTCCCAATGAAACATTTTCTCCACCAAGGCTATAATACCTTCCAATCATTCTGAAACACTTACAGAAACTGGAACTACATTTTCAAACAAAGGTGATTATGGAATCTCTTTTCAAGTAAACCACCACCACCACCACACACACACACACACACACACACACACACACACACACACACTTTCCACTTCTAACACCCATTGGGTCTCCTATCTTTTTGAAAGAATTGTTTCTGATTGGTAAAGGCACAGATGATTTCACAGAGTGGCTACTTAGAGGTATCTGCCATATATTTCCAGGTGATTATTTCTATCAAAACAAGAATAAGGAAAAGTAAGGAACTGTAAGAAAATATTTCACAAAGAGAGTATGTTAGCTTAATTAGTGACCATATGCTTATCAAAGCATACACAATCTAGAATTTAGGATACCTAGAAAAAAGGTTGGGATTCCAAGTAGAGTACACATATTTTCAAGAAAAATTTACTCTCCTATTTTGTCTTTATACTGGATATATGGATGTGGCATTAGTTTTAAAACATAGGGAGATTATACCGCTTACAAAGCTTAAAATATGGAAATGTATTATAAAGACAGAAATGAGTGGTAATAGTCTTGTTAGTAAGTTTTATTGGTTCCATCTAGTTTTGAGTGGTTGTCAGTGTTTTGTGTGATATATTTTGTTCATATACACTTTCTTTACTCCTCCTAGATCTCTAGTATCCCCAGACCCAACTATTAAATACTATGACCCATTATCAGAATGTTAGTTATAGCTGCCCCCTGAACCTATTATCTGTCTAGCCACATATTCTTGACTCAATATTGGTGGCAGATATGGATTTTAAACTCTCTTCTTTATATCTATGTTTATATCCACAGATGATTGCTAATCTTAGTATTAATCAAAGAAGGTTCTCTTTATGGTGAATACAGTCAATTCACAAAGACATGACTACTCAAAATACTGACAACAATGACATTTGAATGATTAGCCCTAAATAAGACAATTATATCTCTCCCTTCAATGTTCAGAAAGCGTCAATAAAGGAGTGGAATAAGTATAAAGCCCACAAATAAACAGAAAACATGTAATATCCTATCTTCTGGACATGACACAGCCATTGTAATCATTATTTAATAAAAAGTGATATGCCTTTAGGGGCCTTGCCTGTAGACTCTTTCTCTGTACTGCCAGCTCTCAAAAAGCATGTCCTTCTGCTCCTCCAAAAACTACCACCACTCAACAGCCATGAGACTCAAAATCCCTTTCTACCATTTGTGATGCATCTCTCTATTTTGTCCAGATGCTCTCTGATTACATTCTGTCAACTTGCTGCTAACTCAGCCTCCGGACTGAAGATTAATTTCATTTAATCAATGCAAAAGTTAACTTGGGGTCCACAGTGTGATAGAATATCTCCCAACATTTGCCCTTTCAAAAGAGAATCACAGATGGAGAAAAGGGTCATGGAGTTCATTTTCTTTAGTTGTGTGTACACTTTTGAACTCACTAGTTTCCACTGCAGAATTCCAAAGCCATGGTCACACAAATGGCTTTTGTAGACCTCTGCATGAATGTAGAAAATAATTTGTGGGGCATAGGGATATCTGACAGGAATGGAAGGAGATAAGAAAAAAATATGTTTTGGTAGTCATGAGAATATATTACATGAATGTATGAAATTGTCAAGGAGTAAATTTAATAATAAAAACAAAACCAAGTAGAAACACAACAAGTTCATAACAGATGGGTAGCAGAGGAAATTTTAAAGGGAAAAAGTGAGTATACCTCTCAGCACAACAAAATAAATGCCTGAATTTGGTTCCCAGTCTTGGTATCAAATGAAACTTTTATGGAATAACAATTACTCTGATAACATGTTCCATAAAAAGTTAGTTGTAATTTATAAGGAAATCTATAGTTCATATTGTAAACTGAATTCCTTTCACCAACCAAAGTGCCATACCCACATAAAAGATTCTACTAGGATAACTAACCAATGAAATCTTTGTGATTTAGGGGTGATGGAATTCTACCAATATAGAACCAAACTTATCTTGGATTATCTTTAGACCCTATAATACTCATTTAACACCACTTTATGTGCATGAATCTCTGTACTTACTTTAAACTTCAGGTAAAACATTTTAGATAGCATTAACCATGCAGACCAATAAGTGGACTAATAATCTTATCAGATAGCATCTGTAACCTCAAACATTTTCATGACATTCATGTAAACTATAATACTGATGTTTACACAAATACAGCTGTTTATTTATTTTTTTATTTGAGCCTTGTCAGAAACTAAAACCTTCATAAAGCTGTTTGCACATGGAGGCATTATATTTGGTAAAACCTAATTCTGTGTTCTAATGGTAATTGATAGTTCACTACTTCTTATTCTTTTTGTAGTTAGAGTTATGTTTTAATTGGAAAAGACATAGGAAAATGATTAATAACTCATTCATTTTAGATGCTTATGAATCTCCCATTTTGAAAGTTCTAATGATGAAGTTTTGGAGATATTCTGGCAGCAAATTTCATATGACTCTCATTTTTGGGGGGTGTTTCGACAGGGTTTCTCTGTGTAGCTTTGGAGCCTGTCCTGGACCTCACTCTTAGACCAGGTTGGCCTCGAACTCACAGAGATCCACCAGCCTCTCCCTCCCAAGTGCTGGGATTAAAGGCGTGCACTACCAACGCCTGACCATGACTCTCATTTTTGATGAGGAAATAAAAGCTAGAATGGACATATTTATCAACAAAGACACTTGCCTGATGGCTATGTGATGAAACAAGTGACACTTGGCAGGAAAAGAGCAGGAGAAGGTGCTTAAGATGTTTTTATCATCTTGTCTACTCTAGAAATAATCCCTGATGTTTGAATGTATTCAAAGTAAGGCAAACAGGCTTTCAACAAGAGGATCTAAATCTTCAATTTTACTAGCAGAACTTTTGACTAACCTTTCATGCTTAAGAGTCTCCTTTTATTTTAATGAAAGACAGATCTATCAATTACTTCATCGTTAAAATAGCCTTATATTACCCTTCCATTATTTTTCTGCTGGACACTTACAGAAACACTATCACTGCTGAAATTAGATTACCCTGAAGGTTTTAATTCTTCCAACCACTTGGAGACTCTCATTTGTTACCTGCTCTTCGGTTACAAGCCACCCCTTGGTTGCAAGTCCCTCCTTGACTATTTCTCTAAATCCAAACACAGACAATAATTAAAACTCCTAATTGGTGTGAAAACCTTGAGCCTAAAATTCTCATTTAATAAAAATCATTAACTGAGTGTTATCATAGAACATATTTTTTCTCTAAAAGTTATAATTATATGCTCTCTGCGTGGCAGGATTTCACCATACTAGAGGAGAGAATAGAACACATCAAAATTTAGTTGTGATCTTGATATTGAAATACACACACACACACACACACACACACACACACACACACACACACACACCTTTTTTACTTTTAATAGGTAATATACCAGAATATATGTGAGTGGTTGAGATTTCTGTCTTGCTTAGGAATGAAGCCTCTTCTGCATCCTTGTCCCTAGTAGAAGTCATTCAGTTAGTGTTCTTTGTACAATACTGAAAACATCAGAACACATCTAGATTTCAACTTTCTATTCTTCAGCACAGGAAGAATTTATATTTTCTCCATTCCTTTTGAAGAATTCAGTGACATTTTAGAGACTAAAATAAAAGCAATGAGAGTTGACAATATTGACCTTTACCTGAGTTATGTCTTCCTGAAAACAGTGAAATTCAGAATTTTCAATCCCTTCTGTGTCCAAGAAACCAATTATTGCAGAGCCATCCTTCCTCATGTGACTTCAATCATCCAGATGATCCTCCATCTTTATGTGTGACAGAGAGATATGCAACATCACCTTCTAAATCCCTGTACTTGTATTATAAATGAGAGGCTAAATAATATTTTTCTACTAATCTCACATATGAACCATGCAAAGACCAACACCTGATCATGACATCATGACTTACTGTTTCTACAGTATTAGAAATGAGGTTTCTGAGCCTAGAAACCATGCTATTTTTCTTAGTCATTGGCTCTTTAATATTGAGGATTTTACATGAAAGTATATAAAAAATCTAGTTTTATTCACCAAAGTGCTCATTTCAAGCCCATTAAATAAAAAGTGGAATGTCCTTTGGAAAAGTTTTTAAATTTTTAATTCTCAATTTTTTTCATAACATTTTTCTGTAAGACAAGATTACTTCGGGAGCTATTATAGGTTCTAGTGAGATCTGACACTAGGGAGATTTCCAGAGATCTACAAAAATGACACCAACTGACAATCTTGGTAATGGTGGAAAGGCTACCCTCAATGCTCTTCCCTATAATGTGACTGATGACTGCCTTAAATGTCATCCTAGAGCCCTCATCCAGTGCCTGATGGAAGCAGAGTCAGACACCCACAGATAAGCACTGAACTGAACTTTGGAACCCAGATGCAGAAAGGGAAGAGTGAAGAGCACAGAGGTCAGGCAGGTGAAACCCACAGAAACAGCTGACCTGAACAAGGGGGGGCACATGGACCCCAGGCTGATGTCTGGGAGGCCAGCATGGGATGGATCCAGACCCCTGAATGTGGTGGATGTCAATGAGGAGGCCTAGGTACTCTATGGGGCCCCTGGTAGTGAATTAGTATTTACCCCTGGGGTAAGAAGGCACTTTGAGAGTCCATCCCACATGGAGGGATGCTCTCTCAGCCTGAACACATGATGAATGGCCTAGGCCTTGCCCAGGATAATATGACAGGCTTTAGGGAACCCACATGGAGGGCTTTACCCTCCCTGGAGTGCAGAAGCGGATGAAGTGGGGGGCTCGTGGGGGACTGCAAGGAGAGGAAGGAGAGGGAGAAGGGATTGACATGTGAAGCAGGCTTGTTTCTAGTTTGAACTAATAAAAATAATCTCTTGGGAAATAAAAAAAACAAAAGGAATTTAAAAAGACAAGATAACCTCGAATTTGTGCTTTATTATACATTATTGGAAACTGAAATTTTTTTTACATAATTGCAATTGTATTTCTCTGTATCATCAATGATCAATCAAGTTTTTTATTTTTTTATTTCTATTCCTATTAGTTATTGCATCTCATTCTAAGTTGCTTACAATTATTGACCTTATGGGTTAGTCTTTAAAGAATAACAATGAGGTATAATAAATTATGAACAAATTCTAATTAATACTCAAATTTTATTTAACAGGCAATATGGAAAACAGTTTTTAATTTACTAAAATTAATAGGAGAAATTGTATCAAAATATGGTTTCAGTTTGCTATTTGTGTTTTATTACACATAATTTTGAGGAAAAGTAACTAGTTTAAAAACCAGAATTTTTACAATTGTAATGATTGACTTGAACAGAAAGAAGGAATAATGTTAAAAATAAATCTCTGGTTATTGGTTCAGTCTCTGTGAGTTCCTATGACACAGAATAGTTGTTCTGTTGGATTTCTTGTGGTGTTCTTGACTGTGGCGTCCACCCTTGACCAGTAAGAAAGACGCCACACCGAGGAATCTTCTTTAAACACAGTTTAATCGGGAACCTCTTTGCTTTGTACAATGTATAATGGCGGCGGCGGCCCCGGGCCGAGGGAGACGGGGCCTGATATAGTCTACATCTACCAATCACCTAACCCTACGTGGCACGCCAGGATAGGTTGTCTCCAAGCAGAATTAAGAGAATACATGACCTTTACCATATTTGGAGTTGTTTACCACAGAGAGCGCTCGCTGTCGGGCTGGCGGAAGGCGGAAACCAGCGCCATCTTTTGGGTGCGGTTTTCTGTAGCTCCCTACAGTTCCCCCTTTTTGTTTTAATATTATAGGAGTAGTAGTATCTATCTGTTGTTAGATTTCAGTCATCTTTGTCTTAGGTTTAACCCCAGTGTCCCTATCTTACCCATCAAAGAGTCACTGTGTCGCCCTCATAGGCTCATGTCTTAGGTTGAAGGGAACACATGTATGCTTATTCGCTCAGCATGAGGGTAGGTGCCCGTCATTGAGCATGACTGATTCAGATACGCATTACTCACTCAGCAAGGGCGAGACAGACATCTATTTGTCTGTCAGCATGGATAACCATGCTTGAGGGGACTGTCCTGCTTCCACAGCAGCAAAGGCCTGTACCAACATAGCAGCTTGGGATTTTTGTGACTTCCTGATCCTGTATAGGCACCACAAGCAAACAAAAATGGCTAACAGCATCATTGAAAACATAACCCCTACTCCAGCCCATTCCTTAACTAAACTAAAGGCTTGTGCAATCATGGTATTACTTCTCTGTTGTGTGACCCTCATCCTGCAGATACACCATAAGGCTATGAAAGTAACTAGGATAAGCATTCCTCCCAGGGCACCCATTCCCGCCCACTCTTTTAGATGATTCATGGCTTGAGTGATCCACGCAGACAGTCCTTCCGCAACCAAGATGTCGACCCTGGTGGAATTCACATGCACTATGGAGAGTCTCAGCTCCTGTATCAGCTTGTCAAAATCCCCAGACCAGTTGCCTAGAAGATACTATGAAGGTTGTTTAGACATGTTTGCTGCTAAAGAATAATTCTGATAGGAAACAGCTGTTATACATAAACCAGGCATTCTCCATTCACATCCCAACTGTGCCAGTTGTCATAAAGTATCCAATTGTTCCTGTAATAGATCAATGTGTTGATTTAAAACCATAATGCCACCTTTCAATTGAACATTAAGGGTAGATTGGATATCCAATGCAATCTCCATATGCTAAGTGCAGCAATTTCAACTCCTTACTAGTTAAGAGAATGTCATCCATATAGTAAACACATCTCACAGCAGGGTATTTCTCTCTAATAGGAGCAATAGCATGACACACAAAAAGCTGACACATAGTGGGGCTATTGGCCATACCCTGGGGTAAAACCACCCACTCATATAATGGTATGGAGAATAGAAGGTAAAGTAAAAGCAAACCTAACACTATCCTGCACACATCACAAATCAGGTTCTTCATGATTGGGTAGGGCTGACAGCAATGGTAAACCACGCTGCACAGGCCCCATGACTTGCATCTATTTATTTCCTTCAGCTGTTTTAACGTCTCCTGCCCCTCTTTTACAGCCTTGTGGCATCTTTGATCCTCTAGACAGCTGCGAACCATTTTCCAAATAGGCCTCGTCCCTGGCTTTAGCGTTCCCTGTGTCCAGACAAAATCTAGATCTCCAGCATTAATCAGCGGACCCCCTAACGCCCTACAGACTTTCATCCAGACTTTAAGGCCTTTACCCTTATATGGAGTTATTGCAGCTCTGTACTCTTCTGTACACTGTTCATAAATTAGCTGTTTGATCAAAGGCATAGCAGTATCTGGATCCCCAAACACTCTTCCTGTAGCTTCTACCATTTTTGCCACAAAGTCTGAAAAGGGTTCCATAGGACCCTGTAATATCTTTGTAAGATTTCCACTGACCTCACCTTTGTTAGGCAGAGACCTCCAAGCCCTAATGGCTATTTGATTAATCTGATCATACACTTGAGGAGGATATCCTGTTTGTTGCTGTGCAAAACGTCCTTGACCAAGAAGCATGTCCACATCCCAATATTGATCACCAGCTGTGCGATTAATCGCACCTTGATCATTGGCAAACTCAATTTGAAAAGCTCTCCAATCCAAATATTGTCCTGGTGATATGCAAGCTCTTACCAAATTTGTCCAATCACTGGGTGTCATACAGTAGCGACCGAGCGCCTCTACCTGAGCAATTGTAAAAGCTGCTGTCACCCCATAGGTGCGTACCGATTCTGCCAGAGCTTTGACAATTTTAAAGTCAATTGGTTCATGATATCTCTGTTGGTTACCGTCTGTAAAAACTGGATAAGCCAGTGGTTGAGTAACCTGAAGCTCAGTGTGAACCGTACGCCACACTTCCGGACAGAAGGTGGAGCAACTAGGACCTCCTACTTCCTCTTTCGAGCAGTAGGGGGGAGGAGCGATAGGGCGGTGCCCTTGTTTTACAGTCGCCATTTTAGGACGCTGTTTTTTTGATACTTTTAATGAATGTTTTTCCATGAGCTCAATAATCTCTTCCTCCTCTTCCTCCATGATGTCCTCATCCTCACATATATCCTCCTCTGATTCTGAATCCTCTCCTGGTTCTTTTAATTCCTTCCTCAACCTTCCTAGAGAAGGATAGACTCGCTTTTTATCCCTTTTCTGTTTCTCCTTTGTTCTCTCACTTTCTGACTGTTCTGACCTTTCTTCTTGGAGCATTTCAAGGGCAGCCTGTCCATTTGCTATAGCTTTCTTATTTCCCCCTTTGTCCTCTAGACAGCTGCGCACCAGACGCCAAACCGGGCGAACACTCGGCTTCAACGCTCCTTGCTCCCAGGCAAAATCCAGGTCTTTCCCTAATTTATCCCAACTATCCACAGTGAGATTGCCCGAGGCCGCAAACCAGGGTGCAATGGTGTCGCATTCACTCAGGAACCTCTGTAATGTGGCTTTAGTTAACCTTAAATTGTTAGAATGAAGTAGCTCTTGAAGAGCCAGAAAAATTGGATGTGATTGTGACGATCCCATTGTGCTTTTGTCTTAATTAGCGCGCTCCGAAGGTGTGCAAGTCGGATAACACCACCAGAAAACAAAAGCCCACACTGCGATATTAAAAAGCAGCCAAATCACCGCTATAATAGCGGGGTCCATTAACTTACTCTCACTCTGCAAATTAAAGCAGAAGCGAGGTTTTTTACGTTTGGTTCGCTTTTGTCGCTAACAGTGTTGCTCCTTTCCGGAGACTTTACTGCCTCTTCCCCGAGGGCTTTGGTACTCTTTTACTGAGACCTATCTCCTCTTTCCTGAGGACCTTGGTGCTCCTTTACCGGAGACCTATCTCCGCATTCACCGCGGACTTTACAGTTCCACTTACCTTGGGAACTTACCGGCGCCGCCCCGACTGTGAGAAGTTCTGAATTCCCCGTACGGGCCACCACTTGCGGCGTCCACCCTTGACCAGCAAGAAAGACGCCACACCGAGGAATCTTCTTCAAACACAGTTTAATCGGGAACCTCTTTGCTTTGTACAATGTATAATGGAGGCGGCGGCCCCGGGCCGAGGGAGACGGGGCCTGATATAGTCTACATCTACCAATCACCTAACCCTACGTGGCACGCCAGGATAGGTTGTCTCCAAGCAGAATTAAGAGAATACATGACCTTTACCATATTTGGAGTTGTTTACCACAGAGAGCGCTCGCCGTCGGGCTGGCGGAAGGCGGAAACCAGCGCCATCTTTTGGGTGCGGTTTTCTGCAGCTCCCTACACTTGACATCACTGATGCCTACAATATTTCCCCTCTCTCTTCACTAAGACACTCCTAGTTCAGCCTAGTGTTTGGCTGTGGGTCTCTTTATCTGTTTCCATTAGTTACTAGACAAAGGGTCTCTGATGGCAATTAGAGTGGTCTCCAATCTGGTCACAAGAGACGGCCCATTCAGGCTATGTATCCAGTAATGTTACACATCTTAGATGAGGTCTTTCTTGTAGATTCGTGGGAGT
Source organism: Cricetulus griseus (assembly GCF_003668045.3). Lineage (NCBI taxonomy): Eukaryota > Metazoa > Chordata > Mammalia > Rodentia > Cricetidae > Cricetulus > Cricetulus griseus. Next base: position 124,855,259 of record NW_023276807.1, on the reverse strand, counting down.
TTCCCTTGATTCAAGTTTCTACGTGACCCTGAAGTGCCTTCTTTTTCAACTTGTCTCTTCCAGTACTCTCTCCCTCCATTACCTCCAAACTGGCCCCTCAAGTTCCCATGCCTGCCAGCCACCAATCCCCCCAGAAGATCTCTTGTCTTCCTCTTCCAAGGGAGATCCTTGCATCTTCACTTGGACTGTCTTTGTTACCTAGCCTCTCTATATCAGTGGATTACACCATGGTTAATCTTCATTTACAGCTAGTATCCACTAACAGTGACTATATACCATGTTTGTCTTTCTGTGTCTGGTTTATCTCACTCAGAATGATTATTTTTTCTAGTTCCATCTATTTGCCTCCAAATAACCTGATGTCTTGTTTTTTAACAGCACAGTAATACTCCAATGTGTAAATTTACCACATTTTCTTCACCCATTCTTCAGTTGAAGGCAATCCACAATGTTTCCAGGTTCTACCTTTATGAATAATGCTGCTATGATTACAATTAAACACCTGTCTATGAATAATGTGCAATGAACACATTCAACAGTAGTGTCCTTGTTAAGTGAATGAGCATTGACTGGCTATAATGCTCAAGATTTGTATAGTTTGGTCTTGGGTTAGAATGATTCCAAGTTTTCTGAGAAACAACCATATAGATTTCCAACATTGTTGTACAAGTTTGCAGTCCTACTAGCATTGTAGAAGTGCTCATCTTGCTAATCATCCTCTCTAGCATAATCTGTCATCAGTGATTTTCATCTTAGCCATTCTGAGAGGTGTAAATGAAATCTCAGAGTCATTTTGAAATTTGTTTACCAGATATCAAAGTGTTGAACATTTATTTAGGAGTTTCTCTACTGTTTGAGATCCTTCTGTGGATATTTCTCTGTTTAGATCTGTAACCATTTTTTTGATTTGGATTATTTTTGTTTATCCTGCCTGTGACTGACTTAGGGCCTCTACATATATATGACAGTTATGTAGATTAGGCTACTCGTGGGACTTCCAACACTGCAAACTGGAGCTGTCTCTAACACTTTGTCTGGCAAATGGGAACCTATTCCTCATAATTCATTGCCTTGTCTAGTCTTTATACATGGAGAAGTGCTTCATCTTAAATAAACTTGATATGTCATGTTTTGTTGATACACTTGGGAGGAATGGATGGGGGTAAAGGTACAGAGCAGAAGTAATGGGAGATGATGGGAAGAAAGGAGGGAGGGGGAAAGGTGGATCAAGATGTTAAATAAATAAATTGAAAAAGAAATAAATAACTCATTGCAACTGCCCTTTTAAAACACAGTAATCCTTTTGGTTGCTTGCTTGCTTTATTTATTTAAGATTTTATCTCATTAGTGATCACTCAAAGGCTTGAAATACCATAAATAGACCATGATGGTCTTGAATCTGCAAAGTTTTTTCCTACTTATGCCTTGCAAATATTTTGATTTCATGCATGTGTCTTCACACACTGAAGCTTGGTAAGTTTATAAGATTGTTTTAAATTCCTTTAGTAAATAAGAGACTTTTAATGAATACTTACTTCTGCAGTCATTGTGTTGCGGGGAATATAAACATGAAGAAATTATCAGGAATTGCTTTTGCCTAGACACTGGGATAAGTAAGTCATTTACACTAAACATACTCACATTATACTGGAAAGTCTCATGAATATTTTAAAAGCTGTTGTTTATAATGTTTAGAAAAGATAAGGTTTAAAAATGTATGTAAATGCCATGGTACAATCTTTGTACACTGTAAATATGTATTACTCTCATTGGTTAATAAAAAGCTGATTGGCCCATAGCTGGGCAGGAAGAGATTGGGAGGAAGAGCCAGAATAGGAGGATGCTTGGAAGAAAAAGGGTGGAGTGTGAGATGTTCCAGCTAGAAGCAAAGGAAGTAAGACATGTACAAATCGAGGTAAGAAGCCATGAGCCACATGCAGCAAGTAAATGAATAGAAATGAGTTAATTTAAGTTGTAAGAGCAAGTTAAAAATGACTCTAAGCTATCACTAAGAATTTATAATTAATAAATCTTTGAGAGGTTGTTTAGGAGCTATAGGTCCTAATGAAATCTCCACCTACATGTAAAACCCTAAGTATTTGTTTAAATTAATACAGCTTCACATAAGACATATAAACTACTTACACTTTGCATATATAATCAATGATACTTATCTAAAAATAAGGTAACAAATCTTTAAATTAAAAAAATAAAAACACTGGACTATATTTAGAGTGTCTATAGGGGTTAGGGAAGCTTTCATTGTATCTTGTTCCCATTCCTGCCAAAGGAAGAGGTGAGGGGAAGGAGATGATAGATATATATTGACTTTGTTTGGGGTATGTTTTGGTGGCACTATGAAAGCATTTAAGGTCTTTGTTAATTTATCTTGAAAACAGTGGAAGTACTGGCTCTAATATTGGATAAAGTGAACTTTAGTAAGACATCAATATTTTTCCTAAATTATTGGAGAAAGATTGATGAGGTGTTCTTTTTTGTTTTTTATTGAAAGTAGATTTTTAACTACTCATATTTACATATTCATTCCCCCATTTCCTTCCCATCCCATCCTCTCATGTTCCCCACTCAACCCACCCCAACCAACCCCAGATTCCTCCCCAGGGATAGTGAGGCCCTCCACCAAGGACCTTCAAAGTTTGTCATATTGTTTGGGGGAGGGCCTAGGCCCTCCTTGCTGTATCTGGGCTGCAATAGTATCCCTCCATAGGGAATGGGCTCCCAAAGTCCATTTGTGCTCTAGGGATGAAGACTGGCTCCACTGTTAGAGGACCTGTAGACTGACTTAGACTCCTAACTGGTACCTTTTGTTTTTAAATCTCATCTGTTTTCATTTTTCCTTCAATTTCCATTGTTCTTCTTTTCTGTCTCCACAAATCAAGGCAGCTAATGAAACAGCTTTCAAAGAACCAGTTCACTAAGTTTTTTTGTGAGCAAAATTCTGTGAAAAACTGGACTCAAGAAGACTTTAACATTCAGCTTATTACCAAACAAGACTTTGTTTGATTCCTCATCTCCTTGTACTTTGAAACAGGACACTTGTGTTCATCTAATATGAGACTGGCCTTTGACTGCTGCCCACCCACTATCTTGCAATGCTCTCTTCCTTTTCTATTCTTGGCCTCAATCAATACTATAGAAAAATCCCTTATCATCTTTCATATAGAAAAAGCAGCTTTCTTCTGTACTCTTGTGTAAACTGCAGTGTTTATCTTCCTAAATCTCAGAATGATTAGAAGTGCTGAATATTATTTACTATTTGTAGTACAGTGATATATTTCACTTAAATCCGTGTCATGGGGAGATTCACATTTTGAATTGAGTTCTCATCCTAAAGGAAATAAATACATATATATTGTTTATAGTATTTTTAGAGGAAAGAAAGCAAATGGAAGAAGGGAATGGAGGGGAGAGAGGGAGACATGCAGGAAGAGAGGGATAGAGGAAAGGCATGAGAGAAGGTCTGCATTAACAAGTCTTTTACTCCGTTATATACACACACATGTGTGCTTGCTACTTTTATGTCACCTTGACACAAGCTAGGGTTATTTGGGAATAGGGAACCTCAATTGAGAAAATGTATCCTTGAGATTGGTCTTTGGAGAGAGCACCTCCTCTTGTGGCTTGTGCCACTTTTGTGTAGGTAGGTGGTCCAAATATATATATATATATATATATATATATATATATATATATATATTCAGAAAGCAAGCCTTGAGTAGAAGCTAAGTAAGCACCACTAATCCATGGTGTCTGTATTATTCCCAGATTCCAGGCTCCTGTCTTGATTTCTTGCCCTGACTTCCCTCAGTGATGGAATTTAAAGTGTAACTGATTCTTAGGAGTCCAAACAAACACTTTCCTCCTCAAGACTTTTTTTGGTCATGATTTTTATCATAGCAAAAGAAACTGGAAATAAGACAGCAGATTAATATGAAAATGAAATATTAGAAAAAATAAAAATCACATGAGAAATGAATACAGAAAAGTAAGACCTGCAATAATTGAAGATCTGAAATCTTTACGATTATTTAACAAGTTTTTTATTGCTTTTCTTTCAATAAAATGACACTAAATTTTACCTCTTCATTACCTACAGAGCCTGGTTTTCAATGTCTAGAGTTACTAGGCCCTTCTCTTTCAAGCTAACTTCTTGTCCAATCATGCAAACACAGCACTATATGCTCTGAGGAACACAGTATAGTGTGAAATAAAAAATAAATCACCAATATAATTTATTTAAGATGCAGAACTGCCAAGAAATACTCAAAGTGTGTCTTTGACTCACCTGTGTCATTGATGATGTTCTCCTGAAAACACAGCCTTAAAATAAAAATATTTTATTATTTTACATACATATTATATTCTTAAAAGTTTTAGCTTAGATACTAAAACTTCCAAATCTTTTCAAATATAAAACAATTCATGAGAAACAAATATTGTGTATTTAATAAATATAAAATAACTTAAAACTTTATCTGAATCCATGCCTGCTTTGTGTTGCTTCTTTTTGTTGGAAACATTAAGGTAGCTTTTGTACACTCAGGAGATATTTTGGTCTTCTTTGTACAGCCATCAGGCTGCTCCTTCCATTTGGAACCAAGTGAAACTTACTTATATTTTGTTACCACTTTGAAAAATTAGGACATAGAGTACCCATGATTGTATTATTTAGATACCTATTTGAAAGAGGCCACAATGTGCTCTAGTCTGGAGGATTCTTACATTTCCCTGATATTGACTAAAGAGCTCATTCCTGGATTTTCACAAATTTGCATGTGGGCTTACAAATGGGTCGTTTTTTACTGTGAGAAATAAATAGCTCAGGTACTATCTTTTAAATTTGAAGAATATTAGCAAAAATGTTGGTTATTTAAAGTAAAAATAAGTGTGTGCCATATTTTTTCTCAATTATTTGATCAAATATTGATTAGTGTTGTAAATATTCAATTACCAAAGATGAAAAAATTAAATCAAAGCATTGATGTGTCAATTAGGTTGGAAGTTGAATATAACAATACCTCACAAAATTTCCCAGAGATGATTTTTTTGGAAATAATATAATTAAGCAAAAATTAGATGAAATATTAGTGTATTATCTTATTGTGTTGTTGTCTGTCATCATCCTGCATCCTACTTTCAAACACTTAAATGTTGTTTATATACCTACATCTCTATAATTATAAGACTATGTAAATAACAATAACATAATAAGCCAAATACTTTCAATAGATTACCAATAGAAGAATTTGCAAAATTAACCATGAAAATGAGATGAAATGGTGGCCTGGATGAGACTGAGGTTATGAGACATCAAGAACTAATCTTCAGAAGTATTCTGATGTGTAAATGTACCACACTTTCTTAATCCATTATTAGGTTGAGGGGCATCTAGGTTGTTTACAGGTTCTGGCTATTATGAATAATGCTTCTATGAACGTAATGGAGCAAGGGACCTTGTGGTATTATTGGGTAATCTTTGGGTATATGCCCAAGAGTGGCATTACTGGGTCTTGAGGTAGATTTATTCCCAGTTTTCTGAGAACCGCTATACTGGTTTTCAAAGTGGCTGTACAAATTTGTACTCCCACCAGAAGGGAAGCAATTTTCCCCTTATTTCACATCCTCTCTAACATAAGCTGTCATCATTGTTTTTGGTTTTAGAAATTCTGACAGGTATAAGGTGATATCTCAGATTCATCTTGAGTTGCATTACCATGATGACTAAGGATGATGAGCAATCCTTAAATGCCCTTAACCCATTTGAGATTCTTCTGTTGGGAATTCTCTATTTAGATGTGGGAGTAGAAAAGTACTCAGGGCTTTCTTTACTTTTTCCGGTTTGAAACTTAGCTGGCGTTGCCTTTCCATGAATGAACCTCTCTCTTTCTAGTACATTATGGAACAGGCCTTTCTTTAAACTTCTCATCTTTTTCAGTACAAACCTTGGGTTCAGGATTAAATTTCCTCATGCTATTTTTCACTTCCAACTATGCATTTTATATTGCATTTTGCCCTGATTCCTCTTTTCATTATAAACATGGATAAGAGTGATTATTAATAATTATATTACAGAGTCAGTATTAGATTGTGTTAAAATCTTCACCAATTTTGGCTCAGGCTGATTCTGAGGAAAGGGGGAGAAATTGATCTCATTCTTTAGACAAAGTTACATAAATAGTCTGTAGTCCAATCACTATTATTTTTCTTCGGTAACCCTTTGAGCTTTGCCTCCACAGTCCACATGGCTCTCAGCAACATTGTCTTTCAAAACCTTATTAGAATGCCCTCTTGACCATTGCTTACAGCATTCACTGGAATTCTAAGTCCAAAGTCCTTGTATTTTCCACATTATGACAAATATTGCACAGTTAGGCCTGTCACAGCAATAGGCAACTTCTGATACCAATTTCTTTCTTTCTATTGACATGATAAAAAAAATGACCAAATGGTCAAAGGAAACCTGGAAATTGGACTTTATGGCTTTACAGATTTAGAGTCCATGATGGGAGAACAAAGACAAAAAAACCTAGGAGTGTACCCATGACCCACAAGTAGAATGCAGAAAGGGGCACACTGGGAATGATGAGGCTTTTTATGCTCCAAAACTTACCCCTAGTGACACACCTTCTTCAATAAAGTCATACCTATTTTATAATGATTTATTATTATTATTATTATTATTATTATTATTATTATTTTAACATACTGATTGCAGTTTTCTTCCCTCTGCTCCTCCCATCCACTCCCTTCCTCTGTTTCTATTTAGAAAAGGGAAGACCAGCGTGGATATCAACTAAACATAGCATGTCAAGTTGCATTAAAAGTCGGCACTTTCCTTCTTATTTAGGCTGGACAAGGGAACCCAGTATAAGGAAAAGGATCCCAAAAGCTAAAAAGGAAGCAGAGATGGCCCCTGCTCCAACTGTTAGGAATTCCAAGGAAGACCAAGCTGCACAATTGTAACATATATTCAGAGGGCCTATTTCAGTCCCATGAAGGCGCTCTGGTTTGCTAGTTGATTTTCAGTCTCTGTGAATTCCTATTAGCCCAGTTTAGTTGATTGTGTGGGATTCCTTGTAGTGTCCTTGATCCTACAATCCTTATTCCCATTCTTCCCCTTCTGCAGGATTCTGAGAGCTTCACCTATTTTGGCTGTAGGTCTCTGCATCAGTTTCAATCAGTTGCTGAATGCCATTCTGATGACAATTGGATTAGTCACAAATTTATCAGAATATATTTGGTATCATTACCTTGCCTTTTTTAGTGTCAGTCATGTTTGATTCTTTCCTAGGTCTCTGAGCTATCCATTCTCTGGATGGTGGTGTGCCAGGCAGTGCCAGGGACGGCATGAGTCTCAGACTGAACCACTCAATGTTTGGCCACTCTCAAAATTTCTGCACCATATTTATCCCAGCACAGCCCTTTGGTAAATTGTAGGTGGAGGTTGTAACTGGTTTGGTGTTCCAATCCTCCACTGGAAGTCTCACCTGTTTAGAGGCTGGGCCAGTAAAGGCTACATAAACTCTATTGTTAGGAGTCTTAGCTAGGATCATTCTCTTATTATTATTATTATTATTATTATTATTATTAGAAAGAAAATTTACATGTCAATCCCAGGTCCCTCTCACTCCCCTCCTCCCCTGCCCCCCAACAAATGCTAGCCACCAAAACACCACACAATGCAATTAAAAGTTGGAGTGCAGAACTAAATAGAGAATTCTCAACAGAGGAATCTAAAATGGCTGAAAGACACTTGAGAAAGTCCTCAACATCCTTAGCCATCAGGGAAATGCAGCTCAAAACCACTCTGAGATAACAACTTACTCCTGTCAGAATGGCTAAAATCAATAACACCAATGACAGTCTATGCTATAGAGGATGTGGAGAAAGAGGAACACTCCTCCACTGCTGGTGGGAGTGCAAACTTGTAAAACCGCTTTTGCAATCAGTATTGTGGTTTTTCAGGAAAATGGGAATCAGTCTACCTCAAGATCCAGCAATTCCTTTCTTGGGCATAGACCCAAAGAATGCTCATTCATTCATACAATAAGGACATGTGTTCAACTATGTTTATAGAAGCATTACTTGTAATAACCAGAACCTGGAAGCAACCTAGATGCCCCTCAACTGAAGAATGGAGAGAGAAAATGTTGTACATTTACATAATGGAGTACTAGTCAGCAGAAAAAAATGGAATTTTGAAATTCGCAGGCAAATGGATGGAACTAGAAGAAACCATCCTGAGGAGGTAACACAGTCACAAAAAGATAAACATGGTAGGTACTCACTCATTTTTGAGTTTTAGACATAGACCAAAGGATTACCAGTCTACAACACACACTGCCAGAGGAGCTACAAAACAAGGAGCTACAAAACCCAAGGGAAGATTGTATAATACCTTGAAGAAAGGGAGGGCGATGAGAACCCATAAACAAAGTTGAATCACTGTGCATAGTTCCCCTAGGGATTATTAAGTTAGCTCCTGTTTTTGTCTTTGTCTTTCTTAAAAAGGCTGAAAATACAATGGATTTCTAAAATGTTCACATTAATGTTAAAATTATTTGGATTCAAATATACATAACAGATTTTCTTATGAATATGTGAAGGGTGTGATTTACATTTAAGTGAAAAAAATGTTGCTCTTCTGTAGAAATTCCAGGACTTTCATACCTGATAAAAGGATGTTGGTGCTTGCTGTGATATAATCACATTAATGGTGCCTATCTCATTTCACTAAACATTGTAGTTTTTACTTGGCTGAGAGCAATGAACATTTTTTTACATATCTATGAGTTGCCACTATTGTGAACACTTTTCATAAGTTTTTAATATTTATGAGATGTTATTAATATCATATAACCCAACAGAGTGTTCTTTATTTGACTGTCTTAAGAAAGTTGAATTGCACTTAGTTCATTGTACTAGGTTATAGTTTTTCACCTTTTATTTGTTTGGTGCCTGTTGCATCAGACATAGAAAAGAAATTATAACTCCAGAAACTACAAGCAGAACTACTTTTACATTTACATTACAGAATAATTATGGCCACTTTTCTATCTTCAATTTTAACATGAAAAAGGAGACCTACTTTAAAATAATTACCTGCAATTTTGACTTGACAAAGATGTCAAAGCTTATTTCCTCCCCTAGATTTCTTTTTGTGATGTTCTGGATTAAGAGTAAAATGTTTTGATGTGATATCTACTGTCACTGCATTGCATGACTAGGATGATATAATTATGAAAAATAAACCTTAACTTAAGGAATCAAAGAAAAGACTTAAATTGGTTTCTCAAGTCTCCTCTCACCAATTTTTCATTTCTTTTTTTTTCCTCTGGGAAAAATAAGAAGAGATACCAGTATCTCTTTCTTTTCATTGTTTAAATATACTCTTTTAATAACTCAGATTTCTCAGTAATACTCCAGAGGATAACATGAACTGTTCAGTGTAATTTTACAAACATTTGAAAGAACTTGTCTAAAATGTCCTGTGTGGTGTAATCTTAATTTGTAAATATAGAATTTGATGCTTGTAATTTGAAATTATATCCAACTATGCTCATGGATTATTTTCCTATTTGAAAGATATAATGAAATTATTACAATGGTTAATTTTGGCATTGGAGTGATGTCTTTAATATCAGCTCTGGCTCAGCATTGATGGGACCCCTGGGAAGACTTTCTTCACTGCTGGGTTCCACATAATCTCACCTGTACATGGTATGGTGATTTAGAATCTCCCTCATTTATTTAGCAGTGGTTCTCAAGTCTTCCCTGTGAGTTGATTCTTTGGGCTCTCATGTTAACACCCTTTACTTTTACCTAATTTTTTATTATTTTTTATTGGTTTGCAGCCCATGTTTGGAGGTCATAGCACAACTTTGAGTATTTTTTTCTTCTAACAGGTGGGTTCTAGTGATCACACTCAGGTAGTTAGTCTTAGCAACAACCTCAGTTGCATTCTCCCAAGTATTTAGCACATACTTTCTCTGGAAGTTTTGACTTGTTTTTGTCCAGAGCAGTTCTAATCTAGTGAATCTCCATCTCTGAATACAGGAGTATCTTTCTGATATCATTAATATCCATGAATTCATAGTAGCCAGAAAAAGCTGCTATGGATCAGAAACAATGACAACGTAACTCATGGTTTTTAAATTGAAAATAAAAACTGTTGAGAATGAAGCTCAGTAGTAGAATGTTTATTTAGTATATATAATTATACAGTTTAATATACAAAACCTTCTAAGCAAACAAATTAAAAGAATCATGTATTAATAGTAAATATATTTAGCAAAACTCAACATCAGTAGCTAGCAATTTTGACTAATGAATGACTTATATATGTAATAAACTCAGAACTCAGGAGGCAGACAGGTTTCTGTAAGTTTTAGGCCAACCTAGTGTGCATTGTGAGCCCCAGGACAGCTGAGGGTATGTATTGAGATCTTGTCTTAAGAGAAAGAGAGAGAGTGAACTTAAAATATATTATTAGTTATATGGCATTTACTAAATTAATGATGAAATACTGTGTGAAATATAGAAAAATTTACATGGAAGAATAGGTTATTGTAATGTTATAGTTTCTTGTGTTTGAGTCCTCTTTTTGAAGTTAATTATCTAGTTTTGCATATCAAACCCAGTGTCCTCTCCCTCCCATCCTCCCATGCCCCAAACAACCCCCCTCCCATTCCCCATCCACTCCTCAGGGAGAGTGAGGCCTTTCATGGGGGGGTCACCAATATCAATCACATCATTCAGAGCAGGGTCTAGGTCCTCCCCACCCCTCCTCATATATCTAGGCTGATAGAGTATCCATGGGGGAATGGGCTCCTAAAGTCCATTTGTGTACAAGGAATAAGTACTGGTTCCACTGACAGAGGCCCCATAGACTGTCCAGGCCACCTAACTGTCACCCATGTTCAGGGGGCCTGGTTTGCTCTTATGTTGGTTCCCCAGCTGTCTGGCTGGGATCCATGAACTCCCACTTGCTCAGGTTCACAGTTTCTGTGGGTTTCCCCAGCATGGTCTTGACCTCTTTGCTCATCCCTCCTCTCTCTTTACAACCAGATTCCAGGAGTTCAGCTCAGTGCTTATCTGTGTATCTCTGCTTCTGCTTCCATCAGCTACTGGATGAAGGCTCTAGGACAGCATATAAGGTAGTCAAAAATCTCATTATAGGGGAAGGGAACTTAAGGTAGTTTCTCCACTATTGCTTAGATTCTTCGTTGGGGTCATCCTTGTGGATCTCTGGACATTTCCCTAGGCCAGATTTCTCCTTAAACCTATAATGACTCCATGTATTAAGGTATCTCTTTTCTAGCTTACCTCTATTCTTTCACCAACTCAGTCTTCCAGATCCTCATGTCCAGCTACCCGTTCTTCTCAGGCTAGTAATGCTACTTTGGAAGCCTGTGAAGCCTTTGGGCTGTGGGGTTATGCTGGCTGAAGTTAGATACCACAAGTATTATTTTCTATGTGATAGCTGGCCCCTGGTAAGTGTTGTTCTCAGCATGTTGATCAGCAACAAAATGAGATCTGCCATACTCTCTAGTCACTATAAACAATCCCATAGTATGCGGAAATCCACTGGAGCAATGAGCCTAATGACATTTGCTCATTTAAGTTCTGGTGTCCAGCATTTTCGTTACAGTGATGCAAAAGGAGAAAATAGATCTGTACACATTCTTGTTACTTAACTGTTATGCTTGCATTCATACATGCCCCATATGATTATTTAAAATTTATATGATGACATTTTACATAAGGAAGTACTTTACTGCAGTGAACTTCAAAAGGAGTGATGAAAATGTTCAATCAGATAATTTGCTGGTCTCAAACTCGGTATATATCAAATAATTTCTATACAGTTTGAATAGCCAATCTGAAGAAACTTTGCCTAAGGATTTAGTTTTTTTTTTCCTAAAAACTCCCATTTGCTGGATCAAAGACCTCAATATAAACCCAGCCACACTGAAGTTATTAGAAGAGAAAGTAGGAAATACCCTTGAAGGAGACCGTTTCCTGAACATAACACCAGCAGCACAAACACTGAGATCAACAATTAATAAATGGGATCTCCTGAAACATGGAAGCTTATGTAAGGCAAATGACAGTCTACAAGACAAAATGGCAGCCCACAGAATAGGAAAAGATATTCAACAACCCCACATTTGACAGAGGGCTGATCTCCAAAATTTACAAAGAACTCAAGAAGCTAGTCTCCAAAACACCATATAATCCAATTAAAATGTGGGGTTTTTAACAAAAATAAATAGACAATTCTCAATAGAGGAGTCTAAAATGGCTGAAAGACACTTAAGAAAGTGTTCAATATCCTTAGTCATCAGGGAAATGCAAATCAAAACAACTCTGAAATACCATCTTACACCTGACAGAAAGGCTAAAATCAAAAACCACAATGACAGTTTATGCTGGAGAGGATATGGAGAAAGGGGAACACTCCTCCACTGCTGGTGGGAGTGCCAACTAGTACAGCCACTTTGGAAATCTGTATGGACATTCCTCAGGAAAATCCAGATCCAGCAATTCCACTCTTAGATATATGCCCAAAAGAAGCACATTCATACAACAAGGACATCTCTTCAAAGATGTTCATAGCAGCATTATTTGTAATAGCCAGAAACTGGAAGCAACCTAAATGCCCCTCAACTGAAGAATGGATAGAAAAATGTGGTACATTTACACATTGGACTATTACTCATCAGAAAAGAAAAAGGCAATGGAATTTTGAAATTCGAAGGCCAATTGATTTAACTAGAAGAAACCATTCTCAGCGAGATAACCCAGAAAAAAAAAAAAAAAAAGACAGGCACTGTATGTACTCACTCATATGTGGATTTTAGACATAGAGTAAAGGATTGTCAGTCTGCAGCCCAGACTGGCAGAGAGGCTGGTAAACAAGGAGGACACTAAGAGAGACATACAGGGTCCCCTGGAGAAGGGGAAAGGGACAAGATCTCCTGAGCAAATTGGGAGCATGGGGGAGTGGGAGGGAACTAGACGAATGAGAAGGGGAGAAGAGGTGGGGTGAGGAAGATGGGACAGGGAGGTTGAGTTGGTGAAAGAAGAAAAGAGGGCAAGATAAGAGATAATATAATAGAGAGAGACATTATAAGTTTAAAGATAAATCAGGCAATAGGGAAATGTCTGGAGAGCTACAAGTATGATACCAACTAACAATCTTAGCAATAGAGGAGAGGCTACCTTAAATGCCCTCTCCTGATAATGAGATTGTTGACTAATTCATATGCTATCTTATAGCCTTCATCCAGCAGCTGGTGGAAGTAGAAGCAGACACCCATAGCTAAACCTTGAACTGAACTGAAATTCAGATGCAGAGAAGGAGGACTGATGAGCAAAAGGGTCGATACAGGCTGGTGAAACCCACAGAAACAACTGACCTGGACATGGTAAAACTCTTGTTCCCTGGGCTGATAGCTGGGAAACCAGCAAGGGACTGATATAGACCCCCTGAATGTGGGTCTCAGTGAGGAGACCTTGGAAATCTATGGGGTCTCTTGGAGTGGATCAGTACTTATCACTACCATAGGAATGGACTTTAGGATCCCATCCCACATGGAGGGATACTCCCTGAGCCTAGACACAAGGGGGTTGGCCTAGGCCCTATCCCAAAGAATATGACAGACTTTGAAGACCCCCTATCGAAGGCCTCACTAACCAAAAGCTCCCCCAACTAACACCCTATTAATCCTATACCCTTTCTGCTCCCCAGGAAGGGTGAGGCCTTCATCACAGCCAGATAATTATATAAAGACTTCCAGGTGTAAACAAGTGCAGTTTATACTTACCAAGCATTAGTGACCTATAGTAAGCATGCTTCATTTAAAAGACACAAATGATTTCTAGTGGCACAGGGATTACCTTCATTGTGACCAGCAGAATCGTGTTAATGTAAATTCATTTTGATAAGAAAATTTCACCATAAAAATCATCAAATATCAAAAGGTGTTGTACAGTGCTACTTTTTATTTGTAAAGAATTAATACAGTAAAAGCATATTAATAATGCAGATTCTTGTAAAATTGTGTCATCATATTTATATACAATAAAGTAAATATCATGGAAACTATTTCTGGGTCAAGGAAAATTCATGTGGCAACTTCAAAGTGTTACTATGATTTCTGCCTATGTATAACCCTTTTAGAAGAAGGGTCTCTAACTCTTAAGCACATAAAGGACTGGTTATTAAAAACAGTTAGATTTCAGTAATGCTAAATATAGCCATCATGTTCATAGATTTTTCATTCTTTGCATACATGGCATAATGATTAGTTAGGCTACTATGATTTGAGAAATGAAAACGTCAAGCTTCATTTATTGTTTTCTGAATATTTTAGTATGTAGACTTTTTATTTCCATCAATAGTTCTTTTGTCACATAAACATAATAAAGTTTAAACATTTTGGTTGGCCTTTTTGTATAGAACATTTTGGTTTTGGTGAATATTGAATGTAATATTAAAGTCAATAGTTAACATCTCTTAACATTCATTTGCTCTCTTTAATAATCAGGTAAATATCTATAGAGGTCATTTATAATGAATAGAATAAGGTTTACTCTCAACTGCTTCAAGAATATAGAAAAATGAATAGCTTAATTTGCATTTCTTTGAATCCTCAATAAATGTGTTGTTTTAGGTACCTTGCCTCAAACCTGACATGTTATTTTATGTGCCATAAATTTTAAAATTAAAAGTCTGTAATTTAGGATTTTTTTATTTGAATTAGAAGCAACATTGTTTTACATGTCAATCCCAGTTTCTTCTCCCTCCCTTCCTCCCCTGCCCCCAGAACTAACACCCTACCTACCCCATATCCTTTCTGCTCCCCAGAGAGAGTGAGGCTTTCCATAGGGGTCTTCAGAGTCTGTCATATCCGTTGGGATAAGGCCAAGGTTCACTCCTGAGATTTCCAAAATTAAAAGTCCTTCTTCATTCTCTAGCTGTATAGAGCAGGAATATAGCACAGAATCAGCTATATTCACAAATATGAAAGATAAGTCTCTCTGAATTGTCCAATGGTCAAATAAGTAGAAATGTTAAAGATCAATTAAGTATGACTATATTGTTATAGTTCTACTTTGTCCTTTCATTTTTCAAAAAGAACAAAGAGCCTCAATATTGACCTGTTAAAGTCATGTGATAGTCCACAATTCATTTGATATTGTCTTTACCATTATTTTTATTAAACATTTTGACTTCAGAAATGTTCATTTGTGAAGACTTAGAGAATATATGTATAGCCATCTTAAATTATACATTTTTATACATTACTTTACACCTTCTTACTGTGACAGATTAAATGATGAATCCTGAATTAAGATCTGGTTTTTGAGAGGTGATGAACTTGGCAAAATATGAAAAATAATAATCAGGTGAGGGGGTTGGAGAGGTGACTAAATTTTTAAGAGCAGTGGCTGATCTTCCAAGGGACCTGGGTTCAATTGTCAGTACCTATGTAGATGCTCACAACTGTCTGTAACCCAGCTTCAAGTGATTTGACATCCTTACACAGACATCCATGCAAGCTCCAAACGGTGCTCATAACATAAATAAGGTATTTAAGAAATAATCAAGTGAGTAAAAACCTAGAGTTCCTTTGATTAATGTTAATTGGAGAGATTAATATAACTAGTAAATACAAATTAGGGTAATATATAGTGACAAATATAGCAGCTACCAATAGTTGAAATTTAGGATGCTCAAGCATAGAGTATGAAAAAACAGTCAATGTAAAGAAAAGCACCATCACTGACATAGCAATTGGTAGGTAATGTACACTTTTTGGATACACTTTTAAAAGTGATAATTAATGTAATATCAGCTGGATAATGCTCTCCTGAGATGCAGCCATGAAATTTAAAGGGTCCATGTTTCAAAATTATGAACTATTATGGATCACTTTTCTTTACAATTCTAGATGTCAACTGAGCTTCAGTAACTACAACAAAGAAAATGAAAACATTCTCATAAGGATTAATTGTGTATCACAAAGAGGACTATGTCCTCACAAATCCCTGGCACTATTTGAAAGCAAATAAAAATGAATGTTGCAAACCAATTCAATAATAGAATTAGGATGGGGAACAAAGAATCCTGTTATTTCCATAAAAGGGTTGGTTAGTAAAATTAATCAGAAATTGTGATAAAGTATATGAATTTGGATTTTGAAAGTATGAATCAAATGTAATTTTTCCAGATCTAGCTCCAACATAATGTATATGTACCATAATCTGTGAGTATGATGGGCATACTTTAAAATGTTTTCTGGAAATTAAATTTGAATAAAATTTAAAAAAAAAATTCCGTGATTGATAACTTAGCCTAGACTGTGGTGAGTGAATGCTTAGTAATAGAAATATTTGTTGTCACATCTGTATTATATGTTTAATTCAAGGATGTATTTGAAGAAAAACTAACTTTATTAAAAGTAGCCCTCTATCTCATCCACAGTAGTTGGAGTCTTACTTGCTGAACAACTACTGTACTGATTGGAGGAAGAGGTCTCCTGCCCTGTCTGATTGCCAGGTCCTAAGTTTTGGGGCACATCCTTTGTTGCTCCCCCTTCCATGTTAGCCCCAGCATTCTCTCAACAGGTTAAGACTCCTTCTGGCAGGTTGCTCCAGCAACAACTCCACTCAGTGGACTCTGTAACCTACAAGATCCACGCTGCCTGTTCAAACCCACCTATACCACTAACCTACCCCCTTCTACCCAAAGGCCCCACCTCTGAACAACCATCCCCTTTGAAATCATTGGCCCCCAGACACACAGGCACCACCTGCATCAATTGCAAGAACAGGCACAGGCAACCATACATTTTTTGGAATAAGAGACTCCATAGGCACAGGCAAAAGCACCAGTTGAAAGAACAGACTCCATAGGCACAAGAAAAGAACAAACCAGTCAAAAGAACTGGTCCATATGCTGGATCTAAGCACCCAAACTCACAATCTTCAGCTGAGACAACCCTTCTCCACTTGACAGGCAGACAATCACCAGAACCCTTGGCCATTCAGGCCAAAAACAATAAAGGAAACAGACAAAGGAACAAAAGACCCATCCAACAAGAAAATCACAAGAATCAATACCTGTACCTATCTACCCAAACCCAGATAGGTAGACAGCATATGTAAGAATATATTAAAAAGCACAAAGAGCAATATGGAACACCAAAACTTAGTGGTTGTACAACAGCAAGATGTGAACATCACAATGCAGATAACCAGAAGAAAATCATATTAAAAAAAAAACTTAAAGAAAATGATAGAGGCTCTTAAAGAGGTAATGAGAAATTCACTTAATGATCAAGGAAAAGACAAACATAATTGGAAAAAATCCATAAATCCCTTTAAAAAGTCCAAAAATGCCAAGAAAAAACAATCAAATGAGTAAATGAAACAATTCAAGACATGAAAAATGAAAAACAGGAAAAAAAACAAACAAAGAAAAACAAAAACCGCAAAATCACACACACACACACACACACACACACACACACACACACACACACACACACACACACACAAACCAAGGGAATTCTGGAAATGGAAAACCTAGATAAATGAACAGGAACTATAGGAACAAGCAAGACATAGAGGAGAGAATTTCAGGGATGAAGATACAATAGACTAAATAGCCTCATATTTAAAAGAAAATGTTAAATAACAACATCTTAACACAAAACATCCAGGAAATCTCAGACACTATAAAAAGACCAAACCTATCAGAATTACATAAACTCAGACCTATCAGAAGTATACCTAACTCCTCAATGGAAACTCTGTAAGCCAGAAGGACCTGGACAGGCATTCTGCAGACATTAAGAGACCACACATGCCAGCCCAGACTTCTGCAACCAGCAAAATTTTCAGTGATCATAGTTGGAAAGAACAAGATACTTCATGACAAAACCAGATCTGAATAAAATATATCCATAAATTCAGCCCTATAGAAAGTATTAAATGGAAAATTTCAATCCAAGGAAGTTATCTGCAGTCAAAAAAATAGGCAATAGAGAACATCACACCAGTAAATTCCCCCCCAAAGAAAAACACACACTAACTTCATCACCAATAAAACAAAATTAAAAGGAATTAACAATCACTGGTTATTAATATACTGTAATATCAATGGACTCAATTTGTGCTCAAAAAGATATACGCTAACTGAATGGATACTGTTGATATTCTGGCATTATGCTGACCCCCAACCCCTGAAAACTGTCAGGGTATTCACACTGACATTCAGATAGATACTTAGACAGCTCAAAGGGCCCTGTGTTTCATGGCTATGTCATGTGTTATGTGGTTGTGTAAGGACTCTGTACACATGTGCAAATTTCCCTTTTAAGCATGTGTTTTCTGCATGTGTGTAACAATTCTGTAACTTGGACTGTTTGTGGGTCCCCTAGCAATGGGACTGGTATCTGTCTGTAACACATGACCTGGCTTTTTGGAACCCATCCACTATGATGGGATGCCTTGCTCAGCCTTGATGTACTGGGAGGAGCTTGGTCCTGCCTCAACTTGATATGTCTTACCCTTTCTAAAGAGTGGATGAGAGGTAGAAAGAAGGGTAGGGGAGGCAACAGGAAGATGGAAGAGAGGGGAAACTGTGGTGGGTATGTCAAAAAGTAAAAAGTTAAAAATTAAAAACAGAAAAACATCCACAACCTTATAACATTAATACTATTTGATAATTATTCCTGTATTTTACATTTAGAATTTTTTTAAAGCTTATGTACTATCGTAATTACCATCTTTACTATATGTATTAATGATTTAAAATTAATGTATTGCATTTAAGTGCTGTCATAGACATGTGATGTTTAGAAACAAAATTAATTAGATCACAATATGTTTTACATTAATTAACTGTGCTAATTGTCACCCAGCTTTTTCCTGTTATTGCTGAAATATTTAAAGGGTTATGATAAATGTTAAGTGAAATAATGAAATAAGATAAAAGTTACTAAGTAAAACGTGGTTAGAAAATTAAGCACATCTAATAATGTTATTTGAGTTCCTATGTAATTAAGAGTGAAAACAAGGAAGACAATTTGCTACAGAAGAAAAATAGGAAGGCACATGAACAGATATACAGTCCTTCCAGGTGGCCTCAAACAAAATATTATTTTTAAAAGAATTCTTTTTTCATAGTATCATTGATATTTATAATATCTATCCTGCTTAAGTTTGCAAACTTTAATTGTAATAAATATCATTCTATCATTACCAATAGTGAGGTAAATTCTAATACTATTATAATTAACATAAGTATTTTATCCTTTATTGTCATGTTATAGTCTTCTTGATTCACTCTACTTATAGTATCTTTCATTTTATTAATATCATTTTCTAAGTCACATTTGTCTTCCTTTATTGCCAAAGAACAACATGCAAGATTATTTAATATAATTCTTCTTTCTAATACGTGTTATATTGGTAAATTGACTTGGGAATGGAATTGGAGTATTGGAGATTATATAGATATAATCTCCAAGGACAAACCAATTAAATGGAATACTTTCACCAATATATGTTCCATTTTAGAAATATTTCTCATGTTTTATACATGTTGCATGATATGTGGGAGGATTTATTGGACAGATAATCTAGAGAAAACAAGAGAGTATGAAGCATAATTCAATAGTCCTTGAATCAGCTCTTGTCTCCACTACCCTGCCTACTGAAGTTTTTTTCTGTGTGACCTCAGATTTGCAAGCTAAAATTAATCCTTTCTTCTCCAAATTTCTTTTTGTCATGGTGCTTTCTCACAGCAATAGACAACCTAACTAAGGCAGTTGATGAAAAATATTGATCAGGTATCTACTCTTCTTCCTGAGATAAATTCTCTGTTAAGTCATAGGTGGCATGCAACTATCTTCTGATTGGACAATTCATAATTATGATTACAAAATAAAACATTTTATGAATTTAGATTTATTTAGAAAATGTATTAGCGTACATGATGTATCATATTAGCTCATTCAGTATCCACTCTTATTAAGTTTTCATCAAAATTAATGCAATATTAAATTAGCTGGAGAACATTATTTTTTCCTGATGTCCTATTTCTGTCCAAAGATGACCTCCTACTACATTACCTTTAGTTTTCATGTCAGAAAATGTGACAATCCATTTCTTGTTTGTGATCATATTTCAAGCTTCCTGGTCTTATGACTCACAATTTTATAACAGAACTATTGAAGGAGTCCACACAAAGATTTGCAATCGTTAATTGTGCAATAATAGTCTTACACTAGACCAGAAAAAGATTCTACAATTAAAGTCACTAGAATAAAATACTATTTCCCTATAGCTTTATATTCTTCTGCTAATAATGATATGATACTTTATCATAAAGTTGAGATAGTGACTGATTTTTTTGCATAATTAGCTACTCCTTGTTCTTTTTTTTCCATATGTACTTCTTTGGAAGCAAGTAGCTAAACACAGGGCACAGCTATGTAGACAATTCTAGTTCATCTCTGAGGGGAGTAGATGTCAGCATACACTATTTTAGTATATTTCCATAAAATGAATGTTTCTTTTTAAATATTTGTTCATTAAAATCTTCTCATGTTGAGTCAGCTAGTGGACACTTATTTTTATTTTTTATTGATACTCTGTTGCTCAAATTGCTATAGCTTGTTTGATCATTTTCTGTGTAGAAGATTGGCTGCTGTAAATTAACCTACTTTTAGATGGCATAAGTAAGATGTTTAAAGCCTACCATTGACATATTCTGTCTCAGTAACATTTAACACTGTTTCTTATGTTTCTTAAGTTTCTGGTTTCTTTATTAGATGAACAAAAGGAAAACTTCCTGTCTTTTATCCAATTTAAAAATCATGAAATACATTAGGGTTCATGTGTGCCAGAAATCTTGATAGGTAAAGTCTCATTGAAAAAAAATTACCTTCAGTAGTTAAACTGCAAAATACTTCTCTTTGGGGGGAGGCATTCAGGAAGTACCCTTTTACATGGCAATATAAAAAGCTGGATACTTCTGGTCTTTTATCTCTACCTTGCCTAAGATTTTTGAGTTGCCTCATATTCATTTAGCAGACAGAAGAAAAGGGTGAAAAGGACGTTGATTCTCATGTGCTTGCTCTTATATGTGCACACGCCCTGTCTGCTCACATACCTTGGGATATCGTCAGTCCTCTGGCAGTTCTCATTAAAACATATATCACTTGCCTGGCTGCTTCCAGTTAGTGAAAACTTTGAGCTACGAGAATTCAAACACATATTTTTTTTCAAGTAGATCTTCATTTCCAAGTACCATTTCAGTTCAAGTCCTCATTTTTTTTCACCCAAGCCATATCAACAGTCTATCCCCACACTTCTCACAGCCATCTTGCAGATCCTTTGTTAGATTTTAAGTTCTACATTTTCCCTTAGCTCCTCTAATAAGTTCATAGCTACTTGATTATTACTTTTAAATCTAAGGGGTAGTCACCAAAATTCCTTTGACAACTGTGCATTATTACCAATATCATTTTAAAATTATATTTGATGGTTTTCATTCCTCTGTGAGTTGTATGAGCTATATATTCCAGTCTCTTCTCACACTGTTTCTCAATATATGTTAAATGATGCAGCTGATATGACTTGCTCCTCTTTCCTAGATCACACCAAGTGGCTTACCTCCTCCATGTTCTGATGCTCTTCCCTTGGCACTTTGTGCTCATTTTTACTTTCTTTTGAACCTAATAAAATGCCAGTTTCTTCCATCATTACAGACGTGAGTTTTCTCCTTTCATTTTTACTGCAATTCATGGCTTTTGAATCACTTCTTAGTTTTTAAACCTTTGTCTTTACATCATGACCCCATTGTTGCATGGAACTGGAATTCATTATTGAAATGTATTTAACTTACAATACATGTAATAAACAATGAAATATTTGTCATGAAATTTTTTGACAGTAAAAATAATTAATGAGTCTCAAGTGAAGCAAAATTAAAGAACCACAATAGATAAAAATATAGACAATATTAAGTTAAAATAAAATCATTAACAAACAACAATAGAAAATTCAATACAATTTTTTCTCAATTTTCTAATATCAATCACAATTGCAATTTTTTAAGTTTATAGAAATTTTATTTTTGTTTTAGACTTTCAAATGGCTAATAACTAAAAAAGTGGACAATATGGGAGAATTTGGAAGTTGTGGCTTTCTATACCTGGAATATCCACACATATTCGTGTGTGTGTGTGTGTGTGTGTGTGTGTGTGTGTGTGTGTGTGTGTCTGTTTTTTGTGTGTGGTCTTAAAATATGACATGATATTTTGTATAAAATATAGAAATATAACAAAGTCAAGGAAAAGAAATATATGTTAGTGGTTTATCCTCCAGGCAGTACAAAATATAATAAGGCACATCAACCATTGATTCCAAACTGAGAATAGCAATGATATTATCTAGGAGAAAAAGCTGAGAAAAGAAGTTTTTACAGGCAGTGTTTCACTTTTATTATTAATGTCATACATTGTTATGGGGGTGTATGTTGTGAAAGACAGGAGAAACAAAACACAAATCTTGCAATAAAAATTGAGGTTGAAAACTCAAAGACATATGCCTCCTTGTCCACATTACTTCCCTAGGGATGGACATAAAGTAAAGCACTTGCTTGTCAATTCCGTTAAGAATGGGAGAAATGCTGCTGAGCACAAGACCTGCTTGATGTTGGAGTCTTTCTAAGAATATGGTTAAAGCACTTTCCACAAAAAAAATTCTATGGAAAACAGCAATTTTCTATATGAAGTTATAACTGAATGGTCAGATAGTATTTTAAAATATATATATATATAATATATATATATATATATATATATATCAATTGCATAAATTTCCTTTTCTTATATAAGAATATCTCCTTCATGTTTGCCTCCACTAATAACAAGTTAGATTATCATGTACCAAATTTTAAGAAAAATCGATATGGGATCTATAATTTTCTTTAAAGTATTAGCCCTTATATCAATTGCAGCTATCCTTCTATATTTTTACATTACACACAACACAATAAGTCATTATACTTGTACTTCTATTTTTTCAGTAGAATTAGGTAGTTGTTTTTTAATCTAATGCAATGTAAGCATTCTAGTCTCTCATTGAACCATTTAATCTCAAACTAATATTTGAATCTCACAATAACTGCCAACTAGGAACTATCAAGGATGAGTATCACTGTTTATGGAAGAGCTGATTGCTATTCTCTTACTTCCCTAAGCAATCAAGGTCAATGTTTGGATCAAACAAAACTGTTACTCTGGAAATTTCAACTTACTACAAGATGGTCTGCAAGTTATATTACAAACTATATTGTCCTTCACAGATGAGCAATAGATTCTTTCTGGTATACAAACAACATGATCCTTGTACAAAGGAAATGACTGGAAAAGTTGCTCCTTGAAACCAGGGTTTTATTATGACCTCATATAGAAATTACAAATATATTTGACTGTGAAGTCCATACTTGTTCATTTATAGCATATATTCTTTCTGGGAAATGTCTAGATAACAGTAATGATACAAAAATAAAAACACAATAGAACAGGAGTAGATGTGAAATTACATTGTTGCATTCTCTTATTCAATAAAAGAGAATAAAGAAATGAAGTAAGAATTTGACAGAAGAACTCAAATGAAATCTAATGAACAAGCCAAACCTCATAACCTGAACATGATTCCTCAAATCTACCTAAAACAGAAGTGGAGACCTGTCCCTCACAAGTTGCTCTGACACCTGTATTTGCAACATGGCATGCAAGCTGTCCTTTCCCACTTGTTCCTGCCTCTCAGAACACCCAAAATATCTTTAAAATGTAGAAACATAAATTCCTATGGAGATATAAGGTTAGGGATAGTTTAGAATGCATCTAACATTAGCCTAGAAGAACATTCTAAACACATATTCATAAAATCTTAAAAAGAAGGGTCTGAATCTGAAACACACACACACACGCACACACACACACACACACACACACACACACACACACATACTCATACGGATCAAATAAATTAAAATGTTCCCAATAACCAAATTTTGAATAACTAGAATATGAAATAAAGATGGATGTAAATATGGAAATAAACTTAAAGTGGAAATTTATGTGCATATTATACATAAAGATGAAAATCAGAAGAAAGTTCACATGACTCTTATGCATCCTCTGATATTATATCAATGAGGTGGCACATCAACTTTAGCAATCAAACAACATTTTGGCAAATACAATTAATTGTCAGGTCCTTGTAAAGGCTATATAATATTAAAGCTACCTAAAGAGTCAAGACTCTCAAGGTCATGAAAACAAGCAGAGACTGAAAGTCTTTCATAGTCAACAGGGTATGATAACTCATGTTTCAGTAAGGAGAGTTCATACTGTGGATTGCTTCAAAGAAAACCATTAAAACTATCATGTCTTGGTTTACTTGATGGTAATTCACCAATGTAAATCTCTCCGTTTCCACCACTGCACAAAAGCAGTGTAATGTTTGTACAAACTTGGTAAGAGTTTTATAGAAACTTCCAATATAACCTATGCAACTTCCCTGTAAATCTGAAGTTGGTCCAAAAGAGGTTGAAACATTAATAAATAAAATACTACCTCACACCTGTCAAAGACTGATGGTTCCTACATGTTAGCCTGAGTCATGTCTTTCCTTAGCTACTTCGTGTTCTTGGAAAGGTATTCAAACTCAGCAAGGTAATTATATTTAACAGAGACTAACTCTGAAAATGTCAGTTGTATTATTTTTTCTCCAGTAGGCCAGAAAACACTAAAGGACATCCATAATTTGTAAAGGCATTTTTTTATTTGTTTAGAATAACTGCCAACAAGAACTTAATCATTTCAAAAATAGAAGTGAAAGGTGGCATGTTCTAGGAAACCATTAAAGGACAGAGGAAAGATTATGTTTAAAAAGTAGACATGAAACATCTTGTTAAAAAAATCACCACAGATGTCAACAATAAACATTATTGAAGAGTGAACATGAAAACCATTGAAATTTATTTACTCCTAGGTGACTTTTAAGATGCAGCTATTTCTGGAGTGTTTTAACATTAACACCACAATTGAACAGCACAGCTCTTGGCAGTTATCTTCTCACTTGCTATGTATGGCCAGATATTTTTTCAGGAAGATCAACAAGGCAGGCCTTCCAAGGCTCAGTAAAGAGCCGATGCCTTGTTCTCCACAGTATAGTCAGTTCTAGGAGTCACTCCCAATTGGCCAAAAGCAGCAGGAGAAAACAGTACACTTTTAGGGATATTACATCCTTTTATAAAACTCTTCCTAAGCATAAGACATCCTCACTGATACTTCTGAGTTCTGTATTATTTCATGATCATTATTGAGAAAAACTGACCTTAATGTCTCTGATTTGGCTTTATCATTTCATATGCAATCCCTTCATCATCCAGCCTAATTGTGTAGTTGTGTACTAAGGGAAATCATATCTGAGCTCACAAACCCTGGGATGAGCATGCAGAATTTACAGTCCCTCTCTAGGATGCTCTGATCAAACTCACCTCCATTTCATTTTCACTTTCCTTTTGGAATGAATCCTTCCTCACTTACTCTTCACCATTCATAACTGTGAACACCAGTAATGTTACAACCCACATGAAGGAAAGGTACATGATTATTCGTTTTATGTCTTTTATATAAATGATTGTTTTAATATCCCAAGTAAAATTTCTAACACTCACCAGGGTAAGAATAATCTTTTCTTTTTAGGGGTGGAGGATGGGGTTTCTTACGAACTGCTCTTGTAGAATAGTATTTGCCTAAATTTTGTTTGTATACAAAATTGATGTGTCCCTCTTAAGGTTCAGTGACAGAAGATTGATGAGGTGTATGTGACATCATTGCTAATTTTTACCTTTATCTCTTTTAGGATAAGCAATTCCCAGGTTTTGCTATTATTCATTCATTCTAATGTTACACTAAGTCTAGTAAATTTTCAGAAAGACAGGAGAGGTACTGGAAGGATAAATTCCTTCTATATTTCTTCTATAAAAATTGGTCTGAACTCCAATTATTTATTTATTTTATCATGCATATATCAGTTTAAATATACATGGTACTGTTAGTTTAATAACTATATAACATTTATCTCATGGTTAAATTCTTTAAAATTCGGAGATTGGGAACACTTTAATTTGCTTGATCAGTGTTTTTGATATATATATATATCAAATATATATGTATTTGATATATATATATATATATATAGATATAGATATATACATATAGATATACGTATGTGTGTATGTGTGTGTGTGTGTGTGTATATATATATATATATATATATATATATATATATCAATTACCTTTATCAAATATATATATATAATATATCAATTACCTTTATCAAATATATATACATATATATATATCATACAAACATTCATTAAAGATTTTCTTTTATTATTATTAAATTTGTGTATGACTGTATATCTGTGTGTTGGCATGTGCTCATAATCGCAGGTGTCTTTTGATACTAGAGGTACCAGATATCCTAGAGTTGAACTTACAGGCAGTTGTAAGCCAACAGATATGCCTATTGGAACCAAACTCAGGTGCTCTACAAGAGCAGTAAACACTCTTAAACCCCCACCTACCTACCTGTTAGCCTTACAAACTATACCTATTTTGAATGCTTATATTTTGGTAAAATATGTAGCATGAAGTTTGTGCTTTAACCACATGGAAATTATTGTATTACTAGTTTGTAGCACTATTACTTCCCTTCTTTCAAATTATCATCATCCCAGATATCAATGCTTTAGAATACAGTATACTGGTTTTAGTGACTATATAAATACAACTCTGAAATTAGGCTTCCTTTACCAAAAATGTTATCTTTTAGCCAAAATTTCACCACTCTGAAAATCCCCAGTAAACAATATTTACTTCTGATTGCATGAATTCAGCTTTTTTAGTTCTCTGTATGAGATTGGGCAGCATTTGTGTTTTTAATGTCTGGTTTATGCACTTAAATTTGAAGTGACCCATCAATATGTTTTACAAAGAACATGTCCTTTGTAAACACAAAGTACCATTCCATTATCTATGTGGGTATATTTCCTTTCTTCCCTTTCTTTCTTCATAGGAGGTTGTCTATATCATGCATTAGGGGCTCAAACTCACCATACTCTCAATGGAGGCAGAAGGTCACCTTCTGAATGTTATGATGCCAAAGCATTTACCACCATGCTCAGTTTCACTTTATGTTTTTACCCTCACAGTTTCACTTCATATATTTATTCATTAAGGAAAGAACTAATTTTTAACCCTGGTACTTATACGTAATGCTTTAATGAATATCGAAGTGGAGACATCTTCTCAATGCCCTTACAATCTTTTTGTATGTTTATTATGTAATTTGTCTACTGATACCTTATCTTGTCTTGAGGATTCGCCACAGTGTTTTCTGTAGTGAATTTATCAGGCTGCATTCCTTTTACCAATGCACATAGTTCTCCTGTTCTGCGTATCCTTGGTTATGCTTGCTTTGTCTTGTTTTTGAATATTATCTCCTTTGATTTGGGATGGTGCTGTGATTATAATTTGCATTTGTAAATTCATTAGGCATGTGTATTCTCAGATTGTAGGTTTTTCTTTTCTCCAATGATTTATTTTCCTCTGGTTGTGAGTAAAGTTTTTTATATTGACTTAATTATGGTTGTTAATTCTTGAATTGGCCTCTTTGTGCTTTTGTGGTTATATTAAAAAATAATTCTCCATGTCAATATAGTAGAGCTATGGCCATATCCTTACTCCTGGTAGAAATGAGAGTTAGCATAGCAGGCCAGGATACAACTTGATGTTTAAAGTTATTTTTATATTCTTGTTTAGTGTCATCTCCGGAAAATTTCTGAATTACTTTATTTTCAACTGTTATCAAGCATATTAAGTATTTCATGCATGTATAATATACATTCTGACTGTTAGAATCTTCTCTCTAATCTCCCTATCTCATATTACTTCCAGCAACCCACAAATTCATCTCCACAATCATAAGATTGTTGTTTGAAGAGACACACTGTGTATAACAGTATCATCTGTATTACCATGTGTTCAGAATTATGCACACAAACCTAGTGGGATCCTTAGTGGACACACTGATAACATTATAACTAATGCCAAAATCTGAGGTCGGGCCTTACGGGGTAGACACATCTTACTGGAGAAATCACAGTCTTCCCTTGTAGTTCATAGTCTTGACACATCTATAATCATCTTTGTTGTGGAATTACGAAATCCTTTAATTCCTGTTTTTATGAAAGCAATTTTCCTTTGTTCATATTAACTATTATATGTAAAACACCTGATACATCACAACAGCTAAAGAAAATAAGCTAAATTATTAATTATCTTCTTTATGCATATAGCATTTTTCTGCCTTATTTTTTTCATAAACATTTTACTGTTAAAATCACACATTGAACTGGGCATTTCAATGTTACTTAATCACACAATTCTGCCCAAATCACCTTTGATTACACTTGATAACTTTTACTTTATCTGCCCGAGCCCTGTTGCCATGTGGGTGCCCAGAATAATACATAAGAGTCTTATATTAGTTTACAATGCTGACTAGAATTTCTTATATGCTAGCTCAGTCTTAATTATCATAAATATATATTTTATAAGACTTATCTAGGATGCTTTCCGCTGGCGTCCTCTTCCTGGGATCACATGGTTGCTCCATAGAGAAGATAGCAGGAGGAAGAGGAACATCAAGAGGACAATTTCCTGCTTGTCCCTGCTTATATATGAGTCTGCCTGCTATGTCACTTCCTACCTGTATCACAAGACATCATTTTACTACATTTCCCAGAATCCTCCTTGACTCCTAGTCCCACCTATCTTGCTTTCCTATTGGCCAACAGTGCATTAACAACCAATGAGATAAACATACACATTAAGGATATACCTCATCTTCTCCTCTTTTCTGTCTAAATAAAATGAAAGGTAACTTATCTTTTATAATAACTGAAGAAAACTATAACCATAACTATCTGTCTTCAACTCTATCAAAGACCACAGAAAAAATAATGTATAAAGTCTAGAATTGACAGAGACATTTCACTACCTGGGCAGTCACCCAAAGTTCCTCTGTAACGTTGGGGCATCCATCTTCAGCCTAGAGGCCAAAGTGTATCTGACAGACTTCTCCATGAAGGAGCAACCCTTCAGAACTGTCTTGTTTGCAAGTTTAGTAGTCACTTTCCTGTGGGTCCTGCATGTCCAGTATCAGCAACAAATAGTCCAGGCAAGAGCAGTTTCTTGCCCAAATGGCTAATATTGCCATGTTGAAAGCAGACTCCATAATGAGTTTCTTCCATGCCCATCTTCCTCTCAGATGTAATTGGTGTGACAGGAGTAGTTGTGTCTCACTGTCATGAAAAACCCTAAACCATTTAAATGCCATATATCCATATCTATCCATCTCAGATGCATTTCTGTATATCTAGAATACCTAACTAACCTAATTGTAGGTTGAAACTATTATAGGTGATTATATAATCTGTATTTAATTATGCATATCAAAAAATTGACCTTAAATTTGTATCAATAAATGAAAATCCAAGCCAATTTAAAGTATTCATCTCTATATCCTATTCCCTTTTTCTTTTTTAAAAAGAGTTTGACTGTGACCATTACCATTTAAAACCAACCCCATTTAAATGAAAACAAACATTTATAAACAATATTTGGGAAATTGGACATCGTTCATTCCAAACTGCTTCCTGCTGATTGGGGGTGATGTCCATACCATGGGGATCATGATAAAACACAGAAATCTGGCCATAGTCCTCTATGGCTGCATCATCTCAGCTGTTTTGGATGTAGGATCATTTGGGTCACTGTTTCAGGGAGTCTT
Organism: Cricetulus griseus; assembly: GCF_003668045.3. NCBI lineage: Eukaryota > Metazoa > Chordata > Mammalia > Rodentia > Cricetidae > Cricetulus > Cricetulus griseus. Next base: position 124,825,280 of record NW_023276807.1, on the reverse strand, counting down.
GCTTGATCAAACCATATTAGATTGGAAGGCATCCACAGCTTTTCATTTTCTGTGAAAACACAGGCAAGAAATCTTTTCTCAAGTAGCCTGTCCTTAGACTTAAATTTTGAAGTCGAAGCTTTTTTAAAATATGTATGTTGGATTAATTCAGAAGCACTTATAATCAAATATTTTTAGCAGCTGTAACTCGGCAATCAAACAATTTAAAGACACCAATATAGCATATAGCATCCAAACTCTGTATTTTCCAACTTTATGTGTCTTTTATTATTCTATTTATTTTACTTCCTTTTGTTTCTTTTTTCCTGAGACAGGGTTTCTCTGTGGAAATCTACCTTCTTCTACTTCTGGAGTGCTGGGATTAAAGGTGTGTGCCACTACACCCAGCTACTCTGTTTCCTCCTGTTTGTTTTTCTCTCACAAACCTACATATATTTTTAAACACAGTGTAAACCTTTAGAGGTTTTTCTTCATCTGAATCTGTCTTTACTGTAAATCTTCACCTTTTTCTGGCCATGCAGTCATTTATCTGGTAAATAACACTGCTAAAGTTAAAGCAGTGGCTGTTTTAGATACTGTCTATCCAAGATGGCGGGGTATGTTTACTAACAGACTGAGAGCTGTGCTCTCTGCCTTGGTCTATGTTGCTATCCAGAAGCATGCTGCCGGCTTGGAGATGTGGTCACTGCCACTGCTAGATACTCATACATGCCATAAATTGTCAGCAGGGCATCTTAAGAGCCCTGCAATTTTTGCCGTTTATGCTGAGTAAAGAAACCTGTCTTAAAGGAACGACTTGAGTCTCTGCTTGGCTGTAGCAAAACAGAGACCACCTGAGAAAATGCTGCTAACAAGAAGTCATGCTTGTCTCTGTTCTTTTCTTTACAAAATTCCTTTTTAAGCTTTTGTGAAGTTTACATGAAATTTCATAACACTACCGCCAGCTGCCCCAGTTCTGCCACCATTTGACTAGTCATGGAAAAGCAGCTTTTGGCGATTGGTGGCCTGAGGCAGTAAGAGCACAGAATCATAATCCCTGGAAGTCTCCAGGGCTACAGGCCATCTCTGGAGCACAGGGTCCAACCCCCAAGAGCTCTGAGTCCAACCCCCTAGAACACGAGATAGTGTGAGCATATGGAAGCTGTTCTGATGCCACACAGCAGCTCCACAGGGTGGGTTTGGCAGCAGGTTCACCAGTTCCTCTGGGAACCTTGGGGCTTGGGGTGATCCCACATCTGACACCATTTTGTAACAATAAGTCTTTACCCCATCCACCCAAGCCCAGCCACCATGTGGTCACTCAGAATAACACACAGAGTCTTATATTAGTTTACAATGATGTTGGTCAATTAACTAGGATTTCTTATATGTTAGCCCAGTCTTAATTGTCATAAATCTATATATTTTATAAGAGTTACCTTATCGAGGACGCCTTCCATGGCATCCTCTTCCTGGGCTCACATGGCAACTCTATCTCTACTACATTTCCCAGAATCCTCCTCAACTCCTATTCCAGCCTATCTTGCTTTCCTATTGGCTAACAGTGCTTTATTCAACAACCAATAAGATAAACATACACAGAAGGACATTCCCCATCAGCTCAGTACATATTTTCCCTCATGTTCTTCATTGTACCCTCAATATCCAGCTATTTGTTGCCATTCTTCCTCAGAGACACACTGGAACTTTAGCAGAGTGCTTTCATTTTTCTTTCAATGTTTCCTTTTCTTGTTGACCAGTTTATACACACTAGGAGATTTCTTAATATCAAGTAAATTAATGGAAGAATGAATTTTGTGGGAAAATTCCTCCTCTGATATTAACTAAATATATCTGTTTGGACTTTTTATCTTGTACATTCAGCTTCAGTCAAGGTACGCTGGGAAACTTTAACAAATATGGTCTAATTTGTCTGGGAAAAGGTCATAACTCTTTTATTTAGACAAAATGCTATTAAGGAAACAATGTTGAAGTTCCAGAGGAGATATCATCAAATCACACTGGAGAATAACAGGAGAGACCTGAGAAAATTTTGGAGAAAACAAATTCAGCAGATTATAAAGATAGTTGCCTATTTTAAGTATGCCAGAGTCTGCTATATTTCATACATATTTATCTTCTGAAAATGAAGACATGTGAACCTGCAGGTCCTTCTGTCTTCTTTAAGAGGCTTCTACTCCTCTCCTCTCTTCATGTGACTTTACTCTATGAGGGATTCTTTCCCAGGTAAGCAAAAGGAATAAGCAGATTTACTATTTATTTTAGGAGCTACATAAAAAGACCTCCAACTTTTCAATAGAAACTATCAAAATAAAGTTTATTCCCTCACTCTACTCTTTTGCCTCAAATGCCCCTCCTCTCTTTGTCTTAATCATGTTCATTTTTAAAGCATTGAAAAGTAAACCATCATTATATTTGTGGGCCAAATGACAATATTCATAAAAACTAAATGGTATATTTTACTTTCATTCTTGTGACTATTTGGCATTGATAACTAATTTCTTTCTTTCTTTTTTAATTACAATTTAAAGGCAAGTATCAATTCACACTAACCAGAATAGAATGAGTACTGTAAATTGCTTTAGAGAGACAAAAAATTTATATCAATATCATATTAATGAGAACCTGAAATATAATTTTAGTGTTTTAAAATGACTATACATCTTAATTTATATTCAATATTACTGGTAAAGAGAGTTAAAATTATATCAGGACTTGAGCTTCATGCCTATTTAGGAGATTAGAAACTAAATATTGAATATTCTATTAATTTTCATTGTATCATAATGAGTCAACATGATAATTAATTTTTAATTTCACAAAAATAAAAAGTGACCATAAGTTTATAAACTTAAAACCCACAAAAAATAAGTGCACTAACAAACTGTATAGTAAGTGTTGAAATTCTGCATATAGCAACATCAATAGTAGCATCCCTGCCTGATAAGATCTGTGCTACAAATCATGCATCCTCGTTTTACAGTCAACCTAAGAAGCCTTCTCATATCTTATATTTGGGATTTGTATCAGGCATGATAGCCTAACTCCTTGGATTTAATTTCCACTGGGTTTTTCTGGTATAATTGTATCAAGTAAATTCTGTTTTCAGACCTCTATGTGAAATAAGAATGGTTTAGATTACTAGTTTTTTAATCATATTCATTTCAACTTTCCATGGCATATTGATAGAAAAGAATACTTTGACTAGAGAGAATGTATACTCAGTGATTTACAATGATCAGATTTTGCTACATTCAGCATCACTTGGTCCTTTAAACCTTACTGGTACACCAAGGGAATCAGGAAAGCACGGGCATACAGACACAAGTATAAAAACGCTGGAGTCAGGTGGGTTATGAACTCTCTGATGGAGTGGAAGAAAATACAGCAGAGAATTTAAGAGAGTTCTATATGTGCAGCATGGGGGGAGGAATTAGTTAGCCTCAGGAATTTGTTCTCTGTTTACAAAATAGTATGATTTTCTTGGATTCCCACATTATTTTAAATATTTGTTAATTTAATAAGTTAGAAACTCAGTGGATGCCAGAGATTCATTTGAGGGTGTTTAAATGCCAAATTTATAATGACCTATAGAGTGGTGTTCACAGTGGAAGTCAAAGAACTGGATGTGGAAGCAGAGTGGCTTCTAGTCAACTCTGTGTCACCAACCAAAATGTTTGCAATGAAATACTGTCACAAATGATAATAGCATAGATTTGCTTAACTTGAAGAATATTCACAAAATGAATAATGCTCTTTAGTTTGTCATGTTCTAAACATGAAAAATAAAAACTGTATGTATAGTTGCATTTATTGTAAGATTTATTAACATGAAAATGACATGAGTAGGCTCAGTGGTAGATATAATAGCATATCAAGAAAGCAATAATGCAAGTGTTAGATATATCTTGTTTTAATCAGTGTTCTATTGTTGTGAAGAGACACTAAGTCCACAGCAACTCACAAAAGAAAATATTTAATTGTAGCTTGCTTACAGTTTCAGAGATTCATTTGTGCATTGTCATCATGGTAGAGAGCATGGAGCCAGGCAGGCAAAAATGGTGCTGGAGAAGTAGCTGAGAAGCCTATAACTAGATGTGTAGGCAGCAGGAACAGAGAGACATTGTGACACACATTTTGGCTTTTGAAACCTTAACACCCACCCTCAGTGACACACTTCCTTCAACAAGGACAGCTGCTAATGTTTCTAAAGTAACACTATTCTGTGATCTGTACACATTCAAATAAATGAAGCTATGTGGAGAATTCTTATTAAAATCACTACATGCCCCAAGAACTTTTCCCCTTAGTTCCAAAAGAACAGCAATCACTTTCAAGGCCTTTCTCTGCTCCTTGGAAGCTACTTGCAACCAGCATGTTTTAACACTTCATGATTTAGAATTTACAGTCACATTGTTCATAACAATGCATTCAGCTGCATGAACATTTAAAAATCTATATACTTTTCATTGTTGCAGTTTTTATTTCTATTTATTTTATTGAGCAATTTCTTATAAAACAGTATTTATATAACGAACAAGAAATATAATTAAAAACAGAAAAACACTTATCATCTAAAAATGACCTGTTTCTTAAATTTATATTATTCAGATTAAATCTATGACAGTATAGTATCAGCTCTTGTGTCAAATATTTGATTTATTCTAACATTTGGCTCCGTAGTATCCTATAATTAAAATTCTTTTGATCTTTCTTGTATATATTCTCTCACCCTTTACTTTAAATGAAGATATGTTTCATTTAATCAATTAATATTCTATCTATAACTTGGGTCCCTACTATGTAAATGATACATGTATACATGTTTATGATGATGATAATGATATTGTTCTATTCAGGAGAGTGAATTGATAAAGATATAATGAGTCCAGACAGCTTATATAATAATTGAAAAAGAAACACTGAAATCCAAAATGTACTTTGCTCTAAAGAATGTTTTGTTCAAAATTAATTTGTATAGTTGTCAAACCATGTTTGCTAAATATTCATGTTCCCCAAATCATGACACGTTGTTTGTGTTTTCTCAATTGAAAATCAAATCAAAATATGCAGAAAATGATAAAACATGAATTGCTGAAATATTGAATTCAAGAAATTTGTACCTTAAAACAAACATATGTTTTGGCCAGGTGTTGGATTAATAATGACAACATATTTGCATATGTTATAAGTAAATTTGCTTATGTGATATAGTACCTAACAACCCATACATAAATTCCCTCAGATAATTTTATCCTGTTTAAAATTTATATAAAACATCTTAGTATGTACATAAACATTCCTGGAAAAAATCCTCAGTTCAGCTAAACCTAGGCCTCCCTTCACACTATTAACAATACATTCTCTCATTTCTATTGAGGGTTTAACTTTATTAAAGGGGAAAAATCAAAATAGAAAATTCTTTAAAAACTATCGTATAGGAACAAAATGTAAAGAAACTGAAATATTCATTTCATAGAAACAAGTATATAACAAGTAAAATTAACAGTACTTAAAGTCACTTTTCTGCCTGTTGTATGGGAAGGCTGGATGCAGTAAAGCATTTACTCAGTTTGGTTTTTGGACAGAAGCCACTTAAGGCTGTAACTCCATCTTGTGGGTATTGTCTAAGTAAACAGAAACAATGCCCCAGGTGCACTGGCTGAGGCTTAAGAGGCTGAAATTACAGAACAAGTGAGTTTCAATAGGGGATCTTAAGTACTATTACAAGAAGAGAAGGTGGAAATGGAATGTTGCATCAATTAGGGGACTTTAATCACATATGTGTATGCTAACTTTTATTTGTAATGTGTGTTCATATACTAGCAGTCTTCATGAAAGTCTTTCTTAAAGTTAGATGTGCTGTTCATACTTGTATTCCTTTTTCATTTACGACATTTCCTTTGTGACTGCCAGACACATTTCTGTGTTTTACAATTAATGAAACACAAGAAATCATGTATACATTTATTATCTGGAACACTTGCTAAAGCTCTTTTCTTAAAAATGTGAAACTTCTTTGTACATAATTTAAAAATAATCACTAAGTGATTTCATTGATGGTATTTAGTGTATTCCACAATTTTATAAAATGTCTCAAAAGATCTTCCTGTCAACATGGTCTCAGTGCTCCACAAGTGCAATCTGTCCTTTCATAGTTATGATGTCCCCCCTCAACTCCTCTGATTTTTATTTAAAATTTCTGTTTTTCATGGGCAATTACATGCATTTTTGCTTAGGAGAAGTAAAATATTTGGCCTGCTATTCTCCCTTAGTATACAGATATAAAGATATAAAGAATTTGTATGAAAATTCAAAGGTTAAGAAAAATAAACTCTAGGCATTGTTAATACTTTTAGGAACAATCCTTAGAGTGAGAGTTGAGGTGATTAAAACATTACAATTAATATTTAGCAAAAAAGATTCCTTAGTAGGGAATATAAGCGATTACTTCTGAAACAAAATACATTCTCTCTGCCAGTTATAAAAAAAAGACTGAAGAATTGGTATTTCCTCTTTTTAAACATATGTTGGATAGAGGGTCTCACTTGGCATTCACTACATGATTCCACCAGAAATGCAATTTGGGTTAGCTAAGTCATCACAGAGTCATCAAACAATGGAGGCATGATGTATACTTTCAAAAATTACTATGGATTGTGAACCTTTCTGCCTATGTTGACAACAATTCTGAGAGGTACATGTAGGCTTTTTAAAAGTACAGCTAAGGGGAGTCTCTGGGACAGTGATGTCATCTGAAATGCAATTGGTAAAGCAAGTTACAGTACTACACTTTTAATTGCCTGAGGTTTTATCTTTGGGCACATTGATACAAGCCTGGGCAGGTCCAGACATGACCAAGAAGGGTGGGATGGCTGTTGGAGTTATCCTTGAGATATTGTGGTGGTAACTCTAGGCCTGGTTTGTGCTCTCTCCCTTGGTGTGAATGTAATAGTTCTTTGCTGGGAGAGACACCTGTTTGTCCCTCTCAGAGAACTGAAGCCTACATTCAGTTGTAGAAGGAGGAGAATTTAACCCCTTCAGTAATGTGTTGTGGTGCTAGAGATGAGACTGTGCAATTAGGTGAAGGGCAACCTGTGGGTCTTGACTCCTGTAGTGGGTGAAATGACCTTTTCTAAGGGGTTACCTAAGACCATTAGAAATCACAGACATTTATATTATGATTCATAACAGTTACAAAATTACAGTTAAAAAGGAGAAAAAAACCAATTTTATGGTGGGGGGAGAGCCACCACAACTTGAGGACTGTATTAAAGTATTTCAGTATTGGAAAGATTGATAACCACTGGTCTAGAAGAACAGAGAGAGAAGGGAAAGGTTGCTTAAATATGTAATACCACCAAGTAAAATCTGCAGTGCCAATGACACGTTACATCTTGTTGAGTTTTAGGCAAAAGTTGACTTCTATTATGCCATACTGGTTGCAATTGTTGTGTAACAGCTTTCTTTGATGTTGAAACATTTCATTATGCACAGTTCTTTAAGTAGGATGGTAAACAACTCAAAATATCTGAAAGCTGTTCCTGAAGTTGACCTGGCAGAATACATAATGTGTGCTGCCAAGAATCATTCTCAGATAAGATAAACTGAGACTCTGAGCCCAGACAAACTACCTGAAAGATAAGGAAACCAACTGTGATATCTGGAAGAGATTTAGATCAGTTGAGTCACTTGAAAAGCCCACTGTCTGATTCAGTGTGCTCCAAGTTTCCAGAATTAGTGACCTGTCACTTGTTCTGGGGTAGGATTTAGTGAGGATGCAAATGTCTATGAGTCATTTCTTTACCTTTAAGAGATTTCTTCCTGGGCAGGATCTCCTGAGCTAATTGGGAGCATGAGGAGCCCTCATCCAGTGGCTGATGGAAGCAGAGGCAGACACCCACAGCTATACACTGGATTGAACTCTGGAACCCAGTTGCAGAGAGGGAGGAATGAAGATCAATGGGTTAAACCCACAGAAACAGATAAATTGAACAAGGGGTAGCACATGGACCCCAGACTGCTGTCTGGGAGGCTAGCATAGGAATGATCTGGACCCAGGATTGTGGATGTCAATGAGGAGGCCTCACCACTCTATGGGCCCCCTGGTAGCAGCTCAGTATTTTTCCCTGGTGTAAGAAGGGACTTTGAGAGCCCATTCCACATGAAGGGATGCCTACTCCGCCTGGACAAATAGGGGAGGGCCCAGGCCTGGCTCAGAATGATGTGGTGGACTTTGGGGAGACCCCATGGAGGGCCCTACCCTCCCTGGGGAGTGGGTGGGATGGGACGGGGGTTGGTAGGAATTGAGGGGGAAGGGAGGGAGAGGGAGAAGGAATTGACATGTGAAGCAAGCTTGTTCCTAATCTGAACTAATAGAAAAATAAAAATATAAAAAAATAAAACCTGGGCTGGAGAGATGGCTCAGAGTTTAAGAGCACAGACTGCTCTTCCCGAGGTCCTGAGTTCAAATCCCACAACCACATGGTGGCTCACAACCATCTGTTATGTGATCTGGTGTGCAGATACACATGGAAGAAGAATGCTGGAAACATAATAAATAAATAAAATCTTAAAAAAATAAAAATAAAACCTACTTCTTTCAAACAGAAAAAAAAGAAAGAAATTCCTTCCCAATATTCCCGTAAGTAAACCAAATAAAACTCATGATTAGCGAAATGAGGCTGTGATGGTATTTGTCCTTTGCTCCTATCATGTAATCCTTATCTGGGTGATGAGTAGACATGTGTATTGGGTCTACCCAGGAAAAGTTTTGTCACACAGAAACTGTCCATAACCTATTGCTAAAGACACAACTCGAATGTGAAAGTATCCTCAAATATGAAAGAATCAATCTGATGCCCAAATAGAATTTTACCCTTTCTAACTAGAGTTCATACTGCTGGAAGGTATTCTGCATACTACCAGAGGAGAAGGTAATCATTAACTGCCTAAAACCCCTGCCAACTATAACAAAGACTTTCCTGTAAAAGTACAAAAAAACCCGTAGATCAATAATATAATCATAATGTATATTAAAGAACATATCAATATATCAATGTTAGTATTTTGCTTGTACATACAGCAAAAGTGAATATTAGAAATACCCAAGAAAAATGAAATTCTGAGGATACAAAGTGGAGAAGCAAAAATATATTTGATAAATGAATATGGTATTTCCTTGAGAGTGCTCATTTTATTCATTGACATGCAAGGAAATGAAGTAATGTCATAAAGAAGCTAAGAAAGGAAATGTGAAATCAACTTTATTAAAGTTCCATGGAGCTGAAGCAATGACAAATATAGGTACATGAATAATTAGGTTTTGTTTACTACCTTCATTTTCTATTTTAAGTAATATTTATGACTGGTGTTATAGTATGATGTGTCTGTGCTCCCAGCATTCAAAAGGTTAATGCAGGGTGATCACTTGTGATGAACTTGAAGGACCAACCTGGGGAACAATGGGATTCTAGTCTAGAAGAAACAAAATTTGAATAAAGAAATAAAAGTTATGTTTAGAATAAGCCCTAATGAAAATTAGATTAACTTGTAAAAAATATGAGTCAAAAGCTGATGGAAGTAGAAACAGATAGCCAGAGCTAAATATTAATCTGAATTGGAATCCAGCTGCAAAGAAGGAGGAGTGATGAGCATAGGGGTCAACACCAGGCTGGTGAAACCCACAGAAACAGCTGACCTGAAAAATGGGCAGCTCTTGTCCCCCAGACTGATCACTGGGAAACCAGCATGGAGATTATCCAGACCCCATGAATGTGGGTGTCAGTGTGGAGGCCTCAATAATCTATGGGGCCTCTTGTAGTAGATCAATACTTATCCTAGAATAGGAATGGACTGTAGGAGCCCATTTCACAAAAAGGAATACTCCCTCAGCTTAGACACATCAGAGAGGGCCTAGGCCCTATCCCAAAGGGCATGGCAGTCTCTGAAGACCCCCCTATGGAAGGCCTCACCCTCCCTGGAGAACTGAAAGGGTATGGGATAGGTAGGGTGTTAGTTAGTGGGGCAGGGGAGGAGGGGAGGGAGAGGGATCTTGGATTGACATGTAAAACCATTTTCTTTCTATTTTAAATAAAAAATGGAGAAAAAACACAGGAAAAAAGAATCAATTATATGTTACGATGGTGTTTTTAATTTCAAACTGAAACTTTTATTGGTAGTAGTAATGTAGTAACTGTAGTATATTAAAATTCTATCCTAGAAAAATACTAAGACTTCTTAATTATTATTGCAAAACATTAAATTCAGAGTCTTATAATTGTGAGGGTGCACCACCTGTCTTTACATACAGAGAAACTAGAGGAGAACTTTAAGTGTCTTGATCAGTTTTTTTTTTTTTTTTTTTTTGCTCCTTATTACTTTAAATCAAGATGTCTCAAAGACCTAGGGCAAGGCTGGGACACATCAAGCATAAAACTCCTCCAGGATGTATAACAATAACTGACACACCCCTGAAGAGTACTTGGGTTACAGGCATACACATGCACACATACCTTACTTTTATTGAGTTGCTGAATACACAATCAGGCACTCATGCTTACACAGCACTCTTACCTGTTCAGCTATTTTAATAAGCATCTTATGAACCACCTTTATATTTCCAATAGTCTCACAAGGATGTCAATATTTGTTGTGAAATGAATGGGAAATGTCTCCTATAGTGTGAAACGCTGTTTGGGGAGGGTCAGAACACATGGTCCTACCAGAGGACGTATTTCATTGGAGGTGCATGCTGAGAATTTAAAGCCTCACATCATTTCTAGTACCCCTCTTAGTGCTTCCTGGTTGCTGGTAAGATGTGATCTTTCAGTTGTCTGCTCTAGCCACAGTGTCTGAACCTTGCTTCTTTGCTTCCACTCCAACATGATGGACTCATCTCTCTGGAATCATAAGTCAAATTAAACCATCTCTTCCTTAATTGACTTTGGTGTTGGTGATTTTTCATGGCTACATAAAAATAACAAATATGCCCATATATTTCTCCCCCATAACTATGTAAAGATTTTTCCCAATTAACCTACAATAATAGTTAATCCCACTACACTATCTATTATTTCAATATTTATATTTTTTTCTTCATGGCAAAAGCTATGTTTTCTCCTTTGGATGATGCTAAGATCTGGCCTGAATCTTTCAGACAGGGAAATGAACAGCACACATGAATATCTTGAAATCAGCAGGATACTTCCTCAAAAAATTGCCTTGTGTGAAGCTTACTTCCTAGCCTCCAGAAAATAACTGATTTTGTTTTTTATTTTAATGAAAGCAAAATAAAACCCATTTGCCCACCATGTGGTCTTCAGAGAATGTAAACATTTAAAGTCCTCAGGCTCTATACAGATGCCCCATACCGGGTCTGATACTTCTAGTCCTTTCCTGCTCTTTGACATAGGAAGCATATCAAGAGCAGACATCGAATTTCTTAGAAGCACTCATATCTCTGATTTATGTCTTAAGCATGATTGATAGCAGCCTAAGGAGACAGGGCTCTCCTTAAGATCTGCCAAAGAGGCTCTCTGGCTTTCACAGTTTGCAGTACATTTACAGAGCTTTTTCCCTGAGACAATCCTGTTCTTGTTATAAAACTTATGGCACTTAAAATAATAGAGAGGAATGCAGAACTACTTTAATCATTTTTTTGCTATCACTCTATTCAGCAGAAGAAATCAAAACACATTCTTGTCTTATATGAGCTCTTGTACTGTACCTGAAGTAATGAACAGTCAAACTTTACTATTTATGGTATGCCCATATAGGTTCCACTGTAGCATTTGTGTGAATTACTGCTGGCAGACCATGAGGTAGTGTCCAAAATTCCATGCTGAACATCTGCTGTCCATGACCCCCACCTTTACCAACTCTAAGTTGCAGATTCCTCAGACTGAGCATTACTGGCGGAATGGCATTTGAAAATTGATGGTGACTTTGGTAGCTGTGCGTAGTAAGAGCCAATATCTATATCTATTTTCAAGATCATCCTCAGTAACTGGAATTGGTTATTTACTTCAAACTGTATACACAGAACTCATGAATTTTTGTCTTAGAGGTGACTCTCTGGAAGAAGCATTAATTTACTTGAATTGTCTATTGGTTTCAAGAAGGAAATTATAAAAAGATGCATTGACATCGGTAGCTGATTTTGTTTACCAACTATTATATATATTATATATATTATATTATATCTGTCTCTCTCTCTCTCTCTCTCTCTCTATATATATATATATATATATATATATATATATATATTGTAATATATGTTAAGTAACATATGTTATGTAATACATGTTAAGTGACCATTTTAACGACCACTTAAAGCTTTCTTTTTCAAATGATATTTTCCAAAGTTTCATATATTAGATCTCCCTGATGAAAATCAGATAAGAGATGAGTGAGTCCAGCTCAATGTAATGATATCCAAATGTGATGAAAGCAAGTAGAATTTTTAAACTAAGTTGACCAAATATATGCTTCACATAGATTATATTTCTGTCCCATGAGAGTACAGAGATGTTCAGCTACTCCTCATTGAACACAGACTAAAATATTTGAAAATCTCAAAGTTTTATATTGTCTTCACTTCTAAGAGAATTCAATCTTGGGAAGCCTGTGTTTCTCTGAACCTCCCCTTGCAACATAAACCTCAAGTGTAAGTTCTAACATCTCTTCTTGGTAAGGTCCTGCATTTTTCATTGCCTCCTTTCCTCTTTGGTATTGTAAGCTTAATGAATGTAGCTTTGGCTGTACAAATGCTCTATGAGGTCTTATCCCAGTGGAAATTTACCATAGAAGAGTTCAAATTTCTTCACTGACAGTGTACCAAAGTGGGCTTTTAAATCTTCTAAAAGTGAAGACTCAGGTGAGAGAGATCTTAACATGAGCAACAGGGGCAAAGGTTGCCTGATGTGCTTTTTGAATTTTTTCAGAGCTCATGTAAAATATATGACAATAGTACTAACATTCAAAGTTAAAGACAGTTGGATCTGATAGAAGGAATGGGGTCTTTTGGTAAGTATGCATCTAAATTCCTTTAAAGAGCTTGGTAACAGGTTAAGTACCTGTGTCAATACATCATGTAACCTATTTTGGGTTCGGAATTGCTCACTCATGTGTGTCAATAATATATATATATATATATATATATATTCTCTGAAACAACTTCTTCATATTGAAAGCAGTGATTTAATCTTTAAGGCACTGTGATCTATTCACTTTAAGAAATGGTCCTCAGCCATCACGGGACTGATCCAGACTCCTGAAAGTGGGTGTCAACAAGGAGGCCTCAGCACCCTATGGAGCCAATGGTAGTGGATCAGTATTTTTACCTGGCATAAGAAGGGACTTCGAGTGCCTATCCTATGTGAAAAGAGGCTCTCTCGGCCTAGGCCTGTCCCAGGATGATGTTGTGGAATTTGGGAAGCCCCCTTGCAGGAACTTACCCTCCATGGGGAGCAGAGAGGAGGCAGGAGGGTGCTGGTGGGGAGTTGGGTGTTGGGGTGAGAGGGAGAAGTGATTGACATGTGAAATTATAATTTTGTAAAAAATAAATAAATAAATAAAAAATAGATAAATAAAAGAAATGGGGCTCAGAAGAAGAAGAACATTCTAGTAACCACTTAAAGCTTAATGAATAAGTGTAAGTAATGGAAATTGATATCCAATGAGATAGGTTGTTAATTGACTGTAAAGATTTATGGATTCCTACTGTTTTTTGAGCTTCATACACTTCATATTTTCATTCCATATGTTTCCCATGAGTTCTGCTCTAATACTTAAATGTAATGTCTGTCCAGATGTTGGTATTTTCTGGAATAATAATGATGAATAAGCTCTGTCCACCCTGTATCAGTTTGGCTAGTGCAAGCTTATTTCTTCCTCATAAGCTAGGAGTTGAATTGTTTCTTCTTTATGTTTTAATATCTAGAATGTGTTCCTCTTTTATGGGCTATAAAACAACAAATGACAAGGTATAATAATTTTAAATCTATATTGTTTCTTATTACTGTAATATACTTTTCATTAGTTTAAAGAGATACATTTTCTACAGGTTGTGAAATATAATTGAAATAAATATCATACTTAATAATCTAAAGTTTAAGTCAGATATTTTACTGTCTTTACTCATTCACTCATTCATGGATTCCTTTACCCACTCAGCAAATATTTATTGAATATTTTTACACTTGGCAGCAAGCCAGGTAGTTGGAAACAGTCGTAAACATGATACACTCAACCCCTTTTCTCCTGAGGTTTATAATTTAATATCATTATGCTTGAAGATCTCATGGTAAATATGAAAAAGGCTTTGAGTATTGGAGCTGACCTTTGAAAGATATTGAAAGGTAATTTCAATATTGTGTTTAAGCATTTAGGCACTTTCTTATGCAGATTTGATGAGCTAGGTTTCCATAGTAAGCAAAGCAGGTATTTGTAGATGAAAACAGTAATTTTATAATACATATTCTAAAACAGCGATTCTCTGCTTGTACCCCTTTAGTTTTGTACTTGGCAAAGACTGGAAAATAAGTAAGTCTATACAATTAGGATATACTTGCAAGTTACATTCTGCTTTCTGTTCTTTTTACAACTTTATGTACCCACTGTTCATCATGCCAGTTACATTCTTTTTTAGCCATTAATATCATTTGAACCACTAGGAGATGTGAATTTAGTGAATACTATTAAATGACCTTTTGACAAAGACACTTCCAATGTGCAGCAGCAAGATCTACAAATGAAGATGGACATCTGTTATTTCTATCCATTTTTAGATTTTAAATTTCTGATGTTGAGGCTGAAGAGATGTCTCAGTGGTGAAGGGCACTTGTTGCTTTTCAGAGGACTTGAGTTTGTTTTCCAGCACCCACAGGTCATCTCACAACCATCAATAACACAATTTCTATGGGAATCAGATGTATTACTCTGTCCTATGCAGGCACTAGGCATGTATGCGATATGCAGATGTCAGTGCAAGCATAACATTAATATACATAAGTATAAAAGTAAAATTTTAAAGATCCTAATGTTGGCAAAGTCAAAAAGCAGTATTATGAGCATTTTTTATTATTTTGTTTGTAATGCTTCACAGTTGATTACCATGATGATTATGAATATCAAGAGTATATTTTAAGAATTGGGGCAAAAATGCACAAAGTATATAAGATTACTCACTGAAGAAATTAGTTATTGGATACTGTACAGAAGATAGGTAATATCTTAGATTCATGAATTAATGAAATTCTCCAATTGAATGACTTTTAATTACACACTAAAAACACATTTCAATAATTGCAAAGTATTTCTCACATCAAGTAGGTATGAAATGTTCAGGAAAGTTTACTTTTTGCTGTTTGTTGTGGTAAAGTTTACTCATTCACTTCTTTCCTAGACTTCTGACTTTTAGATTTCTTCATTGACATTGTGTTATTTGGTTTTAGCAAAAGCCTTACTGCATCATTTAGCCATACACAATGTCTTATAATTCTTGTTATCTCATTAGATTACCTCATCTTTTACTCCAAGAAGATTATTTCAGATCACTGAGCCCCCTCTAGTGAGAATCCTCCCTTGAATCCCTCCTGACCTTTGGTATTTCCTCTTACAAATTATACATCACTGACCTCCATCTTTAGACATTATAAATACCAACTGTCTGTACCACTGAGTTCATTTTATCTTCCACACTGCAAGAACCCTTCAAGAATTTCCCATACCTCTCATTATGGCCTTCCAGGATCACTACTACTTACCATTTTAAGTAAAAGTCATGATTTGTTTTATTTGGAATTTGTCATTCTAGTCATAAATTAAACTGAAGAAATCAATGTAAATTTTGCTTAAAATATCAAAATATGAAACACAAAGTAAGCAATTTCAATACTTACATTAAAATGAAGTTACATATATTTATTTATTTTCTCTGCCAAACATTTGGTATTGGATACGCAATTTGTGTGCTCTTCCCTAGGAAGACTATTATTCCTGTCCCAGAATTCCTTCATTTACTGTGGTGCATTGTGTAAAATTGAAACCTTGTAGGTTTTACACATCCACTTTAATATATCTTTTGATATTTGATATAATAGTCAGCGGCTTCCTCTTATGATACCAGCATGCTCCTGACTGAGGTCTGTCAAAATGATGCCACTAAATTTTCCCTTTTAAATCTTCATATATTAATATTTTAGTACATTTAAAACAAGTTAAAGCTTCCCTTAAAGCTTTCATTATAACACTTGCTATGAATGCAGTCAAGTCTAATATAGATATTATAGTTAAAGTATGATGTTAGATTAAATGTTTACCATATATATATATATATATATATATATATATATATATTTCACATACACATACCTAATATTACCAAAGTGTAACTGAAATTCAATGCTATTATATGCTTTATATTTTTTACTTTCTGGAACTGCCAATCTTTTCATGACATATGCTGTCTTAATTTTCATAATTTTATGACTTTCTTACAAATGGTATGATGTAGATTATGCAGTAAATGCCTTAGGCTCCATGGCGCATATGTTCTTCAAACAGATGGTAGTATTATTTTAGGAGATTTTTCTAGAAATTTAGGAAGAGAAATCAATTTTGAGGAATCAGGTCTTTGAAAGTCAGTCCTGGGCTGAACCGTGTCCTTAGTTACTTCCTGTACCATTCTGTTCCTTAATTGACAAATCAGTGAATCCCTGTCTCCTACCTCTATGCAGTTCTGCCACTGTGCAGAGTAGAAAGTGTCTATATAATGAGCCCACCAAGACTATAAACCAAACAAAATTTTGCTCATTTATGTTTTATTTTCTTCTCTAAGGTAATTTGTCAAAGTTGTTTGAAAAGCAATTATTAGAGAGTAGAAGGATATTTAGATAGGTAATACTAGCTGATGTATCATTCTATGGATTTGATGAAAAATAAAGAATTCAGTAGCTGGACTTTTAGAAATAATAAGGACAGTAAAAGAATTAATATAATGTGCCTATAAGACATTTCAGTTCTGTTTTGTTCTGTATTATGACACACTTGGTAGTCTGTAAGTAGTTGGTATTCAATATGTAGCTCAGATTGTCCTCAAACTCAATATTCTTAACATATGTGTATTCCAAGTATATATTAATTCAGAGATGTAATTCCAATGTAATTTTAGGCTCTAAGTGATTTGAAAGATTATTTTATGGTAGTTTTGCAATTATAAATCATAAAAATAAGAAAGTTTCTATCTCTAAAATCCATATATGAGTGAGTACATGCCATGTATGTCTTTTTGTGACAGGGTTACCTCGCTCAGAATGGTTTCTTCTAGTTCCATCCACTTGCCTGAGCATATCAAGATTCCATTTTTTTTTTCTGCTCAGTCGTACACCATTGTGTAAATGTACCACATTTTTTTCTATCCATTCTTCAGCTGAGGGAAATCTAGGTTGCTTCCAGGTTCTGGCTATTGCAAATAATGCTGCTATGAACATCATTGTACAGATGTCCTTATTGTATGAATGTGCTTCTTATGAGTATATGCCCAAGAGTGGAATGGCTGGATCTTGTGGTAGATTGATTCCCATTTTTTTCTGAGGAATCCCCATACTGATTTCCAAAGTGCCACCAGCAGTGGAGGAGTGTTCCCATTTCTCCACATTCAGCAAATGGATTACCAGCCTATAATACACACCACCAGAGAAGTTGGGAAACAAGAATGACGCTGAGAGAGACATACATGGTCCTCCAGAGATAACATAATAGAAGGAGCCATTATAGATGTAAAGAGAAATTAGGCACTAGGGAAATGTCTGGAGATCTACAAGGATGACACCAAATAACAATGTAAGCAACAGTAGAGAGGATACATTAAATGCCCTCCCCTGATAATGAGATTGATGGCTAACTTATATGCCATCTTATAGCCTTCATTCAGCAGTTTATGGAAGTAGAAGCAGACACCCACAGCCAAAAATTGAACTAAACTGGAATCCAGTTGCAGAGAAGGAATGATGAGCAAGGGGTTCATACCATGCTGGTGGATCCCACAGAAACAGATGACCTCAACAAGAGGAAGCTCTTGGTCCCCAGACTGATAGCTGGGAATCCAGCATGATACTAATCCAGACACCATGAATATGGTTGTCAGTGAGGAAGCCTTGGAAAACTATGGGGACTCTTGTAGTATATCAGTACTTATCCCTAGCATAGGAATGGACTTTGGGAGCCCATCCCACATAGAGGCATATTCCCTGAGCCTATAGACATGGAAGAGGGCCTAGGCCCTACCCCAAAGGACATTAAAGACTCTGAAGACTCCCTATGGAAGACCTCACCCTCCCTGGGGAGCAGAAAGGGTAAGGGACAAGTAGGGTGTTAGTTGGGGGAGGCAGGGGAGGAGGGGAGGGAGAGGGAACTGGGGTTGACGTGTAAAACAATCTTGTTTCTAATTTAAATAAAAATGGAGAAAAAAAGCAAATAAAAGGAAAGTTTCTATCACATACTGAGTGGAACTTAGTTATAAAATCTTTTATATATAAAAATCACATTCAAAATATTTGTTGAAGATATTTAACACCAATTGTTACAATATTTTGCAAGATTAGGAATGATTTATTTGGGAAGCAGAAGGAGGATATTTGGGCAGAAATACAACATTCCAGCTCAGATGAGATAATCAGCCATTTCTTTCTCAGAAAAAAGTTGGAGATGTCATCAACTGAAGTGACAATGTTCCTTTATAAGCTAGAGAAATGTAATATATGCCTATGTCTCTCTTATATTAATCCTCTGATGTCAAGGAACTTCACAGAGACTTTTGAACTGCCAGAGAATAGTAGAGCTTTTCTGGAAGGTTGCAGTGTGTTTTGGTGTGAATGGATCATTTCAGTGGGCCTGCCTTTGATTTTTTTCTGATCTCTTAGAGATATTTAATCTTAATTTTTAGCATATGTAGTTTATATATAGTAATGCGTTTCATAACATTCTTGTACAAGTGTATAATGCATTTTTCTCCATTTTTATTTAAATTAGAAACAAGATTGTTTTACATGTCAATCCCAGTTCCCTCTCCCCCCCCTCTTTCCTGCCCCCCATTATCACCCTACATATCCCTTACCATTTCTGCTCCCCAGGGAGTGTGAGGCCTTCCATGGGGGGAGTCTCTGGAGTCTGTCATATCCTTTGGGATAAGGCCTAGGCTCTCCCCTGTGTGTCTAGGCTCAGGAAGTGTCCCTCTATGTGGAATGAGCTCCCACATTCCATCCCTATGCTAGGGATAAGTACTGATGAAGAGGCCACAGAGATTTCCAAGACCTTTGCACTGACGCCCACATTCTTGGTGTCTGGATCAGTTCCATGCTGGTTTCCCAGCTAGCTATCAGTCTGGGAATCAAAAGCTTCCCCTTGTTCAGGTCATCTGTTCCTGTGGGTTTCACCAGCCTGGTCTTGACCATTTGCTCATCACTCCCTCTCTGCAACTGAATTCCTGTTCAGTTCAAGTGTTTATCTGTGGGTATCTGCTTCTACTTTCATCAGCTGCTTGATGAAGGCTATAGGATGGCATATAAGTTAGTCATCAATCTCATTACCAGGTGAGGGCATTTAAGGTAGCCTCTCTACTGTTGCTTGGATTGTTAGTTGATGTCATCCTTGTAGATCTCTGGAAATTTTCCTAGTGCCTGACTTCTCTTTAAACCTATAATGGCTCCCCCTCTTATGGTATCTATTTTGCTCTCTTATATTCTTCCCCCTAAACAAACTTCCTGCCCCCTTGTGTCCTCCTCACCCATCCTCTTCTCCCCTTCACATTCTCCTAGCTCCCTCTCCCCTCTCCCCATGCTCCCAATTTGCTCTGGAAATTTTGTCCTTTCCCTTTCTCCAGGGAACCATGCATGTCTCTCTTAGAGTCTTCCTTGTTTCCTACCTTCTCTGGCAGTGTGGATTTTCAGCTGGTAATCCTTTGTTGTATGCACACATACAACATATATGAGTGAGCCATATATGAGTGAGTACACACCATGTTTGTCTTTTTGTGACTGGGTTACCTCACTCAGAATTTTTTATTTAGTTTCATCCATTTGCCAGCAAACTTCAAATTTCCAACTTTTTCTGCTCCATTGTGCAAATATACCACATTTCCTCTATCCATTCTTCAGTTCAGGGGCATCTAGGTTGTTTCAAGCTTCTGGCTGTTAGTTGAACAGATGTCCTTGTATGAATGTGCTTCTTTTGGGTATATATATGCCTAAGAGTGAAATTGCTGGATCTTGTGGCATTGATTCAATTCTCCAAAAAACCTGAATGTTGAGAACAGCACTGACATTTTTGTTGTTGTTGTTGTTTTGTTCCATTTTTGTTGCTGTCATTTCCTATCACCCAATTACTGTCTTTAAAAGAAAAGAGAAGTCAATAACTGTGTAGTTCTGAGGCTAAACATGACAGAGAGGAATTCAGCCCCATATGCTTACTCAAAGACCAGTTAACACTCCTTACTAAATTTTAGTGTTGAGTAAACTAATCAGCATCCTGCTAGTTCTGTTGAGATGCCCTCCATTGGGCCAGAGCTTTTCAGTAGATATTCAGGTGAATATGATAGGAGATGGAGAGATAGCTCATCAGGTAAGAGTACATAGTGCTCTTATAGATGACAGTAGTTTTGTTTGTATAATCAGGTTGGGCAGCTCACAATGAACTACAAGTTGAGATCAGGGAGATCCAGTGAACACTTTGGGCCTCTGAAGGCACCTACACTCAAATACACAAGCCCCTTCTTTCATACATAGACATACATATACACAGAAAGGACATGTGTACAGATATAAATTCATCAAATGAAAAAAATACAACAATTTAAAAAATGTTCCATATTCTGAAACATTTAATGTAGATTGTATGTTTTGGATCTGTTGACTGAAGGTAGTGAGTAATAAAGTAGCATGTACTACAACTTGAAATTTTTTCTGGCTCATTCAGTCTGTTTTATTCTATCAGGTTTTTGTCATTTAAAATGATGCTATTCGTCCAGTCATGTTACAAATTTATCAAAATGTATTGATATTTTGTAAAATTGTTATCATATTTGATTGTAAAACTCATAAGCATGCATTGAGTATCCTGTTGCAAATATAATGTATCTACTTTACTGTGGCTATCATCACACATATGAAAATTAATTAATGTTAATGATGATGAAAACTTGTCATGAATTATTTTAACAAAAAACGTTATGTAAACAATGTGTTTGTAGATTGTGGTTATGCAATTAAATTATATTCACTGTATAAATATACTTTTATTTTCAATTCTGAAATATTAACAATGTATATGGGTAAATACATACACACTCAGATATGTATCTCTAAATTTCAGTGAGCTGTGTAAGACTATATTGAATATTCAAAGATACATACTTATGTATATGAAAGCAGTTCATTTTAGATAGGTTTTCTGTATGTGGCCCAGGCTGGTCTTGACTATTTCTTCCAGTACTGCCTGCCATTTCATAAGTGCTGTGTTGGGTATTACGATAAGATGTAGTATGGTTTTTATTTAGTAAAAAGTAATGTTGTAATGTGGAGATATACAGATTAATAGAAAGGGGTTAATAATTAAGAGATAGCTAGCAAATAAGAAACCCGAGCCATCAGCCAAATGGTTTATAATTATAAAAAAAAAAGAAATATTGTAACCCACTAAGTTTTACTACTTAGATCCATTACATGCCCTTTATGTTCAAGCACAGTTCTTCAAAGTTATAAAGTCTAATACTGTTTATATGAATGTGGAGAGAAATTCCTCTATTTAAAAAAATGTGCATTATTGAGTTATACTTGTGCATAGGAGCTAAAAAATATGTGTGGTGATCATATCATATTTTTCACATTTTATTGGTAATAAAAGGTATGTCACATGTATTATTATTAACTCTTAAGGCTTTCCATCAAGCAAAGTAGATGATAAGAAAATTGAATATCAACAGAAAAGAGTGCTTTAATGCTTTCATTAATATTTTGTTGATCAGCTAAAATAAGATACATATAAAAGATTTATATGTTTATATAGTCCAGAACATGAATTACATAAAACCTATATAATACAAACATAAAATACACAGGTATACATCTATGTGTTACAAAATATAATCTTAGACAACTAAAAATGCATAATAATTTTAATAATGTTTAATATACTTGAGTAAATTATTCCATATTCATTCTTGCATATCTCACTCAGTCTACCTTTAACAACTATATATATATATATATATATATATATATATATATATAGTCGTTAAATATATAAGATGTATTTTTGTAAAATTTCCTCAATTGGATTTATGTGAATTACCAGAAATCAAAGTCATAAATAATACACAGGAAATATAAATCCCTAAACAACTACTTCATTAAACAATGTTTGAATCATATTCTGTTGCAAAAACATATCCATAGCAGGAAAAATAATTTTTGATAATTTTTGTAAAGTTGTATTAGATCTAACCATGTTTTTTCAAAGGAAGGTATATTTAAATTATATTTCTGTTTGTTGATTATTTTTAAGCAATAGCACTGATCCTGATGAGATCTGACTGCTTATAAATATCTGTATTCTCACATGTTTGTTATCATTGGGCATTACTACTTCCACTATAAATTATCGAGGAATATATTTATTTGATTAAAACTTAATATTGGATGTATTGACAAAAATAAGGAGACTTATTATTTTTATATCCTTATTAAAATTGTATATGTCTTCTGAGATGTGATTTGTCAAACATAGTAGTTACAGCCATAAGATGATGCTATAGTATATCTGTTTAAATTAGAATTTGTTCTTGAAATATGAACTTGATATTTTTATTTAACAGATGTGTTCTTCAATTTCAATAAAGAACTTTTAATAAAGTCAAAGATTATACGTAATCATTAACTAACTTCAAAAATAGTATTGACATACAGGACTGCTTACATAGATGTGGTTACTGTAAGTTTCTAAGAACTAGTCATATTGCCCATATAAATTTGAACTTTTTTCTTATAATAATTCCAATAAATAAACATATTGATTATCTTTTGTTTCCTTTCCTCTTCATTTGTCTCTTCAGCCAAGCAGAATCTGTTATTAGATGATTCCGAAAAAAGCATGTGTTCATTTATGAAACTTTATTAACAAACCAACCTTAATGCCATGGAAGTAAAAAGCTTTGTTTATATCAATATACAAATTTGCTTTGCAATAAACTTGTTTGAGTAAAGGGTCTTCATATATGCTAATGAGTAATTGCTGTGATTAAATAAAACACAGGCTTTAGTACTAAATTATTTGGCTTGATTTGAATCTCATGGAGGACTCATTTCTTCAGGGATCTTACCAAGTATATGACAGTTAATTAAAATCCAGTATTATCTGTCTTAGAGCTTTTAGATTGAATACTGTAAAGAAATTTTACAATAGTGGCATTAGGGTAAATTTCCAGCTGATAGTGTTTGCTGTATTCCTTTAGTATAAATAATGGTATTGCTGTAGAGAAGAATTTTCACAATTTCATACTCAATAAAGGGGGGCAATTACCTTTGGCAACTTGGAACCTCTACCTTCCCCAATCAATTCCAGCTGCCCAGGAAAAAAACAGAGTCCACAAAGCAGACTGTTTTAAATTTGCACAATTTCAAAAACAGAAGTAACAATGAACAAGACAAAAGTATAATAAGATGTTTAAGCAATACATAGCCTTTAAAAATTAGCACTGACCCTATCTGTCGAGCAAGAATACAATCTAATTTTCTCATCCATTCCATCTTGCCTGACAAGAGCTTCTCTCTTTCCAAAGTCTTTTTGAAACACCTAGGTTTGACCTCATTCTCACCATCTGAACAGTAACAAATGATAAATTTATGTCCACTATTTTAAAATTAGGTGATGTAACTAAAAGTGAGTCACACTTTAAGAAACATAGAAAGACACTTTTCCTCGAAATTCAGTCACAGTGTGATTTTGGAAGATTGTATTGGTGAAATATATTCAAAATGTCCAACAATAACCCACCAGGGACAGTATCTAGTACCCACTCATGATGTTTGAGTCTCTCAAACCAGTCTTGAAATTCCAGAAGCAAGCCAAGGAAACTCTTTCCCTTTCACTGTTTTAGTCCTTGAATATAATGAAGAAATTAAATTTACATGTATGGTTACACTGGACATCTCTCCTTCCAAGCTACATCAACTCTTGTAAAGAATGAAATTAGATCCAACTTGTACTGAAAAAATAAATTTAAATAATAGACAATGAAAATTATGGAAAAAGAAAATTGAATAATCAGCCAGGAACAGTTGCTGTTCTTACAGAGTACAAGGGTGTAGTTCCCAGAATCCACAAGTTTCTTACAACCTTCTATAACTCCAGTTCCTAGTGATCTTGTGTCTCCCTCTTTCCTCCATGGGCACCAGACATGTTCATGATAAAGATGTATTCATACAAAGACTTATGCATAGTAAATTAAGATAAATCTATCATTATAATATTTTAACCCTTATCAAATTGTATGTAATGTGTTTTTTCCTATTTGCCTGCATATGTAACACAGATGCACATCTTACACACACACACACAAAATAAATAAGTAAAAAATCCACAAGTTTAGTTCTTAGCAATTTATAGTGCATGCTTTGGAACTATATCTTCTAATATGCCTACTACTGTTTTTTCTTTGATGGGATTTTAAAAAGAACAGTACAGAGATTAATGGGCATCCCAAAATATAACATGGATGAGAAAACCAAACACTAAAATAAAGAGATTCTCATGAACACAAAGAAAACCAGTTCATTGATGTGTGCATTCAATTACTGTACTATAAAGCTTTCATTCCTTTGGAAGAAACTATTATTTTTCAAAATAATGCTAAGACCCAGCAGGCAACATCACATTGCACTGTGCATCTCACATCTCTGTCAAACCCCAATAATTATTTAGACCAGTCAGATTCGGTGTGTGCTCTGCAGAAACTCAGCGTTCACTACATCACTTAAAATTGTTTGTTGGATCTTATTGTTAGGATGGTGACATTCATTACTAGGGACTAAACCCTTCATTATTCTGTTCATCAGCAGTCCTCAAGCAGTACAGTATGTAAAAAAGAACAAGGAGAATTAGTTTCCTACAGTGTGATTTAAGAAGAACATGAACAAAGCAGAAAGAGAAGGCGATAAAGAAAGGGACTTCCAGCATCCACTCTATTTTGTCCCCAGTTTATGACAGTTCTTTAACCTCCATGTCATTCAGATCAGAAAAGGTACAAATTATTTAAGAGGAGTGAACAAACTGATTCTCAAGAATAGGATGGCTGTAAAAGTTCACCTTTCAAAATATTATCTTTCTGATAACCAAATAATACTTATTACATATAATTAAATTTATTTGCATATAGCAGATGCATGATAAGAATAAATGCACAATGATGGTAGATTGAAGCATTCAAAAATATGTGAGGCTTTTTAAACCACAGTTATATTACAGTGTGTCTTTTGACTAGTATGCTTTGTTACAACCCTACAAAGTTATAATACTAAGGAAAAACTATTAGAAATGTAATACTAATTCTTGATGACTGGAACTTCCTTGCTTAAAAGAGGAATCCTAGGGTTTGCTTCCTATTTCTTATTCACATTCACTCCTCACTCTAATTCATTCTTTGTTTTTATAATTCCAGTTTCTCTTCAACAATGCATAAAGACAAAGAAATTCAGCAGTGTTTTAGAAGAAAGACTATTTTCATTGCATGCCAAATGCATCTGAAGCCATGAAAATTAACTTCTCTTAAAGAATTTGAGGTGAGTCCTTACTTCATTCAGATGATATGTGTCTTAAAATTATAGAGGTCTTTCTAAAACCCTGAAACAGACATAGCAAAGTAGACCCAACCACGTAAAATGACTTCTGCAGTGCATTGTGTTGGTACCATTTTTAATCTTGTCAGTCTTTTGTGCTGGTAGAGTTTTAACACTATGTTCATTCTGATTCTTTTTATTTGGAGTGATATTTTCCTGGAGGTCAACCTGCTTAACATTCAACTTCCGTGGAGACTTTATCTCTCTCCGTTTATCACATGAGAAGTTCTACAAAGAAATATCTCTCTGAAATATACATCATCAGCTATTCTCATAAGGAAAAAGAAGAACATAAAATTCATGTTCTGTATCTAAGAACAAATTTGAATTGAATCTACAAGGACATATGAATATGTCAACATGGATGGTTACATGTATGGTTACTCTATAAAGTGAGTAACATATTCTCTCATTTCTCTAGTTTGATAATCATATCCAAATTTGGCATTCTCAATTATAGATATAGATACATAGATGTAGATATAGATATAGATATAGATATAGATATAGAGATGTAGATATATGGATATATAGATATATATTTCTATCCTGGCACGGATACCTGAGATTCTGAATCAAGCAATCTAAAAAGTATCACTCCATTCAGTTTGTGGGACTTTATTTTCAAAATATAACCATTTCTTTTTCACAGGAATGCAGATGGTTCAAACTGTGATGTCCCCCCTACAATTTCTAATAATTACACTTCACATAATTTAAATTAAATTGTGGGATTGAAGTGGCTCTATGGAATGTGGCTGCAAAGGATTCCTTGTCAGACACAGAGAGAACAGGGAAGGGGAATCCCATGTCCATCTTTGCTTTAGATATGAAGCAATTTCCTAGAAATTAAAGTTGTTTTGGTCCCAGGAGAAAAAAAAAC
Organism: Cricetulus griseus; assembly: GCF_003668045.3. NCBI lineage: Eukaryota > Metazoa > Chordata > Mammalia > Rodentia > Cricetidae > Cricetulus > Cricetulus griseus. The sequence goes on along the minus strand of NW_023276807.1, from coordinate 124,798,508 downwards.
TATTTGTTATTGAGCCAATATCCCAAGAGAATGTGTTTGAGGATGAGTAGCCATCTTATTCTCTCATTTATATCCTGGATTGTTGCCAATTTAATTTTTTGTTAGAAGAATTAGTTTGTGAATAGTATTTTCTTCTTAATATTGTTGTTTTGGTTGTGTATTGGTATAAATAGGCAACTAACTTAGTTGGACATATCAGGTGGAGTACAAATCCCGTTGCTGTCCTAGTATTCTTAACAGTGATATACACTGTGCTACATGGGACTGTCCTTACTTTAGTCATCCACAGTTTTAAGTCTAACTTTTTGAGGCTCTTTGTTTAGGAAACAGGTCTTGACTCTTTATTTTTCACAATTTTCTAAATTTACATTGAAACTTTTTTATTTAAAAAATGTTTTATTTTACATACCACTCCCAAGTGTCCCTGCATCACCTTCTCCTTCCTTCTTCCCATCCCAGTTCATTCCTCAGAGGGGATAAGGCCTTCCTTGAAGAGGCAACAATGTCTGGCATACCAAGTTGAGGTAGGAACAAGTCCCTCCCCTGTATCAATGCAGAGCAAGGTATCATACCAAAGGGATTGGGCTCCAAAAAGCCAGTTCATGTACCTGAGATAGGTTCTGGTGCCACTACCAGGGTTGCAACTTTTATTGTTACCTTTTCCTTTAGCTGCTAAAGGCAGAAAGATTTATTCATGAGTTTTATGTAAATAATGTGGTCCACCATCTGTTTTACCTGAACATATATTTTACATAACAGTAAATCACTTTCTTTGCAAATGCATGAATCCAGTAAGGCTACTTTTTAATAAATTGGAATATCTATGTTATGTCAAAGGCAGGATCCTTCTTGTTCCATTGTTGTAACTAATAATCCAAGACAGCAACACATGTCCATGTATTTATTTTACAATAAAATTACCTGAAAACCTAGTGGGTATAATGACAAACAAGTTATGGTGCTAAATAAGAGAAGAGGGAAAGTAATTTTCTGGAATGCAACCTTCTAGAGTAAAACAAATTCCACAAGATCAATCTCCTAATAACCTAATGATGAAACACCATGACCAAAAGCAACTTGGGAAGGAAAGGATTCATTTCCTTCAAACTTCCATATCAAAAGCAGTGAGGGTAGAAATGCAAGAAAGGCAGGAACATAGAAGCAGGTCTTGATACAGAAAGCTGTGGAGGGGTACTGCCTATTGGCTTGCTCCCTACAGCTTCCTTTTCCTTCTTTCCTTCTTTTATTATTATTTTTATTTTACTTACTAGCCATAGTTTCACCTCCCTCTACTCCTCTGGCTCCCTTCTAACCACTCCCCTTTGTCCCAGGCCCATTAAATCCTTGACACGCATGGCTCATTCAATACTTCCCGTGTCTCTTCAAATAGAACTCCCAAAGTGCAAAGCTCGGTGCAGAGCTTGGCTGTGGATCTCTGAATCTGCTTCCATCAATACTTGAAGCAAAGTCTCTGATGACTATTAGAGTAGTCACCATTCTGATTATAGGAGAAGGCCATCCTTGTGGAATCCTTGGAATTTTGCTGGCAAGTTTAGCTCAACCCCAAAATGTTCCCCCCATCAAGGTATCTCTTTCATCATTCTCCCCATCTGTCATATCCCTAACCCATTCAACCTGACCCTCATGTTCTTATACCTCCACACACCCACACCCAACCTGGCCCCTGTTTACCCACATTTCTTTCATATACTCTTCCCAGCAAAATCCATGTGTCTCTTTTTGGGCCCTGCTTGTTACCTGGCTGTGGATGAACAGATTAAGATACATGGGACTAGGATAGTATAAGATAATTTTATTCAGGTACATGCCACTTACAAGAGAAACCGCTAACCCCAAGTTCCAGTTCCCAGGATCAATGCTCAGCTGCTCTCCATGACCCGACCAGAACCATGAGTGCAAGCCTATTCTGGACCCCAGAACAAATCCCACAAGCTCAAGTATGTATCTGTGATGAGGCCTAAAAGGGCGTGGCCAGTGCCAAAGGTGGGTAGTTGGATCTCTCACTACAATTCCCTTTTTAGTCTAAAGAAAAAGAATCTATAACAATGTAAGTTGTCCATAGCTAACAATTACTAAGATAATTCACAAAAATATATGTTAATCTACCTATATCCCATCCATATAAGAAACAAAAAGATTCCTAATGTCCTGCATTGTAAGATTATCCACCATTGGTGTAGAGTAGTTAATCTTATTTATTATTGTTAGCTTCAAATACAAAGAATGTAGATGAACAGATTAAGATACACAGAACTAGGATAACACAGATTAATTTTATTCAAGGAGAGGTCACTTACATGAGAAACCGATAACCCCAAGTTTCATCTCCAAGGATCAACTCTCAGGTACTCCCTGTGACCCCACAAGAACCAAGGAGCAAGACAGTCCTGGACCTCAGACCAAATTCCACATACTCATGTACACACTTGTGATCATGCCCAAAGAGGCATGTTCAGTGCCACGGGTACGTATTTAGATCTCTCACTACACCTAGTTTTCTCTATGGCTATGGATTGTAGTTTGGTTATCCTTTACTTTACATCTAATATCCTCTTATGTGTGAGTATAGGCCATGTTTGTCTTTCTAATTCTGTGTTAACTCAATTGGGATAATTCTTGTAGTTATATTCTTTTGCCTTGAAATTGTGTGGCCTCATTGGTTTTATAGCTAGCTATACTCCATTATGTAAATGTACCATAATGTCTTTATTAATTCTTTGGTGGCAGGGCATTTAGGTTGCTTCCAGGCTTTAACTATTATGAATAATGCTGCTATCAATATAGTTGAACAAGTTTTGTTTTGGTATGATTAACATTCTTTGGGTACATGCCCAAGATCACTAGAGCTGGGTCTTAAAGTAGATTGATTTCCAATTGTCTGAGAAGTTACCATACTGATTTCCAAAGGGGCTGTAAAATGCTATATCAGAGTTATTTTGATTTGCATTTCCCTGTTGGCTAAGGATGTTGAACAAGTCTTTAAGTGTATCTCAGCCATTTGAAAGTCCTCTGTTAAGAATTCTCTGTTTAAATCAATATCCCATTTTAAATTGGATTATTTGTTATTTTGATGTCTAGTTTCTTGAATTCTTTATGTAACTTGGAGGTCAACCCACTATCAGATGTGAGGTTGGTTAAAATCTTTTCTCATTCTGTAGGTTGCACATTTGTCTCATTGACAGTATCGTTTGCAAAGGTATAGTAATTAAATTAAAAACACCATGCTTTTAGCATAAAAACATAATGATGGTTTAATAGAATGGAATCAAATACCCTGATGTAAATCCACACATGTATAAATACCTGGGTTTTGATGAAGAAGGCAAAATTATACAATTGAAAAAGGAAGTAGCTTCAACAAATGTTGCTGGCAAAACTGGATATTGGCATATGGAAAAATGTATATAGATCCATATGATACCCTGTTTAAAACTCAAATCCAAATGGATCAAAAACCTCAGCATAAATCCAGTTACACTGTAGCTCATAGAAAAGAAAGTTGTAGTGATATATTATTTATGATTTATCAAATCTTGCTGAGGATTCAAAAAGTAAAGTCAGCCACAAGCCATAGAAACTGGGCACACACCTTTAATCCCAGGAGCCAGAAGCTAGGAGGTAGTAGCACACATCTTTAATCCTAGGACTGTAGAAAGATCTCTGTGAGTCCAAGGCCACCCAAACCTACACAATATCGATCCAGTACTACAGAGAAACAGCTCACAGAAAGATGATCTCAGCACCTGGGATCAAATGCCTTTAATACCAGCATTGGGGAGGTATATACGCAAAAGCAAGTTCTCAGTATCAGGCATTCATTCTCCAGCCATGCTGAGGAGAGGCAGCAGGATCAGCCCACACAGCTTGAAGTAGTGGTCTGCTTTGCTTTTCTGTTTTCAGATGGACATTGGAATGCCAATATCAGTCACTGGGTCTTTTATTTTTTGTGAAACAGAAAGTGGGAAGTAGCTTTGAACTCATTGACATAGGAAACAACTTCCTGAATATAATTCCAGTAGTACTCTAAGATAGACAATTAATAAATGTGACCTCCTAAAAGTGAGAAGCTTCTGAAATCCTGATTTCTTATAAATTGCAGAAACAGCTGCCCAGAGATGATACCACCAACAATAACATAGGCCCTCCCCCATCATTCACTAATTAAGAAAGTGTCCTTCATCCCAGTTTTATGGAGAAATTTTTTCAGTTGAGGTTCTCTCCTTTCAGATAACATTAGTTTGTGTCACATTGACACAAAACTGAACAGAATACCTAGTCAGAAAACTATCAAGTAAAGATTTTAGCTTACCTGTAGAGTAAAACTCAGTACAACAAAAGAGAATGAAGCAGAGCAAAGGCAATATTATGTGAATTTTGTAAAAAAAAAAAAAAAATGGAGAACCAAAAGTGTTTCAGTGTCAAGTAAGGAAAATGTCAAACCAAGGTGGCAATTTGAAAGTTAGAAAAGTGGAGGTTAAATATACAGCAACAAATATTCTGATTTATGATATACATGTATTTCTCGATATATCATATTGCTAAGATATCTGTCATTTGGTACATTTCTAAAGTATAATTTTCTTAGGACATATCAACTTGTCTTTGTGGAAAGTAAGGGTAATTATCTTGACATTATATCATATAAATGCTAGAGTTAGATTCTCTCCATAAAATGAACAGATGCATAGATATAATAATATTCTCTCTGTGTGAACTGTTTTAATATTACAAACTAACTTAAAAATTTCAATTATTTTACACACTCACCAATGTTTCCCCTCCCTCCTCTCCTCTTATTCCCTCACCCACCTCCCTTCTACACCCTGCCATCCACTCCTCTCTCTCCATTCAGAAAGGGGCAGACCTTCCATAGGAATCAACACAGCATATTACATCATAGACTTTGAACTTCTTCATTAAACTTCATCTTAGTGCACTTTAGTCCTACTTTGATCTATTAGCTCTATATCCCAAACAGCAATGTGCCATGATTATAATAATAGGATGTTTTCTCCCTTTTCCATCTCCTCTCTCTCTCTCTCTCTCTCTCTCTCTCTCTCTCTCTCTGTCTCTCTGCCTCTCTCTGTCTCTGCCTCTCTCATTTCTTTAAAGGCTTCCATCTATACTTTTGGACTTTTCCACACTTAATCATGTTCAAAGGACCACATCATAAAAACTGAGAAAGACATCATACTCACACAAAACATAGTCCTCTGAGACTCTAATGTGAATCGATTAAATAAAGTGATAGATTGTAAAGCCTCCAAGCATCAGATTTTTGCAATGTTCTTTTCTATGTTCCACTTAAGAACTGAAATTACAGGACACATGCCAGAAAACCACTTGGTTACCTCTCCCCTTTTTCCCATTATCACCATGTGCTGATTCAGAAAAAGTCAGAAAAACTAACAAAAATAAACAACAAAAATTTGTCAACTTCATTTTGGAAGAAATTTTATTTAAAACTATAGGGTCTGAAGACAGGTCAGCAGAGACAGTCAAATTTTATTAAGTTGCTTCTATTTGTTACTAGGTATAAGCAAATAATTTGAGAACTTCTTCAAAATGATGAATTATTTGTTGTATCCTGATAAATATTAATGAATGTTTTCACCCCCAGTTCATATTAACTATTGGCTAAAGTTACTTGCCACTGATATTTTGTTTCTTACATTTCATGATTGCTTACATATTGACCTTATTGAAGTTCTATGGTAAAATGTGGTTATTAGCAAAGAGGTAACCCAGCATCTGTTGTTCTTTTGTTTAAGTTACTGGTCACAATGGAATAGGAATCAGGAGATTCATTAACTATGGAGTTTATTAAAGGGAGGAGCAGAGCAAGAAAGGGGGTGAAGAGAGAGAGAGAGAGAGAGAGAGAGAGAGAGAGAGAGAGAGAGAAAGTAAGTGGGTGGGGGGTCCATTTTTAAGGGCATCCTTTGCACATGCATGTAGACTAGTATGTAGCGCCAGTGCTATAACACTTCTCACAGACTCAGGCTGTGAGAATTCAACTAAAGATGAGACAGTGGGTTATTCTTGCAAGGAGAATGCCATTTATTTCAAAGGATGGAAGACTTATATACCAGGCAACAGGCACAGTAGAACGATACCCAGGTCAGAAGTTCATGTCCCGAAGTCCCTCCAGCAATAGGGATGGGCAGATATTTTGCATTCTTGCATTCAGACCCTTTTGCAAGGAGGGAAACAAGGAAGTATACTCCTAGTCATGAGACAGTCAGCAGACCCCAAAAAGGGAAGGGCCCAACAGGGCTCCAAGTCACAAGATAAGCAAATCCAATTGGGGGAAGAGCCGAGCACTAGTACTCATGGAACCCTAGGCTGACCAGAGTACTGCCTGAGTGCATTCTTCTAGGTGACAGGAGCAGGCCAGCATAATGTCTGAATCCTTAATTCCCACCACTATTTATTAATAAAAAGGTGGGGAATTAGGCATGGCAGGTTAGGGAATAAGATCATTGAGTTCTCTGACCTGGGGGGGGGGTGTTGACCCTCTTTGGGGGAACTGAGAAAGCTGAGGAGTGAATCATCTACCCATCTAGGACAAGCAAAAGTATGCCTATGAACAACTGAATTTCCTATGAATACAAACATTTGTCAACCATTGTTTGGACAATATTTCAATTGTCTACCTCTGAGATGCCAATGATATAAACAAGATTTCTTATGAGAGCTATGTTTGTATATGACCAGAGCAAACTGTTTTTTTATATCAAAAAAATGGAAGGCAAAATGAGAAATAACTGAAACAGTTAATAAATGATAATAGGAGAAAGGGAAGAAAACAGAGTGAGGATGAGAGAGGGATTAGAAGAAGAAATGAAGAAAGAGAGAATGTTAATAAGATCAAACATCAAAATTTCAAAATTTAAAAGATACCCTAAATTGTAAATATGTTGGAAGACAACAGCTCCATTAAAGTTCTTTGTTTGTTTGTTTTTATTATTCTACAAAAAATATGGAAGCATTTTGGGACAGATCAATGTCAGATTAGGAAAGCCTGGTGTGTGAAGCACATGGGGTCTTAAGCAATGGGGATTTACTTTCAAACTTTGGTAGGCACAAAAGGACAACAGCAAAGAGTCTATATTGATTTGGGAGCCTCTTGGACTTCTCTGACCAACAACTCAAAAGTACTTTCATTAAACCTGGCATTGGAGTTTTTGTTAGATAACCTATATCTTGTATTGAAGCACACTGTCAGTGGCATAACTTTCTAGCTTTTATAGTAGCAGAAGGAACAATGCAAAGTTCCAAGGAAGGGAAGTAAGTAATAATCCTACCTAGCTTTCCTGTGCTTGTCATTCACAGAAATGACCCCATGCCAAAATATCCTTAACTAGGCAAAAGTGGTGATCATATCTTTGCTGTAATCAACAACTCTCTAATTGGACTTAACATTTGATCAACAGGAAGCAAATGCTGTTGAATACTGGAAAACTATACACCTAAGTCATGTATAGTAGAGGAAACTTTCTATTGATACTCTGCTCAACAAGCAAAATTCCAACTGCAATCTAAATATATATCCTGATACCCAGGAGTAGATCACATACATGATCAAAGAACCTTCTATTTGCAACCAACAAATATCATTGTAGAAATCTACAATTGGTCAAAATGCAAGTAACAATGGATTATAGGTGTTTTCTCAATACCTACACTTATAACCCAGCTCCTGCACCAAATGCTCATGAAATGTCTAAGAAAGGGAGATAGAAAGATGTTTTCCCTACCTGAAAAGGAAGTTTGCTGTGATGATATGGATATTCAACCAGGACCAGTACATTTAGGTCACCACCTACATGTTAATTTTCAAGGATGAAATATCTTGGTAGGTATACCAAAACAAAACAAAACAAAACAAAAAAAAACAAAAAAAACAAACCCTACAACCAAATAAGGGATGTCAAGAATAAAAGAACAGGGACTCATAAGAGATAAGTCCTCTAAATAATTATCTAATACCAATTGGCATTCCATGAAAGCACAAATATAAGTTAATTTTAGTAGAATTACATATTACATCACTTCATCTCTTTTCCTCCCTCTTGCCTTCCTAGCTATCTCCACTTAGAACCCTTGCATGTCCCCTCCCTTCCTTAAGAGTTGAGCCTTGTCACTGATATGTAACCACATATACATGTCAGTGAAGAACCAGGCACATTCTGACAGAGGCCAGGAAATGACTCCTATTAGGGACAGAATACCTGTTTCACAAGTTTCCTAGGAATGTTGCTTTTACCTAACCAACAGAAATTCTTTTATAGTCCAGTTTGCATCCATTTCTAGATATATGGACATTCTGAGACCCTTAGGAAGTAGGTATAATAAGGGAGAAAGCTGTCTCTTTTGTTGCTGCTTCTTGTTGATTGGAGTTTGAAAAGAGTTAAGTCTGGAATATGAATCAAAATCATTCCAAGAGGACCTTGGAATGGTCCCATGGTGGGTGTGGGACAAAAGGGAGGGTGAGAGACAGACTGACCTGCAGATATAACTTATCACATATATTGGGAGAAAGTAAGAAAGCAAGGGAAGAGAAGAGAAAGAAAATGACAGAGAGACAGAGACAGAGAGAGAGCTGCCACTTCAGAAAGGTCAGAAAGAGAGAGCAGAAGTGGGTGGAGTCTGTCTCTTAATGTGACCTTCAACCCTGCATACAGAGCCACAATACTGCTTGTCATTGGCACAGGCGTTACACGCTGTGCCAGGTTCTCGAGGAGGGGGAACAGCTTTGCCTGGATTGTAACATTCCTCCCTTCTTTTTTTATTAAAATTCAAAGAATTAGGTATGGAAGTTTAGAGAAATAGGGTGTCAAGTTTGAAAGATTACTTTCTGCTGACCTGGGGGGTGCTGAACATTTTGTTACTGCCATGTCCTAGGGTATATATTTGTTTTATTGTGACCCAGGCTCTATGGAATTCTCTGTAACCTGACAAAATGTTGGTAGAGCAGAGGAAAAGTTTAAATTTTGGAAAAGAAATTTTTTCTTGGGTCCTGGTAATTAAGGAGGGGGTTTTCAGAACCAGGGACAGGTGGGGGACTTAGCCTGTTTACAGTCTGATAATTGAGGGAAGGATGCATCTGACCTGCTTGAGGTGAATCCTCTAAGTCAACTCCGTGGAACTTACAAGAATTCTTTGAGTTTATGAAAGCATAAGTTTTAGACACATTAGCATTTCAACTGTTTACACTCTGTACTGAAATTTGCATTGTAGAATTGGCAGTATACTTATGTAAGAAGTGATTTTAGTTGAAAGCATTAACACTTTTCCATCTGGAAAACTGACAGATATTCTTAGCACAATGAAAAGCATGTTTTAGTCTGTAGTTCAAGGTCACCCTTATCTACAGAGCAATTTCCCAGATAGCAAGGGCAGTTAAACCTAGAAACCATGTCTCAAAAGAGCAACAGCAACAACTCCCTCAAATAATGATGATGATGATGATGATGATGATGATGATAATAATAATAATAATAATAATAATAATAATAATAAACAAAATGAAGGAAACTTAACATTTATAATCTGTGACTATACTAGTGGTCAGTAATTTACTGGCTTACTCTCCATGGCTTGCTCAGTTGGCTTTCTCATAGAATCCAGGACCCAGGGATGGCAACATTCACTATGGCTCCCCCATTGGCCACTAATTAGGGAAATGACATACAGTAGTATCTTATGGAGGCATTTTCTCAATTGAAGCTCCCTTCTCTGTTTTGATTCTATCTTGTATTATGTTGATATAAAACTCACCACTATGCAGGGCTAGATTAATAATTAATCCTGGGTTTTAACATCAGATGTTAGCAAGAGGTCACGGTAAAGAAACTGCTGCCATGACCACTTCATTTACAATTAAGGACTTTATTGTGAATAAGATATATAAAATATCCAGAGGCATAGAGAAGAGTGCTGATTAATGATATAGAGATACACTGATCATGGCTAGAGCTATTTGCTAGAGATTGAGAGAATATCAAGAAATAGAGTTATGGAGATACCAAGAGACCAAGAAGATAGAAAGAGAAAGAATGATAAGCTTAGCTGTGTTATCAGGAGGAAGAGTAGCTGAAGGGGAAGGAAAGGGCTAAGAGGCTAGCACTGATTTTGAAATGTATGGACTGAGGGAGCAATGGGTTTTGAAATGCAGCCACAGTTACATGTCAGTAATAAACAATGTCCCTTTTGGTAAGCAGTGAACCTTTTAAATAAATTTCTTAGAAATACTGGCTTTTATATAATTGCTAGAAAACATTCTATAGTCAAGATTGAGCTCATTAGATATGTAGACTTTCTGAGACCCAACAAAATCAAATGTGATCATTATAAAAGCCTGATAACAATTTGCACCTATTTATCCATTTCTTACTTCCTGGCAAATGGGGTAATTCCTTTGTTGTTTTAGGGAAATATTTTAGAAGACCTCATCACTATACTCTTCTTCACACTGTATGTCTCTGATCTAATGATAAAAACAAATGGATGATGGGGGATGTTCTTCTATATGCTGTGAATATGCTTCTCTTATTGGTTGGTGAATAAATGATGATTGGCCAACAGTGAGGCATAAAGTATAGGCAGGATTACCAGACTAGGATAATTCTGGGAAAAGTAAGTTATCTGGGAGAGAGAGACCATGTAACCCCCGAAGGAGAAATATTCTGGAGCATTATGGGTAAGCCACAGCTGCATGACAATACATAGTTTAATAGAAATTGGTTAATAATTAAGATAGAGTTGGACAATAAGAAGCCTGAGCCTGTGGCCAAGCAGTTTATAATTAATAGAAGCCTCTGTGTTTTTAATTTGAGACTAAAATGACCTGGCAGGACAGAAACTCCATCATCAATTGGATGAATTTTTTATGACTAACTTTATAAGAACTGTATCTAAAATAGAATCACAACTGTCATGCAGCATCCATAACTAGACATTAAAAAATCAACAATTTTAAGATCAATTAATATTTTTATTATAATAATTAGGAATAAATTATTGTAAATAAGTATGGCATTTGAACTCAGATATAGATATATGGTATATGAGAAGTTACTAGGAACACAGAATAAACCAATAAGTTAATTTTTCCTGCAAACTGGATTTCAAGGTGAAATTATTAATTGATTTCCCATAAAGTCTGCATAACCTCTGATTTTTAGAAGTATTACTTGATAGTTAAGTTTTTTGTGTCTGAATTTTTTGTTGTCATTTGATATTTACTCAAAACTTCTAACATTTTTGTAAAGACAAATCAGTTATATATACAGTTATTGTAGTGAAAATGTTTATAAAATATAAGGAAAGGTGTAGGATACAATAACATGCATACTTGGTAATTTTATGGAGATTCTTAAATTTCATATTCAGTTTCAGATAATAAATTCTGTTGAATATATGTTGCATATTTATAGTTGTTTTGATCCTGACTAAAGGGTAACATAGGAGCTGATAACTTGTTTTTATTATGAGGTGAGTAGCAACCATTTTAAATGATATAGATGCTTGTTTAATAGAAGAGATTAAGTCCAGACACATTAAGCCTACATGTGTGTGTTTAGAAGATTTTTAATCAACAAGGAATTACATTTAACCTGATCTCAATCCATTTCATTCAGATATTGTAGTCTTTTATTCTAAAGAACCTCAGAGGTATGATAATAAAGTTGGAAAAAGATTATTTTACTCTATAAAAGATTTCAGTGTTTCCATGCATTGTTGTCTCATTCTCAAAATACAATTGAATTCCTTGAAAGATGTGGCATATTTCCATAGCCCAATAAAACTCAACAATAAGGTAGGCTCTTTAGAAATGGTATTTATTGAAAAACCTGTTTCCTGCAGAGCATCTGAAGTACACACTACTTGTTAGGAAAGTGCACATGCCCTTTGGTACTTCAGTATACTTTGGAGTTCCTCGGGTTTCAGAAATGAGCATGCTCACAGGGATACAATAGGAATCACTCCAGCATGAACAATGCAAGATGATGACAACACATTCTATCAAGAGAAAACTAATATTCCATAGTACTTTACCTGAACATTTCCAGTTTTGGAATTGGAATTTATTTTAAACATACTGTAGCAATGGAATAAATATTCCATGATCTTTATATTTCTGGGATATGTTTTGTAGCTAAATGATGCTTCTCACCATTTCCAAAGACAATTCCAGAAGGATCACAGGCATTAAATTTAAATGTGAAATACCTAAGTGTGTGGAATGATTCAGTGAGCTGCCAGGTAATTTCCTTTCAGAAAGGTAGTCCTTTGCTTGTTAGTATCCTACTTCAATCTTATGCTGAGGTCCTTTGCCAACTGTTTTATTTTGTTACTCTTTTAGAAAATTGTGGAGCAGGCAGAGGAAAGCAAACACTGGGTCAATAACTGCAAGTGTTTACTTTGAACACTGAAGGTCTGTGTTTCCAGCTGCATTTCAGTTACTCCTCTGCTTCTTTTCTGTGCAGTGTTAATATTACACACTTCTCTTTGACTTCTGACTCTCCTTTTTAAAGGTCACTGTGTTTCTAGAAAGCCATATGTCATCATCTTAATTAATCTCTATTAAATTGTATTTAAAGCAGAGTGCTTCATGTATCATCCTGTTCCCTTCCAAGTTGTTTTTGTGTCCCCTTGTTATCTGAGTTAGACAAGAATAGAACCCATGTCTAGCATTGTAAAAGGGATTGAGAACCTATGTTATATAGGCCACAGGCCTGTGCAGAGAACTCAATACTTTTATTATGCTAAATGGAAACAGTATTATAATGACTCCTAGTGATTTGCAGTTGTACCCATATATAGAACATATTTCAAAGCTCACAGAAGAGTCTCCTTGCAGTACATGACAACTAATACAGAGATTCCAAACTGGTCAATGTTCAGGGTTTAAAAGTCTTTGCTGACTATAGAGTTGGCATCTTTAAATCATATTTCTACTCTGTGGCTAAAGGATTTCCTCAGAAATGGGCTGGATAGTTTGTAAGACACAGAGGTGGTTGGTACCATCAAAAACACATTGTTTTCCAGAAGCAAGCAGTCACATATTTCAAAATCACAGCAATTGTGAAAATATGCAAAAGGCCTATTCAACTTCCAACCCAAGAAAACCCCAGCATGGAGACAGCAATTGGCATGGGGACAAACTCCCAGCAGTGGTTGAGGAGCTGCTAGCATTTACTAGGTTCTGTGATTGTCTGTTTTCTTTAATGATTAACCAGCCAGGCATCAAACCCAAGATTAGCTGGGCAACACAAACTGGACTTGATGAGGGAAAAGGAGAGAAAGAGAGAGAGAGAGAGAGAGAGAGAGAGAGAGAGAGAGAGAGAGAGAGAGAGAGATCTTAAAGTTGGGTGGGAAGGGACAGGGATTATGGAAGGAATTGATGAAGATGAGCTAATTTGTTGAAAATACATAGAGTGAAATTGCCAAGAATTTATATCATATTGTTAAATTAATAGAGGTAGAAAAAGTAGTGAAAAGGAGATAAAGATATCATTTTCTGTAGCATTCCCCAGTCACAACACCCTAGACTAATTTATTCATTAAATAAACCTCCCTTTGTCTAGTAAAAATTAGAAATATTATTTTTCTATGTGCTTTAAAACATAGTCTGTTTTAAATTTTATTACTTCACCAAGTATATCTCATATAGGATTACACTGAACTAGGCCAAATGTCAGCAGTGAACAGTAGTTGTATAATTTTCCCACCTGACTTAGGGTTCTTTTTGCTGTGATGAAATATGGTAAACAAAGCAACTTGGTGAAGAAAGGGTTTGTTTGGCTGACACTTCCACATTACTGCTCATCAATGAACCAGGACAGGAATCCAAACAGAGCAGGAAACTGCATGCAGGAACTGATGCAGAGGTAATGGAGGAGTGCTGCTTACTGGCTTGCTCTTCATCCTTCTTTCTCATAGAACCTAGGAAAACCATCACAGCAGAAGGTCCATCCACAGTCAACTGGGCCCTTGCCATCAATAACTAATTTAAAAAAATGCCCCATGGGTTTACCTACAGGCTGACCTTAGGGGTGTTTTCTTAGTTAAGTTTTCCTTCCCTCAGATGACTTCAGGTGTATTAAGTTGACATAAAACTAGCCACCACACTATCATTCTTTAGTCATATACATACATGTACATTTAGTCATAAACTTTTTCAAATACCAAAATGAGCTCTGACTCCTCATTTTTAAATTTTTAAATATACTGCACAAGAAGGCATTGATTTAGCATTAGAATTAAAGAAATTATCTGTTCCATGACTTAATACAAATCTGTTTCCTTTGGGGAAATAATTTCTTCTTATAGATTTAGTTATTTTAATAACTTGTTTGTTTGTTTCATAATAGAGAATTTCAAGATGTTTTGGCAGACCTTATAATATACCAAACTTCTTAAAAAGTCAAACTTAACTGCATAGTATATTAAAAATCCTAGAAAAAACATTTTTTCTTAATGCATATTATATACTTAGCAGTCATATATAAACATATACAACTTTTCCACCATGAACACATGCATACAAGTCTATGTTTATATATGCAAAACAAGATGATCAGGAAGTAAGGATTATAATGCAATAAAACTCTAATTTATTACATCATCAAGATGTAAATTTTAATACTTATGTCTTTTTAAAAATTGTTTAGAATCAAAATTTTCTGATATTTTAATTCATCCTTTATAAGCTTTAGATTATTGTTCATGTAGTAATTTATTGAAGTCAGAATATTCTTGTTCACACTCCTAATAGCATTTCCATATTATTTCATTATCAGTTTTTCCCTTGGTTCACAAAGCCTAACTCCAAATACATGTATAAATCAGTCATATCTTCTATGAATTCTCAATCTTCCCTTAATCATCATCCCACTTATGATTTTCTTTAAGTAACCGTTAAAAGATCCTTAAATATTTACAAGAGAATTTTTAAAAAATTGAGAAAAGAATATATGCTGCTATACATTTTATGTTATCAGTCTTTGTTTATTGAATCCACATTTGTACTTGATCCCATGACATCCATACGCAGGTTTATATGTTTTAATGTTTGTGAATTCAATATAAGAAACTTATCACATGAGAGAGCAGTAAGATTGAGTCAGAGTCAGGCAAAGAAAAGAGGAGAGCAAGAAAAGAGATACAATAATAGAGGGAGCCATTATAGGATTAAAGAGAAATCTGGCACTAGGCTCTTGATGGAGGAAGTGCTTCTCTGTATGTGTTTGTCTTATTGGTTGATAAATAAAGTACGGTTTGGCCAATGAGGCAGAAATGAGAAGTTAGCGGGGACTAGGAGTCAAGGAGGATTCTGGGAAAGGTAGGAGAAAGCACAGAGTCACCATGTGAGCCTGGGAAGACAGGACACTTCTGCTGGCATCCAGTAATATAAGTCTTATAAAATATGTAGATTTATGATAAGTAAGACTGAGCTAGAAGAAGAGAAATCCTAGTCATTGGCCAAGCAGCATTTGTACTTAATCAGACTCTGTTTGTTATTTATGACCTTAACGTGGGTGGAACTTGGGCGGCCTGGCGGAAAGCACCCACACGGCAGCAGGACTTGGGCAACTTAGAGTAAAAACTTATTCTTGCAGGGTCTTCATGGTTGACCCCCAACTAACAGTCTAAGCAATAGTCTAGAGACTACCTTAAATGTCCTTCCCTTATAATGAGATTGATAGCTACCTTTATGACATTCTAGAGCCTTCATCCAGTAGCTGATGGAAGCAGAAGCAGACACAGCTAAACACTGAGCCAGATTCCTGGAATCCAGTTTCAAATAGGGAGGATTGGAGAGCAAAGGAGTCAAGACCAGGCTGGAGAAACCCATAGAAACAGCTGACCTGAACAATGGGGAGCTCATGGACCCAGGACTGATAGCTGTGAAGTCATCATAGGACTGGTCCAGATACCCAGAACATGAATGCCAGTTTGGAGTTCTGGTTAATCTTTGGGGTCTCTGGTAGTGGATTAGTATTTATCCCTAGTGCATGTACATGAATGGACTTTGGGAGCTCACTCCAGATAGAGGGATATTCTCTTAGCCTAGACACATGGGAGAGGGTGTAGGCCTTGCTCCAAATAATATGACAGACTTTAAAGATCCCCCATGAAAGGCCTCACCCTCCCTGGAAAGCAGAAAGGGGATGGGATAGGGGATCCATAGAGGGCAGGGGAGGAGAGGGAGAGGGAATTGGAATTGACATGTAAAACAAGCATGTTTCTAATTTAAATTTTAAAAAGGGAAAAAACATATCAGTGATAAAAGAAAAATATTTAAAGATCACATGGACTGTTAGCATCTATCTTTGAAGATATGAACATTAATTTTTAATCAATGTTTTCAGTCTATGCATGGGACTGAAAATCCCTCATTTCCTTTTCTATCTAGTTTCTTTATTTCCTAATATACTTTCTAAATTCAGGATCACTGTCATGTGATCTCTCTTATGAAAATATACATACTTTTACTCCAAAGTGTCACAACTATTTCTTTTCTATTGTACTTTGAAGTTCTAACATTCCCTTCTATAAACAAGATATATCTTCTGATTTTTGTTTGACCTCCCGTTTCCTCTATAGTTGAACATGTTAATTGCTTTCTTCATCCACAAGTAATTTAGTTAAGTAAGAGACCAATTTTTTCTATCATAAAGAGAAATGAACCTGCAGTGCCTTTTAGGATTGAAGCTCGTGTCTCTGAACTCAGTATAGTATTACTTAAATGTTTAAGTAAATTAATGTTATAGCATTGATAATATACATTAGTTGTAAAAATTAAAATGCATATTGTTTCAAGGATGCTTACTCTGTAGATACATGAAATTAAAATGTTTTAACTATTTCCTCTTATCTTCTGTGCTATATAAAATGTACATAATGTATTTTTCTCTTTATACTTCTGTGTATGTTATTACAACTTTCTTATTCATTCCAACCTTATCTCTACTTTTAAGTGTTGTTTATTCTATAGATTTATCTTTATTCTAGTGTAACAGTTGGCTTGTCAAACTGACTAAAACTGTACACAAAAGTGATAAGCCCACTTTGTGATATTTTTGGATGTGTTGCTATGGCTGAACACAGTTATTGAATTGTATCTAGAAATATACTACCAGCTTAATCTAATTTAGTCAAAATTGTATAATGTTCTATTGTTCAGAATTCAAGATATGAATGCACTAGTGTCTTTGAACCAAAGAGAAATAGCAGAAAAAAAAAAACTACTTAAGAATACCAAATTCGATGAATTGGATTACTTTAGTTTTTCCCAGCATGTTAAGCAAATGGCTCATTGCCAATGGCCTAATCTATGATATAAGAATGTGGTATGTCTTCTATGGAGTGTGCTAATTGTACTTTCTAGAAAATTTAAAGGTACTCTGGAGCCTAGTTTCCTACAAGGTACTCTCTTAAGGGCACTATGGTAGGAAAAAAGAATAGAAAATGAAAATTCCCCCTTATACTATGATATGAATGACTAATTAAGAAAAAGAAATATGGATTTTAAAGAGATGTAGGAAGTGATCTCACACCATCAAAGCCCTTTCCTATGCACACACAGATCCCTGGGAGACTCTCATGGTTACAGTTCCATTGAAATCTCTAGGAAACTGTCAGTTCATTCTTAAGACCACAAAGAAATGGAAGCTCTTTTCCTCCCCATGCTCAAGGAAAGGTTTTGAGTCCCATATTCTACCTTTCCCCATTTGACTGCTGCTCAGATTCTCCTCAAGACTTCAGAAATATGGGTGGTTTAATAGGAATGTGAAATTATCAAGCATACTTTGGAAAGTTGATCTATCAATAGGAAAGATGTTCAGAGGAAACTATATAAATTTGATCTTAGGAAAACATTGGCTAAAAATGTAGAACACTTCCTGAAGATTCAGTTAGATAATTGTGAAATGGGGAGAGTGAAGGAATGAAAGAGAAATTGGCTTCCAATGCCAGCAAAACACCTTTTAATATTTATTTCAAAAATGCATCTCTAAATTACCTATGTCTTTGAATTTGTTTACTTTATTGGTTGTTTCATTTCATGTACACATTCATTCCTTCCCAACTTTGCCCCAAAATTTTTCCTCTCCACTCTAGTCCCATTTTCTTTCTCTGTTCTAGTGATCCTACAGCCCATTCTGGTCTGAAAACAGCCATTTCTCTCTCCTAAGTCTTTGAACTGATTACAGTATAGGCATGAACCAGTATGACTGGCTTCATTTTCATTTCCTAATCGATTTTACATGGACTGTAGATATAGTTCAGTGGTGGAGGAATTCTAATCATATGCAAATGCTCAGGGTTTAACTTGCAACATAAGAAACAGAGACAAAGAAATGGATTTTAAGAAGTTAGCTTGCAAATGTGTCTAGTTCCCAATAAAAGCTCAGATTAAAAAAAAATCTTATCATATTAACAAGTTTCAACAGAAAGTGAGATATGTGAAGAAAAAGAAACTAATTTGTAGAAGTTAGGGAAATTTCAAGAGAATCACATTATATGCTCAAGTTTAACAAACAAATGGAAGCACAATATTGAAGGAAATAGAATATTCATTTTGATAATCACCCTTGTATAACTTACTGTTTTCTAGTTATTTCAATATAATGAACCTCAAGTCATCAAAGAAGTGGAAAGATGGGCTTACATGATGGAATATCCCATCTCTTATTGCTACCTGTTCATTATTTATATGCTCAGTTTCTGTCACTGACCACCTACTATGTGTCAGGTACTCTGGTATACATAGGAAAAAGAGAAGAATCAGTAAAATTACTGCTTAATGGAAATTATATTTCAAAAAGAAACACTAACTTTCCACTACTAATTAAAGCATGAGAGAAGTATAGGAAAATAAAACATAATTTCATAATTTCAAATTAATTATTTATATTTCACAATGTAAAATAATTTAATTATTTTAAGGTATTCACTTGAAGTATACCAGTAATGTCTCACTTCTCTGGCACCCCATTTTTTCAGGCACTTGGAGTGCAAGATAATTCCCTATGTTTAGACACTAAACTTGAAGCAGGGGTTTCTATCTAGGTATTTGACTTAAGTCCTAAGTATCATTCAGTTATTTGTAATTTATACCACAAAACTGTGCTATTCTCATTTTCAAAATCCAATTATGCAGTAAATTTCTATAATTCAATTATCAGAACCCTGGACTGATGTGTATACATAAGTCAAATGTTTTTCATGATTTCTATTTGGTGTTTCTAATCCGAATGGCAAATTCTACTGGATATTTTTCTTCTCCATTGTTTGAAGCAGAATTATTATTTGTGTTACCTATTTTTATATCACGACAACTCTCTAAAATTGAGTCATTCTTCACTCAGTGTATAATGACTGAATTTAGGACTGAACAAGTTCTTTCCTCTACTAAGGCCATGAGTCATATTTATCTTCAGATCTTTGTGATCTATGAGAAAGTTTAGACTAAAGCATCAACTTAACCCACATTCATGTTGTAAGCTCCCTGAAGTTGTTATAGAAATGAGTCCTCAGGTTCATGACCACATCTGAACACAAGGTAAATGATTGTACAATATTCCATTCAATTTATTTCTAGAAGACCCACAGAAAGATAATGAACTTCAAGTAGTCTTTCTGGTTGTCAACCTGAATTTGCTGAAGAGGATAAAGCAAGACTGAAAATTTCAAACTCCTTTACCTTCCAGTGGCTGCTTAATAATGCTCCATGAGCCCCTTTTCAAAGAATGAGAAAAAAGTAATAGCAGACTAGTTCATATACTACTTCATAAAGTATTGCATACACCACAAACTCTTCAATTCTGTGTCAAATCACAAGGACCAAAACACCCACAAAGTTCATCAATTATTTCTTGAAAATATGTTGTAGGTCACTTTTCAAAGTGATAATCTTCACATGACTGAACATTAGAGTGAGCCGACAGTTCCATAATGGGTAAGACTTATATCTTCAGACACTTTGGTTAACTATTCTTATTACAGGGTTTCCTTTTAGTTGCATTTAAATAATATTACTACAAATTCAAGAGCCAGATAATAGCTGATATTTGTTTGTGAGCTCTCTGGTAAATTTCTGAATATCTGATTATCTGATTGCTTGAAAATATTCACCATCTAGCACTGAGCTATTTATTTGGCAAATTGAGGCTTATAAAATGAGGACACTTCTCTGTGTGGGGTCACCACACATAACATTTTTAAACACATACACATACACATACACACACACACACACACACAGAGAGAGAGAGAGAGAGAGAGAGAGAGAGAGAGAGAGAGAGAGAGGAGATTTTTATAACTTTCCCAAACATCCTTACTATTAGTTATCCTTCCTTCATTCCCTCCTCTGTCTTACCTTCCCATCATTGCCCCAAACCTCCCTATACACTATTTCTCCTTTCCCATTCAAATATCAGTATTTGGAAGTGTTTGGCTTATCCCCTTCACATAAGATGTTTCTTTCTTCTCTCCAACAATGATTTAGTTCTAGTTTCCTGTATTTACAGCTAATCCAAATGAAATACAGCAATCCAAATACTTGTCACTATGCCTGAGTGCAACACACATTGGTTATATTACATAGGAAAACTAAGTTGGTAGTGATCAGGAAGTTTTATCTCCCTTGGCTACCTTTCTTTGAACTAGGAGATACTATCACCCTGAAGATGAGAAAGTCAGTAGCAGTGTTGCTTGACTGTGATACTTGTGAGCTTCAATAATGACCAATATGGAATGATATGCCATGGTCCCAGACTGGGAAATGTTACAAGGGTGACCAACTGCTTTATCTAAGGTTCACTGCTGCACATGATATAAAACATATGCCTGATGTAAGCTCTCTGCCCAAGAACCTTTGGCTTAAGGAGTAAAACTACTACTATTTTTTTATAAAATGAGTATAATATCAAATTTCCCTATAAATTGATATTTCACTACCCATAGACAGTGTAGCTTTTTGATCTTAGGGAAATTTCTCTGTGGAAAGGATCGTGGTTGATAGAGAAACAAAACTGGTAAAGCATAGAGTAAGTAAGTGACTGTGGAGTGCCCAACCACAAATAAAACATCTATACCACACCTATCCCCCTCAAGCTGGGATCACTAGAAAATCAGGGGTGGAAAGGTATAAGGGTCAATTGTAAGCCCTACAATTGGACATAATAAGGCACTGAATAGATGAACTCACATCCTGTGCATTCAATAAGATGAAGAAGCACAAAGGGTGTCCTAAATAAGTTACTGAGACATAGAAACATATGTAAAACAATTTATCCTTCTTTACCAACTTTTGTTGCTATCCCTTCATTCAGTTAGTATTTCAGAATCTGACTGCTTATTAAGGGCCTTTTACCAGCATTATTTATATTTAGAAGTGACCTATTTTAAAAAGCAATATTTCAAATTCTACAGATATTGTGGATAGGATTTAATGGACAGATCTTTTGTAGGGGCCTGATTTAAGAGTGATTATTTCTGTAAATAAATCATGTTAAACACACAAGCCATATTTTAACAAAAGAGAATATAGAATAGGGTACAATAGATAATATTGATTTCTGTTGTTATTTGCAATTTTAGATTTCCACACAAAATGAAACAATTTTTAGATGATGCAAAACAAGTTGATCTCTGATATAGAAATAGGAGACAGGAGATTGGTTCCACATATAATTGTAACCTGTGACTCTTCAACCAATTTGGGTGCAGAAGAAAGTATGATTTAGAGACAAACAAGACACAAGTATTATTTGAGTGCCTCAGAACTCTAATTAGCTCATCAGGTTTCTCAGTCTTGACATCTTGTAGTATTACACAACAATAAGAAACAAAATGTGACATGCATCAAGGTGATTACAGTGTGCTTTGGTGAAGTGAAGCACTTGTAAAAGAAAAAGGTGCCTATTTTCCACAAAATTGTAATAATAAATGCAGAAGCCTCTACTACCATTTCTTTCTTGCTATCATTGTACAAAAAACAATGATAAGCTGATGGATTTATTTGGAATACAGGTGGAGTTTGATGCTGACACATCTGACAACCAATTACATATTTTGAGTTGTTGATCCTGAGTTGTAAACTCAGTTATTGTTTGATAAATTTTTCCCATGCGCATTATTATAAAAAGCACATGCTAATTGCCCCTACCATACACACACAGACAGACTAGCAGACTTTGGTATCTACTTTATCATCAAAATAAGTCCTTACTCCCTTGCTCACATTCTGTAAACATGCAATATTCTAGGCTAAAAGGAAAACGTAATACAGAATAGTATGGCTGAATATAAGTTCCATTTGACCTTCAAGTTCCATGACTGTTCAGGAAGTAGCCAAGAAAATGAACTAAAGGTTAACAGCTTTATCTTACATATGAATGCTCTATGAAAAGAAAATAGAAAAAAGATGAGTTATAATACAGTTCTAAAAAGCTATAGTAGGGACAGAAGTTCAAAGATTATAATTATGTAATTAGCTCCTCTCCAGGATTCTAGGGTGAACTTTACAAATCTTCAAACCAATTTTTATTGTGTTGACAAAATTATATAAACTACCTCTGATGGTGGACAGTTATCAATATTAGCTCATTTTCTTTATAGCTTTACCAGTGCCCTTTTATCTGCCTTTGTGAATTAATTCAATTTACCTGAATAACTTCTTTGAAATTAAAAATTGAAAACAATAGTTTTTAGTGGCTGTAGCAAGGTAACACTCCTTTATAACTCCTTTTAGCAAGATAGTGGAACCTTTTTACAAATTGACACTGATATGTAGGCAATATCAAAAATAAATTTTCATTATTAAAATTTTAATGTTGTTAAAATTAATAGGAAAACTATGAATTTATCCTAAGAAGAATGATGTTGAGAGCATTTAGTAGATGTATAAAAACCTGCATGAAACTATTGCTACATTATCAGAATATTTGATATTTTATACATCCCATTTATTTATCCCTTTTCACCTGAGAGATACTTGCAAATCTTTTTCCTGATACAGCCTACTGTAATTAAATAATTAATAGAATTTGTTCAACAAATTATGCTTATTAATAATGTTAGTCTACTTTAATATTCCTTTAAGATATAAGTAAAACAACTCAAATGTTATTTTAATAACTTTTCCTATTCAAAGATCATTACTTATTAGATTCAGAAATGAAAAGGTGATTTGGTAAATCACAATAGATACTTTTGGATGGTGTTTCTGTAATAGGTAGCTGTGTGTTTAAGAAAGTAAGAATCAGTTGAAAACTACAGTGACATAATACAAAATACTCCAAAACAGGAAAAGTATTTGACTGTGAAATTTACTTGGTTGTCTACTGAGTAGTTTATTAGTTACTTTTTCTGTTCCTGTAATACTTATATATGCTGAAAAAGCAGTTTAAGGAAGGCTTTATTTTGATCGCTGTTTGAGGGTGGAGTCCAACATGCCAAGGAAGTCACAACAGTATGATTTTGAGGTTTGCTCAAAGTAAGGAAAAATAAGGAGATGAACTTTAGTGCTTAGTGCATTTCTACTTTTTTATTCTGTCTAGGATTATAGTTTAGGGAATGATGCCTTCTACACAGAAAGTGTGTCTTTCCATTTCAATATAATTAACATGGTCCTTCACAGCTTTTCCCAGAGACTAACATAATAAAAATAACTTCTCAAAGGTCTGCCAATGGGCTTGTCTCTTAGCTTATTCTGGACCCTATCATGTTGATAATCAACACTGATAATCATGAATAAGAATTCACTTTGTTTTCTACTAAGAGATGGTGCTTTAAAGATCATGTAGCATCAGAATAGCTCAGAAGCCATGCATATGGTCATTTAGTTAAATGGTCACTAAACTCTGGTTTACAAAACCCTAAGTAGTTTCTTGATTTACTAATATAAAGCCATATATTTGGGACTTGAATAAAATTAACCACTGTGGTTTCAGGATGAAGAAAAATCATCCTTACTTGATTCTAGGCAGACTCATTAAATACTTTCTCATTTGAACATGTGTGATAAGTCCATGCAGTCAATGAGTGAAGGGTGGTATTCAGTAAGATTCGGTTCAAAGTCACAGTTATTGTACATTTACTTAACAGACACAAATAAATAATAAGTATTATCATAATAGTTAATGAAAACTTTATAGATACTAAACCCCTTCATAGAAATACAGCATTGAAGAAGAATTCAGAGATTAATTTGAATAACCATGGACATACATCTCATTAATAGCAGAGCAGGAGATTCAAGCAAGGCAACTTAAGGTCTCTAATTTTCTACTTTTTAATGCTGCCTATATATTGAATATATTTAAATATAATTCTCTAGCTTTTGAATTGCTTTTGAGTTAATTTAGAAAAAAATACCATGTTTTAATTTTTTTGCTGTGGAAAAATATCTGATAAGAGTTGCATATAGAAATATGAGTGCAAGATACATAAAACCTAACATTGTGGTAAGATTGGTGCTGTAAGAATATGGGGTGACCAGTCACAGGGTGGCATCAGTAAGGAAAAGGGAAAATTAGATTCAAGGACTAACTATAAAAGTGCAAGACATAATGCATATTACTTTTATCATCTTGAGAGCTGCACCATATGGTAATCTCACACCCTTAACAAACAACAGCAGCAGCTGTGGACCAAGAGCTCAAACACAGCAGCCCTATGAAGAAAAATGCTCTCACAAAATGGATTTCAGTTATTCCTCGTTTTTGAAGTGAAACAAATAAAATACTTCATAAAGGCTATCCATTCCCAATAACAATCAATTACAATAACAAGTGTTCAACAGAATCTCATGCTATATCATATACATCATTGTAGATCATTAAGTATTATTCCTATTATCTGTCATGATAATATTATGAACTTCAGAGCCCATAACAATCTTTTTTTAAAAATAAATTTACCTTATGTATTAATAATATTTATATTACATTATTAATATAGAACAGAAGGCTTTCTAATATGCAAAAATTGAAGAAGAATAAGGTCATGATTAGCTCTACTAAATGCAATTAATTTGTTACTACTAATAAGTTACTGAGTTTCATAGGCAACTTGCTATCAGCAATATAAACTATATCAAAAGAAGCCCTAATCTTATAAAAACCAGTATTTTCATTTGCATTCTGACATGTTTAGAGTACAAGAACATGATAAAGAACAAACAGAACACTACAGACCGTATATATTATGTATTATATATGCACTATTTATTCATTAGATATATAATATATAACAGTACATGTCACAGCAGATGAAGTATTTTGACTTTTATGTGCTGATAGATGTTAAGTCATAAAACAGATAGAGATGCTACATCCCCTTCATATTGTCTAAATTGTAATAACAGATTATATCATATTAGGGGATTAACACAGAAGACAGATCTCTCATGGCTCCTGAGAGATTGAGGTCCCTCTAAATAAGAAGGAAAAAAATACCTGATATTGGAAAAATAGATTAGTGAACTCAGGAATCTTGGAGAATAATCAAGTGCATCTACTTCACTAAACCAATTAAACTCTGTCTACATGTGAAATATTTGCCCTAATAGATTAGTGGAGTCAGCACCCTTCATCAGTGAAACTTCTTTTGCCCTTCAGAAGGTCAAAAGGCTAAGCAGCATGTGTGTGTGTGTGTGTGTGTGTGTGTGTGTGTGTGTGTGTGTGTAAGAAAGAAAGAGTTCAGAGAGACAGACAGAGAGGAGAGAGAGAGACAGAGGGAGAAAGAAAGACAGACAGACAAAGAAAGACAGGACAGAGATAGGGAGAGGCAGCAGGAGGGGAAGATTCCCTGTTAAAGAAAGCCACTCTACAGGGAAAATAACAATAATCTGTTTCTGAGGGCAGTGCATCTAACAGTTCCACTTCTTCACACTTTGTGAATTGGATCTTAATATCTGAACCCAATTGATTGGGAGTATCCAAGAGACTTCCAAAGTATTGCATTCTATTGTTATTTTCCCCAGTCACTACCCAGAGATGAACTGTAAGTCTGTATTGTATAAGATATTATGTACTTCACTCAATGGTCCCAGAGATTTCTGAGATGGTACTAACCTGATTGCTTTTTTCTGCAGACAGTCTATCAGAATACCAGATAGGTAGCATTCAAGCTTCCAAATGAGGGTAGCAACCAATAATCCTAACCAACTATGAAATCTACAAACAATGATAATGAGCATGGATGGCAACAAATTACGCCATGGGTATAATTTTGTCATGCATACTTTGTTTGTAAATAATCACTCTCTAATTGGATTTAAGACTCTCTCAATAATAAGGAAATACATGATTTTGAAAATGTAGATAAGTGAACTCAGGAATCTTGTAGAATAATCAAGTGCATCTACTTCACTAAACCAATTCAACACCATCTACATGTGAAATATTTGCCGTAATAGATTAGTGGAGTCAGCACCCTTCATCGATGAAACTTCTTTTTGAAACAGAAGGATACCATTACAGTAAATCACAACCAATCCAAATGCAAGGTTGAGGATCCTAGTCCAAATGGATACAGTCACAAATGATCCCTGGAATCAAAGCCAAGGGATCATTGTAGAACAGTGGTGGGATGACTGTAATAACCAAAGAAGTTTTCTGTGAAATTGTGTGTCCTGAAATTGTCAGAAACAGCATGAATAGTCTCACTGACATTAAAGCTAAATATGAGCTGAACAATCATCAAAGCAATAGACATGCCAAGGAGAGTGAGAAGAAGACCAGAATGCTTCAACAAGAAGAATTACAGGCAACTGACAATGAGAGTATGAAAAATCTTTCCTTCTAAAGGAAAGAGTATAAAATTAGTTAGCCAATACCAATGTTAATCCTTGAAAATTTGTGAGTACAAATAATATTGTATAGACTGAGAAGATTATACTTAGGAATATACATGCATATACATATACTTATGTGCATGAAACAATAATTAATGAAAAAAGAGACCATTAATATAAAGAGAATATGGGAGTGTATTTGCAAGAGTATTATAATATGAAAAATATAGGAAATAATTATAAACACTTATTTTATGTATATTGGTATTTTTGCCACAATTGTCAGTACCCCTGCAACTGGAGTTATAAACTACTGTGAGGTGCTCAGTGCTCTTAATCACTGAGCCATCTCTTTAGCACCAAGAGATAATTTTTAAAAAGCAGTTACTTACAAAAGGTGATTCATCTTCTATCTTAGTCATGTTTCTTCAGTATTTGTATTTATATTTATCAATCTGGTACATTCACTGATTTTCAGTAAATATCAATTTATTAAGTAATATTAAATACCAGCAGGTTATAATTAGGCAAGATACACATTTTATATCAATTTATTTTTTAAACCCACCTAATTTACAATTATATTCCTGTTATACCTTTTACTCACTTCATATCAAGTATCCCCTTAATATTTCCTTCCCATGGCTTCTTCTTAGTAGTTCTCTGACTTTGACAGGTACATTAACAAAAATACACATATTTGAACATCTAGAGAAATCTTATACAGTTGAAAGAGAACAAGTGGCCTTTGTCTTTCTTTGTCTGTGTTATTTCAATCAGAAAGAATATTTCCAGATTCATTCATTTATCAGCAATTTTGTAATGGGAGAGAAATATGTAGAGGAGTGAAACTATATCCTTAACACCACTTCCTACCCACCCCACACACACAAACATGAAAATCCAGAAACATACAACAACAAAAAACCCACTCCAGTTGGATTGAGGACTCCACTATAAGACTTGATACCCTAACATACTTATAGGAAAAACTAGGGAATATGCTTCAACATTCAAGCACAGGAAAGAAATTCTCAATGGGAATCCAGGAACCTGGTATGGATGTTAAGAAAAGGTCATGGATTTGAGCAGGAACAGGAGGAGTTGGAACATAGAAAAGGAGGTGTGGAGATGATACAAATATATCATCACCCTGATCATTATTGTCTTTCATTTCTGCCTCCAAAGTTTATGTTAAAGAACTTGAACCAATTATTTATTGTTATATGATAAAAAGTGTCCCTGGTTCTCAATGTCTCCAAATTTATGTTTCAGTCACATTGCTTACAGAACCATTAAGTGCTCATCCTTATTTTCATTTCTATTTTTCCTATACAAGGTGTGCTTCATTGCCATTAATCTCCACATTCTTCTGGGTTTCATTTTCTATTCTTTCTTTACAAGCTGTGCTTCAGTCCTATTAAACTTCAAAATTCTCTATATGTACATCACATAGCTTCCGAACACCCTGCCAATTTAAGAGAACAATTATTTCTGATATATTCTATCACTTGTCTGGTCACGTTATGAATATTTTAAGGATGATATGGAAAGTTTGTTTTTTGCACATTTTCAGTTTTATATATCACCATAGTCTTTGTTCATATTATTACATTGCTGTTAGATTTTTATTTCTTTTAGTATTGTTCTTAAATTTCAGTTATACTATATTATGTTGATCTATACTGAAGTTCACTGCTGCATGCTACTGAAAAAACTCTATCAAAGACATTATTCATCTTCTTACTGTGCATTTAATTTCTAACATATCCTTTCATTCATTTTTTTAGTATTTCTGTCTGCCTATATTACCATATGTTTTACATATTATCTGCATGTTCATTATAAACCTCAATATATTAATCATTGCTATTTTAAGTTCTCTGTCTGTAATCACAATTCTGCCATATCTTAGTCTGGTTTTCATGATTGCTACATTTCTACTGTCTGTGCTTTTCGTACTTTTTGTCTAACTTTGTAATTTATTTTTGGGGATGAATCTAGGTCTGATAAGTAGGACTTAGAATGAAATGTTACAACATTTAATGCAGCATTCTACTGCAAGAATCTCAGCTGATGTCCTTGGTTTCCCTTCACTGAGTCAGTGAACTTCCCTATGGACGGTTATCCAGCAAAAGCAAATGCATTCAGCCTCACTTCTTATATTTTATTTAATGATACTCAACTAATACTGTATTGGACCCCTTCTATTTTTATGACAAACTGTGAGGTTACAAAGCTATTCTTTTGGAATACTTGTGTTACTTCTCTTAGTTGGACAGGGAGTTTGGAGAACCTGAAGGGGTGGAATTTTCTATCAACTGGATAGTGTTTCTTATTCTTTTCTGTGCTGGCAAAGAAATTTCCCTAGAAATGCATTTATTATTGAGAAGGTTCTGGACCTATTTACATTCTTCTCCTTAATGTCTTAGGGTCATGAGAGGATCTGTACAAACCCCAATCATACTACTCTGACAAAAGGTAAGGCTACAAATTCTCAAGAATTTATGACTCTAAACATAGAAAAGATACTATTTATAGAAATATGTATTTTTCTCATTCAATTATCCATGCTTCTCAATGCTTCAGTTCAGAGAAGAAATCTTAGATAGAAATGATATTGAATGCCCAGTCCCTTTAATTTTAGGCTAATGGTTTTGTCTACAGCATGGTTTTTGGATGACTTTTGGAGGTTATATTTATTTTTTACTTTTCCATATTTGTCCCTCCCTCCTTTATTTTATATTTCCCCCTCCTCGTTTGTTGTAGATTAAGATTACAATGGCCAAACTCTTCCTAAGTTGGAGTGGGCACTGAAAGGCATGATTTCATTTAATGTCTTTTGTTGCCAAAAGAAGTTTAAAAAGCCTCTACTAGAGTTCAGATCAAAGAATTGTGTCTTAGCAGAGTATATGTTATTTTCCAACTATTTATAAAATATGGAGCTGTTTTTGGAAAGAAGATGGACTGTGAAGCTAAAAGCAGAGCGTTTTTTTTTTTTTTTTCAAATTAGTTTTGATTGGGACTCAGCCATGTTTAAAAGCATTTAGTAGAGAAAACAGGGTAGAAAAGAGAGTGTGAAGGCTTTACTAAAAAAGAAAAAAATACTTCTAACCAATTTTGGATGTGGCAAGGAAAACTGGATGTGGATTAGAAAACATACTTTTAAAATTTTTTGTTTAATTCAAATCCAATCCTATTTTACATATCAATCCCAGTTCCCTCTCCCTCCCATTCTCCCATGCCTCCCACTGCCCCCCATGCCAGCCCCATCCACTCCACAGGGAGGGTAAGACCTTCCATGTGGGATAATCAAAGTCTGTCACATCATTTGGGGGAGGGGTTAGGCTCTCCTCTTTGTATCTGGGCTCAGGGAGTATCCCTTCGTGGGGAATAGGCTCCCAAAGTATATTTGTGCCCTAGAGATAAATGCTGGTTCCACTGTCAGAGGTCCCAGAGACTGTCTAGGCCTCTTAACTGGCACTCACATTCAGAGGGCTTGATTTAGTCCAATGCTGGTTTCCCCAGTTTTACGACTGGGGTCCAGATCCTCTCACTCACTTAGGTCAGCTGTTTCTGTGGGTTTCTCCATCACAGTCTTGAACTGCTTCCTCTTCCTTCCTCCCTCTCTACAACTGGATTCCAGGTGTTGGGCTCAGTGCTTAACTGTAGGTGTTTGCTTCTGCTTAGATTAGCTACTGGATGAAGGCTCTAGGACGGCATTTAAATTATTCATCAATCTTACTACAGGGGAAGAGCATTTAAGGTAGCCTCTCCACTATCGCTTAGATTCTTTGTTAGGGTCATCCTCGTGGATCTCTGGACATTTCTCTAGTGCCAGATTTCTCTTTAAACTTATAATGGCTCTTTCTCTTAAGGTATCTCTTTTTGTTCTCTCCTCTATTCTTCCCCAACTCAGACTTCCTTCTCCCTCATGTCCTCCCCCCACCTCTAATTCTCCCCTTCTTTTTTTCCTCTTTCCCTCTCCCTTTCTCCCATGTTCTCAACTAGCTGAGGAGTTCTTGTCACTTTCCCTTTCTCTGTATATCTTTTTTATGGTCCTCATTGTTTCCTGCCTTCTCTGGAGGTGTGGTTTGTAGATTGGTAATTCTTTGCTCTATGTCTAATATTCATATATGAGTGAGTGCATACTATGTTTGTCTTTTTGTGACTGGGTTACCTCTGAGGATGGTTTCTTCTAGTATCATCCATTTGCCTGCAAATTTCAATATTCCATTGCTTTTTTCCACTGAGTAATAATCCTTTGTGTAAATATGCCCCATTTTCTCTATCCATTTTTTTCAGTTGAGGGCAATCTAGGTTGCTTCCAGGTTCTAGCTATTAAAAATAATGCTGCTATGAACACAGTTGAACATATGTCCTTGTTGTATGAATGTGCTTCTTTTGGGTAAATGCCTAAGAATGGAATTGCTGGATCTTGAGGTACACTGATTCCCATTTTCCTGAGAAACCACCGTCATGATTTCCAAAATGGCCACACAAGTTTGCACTCGCACCAGCAATGACAAAGGGTTCACCTTTCTCCACACCCTCTCCAGCATAAACTGTCAATGGCCTTAAACTTAGAAAGCATGTTCTATGATTTGTTTCTCCACACATCTGACTTTTTCTAGCTAGTTGTGTTCCTAACAACTGGTCTTTTGAAGCACAGGTTATGGATTGGACTTCTGGAGAGGTTTCTGTGGAAAATGAGCAGTGAGTTTATAGAGCAATCCATTTCTTTATTTAGGTTGTGGTCATTGTACATTTTCACATTCATTCACCCAGTAATACCACACCCATTTCCTTAAGGGCATCATAAACTTGGTTCATAGCTAAATCAAGTTCATAAACTTCCAGCACATATTTGTAGAAAGCACAAATTATTTACACTTGATTTTCACTTTCTTAACATAATGACTTCAGTAGTTCTTAAATTAAAATGAATGTGCCAATTTCTTTTATATTAAGAAGATAGGGATCATAAATTTGATGTCTTGCATTAAGTTTGTGGATTTTAAGTGTCAAAATACTTATTCTAGTTTTTGATTGATGTTGAACTTTGCTTTGATTTTCATGTGATCCATAATCCATACAAGTAATATTTACGGTGTGGCATTACTCATATTTACATTCATTCCCTTTATTTGAATTTTATTTCATGATCTCAATGCTGCATATATTTAATTGTTATCTATGTAGAAATCAAAACTATTTTGTCTCATTCTATGCTTACTGTGTATATTTTAATAATAAAACTGATTAGTCATATTGCATATTGTAAGCATTAAAAAAGGCAATGTTTTACATTGCTTTTTTTACTTCAACAACATTTGTAAATTATTTGGTTGGTTATTATGTAGTACACAGTAAATCAATAACTGTAATAATTTCCAAATATGAATAATTTATTTTTAATTAAGAGCCTTATGTTCTTGTTTTTTCCTCCTTTGTTTTCAAACACCTCCTATAATTATGATATATCCTTTCAGATTCCTTGATTAATGAAATCATGTTAAATTGCTGAAAATCATGGTAACATCATGCAGTAGATTATTATGTCAGCTTCACTTTTAGTGCTTTTATGCTCTAGATACTATATAGGACCATAGTTTATTATAATACAGCTGATATAAGGTGTGAGGCACATGTCTGTAGTATAACAAATATTAATACCCTGCAAATACTTCACTTCTATTAAGTGAGATTTTTACAGATGCTGTGTGAGACAGGCTCATAACACTGATACTTAATATGGAACTACACATTCTCATATTGTTTAAAAAAGTTATTCATTCTGTGGAATCCTGGTACAAACAAGAAATATAAATATGCAAACATTTTGAGACAAAACGAGTAAAAAGGAACCTTGTATTTCCATGTCATCCAAAAAGTTTCCCCTATAAATTAGAGTAACCTAATCTTTGGGAAAGTCTGTGTTTCATCCCCACTGGTTAAATGACATTGAATTTCAACAAATAGAGGAAACTATAAGGCCTGGAGACTGCTCTCAATCAAATATCCTATTTTCATTCCATTTATTGTAAACAGGTAAATTATGTTTAATTCTAGATATATTGAAAAAGCAAGAAACTTGAATATACAGTTCATGCTGTAAAGATGGCTCCTGAAGGCATACTCAAAAAAAAAAAGATACTTATTTTTTTGTAGGTTCAATATTGGAGAAGCACAGGGAGAAATATATTTGTGGAAATGCAATATCCATAAATATAGGTTTTATTTTAAAATATTAAGAGTTTTAAAACAATAACATGCTGAAACAAAGCTTAACAAAAAAAAAATCTCCAAATATTTACAAAGCAAAGGGTGACTGAATCTGCTATGCCTGGCAATAAAATCAAATTCTCTTTCCTGCTCTCTGCCTTGCATTTAAATTAAGCTATTGGGCAAGTGTAACAGTAAAAGTTGTAAAGTTATTGTTTGAGGCTGTAAAAACAGAAGTCTGAGAACAGACAATAAGGATATGTAGTAATTTTGAAGTAAAATTTCCAAAAAAAATGTGTCTTAGTTACTGCTTTGATAAAAATACCACACCCTAAAGCAACTTTGGAGAGGAGTTTCTTTTGTCCATGGAAGACAAAGCAGGAACTCAAGCATGGACCTGGAGGCAGAAATTGATGCTGAGGTCATGTGGAGTGCTGCTTACTGAC
The DNA here is from genome assembly GCF_003668045.3 of Cricetulus griseus. Taxonomy (NCBI): domain Eukaryota; kingdom Metazoa; phylum Chordata; class Mammalia; order Rodentia; family Cricetidae; genus Cricetulus; species Cricetulus griseus. The sequence goes on along the minus strand of NW_023276807.1, from coordinate 124,765,004 downwards.
TTTTCAAAGCTTGCTCAGATTGCTCTTTTAGAACACACAGAAACACCAGTCCAGGGCTTGTTATGCTCACAGTGATTTTTGAACTTACAGATGACTCATCTGGGCCAGAGGTAATTAAGATGATATGGGTTCAATTCTCAGAATCCACACAGCAATTTATAGCTGTGTGTTGTGCCAGGATATCTGACACCCTTAATAAACGCACATGCATGCAAAGCAACAGTGAAAATTATTAAAGCAAAAATATTTTAAGAGGAGGGATAAAGAAATAAAGATGTTAGGGTATCTTAATTTTTCAAAAATATAAGGAAGGGAAAACAAAAAGGGATGAAAGTAATAAAAAGGCACCACAGATTTGTTCACAGTCCAATCAGGTGGAGATATTTTCTCTGTTGAAAGCCACTCTTCTCCAATAACTAGCTTGTGTCATGTTGAACTAAAATTAGCCAACTCAATTTGAAATAATGACAAAGTAATAACTATACAGAAAATGTTATTAGGTCTTATTATTTCCCTGATTTCTAAAGGGAGACATAAATTGCTGAACATCAATCATAAAAAAGTGTGTAATTCTTAGAGATAAAGAATGACCCATATTCAAATTAGATGTGAGAAGGATAGGGAAAACTATAGTAAAGAGCATATTAAAATATGGCCTACATATAGAAAACCTGGAGTTATAAAATCTTGTCCATGAGTGACAGAGAAACTAAACATGATGCTTATCAAATGAGGATTGAAAATGAAATCATTATCTTTGCAAGTAAATAGATGGAATTATAAAATTGTATGGTAGACACCATTATACTTCAGACATAGGGACCAGAGGCCTTTGAACAGGAAATATCATGAATACCTCCCACTTCAGGAATAATTTCAGGGTACCAGATGTTTCTTTTTAAGATTCCAAAGGAAGGAAGTAACCAAATAGTTTTACTTATATTTGAAGCCTATGAACCACAAAAGCAATCGACATGACATAAATAGCCTGAGAGTACAATAGTGTCACACATACCTTGGTGGTAACCAACAGCTCTCAGGTTGAACTTTAGATCTATTCAACAAGAAGTAAACCATGCCTCATCCTGGAACCCTAGACAACTACCAAGGGCTAGTGATGTCACATCTTGAAAGAGAACCTACAACTACCATTGAAATTCTGAATAATTCCCAATCTCATTCTAAACATTTGTACTTTTAGTCACAGAAAATAGAGTTTTCACCCCTCATCAAGGAAACTTTTGCAACAGAGAGAGATAATCATAGGAAACCACAAGTAATAAAAATGTAGATTTATGGGGTCCAATCTCAATGGATACTTCTATATGACAAACCTTGCACCTAAGTTTCAGGGACTATTGTAGCAGATGGGACAGAATAATGGTTACAGACAGAAGGTCGGGAAGTTTTCTTCCTGTATAACTGTATCTCCTAATGATGTCAGAAGAGACACCTGTAAAATTTCACAACATGACTACCTAAATGAGAGCTGAACAAGTTCAACGCGGGGAAAGCCCATGATCCGTCAACCCTACATGAAGAACTACAGGAAACTAAAGAATTCTGAGAGTTCAATAAATGATCTTTCACAGGAAAAAGTGCATACACTACTTGGTTTTTCATTACCAATATCAAATGGTCATCCCTGAAAACAGTCATTTAAGTAACATTTTAGATAGTAAGTGGGTTATTTTTAGGGACACACACACAATTTTTAGGGACACACTACAGAAAGACAGAGAGAGAAAGAGAAGGGCATATAACACATGTAAAAACAATTAATGAAAAGATAACATGAATAAAAAGAGAGCAACAAGAGTTACATGCAAGGATTTTGAGGGAGAAAAAAGAGTGGTGGGAAATAATATAAAAAATAAAAGAAATTTAAAAATGACAGTGAATAATGTATTCCAAAATTTTATTGACAACTTGATATGATTTATAGTAACTTACAAGTAATCAAGTGTGTGCATGTCTATGAGGATATTTCCATAGAAGTATATTTGAGTTGGAAAGACTGATACTGAAATTGTTAGCAACAGGGTAGGGGCTAGGGTGCAGAGTGAAGAAAAAGAAAAGTGAATTGACCACAGATATTCATCTATTTCTTGTTTAAGAATGTAATGTGTTCAGAGGTCTCAAGTTTCTGTCAATATATTCTCTGCCATGATATACTGTACTCTCTAACTGTGAACTAGAGTGAACCCTTCCTTAAGTTGCTTTTGTCCAATATTTTAGTGTGCCAAGAATAAAAATAACTAATAGCAATAATATAGCTATAATTAAATTATAAAGTTCTATTCATGTTTATTCAAAGATATTACACAGATAAAATATTTGTCTAAAAATACAAATGACATACCTGGATTTATAGATGGAGAGAAGTTCAATTGGAGCGTGGAATGAGTCTATTTCTTTTGTTTAGCCTTCTTATAAATGTGAAAATGAATACACTTGAGTAGGGAAGTCAATGCATCTGTCCTATCCATGTCCTTAGGTAACTAAATACTAAATAAATTATATAAAAACACTAAATAAATTATAGAGGAAGAAGAGTCCAATATCTACAGTCTAACTATCTGTTATTGGATCAATTTTTAAATTTTAGTTATCAGAATAAATGGGTGGTTACTGTTATAAGCAAATATTAGATTTTCCTCATAAAATGCAAATTAAACTGGCAACACAAATAAAAAGAATAAACAGACAAAGTTTGTCCACCTACCAAAAATTTCCCATAATTATTATTATCTGAACTATAGTTGTATATGGTAGTGGTCCTCAAACTGTGGTTTAGGAGCCCTTTGCGGGGGGGGGGGTCAAAGGACCCTTTCACAAGAGTCACCTAAGACCATCAGAAAGCACCAATATTCACATCAAAATTTATAGCAGTGGCAAAATTATAGTTACATGTGCAATGAAAATAATTTTAGGGTTTGGAATCACCACAAACTGTGAAACTCTATTAAAGGGTTACAGCGTTAGAAAGGTTCAGATGACTGGTATATGCCATAGTTTGAGGAACCACGACACCAAATTAACATATAGGATAAAATGAAAAAGGAACAACAAAATTTGAAACCATGATGAAATTGTTAAGGTCACTTACGTGTTAGATTTATCCATTGGTTTATCAAAAGTAAAATTTAGTTGGTCAGTTTTAAAGTTTGAAAATGTAAATTTATTATGTCCTCTTCAAACTACACTATACTCCAATTGGAAAGAAAACAAACAAACAAAAGTAACAAAATCCCACACACATACAAAGAACAATGCTGAGAAAAAAGAGAAATTAGAAATTATATTTAAAAATGTAATCGAAAGAGCAAATGGACTAACAATAATATTAACATAGACTGAATATTTAAAAGAAAATAGATGCATGTAAAAGGCCTATCAAAATCTTATCAGTTGTTGCTTTTATATAAAAGATATTTTATTTACTAAGACTCATAGGTCAACTGAGTTTGAAATGCCAACAAGCAGCTGATTTTTGGAAGCCCAGGCAGGATTAACCTCTGTGTCTTTCCCTTTATCTAATCACCAGTGAACAGGAAAGTATAATTTTTCTTTCACTTACAAAGAAACAAATGTTCCACAGAATTTTTCTGTGCAGTTTGGCTCAGTAACAATTTTTTTTATTGAAGGGTTAGAAAGAAATTTACAATAACTTCATGGATTGGCCACTGTGGTGAGCCAGCAAGTGTTAAAATGCTCATTTTTGTTATCAAGAATACAGAATTAGTGTTTTCAAGTAAAGCAAAAAAATTTTGGCTATGTTTGAATAATGAAATTATCTTTACCTCTGTTGAAAAGAAATATTGACTCCAAACTCCCTAACTGCTAACTTTTGAACCAAATTAGTGTTCAGCTAATTATAATAATTTGATGTTTCTACTAATAGTTTTTGTATAACCACAGCATATTTGACCTTTTAAAATGTCAGAAATAATATTTAATATTAATATGCTCCTCAGCCACTTTAAACACTCAGGTAATATTTAATATTAAAAATAATAATCTTGATATTTGTGCTCAAAATGTCATCATATATTACTTGAAGGATGATTCAATGTCTCTCTAAAATTTATGAATTCAAATATTTCTTCCACAAAGTGGTTGAGAAATTGAAATGGATAAAAAACAATTTATTTTGTAGAACTCAAGTATGATGTTTAAGGACAAAGTAAAGGGCAATGAAGTTTATGTTGAGTTCATTTTTATTGTCAAGTGAACAAGATTAGTTGAGAAGAATGACTACATTTTGATGTTGCTTCAGCCTCTGAACAATAGTTCAAATAATGTAGCTTGTGAAATCATATTTGGCTGGTATTTCAAATTATTTTTACTTTCATATTAATGATGTATCTAAGTTGTACTTCTCTATTAAGTCACTATAATCATGATCAACACAGGTTAAAACAGCTTTACTTAGTTTTAATACTACTTTCCACAGATGCATATTAAGGTACAATTAGAAAATTTTAGATTTGCCAGGCGTTGGTGGCGCATGCCTTTAATTCCAGCACTTGGGAGATAGAGGCAGGCAGAACTCTGTGAGTTCAAGTCCAGCCTGGTCTCCAGAGCGAGTGCCAGGATAGGCTCCAAAGCTACACAGAGAAACCCTGTCTCGAAAAACCAAAAAAGAAAAAAAAATATTAGATTTATTTATTTATATACATGTGAGTAATGTGAGTATTTTGCCTTCATATGTATATGTGTACTACATATAACATGGAAAACATGGAGGTCAGAAATACGTATTAGAATAAATGGAACTGGAGGTACAGGTGATTGTTGGCCAGCACGTGAGTGCTTGGAACAGAAAGCGGATTGTTTTCAAGACAACAAATGATCCTAACTACTGAGCTACCTCTCCATTATCTTAAAGTTAAATCATTTATGCAAGTTTCTAGAAAGGATTTGCTCATATACTTGCTGTGAAAACTGCTGTTTTTGTTTCTTTTTTTTTTTTCCAAGAAAGTGCTATGTGTTGTCTTGTCTAGTAGTATAAATTTGACAACAGGCAGAATGTACTTGACATTTAAAGATTTCTTTCCATTTAGTGTTGAGTAGATATATTCACCACACTTGCCCTAAACATGTTTTTAAATAAGTGAATAGATTCATGATCTGCACTTACTATAAAATTTGATACATTATTGTTGTCCTACAAGAAAAAAAAACAAAATTCATGAAGCAGTTTTGATAGCTTGCGAGACATTAGTAAGACATAGCAGACAGGTAGGGACTTTCAAATTGTCCTCAAAAAGTAATGACAGTTTAAATCAGTAACATGGTATGTTTGAATTTCAGAAAGACAAGAAGGGTGTGGAATGTTGTGCTGAAGAAGGCCTGATGATCATTAGTATTCACCAGTACTAGAATGTCCTATTTATACAATGTATCTTCACTTTTCTATTTAGGAAATATCAAGACAGAATTTAGGGTGAGATAAATGGTAAGGTCTAAGGTTTTAAACAGAATTGTGAATGGTGTAAATACTGGGTCAGAAATTCAGAAGAATACCCTGATCATACCAAGAGCGTAGTCTGAGAAGATATTTTTACCCTGGCAATTTTCCATGTACTCTGTTTTGACACAATGAGTATTGATAGAATTGTGAGAATCATAGATTGATGCAAACAAATCTTTTCAGAGTATATTAGTCAAATATGTTGGACACTGAAAAGTACATAAAATCAGTCAGGACATCTAAACATGTAATGAAAGAAACGTAATAAAAAAACTAAACATTACATTGAAAGCACCAAGGCTGAACTTACTCTAATTATGTAGAATAACTGAAGTGTATTTAAAAATATAAAAAAAGTGGTAGATTGCATTGTTATATTAGGCCTTTTACAGAAACAGTATGATTGTTACATTTCTTTGAAAATTTAGAATGATGAACAAGAACTTAGTCCATAATATAATAAATATAAGAAAATCAGGAAAAGGAATTCAGGAGCTTTATAAAATGGGCAACAAATTTCTGTCAGTTACTGCAACCTTTTATTTGTAAATTTGTTGATGTTAAATTTGTCACTAATTAGATATTTATGAAATCATGACATGGTGTTGAGGAAAAGAAATGCAGTTGTTAAATATTAGAAAGCACAGGAATTAAAACAGAAGTTTCAAGGATAATTCTACATTTGTGAATAATATAGTAGTAAGGCAACATGTATTTTTGGAATTGTAGGCAACTAGATTATTTTGGGGAACTGTTTCCCAGGGAACTATAATATCCAGACTGTTTTGTTAAATATTTGACATACTTCTCCCCCCAAATTTCCCTGTACTCACAAACTTATTCTCGACATCCGGCTTTTCTGTTCAAGAATTATTTTTTTTTTTGTTTCATCTCTGGCAAAGTAGATAGATCTGCATATAAATGGAAGAGAAATATGGAGATTTTCCATGTTTCACTTTAGCTAAATTTTAGCCTAACAAGGTTACAAATATTTTAACATATTGTTGAATTTTGAAAACCAGTTGTAAAATGTATCGATTTTAATTGTTCATTAAAATATAATTCCAGCACTTTAACCCTTTAGTTTTCTCCCTACAAAACTCCACTCACACTTGGCAACTCACAAAAATCAGGTCTTCTTTTTAGTTAACTGTTAATATCACATATACATGCATAAATATATAAATATAACCTGATCATGTCTTTTAGTGTTACTTTTATGTATATGAGTTCAGGGTTGTATAAGGAAAATATCAATGATTATGCCAAACAGGAGGAAAGCATCTGAGGCTGCAACTCCTCTCAAATATATATAGGCAATTGGGTAAACTCTGGGAAGCAGAGAGGTGGCACTTCTCAGGGAAGAGCACAGCAATTGCTTTGTCAAGTGCCAGTCAGCAGTGAAAACAGATTATTTTTGATAAAATATTGTTCTACTGATACTAAACTAAAATGATCCCATGTAATATGTTGTTGAAAAGAGTGAAATGATCAAACTTGAAATAAAACTTTTCATAATTTAAAATTGCAGACTTTTACTCTGAAAGTAACCATTAATTATTGGTTTTCACTATTGATTATTTCTAATGAAAAGACATTTGTTCTCCTGTCATACCAATAGATGTTTCATTGAATTGTTTTTAATCAAAATTCTTAAATAAGACAAACACAGTTAACATTATGTGAAATTACATAAAATATTTGAATACAGTTTATGAAAGTTAGATTGAAAACTGCAGAGACATGCATAATTAGGCTAGCAGGCACTGAGCAATTGGAGCGCTATCTAAAGTTGTATTTATATTTTGAGAATTTTTATAAACACAGTGAAGATATAAGACTTATGCTCAGATTTTCTGACAGTTCAAGTTACACGTGGACTTTATAGTTAAAACACACTTTAATTATAATTCATTAGAGAGTTACTTGAAAAGTTAAAATGCAAAGGATGGCTTAAGGGTTATTCATTTCATTTAAAAAATAATCTCCTGCCCTTAGCATTCCTTATTTGTCTACAGTTCTTTAAGCAGGATTAAAGTAACAGAAATATAAAAATATTTTAAAAACATAAAAATGGAGACAGTATATAAAGTAAAAGTGAAGTCCATAAAAAATCTAATAGTTATCATCAGTTTTTGGAAAGTATTTTATTTGTGAGATCAAGGTTATGACCTGCAGCTTAGTAAGTATCTTTATATAAATTTTCTCTTCATTTAGTTTAAATTCTGCTATCAAAAAGCATAAGTTAATGCTTGGTGGTGCACGCCTTTAATCCTAGCACTCCAAAGCTACACAGAGAAACCCTGTCTCGAAAAAATAAAAGAAGAAGAAGGAGACTTGACACCAAGGAGACTTGGTAAGATCAAAGGCACAAGTGGTCACAATCAGATATAAACGATACGAACCAATATACCATGCTGTAAGAAGAGATAGGTCCCATGGCTCTTCTGTTCTGGAACTTTTATTTTAGCCTCCAATGGTTTGGACTTCAGAACTGTTCCACAAGTTTGTGTCAACATCATTCTCTTTATAAAATGGAGTTTTGGAAATACTGTATTTTATAAGATCAAGAGAGATTTTTCAGTGCTGCTTAAGCAAAATTTGACAAGTAATTCTTTATATATTAAAATTTGCTCTTATTTGTATGGAACTTTTACTTAGAGATTTTTTTTTCAGTTCTGAGTAGTAACACTATAAGCAAATAGTCACTATCCTTTTTCTTTAACGAAAATATAAGTATAAATTTATAACACCAATAAAATGATATCAACTAAAATTAAATTATCTAGGAATATGGCAACATATTTTAAACCAAAGAGTATAAATTAAAAGCTACGTACCACAAGCTATTTAATATCAATCCAGTAATGGCACTATATAAATATTGTTGACTTAACTTGAGTAATTTTAAGTAAAAGGTAATGATCTATCTTCAAATGTACATGATCTTCTGAATGCAACTGCTCTCATGATAAGGTAAAAAGATAAATTAGCAATTAAATATCAGAGGGACATTATTATTACATTTCAAATGAGTGCTTCCTCTCATAAATTCATTTCTGAGGTGGAAAGTCACTTAACAGACCATAATGTGGTTCATTATGGGGAAATGCTATTTAATTATAGTGATTCAGAATCTGTAAAAGGAAATTTTTCCTCGGAGAAAAAGAATGTGTAATGACTATCTGAACAATCACTTTGTGTCTGCTAGGATGTGGATTTCAAATGATCCACAGGATTAACAGTTCTGAGTGAACTGAAAAATTTAGTGAACATAAACTTATTGGTCAATTGTCAATAATGTGGAAGCATTTACTTGAAATTTCTGTGATTTCACACAACAGCATACCCCTATTTCCCATCACCTTGCAGGGACAATGTCATTTCAACCTGCCATGACAAAGAAAAGCTAAATGTATCAACTTTCCTTGTGTTGTTCAGCTGTAGCTGGGAATGTTTTCTACTTTTCCTCAGGTCTGAGACATCTTGACAGTGAATTCACCCTTGAGATTTCCCAAGAGGTAAAACCATCACTCCCCTCTGCTATTGTTCAGATTCAATTTAGCCTTAATCATCTTACTGCTTACTGTCACGATACACATCAGGAACAGGATTCTATTTCTATAGCCTTTATGTTGATATGTATACTTGTTTTTGAGTAAGAGCAACAATAATAGCACTGAAACTATGTTTTGGTTATATTCTAGAGAGCTATTGACCTGAACCAATGTGGGAAACAATAATATCAAATACCTGCAAGACATTTGCATTTCCTTAATTCCTCTGCCTTAAGGTGAGGAAGTACACTTGTCTTGAAATTTACTTTTTGTATACACTCTTTTCTACTCATTTTCCTGGTGCATCATAAAATATTTCCATTGAGTTGAATTCAAAACTTTTTTCAAGCCCATATTAAAACCTGGATTCCCATCCTTCCCAAATATTTTACATTATCTGCATCAATAATTCTGTGATAAAACTATCTGTTCTGTCTAATTATATTTGAGTCCTTTAATGACAGTTCCTATTTAACTAGGGATTATACTTTTATTTAAATTGTTTTTATCTGATCTTGATTTCACTTTGGTAAAAGATACTATATTGAAAATTATGTTTCTTTTTTTCCAACTTTTTTTATTTGAATAAGAAACAGGATTGTTTTACATGACAATCCCAGTTCCTTTTTCCCACCCATCCTCCCCTACCCCCCAAATAAAACCTTATCTGTCACATATATTTTCTGCTCCCCCTGGATGGTGAGGCCTTCCATAGGGTGTCATCAGTGTCTATTGTATCCATTGGGATAGGGCCTAGGCCCACCCCCGTGTGTTTTGGCTCAGGGAGTATCCACACCTATGCTAGGGATAAATACTGGGCTTCTACAGGAGATCCCATAGATTTCTGAGGTTTTCTCACAAAAACCCATGTTCTGGGAGTTTGGATCAGTCCCATGCTGGTATTCCAGCTATAAGACTGTGGAGCAAGAGTTCCTGGATGTTCAGGACAGCTGTTCCTGTGGGTTTCACCAGCCTGGTCTGGACCACTGTGCTCTTCACTGGTCCTTCTCTGCATCTGGGTTCCAGTTCAGTTCGGTGATTAGTTATGGGTGTCTGCTTCTACTTCCACCAGCTGCTGGATGAAGGCTATAGGATGGCATATAAGTCAGTCATCAATCTCATAATCTGGGAAGGGCATTTAAGGTAGCCTCTCCTCCATTGCTCAGATAGTTAGCTGGTGTCATCTTTGTACATCTCCAGACATTTCCTAGTGTCTGATTTCTCTGTAAACCAAAAATGTTTCCCTCTATTATGATATCTCCATTCTTGTTATCATGTATTCTTCCCCTGACTCATATTTTCTGCTCCCTCATATCCTCGTAATCCCTCTTCTCCCCTTCTCATTCTCCTAGCTCCCACCCCCCCTCTTCCCATGCTTGCAATTTGCTCAGCAGATCTTGAACCTCTCCCCTTCTCCAGGAGACCATATGTCTCTCTTAGGGACCTCCTTGTTTACTAGCTTCTTTGGCAGTGTGGAATGTAGGCAGGTAATCCTTACTCTATGTCTAAAATCGGCATATGAGTGATTACATACCATGTTTGTCTTTTTGTGATTGGGTTACCTCGCTCAGAATGGTTTCATCTAGATCCAGCCATTCTTCCTGAAAATTTCAAGACGCCATTGTTTTTTTTTTTTTTTTTTTTTTTTTTCTGCTGAGTAGTACTCCATTGTGTAAATGTACCACATTTTCTCTATCCATTCTTCAGTTGAGGGGCATCTAGGCTGCTTCCAGTTTCTGGCTATTACAAATAGTGCTGCTATGAACATCGTTGAACATATGTCCTTGTTGTATGAGTGTGCTTCTTTTGGGTATATGCCTAAGAGTGGAATTGCTGGATCTTGTGGTAGAATGATCCCCATTTTTTTGAGGAGTCGTCATACTGATTTCCAGAGTGGCTGTACAAGTTGGCACTCCCATCAGCAGTGGAGAAGTGTTCCCCTTTCTCCACATCCTCTCCAACATGAACTGTCAATAGTGTTTTTGTTTTTGGCCATTCCGACAGGAGTAAGATAGTATCTCAGAGTTGTTTTGATTTGCTTTTCCCTGATGGCTAAGGATTTTGAACACTTTCTTATGTGTCTTTCAGCCATTTTAGATTCCTCTATTGAGAATTGTCTATTTACTTCTGTACCCCAAGTTTTAATTGGGTTGTTTGGTGTTTTGGAGACTAGCTTCTTGAGTTCTTTGTATATTTTGGAGATCAGTCCTCTGTCAGATGTGGGGTTGGTGATTATCCTTTCCCAGTCTGTTGGCTACTCATCTGTTTTCTTTATATTTGAGAATTTAGTGTATTCTAGGTTGATGAAGCAAGAAGCTGGATTTGGTGGATTTCCCTGATGAGTATTGTTAGGTCTGTGTTTTGATTTCTGATTTTTTTTTAAATTTTGAATTTCTCTCTGTTTTAGTTAGTTTGAATAAGGGTTTTTCTATCTTGTTGATTTTTTAAAAAGCCAACATTTTGTATCTTGATTCTCTTCATTTTCCTATATGTTTCTATTTTATTGATTTATCCTTTGGTTATTTCTTTATCTCTAGTCTTCTTCAGTATGCTTACTTCATATTGTTCTAGATATTTCAGGTGTGGTATTAAGTTGCAGTTATAAGTCTCCAATATTTTTATGTAGGAACTTAGTGCTATGAACTCTATTATCACCTCTGTCTTTGTGTCCCATAAGTTGGGCATGCTTTGCCTTCATTTTTATTGAATTCTAGAAAGTCTTTGTTTCTTTATTTATGTCTTAAACCATTTGTTTTCATTCCATGCTTTGTTTCCATGATTTTGTAAGCTTTCATTTGTTTCTGTTGTTGTTGATATCTAGCTTAAACTGTGCTGCTGTGATAGGATGCAGAGAGTTCTTTCGGTTTTGGGTTATCTGTATGTGGTCAATTTTGGAGAAAATTCCAGAAGTTGCAAAGAAGACTGTATATTCTTTTGTGCTTAAAATACTCTATAAATATCTGTTAGATCCATTTAAACTATTACACACACATACATCATCATCATCATCATCATCATCATCATCATCATACATCTCCAGTATTCCTATGCATAATTTTTTCTGGATGGCCTGAACATTAGTGGGAGTGAGGTCTTGAATTACAGACTCTCAATGTATGTAGGTCAATTTGTATTGTAAACTATAGTAGTGTTTCTTTCATAAAAATGGTTAACCTTGGGTTTCATGCATAAATGTTATTCATTGAAGGGTCATGTTGAACTTTTCCTTGCATGAGTCAGTAGTGAGTGCCCTTCCCTATCTCTGTTGATCAATTATGGTTTGAAATATTTTAGTTTGATATTAAAATGGCTATACTAGTTTACTGGTTAGGTCCATTTGGTTGGAATACACTTTTTCCAATACTGTACACTAGTGGCAATGGCTATATGTATAGTTGAGCTTTCTTTCTTGGATGTAGCAGTCCATTAATTAATTTTTGTCCATTAATCATTCTTCTACTTTGTGTCTTTTTATTTGGTAATTCAGATGAATAATATTGAGAGATATCAGTGAACAATGATTATTGATGTTTGTTGAATGAATATGTGTGTGTATGTGTTTCCCTTCTATTGATTATGATGTTTTAAATTGTTTATTTTATTTTTATCATGGTTGTAGTTAATTGTCTTAAGTTGGAGTTTATAGGAAGATACTGTTTAATTTTGACTTTACCATAGAATATCTTATTTTCTAGATCTATGGCAATCAAAAGTTTTGCTGGTTATAGTAGTCTGGTTTGTCATCTACAGCCACTTAGAGTCTGCAACCCCACTGTCTATTCCCTTCTGGATTTTAGAGATTCCATTGAGAATTCAAATGTAATTCTTAGGGTTTTTTTATATAAGTTTTCCTTTATAAGGTCTTTTCCCTTGTAGCTTTTAGTATTCTTTCTTCATTCTGTATCTTTCATGTTTTCATTAATATGTGGCCAGGGTACTATCTTTTCAGTCCAACTTACTCCATGTTTTGTATGTTTCAATAATCTTGGTACCCAAGCCAAACAAAGACACAACTAAGAAAGAGAACTGCAGACCAATATCCCTCATGAACATTGATGTGAAAATACTGAATAAAATACTGGCATATTGAATCCAAGAACACATCAGAGAAATCATCCACCATGATCAAGTAAGCTTCCTACCAGAGATGCAAGGAAGGTTCAACATATAAAAATCCATCAATGTAACCCACCATATAAACAGACTGAGAACGAAAAACCACTTGATCATCTCACTAGATGTTGAAAAAACATGGGACAAAACTCAACACCGTTTCATGATAAAGGCCTTGGAGAAATCAGGAATATCAGAAACATACCTGAACATGATAAGAGCAATACACAGTAAGCCAACATCAAAATAAAGGGAGAGAATCTCACTTCCATTTCTCTAAAATCAGGGACAAGACAAGGCTGTCCACTCTCTCTATACCTCTTCAATATTGTCCTTGAAGTTATAGCTAGAGCAATAAGACAAAAAAGGAATTGGAAAGGATGAAGTCAAACTTTCACTATTTACAGATGATGTGATAGTCTACATAAGTGACCCAAAAAATTCTACCAGGGAACTCTTACAGCTGATAAACACCTTCAGCAACGTGGGAGGATGTAAGATTAACTAAAAAAATCAGTAGTCCTACTATATACAGATGATAAACATGCTGAGAAAGAAATCAGCGAAACATAACCTTTTACATTTGACACAAACAACAGAAAATACCTTGGAGTAATGCTAACCAAAAAGTGAATCACCAGTATCATAAGAATTTTGAATCTTTAAAGAAAGCAATTAAAATAGATACCAGAAAACAGAAAGATCTCCCACATTCTTGGATAGGTAAGATCAACATAGTAAAAATGGCAATCTTGCCAAAAGAAATCTACAGATTCAATGCAATCTCCATCAAAATACCAACACAATTCTTCACAGACCATGAAAGAACAATTCTCAAATTTATGTGGAAAAATCAAAGGAACTAGGATAGCTAAAACAACACTGTACAATAAAGGAATTTCCGGAGGCATCACCATCCCTGACTTAAAGTTCTATTATAGAGCTATAGTCCTAAAAACAGCATGGCATTGGAACAAAAGTAGACAGGTAGACCAATGGAATCTAATTGAAAATCCTGATATAAACCCACACACCTAAGAACACTTGATCTTTTGCCAAAGAAACTATAATTATAAAATGGGGAAAAAGAAAGAAAGCGTCTTCAACAAATGGTGTTACCATAACTGGATGCTGGCATGTAGAAGACTGCAGATAGATCCATATTTATCACCATGCACAAAACTTAAGTCCAAATGGATTAAAGACCTCAACATATATCCAGCCACACTGAACCTATTAGAAGAGAAGGTAGGTGGTACTCTCAAATGAATTGGCACAGAGACTGCTTCCTGAAAAACATGAGTAGCACACACACTGAGATTGAAATTAATAAATGGGACCTCCTGAAATTGAGAAGCTTCTGTATGGCCTTTAAAGGACACAGTCAACAAGACTAAATTGCAGCCCACAGAATGGGAAAAAACATTCACCAACCCCACATCTGACAGAGATCTGATTTCCAAAAAATATCTTTTCCTAATAAACATTTTAATCACATGATCTTCTTTCATTCATGATTTCTCTGCTATCTGTGAGGATGAGTCTGGTAAAATGAATGCTTATTTTATGTGGGTTCTCTATTTTCTTCTTTGATTAGTAAGCTCTTTTAGTAGTTTTCAAAAAAGCCTGTATAAGGGATGGTTTGCAAAATTTTATCTCTGTTTATTGCCATTTTAGTCACTTAGCCATTTTTTCATAAAGAAGATAATTTTTACTTTAATGAAGTCCAACATTTCAATTATTTTATTCATAGATTAGGACTTTGGTCTTACACTTAAAAATTAATGTAAAGCAAAAGGTCATATTAGCAGTATCATGATGTCTATTATTAATTTTTTATATATCTACATTTTAAATTTCCACCTATGATCAATTTTATAATATTTTTGGGAAATTTAGTGTAAGATGTCTGTGCAAGAGATTAAATTTTAACTAATTTACATTAAGCCATGATAGATCCATTTTGCTAAAAGTTATCAACAATCAAGTAGATTTTGGAGTGTTTATACAAAATTAATATAAACTTTGTCTGCAATTTAATTTCATCTTGTTACAGCATTACATGACTGTATATTTATTTTTCTGCTATTTTATTTTGAATTGAATTATAAGTAGGTAAGTCTGTGAGTCTTCTAAATTTTCATTATTAATTATTATAAAACATATTCTATGACTTTTCTCCTTATTTAATCATTTCTGTCACATACAAAACCTCTTGCAGGCTTTTTAAAATATATTACAAAGCACTGAGCCAACATGAGGTTATCGGAATATTTGTTGTCATTTTCAACAGTGACCTGTACTTTTTAATGTAGTTGTAATAATTATTAGAGGTATTTAATTTTTCTCCAATGCATTTGGAAAGTTTTTAAATGTATAATTTTCATAGAAATTACTTTTTTACATTATCTTGTATTGTAAATGACTATTCTTCATTATATTATTGTTTCTTAAGAGGATCTCACGATTATTTTTCTGTTTCTATATAGATACCTACATCTTGAAAACAAATAAACAAGGTAATTTTTAAATTCTTGATTTATTTTTATTATTTTAAATTTAGAAACATACTTATTTTACATATCAACCCCAATTCCCTATCCCTCCACTCTTCCCCTGACCCCCACAAACCCCTTATTCCAATCCTTTTATGCTCCCCAGAGAGGATGAGGCCTTCCATGGGGGATTTTTTCAAAGCCTGACATATCTTTTAGGTCAGGGCCTAGGTCCTCCCCCATGTGCCTAGGCTGAAAGAGTATCCTTCTCTGTGGAATGGGTTCCCAAAGTCCACTCTTGTGCTAGGGATAAATACTGATCTACTACCAGAGGCCCCATAGATTGCCTAGGCCTCCTCATTTACACTCACATCCAGGGGTTCTAGATCAGTCATATGATTTCCCAGCTACCAGTTTTGGGGTCCATGAGCTTCCCCTTGTTCAGGTCAGCTATTTTTGTTGGTCTTACTAGCATGGTCTTGACCAATTTTCTGTTCACTCCTTCCTCTCTGAAACTGGAATTTAGGGGTTCGGTTCAGTGCATAGGTGTGGCTGTCTCCTGCTTCCATCAGCTACAGCATGTAGGCTCTAGGATGGCATGTAAGATAGTCATCGATTTTATTATCAGAGAAGGGCATTTAAGATAGCCTCTCCACTATCCCTTAGATTGTTAGTTGGTGTCATCCTTGCAGGACTCTGAACATTTCCCAGTGCCAAATTTCTCTTTAAACCTATAATGGCTCCATCTATTATTGTATCTCTTATCTTGCTCTCCTGTATTCTTCCTGGGACTGAAACTTCCTGCTTCCTCATGCCCTCCTCTCCCCTCCTCTTCTCCCCTTCTATTTCTCCAGGCTCCCTCTCCCCTTCCCTCATGCTTCCAATTTCCCCAGGAGATTTTGTCCCTTCACACTTCTCTGTGGTACCATGTATGTTGCTCTTAGGGTCCTCCTTGTTTCCTAGCTTCTGTGTGGGGGTGTGTATTATAGACTAGTAATCCCATGTCTAAAATCCATATATGAGTGAGTAGATACCATGTTTGTCTTTTTGTGACTCAGTTACCTCACTCAGGTTGGTTTCTTGTTCCTTCTATTTGCCTATAAATTTGAAGATTCTTTTTTTTTTTTTCTGCTGAGTAGTACTCCATTGTATAAATGTACCACATTTTCTCTATCCATTCTTCAGTTGATGGGCATGCAGGTTTCTTTCATGTCTGCTTATTAAAAACAATGCTGCTATGAACATAGTTGAACAGATGCCCTTGTTGTATGAATACACATCTTTTGGATATATGTATAAGAATGGAATTGCTGGATCTTGTGGTCAATTGATTATTAATTTCCTGAGGAATGGCCATACTGATTTCCAAAATGGCTGTACCCTGTACCAGTTGGCACTCCCACCAGCAGTGGAGGAGTGTTCCTCTTTCACCATATCCTCTCCAGCATAAATTGTCCTTGGTCTTTTTGATTTTATCCATTCTGACAGGAGTAAGATAGTACCTTAGAGTTGTTTTGATTTGCATTTGCCTGTTGGCTAAGGATATTGAGCACTTTATTAAGTGTCTTTCTGGCATTTTAGACTCTTCTATTCTGAATTTTCTATTTAGTTCTGTACTCCAATTTTAATTGCACTATTTGGTATTTTGAAAACTAGCTTTTTGTGTTCTTTGTAAATTTTGGAGATCAGCCCTCTGTCAGATTTGTGGCTGGTGACAATCTTTTCCCATCCTGTGGGCTGCCATTTTGTCTTGTTGACTGTGTGCTTTGCCTTACAGAAGCTTCTCAGTTCCAGGAGGTCCCATTGATCAGTTTCTGTGGTACTGGTGTTATGTTCAGGAACTAGTCTCCTGTACCAATTTGTATGAGGGTACCACCTCCCTTCTCTTCTAGGAGGTTCAGTGTGGCTGGATTTATGTTGAGGCCTTTAATCCATTGGGACTTAAGTTTTGTGCATTGTGATGGATAAGGATCTATCTGCATTCTTCTACATGCAAGTATCAAGTCATGCCAGCACCATTTTTTGAAGATGCTTTCTTTTTTCCATTGTATAATTTTAGCTCCTTTGTCAAAAATGAGGTGTTCATAGGTGTGCCTTTTTGTTGGTTTGGATAGTTTGTAATAGCCAGAACCTGGAAGCAACCTAGATGCCCCTCAACTGAAGAATGGATAGAGAAAATGTGGTACATTTACAAATGGAGTAATACTCAGCAGAAAAAAAAAAAGCAATGGCATCTTGAAATTTGCATGAAAATAGATGGAACTAGAAGAAACCATTCTGAGCAAGGTAACCCAATCACAAAAAGACAAATATGGTATGTACTCCCTCATATGTGGATTTTAGATATAGAGTAAAGGATCACTATTCTACAATCCACACTGCCAGAGAAGCTAGTAAACAAGGAGGAACCTGGGAGAGACATACATGGTCCCCTGGAGAAGGGGAAAGGGACAAGATATCCTGAGCAAATTTAGAGCACGGGAGGAGGGGTGAGAGAGTTAGGAGAGTGAGAAGGGGAGAAGAGGAGGGGTGAGGAAGACATGAGGCAGCAGAAAGGTTGAGTCTGGGGAAGAATAGAAGAAAACAAGAAAGGAGATACCATAATAGAGGGAGACATTTTAGGTTTGCAGAGAAATCAGGCACTAGGGAATGTCTGGAGATTTACAAGGATGACACCACCTAACAATCTAAGCAACAGAGTAGAGTCTACCTTGAATGCCCTCCCCTGATAATGAGATAGATAACTG
Organism: Cricetulus griseus; assembly: GCF_003668045.3. Taxonomy (NCBI): domain Eukaryota; kingdom Metazoa; phylum Chordata; class Mammalia; order Rodentia; family Cricetidae; genus Cricetulus; species Cricetulus griseus. The sequence continues at coordinate 124,746,616 of NW_023276807.1, read as the reverse complement.
ACTCACATGCCATCCTATAGTCTTCATCCAAGATCTGGTGGAAGTAGAACCAGATACCCACAACTAATCATTGAACTCAACTGGAATCCAGTTGCAGAGAAGGATGAGTGATGTGCACAGGGGTCCAGACCAGGCTGGTGAAACCTACAGAAACAGCTGAAATGAACAATAGTGAGCTCTTGGACCACAGATACGGATAGGTGGGATACCAGCATGGAACTGATCCTGACTCCATGAATGTTCGTTTCAGTGAGGAGACCTCAGAAATTTACGGGATCTCCTGTAGTAGTTCAGTACTCATCCCTAGCATAGTTGTGGACTTTGGGAGCCCATTCCATGTAGAGGGATACTCCCTGAGCCAATACACATGGGGGTGGGCCTAGGTCGTACCCCAAAGGATATGATAGAATTTGATGACCTCCTATGGAATGCCTCACCCTCCCTGGGGAGCAGAAAGGATATGTGATTGGCAGGGTTTTAGTTGGGGGGCAGTGGTAGAGGTGGAGGGGAGGGAGATGGAAATGGGATTGACATGTAAAACAATCTTCTTTCTAATTTAAATAAGAAACCATTGGAAAGATATATTTAATTCATTGCTTTTATAATTACATGGAAATCATCCAGAAATTAGAAACCAAAATACTTCAGAATTCTATATAAATGAATATTTCAGGCCAGATGCAAATAGCACGCATTTCTATGCTTGCACTTTTTATTATGTCCTATGATTTATGGAATTTTTCTAGCCTTCCAGATGTTAGTACACTGGGAAGAACAACACTTCTTAGGTTCTTGTCTTAACTTATGCTTAAATAAAATTATTGATCATTTTCAAATTAACTATATAAAGTGTTTACCATGAAAGTCAGGGTATGGTAGGTAACCCTGATACATTGTGTTATTACAGATGGCAATATTTATACTACCACAAAAAAAGGAATTTTTGCCTTCATTAAGCACTAAATTGATGGTTAACCATAGAGTTACTGCCCAGTTTCAAACTTCTGTCACTTATGAGACCAAAATTTTCCTTAACCAGAGATGAGGTATACTGTAATCAAGTGAGCACATCTTACATGAAGTACTTTTATTATAAGAATACTTCAAAACGATGTAAACAAAATTGTGTGTTTGTTTCTCTTGCTGATTTACTATTACTGAATTTCTAGAACTTCTTTTTAACATCTCTTACAATGACATATTAATTGAAGCTTCATGAGTTTTCTCTCCATAATCATTTAAAGGAGTAAACTTTATATGTAAACCTGATATTTTATTATGTGAGCATTTTTGCAAATATATTGCTACAGAAAAGGATATCACTTTTCTTATGGAGTATGTTCATGCTTCCCTAATTATGTTTCAAACATTTTCCTATCCAGAAATCCTTCACTCTCTAAGAATGGAAGTGTGTTACAGTGATGGCTGACACAAAGTATAAAAATGAGGCAAAAATGAGGTTAACTTTACTTAAGTGAATCTAAATGTCACATAAATTAAATATTTCTCACCATCAATTTCAGATTATTTTCATTTCAAACTTTCCAGATCTACTCTTGTAATTCAACTTCATTCCCAATAAACTACTATACACTGAATTTATGTTTTACCAATAAAGTTTTTTATTTCATTCATTTTTACTTCATTTTTGGGTTTTTTTTTTGAGACATGGTTTCTCTGTGTAGCTTTGGAGCCAATCCTGGCACTCACTCTGGAGATCAGGCTGGCCTCGAACTCACAGAGATCTACCTGCCTCTGCCTCCCAAGTGCTGGGATTAAAGGTGTGTGCCACCAACGCCCGGCCTCATTTTTACTTCTAAGACCACATTAATCAGTGACATAAAGTGTATATTTTTTGCCTACAATTTGATTTTCTTATTATATCTTCTTATATAACACTAATTCAATAAATGATACAGTAATTAAGTTATATATTTAAAAATACATTAACCTTGTAGAGAGATGGCTTAGAGATTGAGAGTACTGGCTGCTCTTCCAGAAGTCCTGAGTTCAATTCCCAGCAACCACATGGTGGATCACAACCATCTTTAACATAATTATGTATACATAATAAATACATTTTAAAATATATTCACCTTATTTTTCCTCTTTTGTTTCATGAGTGCATCCATGTGTTTGTATTTGTATGGTATTTTCATGATTTATGTTTAGTTTAATGTGTGTGTTCATGCAGATGGGAGAAGAGAATGTTGGATACCTTCTTCTACAACACCACTCCTTATCTGAAGTTTACTTTTTGGCTTTACTGACTCATCACAGCCATCATCCACATGTCTCCACTCTCATAGTGTGAGAGTTACAGGAAGGTGCAACCATGCCTAATATATGTGGGTGACAGGGATTCAAACTCAGAATTATATACTTATACAGGTAGTATTCTTACCAACTTAGTCATCTCCCCACGCCTTTTTTTAATTCTTGAACTATGTTTTACTTCTTTGAAATATTGACACTTCAACTTGTCAATGTTTCATAAAGTTGCTGTTCCTATTAACTATTCAGGCAAGCAGATGTGAACTGTTTCTTTATGTTCTGTTTGGATTTCTGATTCAGCACTTATTACTAAAATGATTTAGTGCCAAAGATGTTCTTAACTGTCTAAGATTCAAGATCATGTGGTGCATAATAAGCAGAGAAAGTCTAGGAATTTTTAATATTTTCAAATCCCAGGATGTAGAAAAATATCCAATGAAATAATTTCTACACTAGATGAACAACTAGAAATTATTTAACATCCACATTAATGCAATGGAGTAAATACATCACTTTTCATCTGTAAAAAGTTATGCTTAATATTATGCCTCAGTAAAGTGTAATAGCTTAGGAAATTATATTAATTTAGCTATTAATTAAAAATGATACTGAAATTGGTTCATTTATTACAACATTCAGTAGATGAATGTTGAAGTATTATAAGATCTAATACACACTGAAATATATCTTAGTATAAGCAAGCATGGGCAACCAAATGAAACCATTTCTTAAAAATCAAAAATAATTTTAATAATAGTAAACATCAGAAGAAGAAAATGTTATGTATAGGCCTATTTCCAGCAACTGAAAAGGTAAATATATTATAACATAGAATGAGATGAATGAATATCACCTGGTCAAATAGTTTATTTGATTTTGGGAGACAGAAATAGGAAGATCCCTGGGACTAATTTCCCAGCAGATTCAGACTTCCATGAACTTCAGGTCAAGGAGAAATCCTGATCAAATGTAAGCAAGGTTAATGGCACCTAAAAAATGAAATGCAATTTTGTCCACTACCCTCCAAATGCATGTTCAAATATGTATATAGTGTACATACTTATAAGGTAAGAATATATATATATATATATATATATATATATATATATATATATATATTTGTTCAATTTTTATTGAAAATAATTATTATATCCTATAATATATCCAGACTGAAATTTGCCCCTGACACCACTCAATTCCAGCTCCCTGTACCTGTCCTTTCTCTCCAATTCACACCCTTGTGTTTCTCTTCAGAAAGTATCAGGCTTCAAAAAGACAGCAAGTAAACACAACAAACAAGATACAGTAAGATGAGACCACAGCCCTCATATCAAGGCTTGACAGGGCAATCCAATATCAGGAAGAGTCTAAAAACCAGGCCAAAGAGTCAGAGTCACACACACTGCCACAGTTAGTAGTCTTCGCCAAAACACCAAGCTAACAATCACAACATATATGCATATGAGGACCTGGTTCAGACCCATGCAGGACCTGTGCTTGCTGCTTCAGTCTCTCTGAACCTATATAAACCTTGATTAGCCTATTCAGTGGAACACATTCTCCTGGTATTCTCCAGCCCCTCTGAATCATACAATGCCCCCTCATCTATGACATTTCCTGATCCCAATGAAACCCTGCAATTTAGAATCTCTGTGGGTTTCTGCACTTGCTCCCCTCTACTGCTCTCCAGAATCACTATTTACTTTTAAGTGAATTTGTTTCATATTTGACTTTCTGGGTTTGGGTTCCCTTCCTCAAAGTGTTTTTTCAAATTGCATCCATTTGCCTGTAATTGTCATATGTTATTTTTTAAACAGTTATGTAATACTCCAAACAATTACATGAACAACAACTTTTAATAATTCTTCCATTGAGGCATTTATAGGTTGTTTCAAGTTTCTGGTTATTAGGAATAAAGCCACAATGATCATAGTTGAACAAGTAACCTTTGTCTACTTCACCAAGTGTCTCTTGGGCTTTTGGTATATTTCCAAATGTATAACTGGGTATAGATGTTGAGTGATTCCAAAATTACTAAGGAACCACCATATTGATTTTCATAGTGGGTGTTCAATTTGCACTCCCACAAGCAATAGAAAAGTGTTTTTCTTGCTCCATATCTACTGCAGAATGATCTGTCTCTTTTGTTGTTCATCTTAGTTATAATCACATGCTTAAGATAAAATCTCAGAGTGGTATTGATTTGCATTTCTCTGATGCCTACAGATTTTAAATATTCACTTAAGTGTGTCTCAACCTTTTGAGATTCCGCTATTGAGAAATCTCCACATAGATCTGTACGCCATTTTAAACTGTGTGGGTTTTTTTTGATATCTAGTTTTTGAGTTCTTTATATATTTTGGATATTAGTCCTCTATTAGATGTGGATTAAGTAAAAATCTTTGTATCTTTTGATATCATCTTTCATTTCTTTCTTCAAAGATTTTCATATGTTATCATACAGACCTTCCATCTTCATGGTTAAAGTTACTCCAATATATCTAATATTATTATTTCAGTCTATTGTGAAGGATGTCCTTACCCTGATTTCTTTCTCAGTCAATTTGTGATTTGTATATAGGAGCACTGCTGTTTTTTCCTGTTTTTTAAGTTAATCTTTTATCCAACTACTTGGCTAAAAATATTTACTGACAGTATGACCTCCCATATCAGACCAACTAGTTTGTCAGCAGGTAAGACCGGTAAGACCCCACATTTATCCCTATAATCTACACATCCCATTCTGCCTCACAAAATCAACCATCCTATAGTGTCAATGGTCCCTGGAGGTCCAGAAACCACCTGTATTGATTGGACAAAAAGCACTCCCAGAAACACAAATATTGCCTGCCCTGATTTGACAAAGAGCATCAAAGACACCCTCCCAAAATCACAGACAACACCTGCACTTCCTGGACAAGGAGCAGCCCCCAGAGGCACAGACACCTGCATCAATTTGACAAATGGAATCTCTGGAGACATAGACACTGGTTTGTACTAATTGCAGGAGATTGTTAGATGCCAGTGTAAGAATACATTTATCAAAATAAAGAGCAATAATGACACGAGAACCAAGTCATTCTAGTGAAGCAAGACCTAAACATCTCAATGCAAAGGAAGAATAAGAAAACCATAAAAATAACATGATGAAGACCCTTAAAGAGGACATGACAAATCCCCTTAAAGAAATCAAGGAAAAGACAAAAAAGAATTTAAATAAATCAATAAAGTACTTAAGCCATGTAAAAGCAATCAACTAGGTGAAGGAAACAGTTCTAGACATGAAAATTGAAATAGATTCAATAAAGAAAGCACATACTGAGAGAATTATGGAAATGGAAGAAATCTCAGTAAATGAACAGGAACTTCAGATGCAAGTAAAACCAACAGAATTCAAGAGATAGAAGATAGAATCTCAGGTATTGAAGACATGATAGAGGAAATATATTCATAGGTCAAAAAACCTTTAAAGTCAACAAAGTCAAAACACAAAATATCCAAGAAATCTGGGACAACATGGTAAGACCAAACCTAAGAATAATAAGGATAGAAGAAGGAGAAAAACAACACATCGAAGGAACAGTAAATATATACACCAATATCATAGAAGAAAAGGAAATGACTGTGAAGTTATAAGACACTTACAGATCACCAAATACACTAGAACAAATAGTGCCCTCAGCACATAATAATCAAAACACTAACCATACAGAATAAAGAATATTAAAAGCTTAAAAGGAAAAAAGACCAAGTAACATATAAAAGCACATACAACAGAATAAAATGGGCTTCTCAATGGAAGCCAGAAGGTCTTAAATAGACATTATTCAAACACTAACAGACCATGAATGGCAACTCAGATTACTATACCAATCAAAATTTTCAATCAACATAGGTGGAGAAAACAAGTTATTCCATGATGAAACCAGATTTAAACAGTACCTATGGACAAATCCAGCCCTTCAGAAACTACTAGCAGGAAACAAGAAACCCCAGTAAATTAGCTGCACCCATGAAACACAGGCAATAGAAAATCCCACACCAGCAAATCGTGAAGAAGGGAAACATACACAAGCTACCACCACCAAAATAAAAAGCAGAAAAATAAAAAGAATTAACAATCAGTGGTCATTAATATACATTAATATCAATGAACTCAATTAACTGATAAAATACACAGGTTGACAGAAGGGATAGAAAACATGACAAGGCCTTCTGCTACATACAAGAAAAATACCTCAACTTAAAAGTCAGAAACTATGTGAGAGTAAAGGGTTTGAAAAAGAGTTTCCAATCAAAGGGTCCTCAGAAGCTACCCTAATATCTAATAAAATAGACTTCAAACTTAATTTAAAAGAATATGAGAAAGACATTTCATATTCATCACAGGAAAACTACAACAAGGTGAAGTCTCAAATGTGAACATTTATTCTCCAAATACAAAGGCACCCACAAGTGTAATAAACATTACTAAAGTTTACATCACACAGCAAACCCCACACATTAATATTGGGAGACTTCAATTCTTCACTCGTACCACTGGACACGTCTGCCAGACAGAAACTTAACACAGAAATAAGGAAAATACCAGATGTGATTACTTAAATTGGATGAAAAGACTTCTATAGAACTTTCTACTAAAACACAAAAGAATATATCTTCTTGTCAGCATTTCAAGGAACCTCCTCTAAAATTGACCACATACTTGTTCACAAAGCTAATCTCAGCAGATCAACAGAAACTATAATAAAACCCTGTATCTTATAACAAGACCATGACTTAAAACTAGAATTCAACAACAACACAAATTACAGAAAGCCTACAAACTCATGGAAACTAGATAATGCTCAACTGAATCACCACTTGATCAAGGAAGTAACAAAGAAAGAATTTAAAGACTTCATAGAATTCAATGAAAACAAATGCACAACAAACCCAAAGTTATGGGATACTGCGGCGTCCACCCTTGACCAGCAAGAAAGACGCCACACCGAGGAATCTTCTTCAAACACAGTTTAATCGGGAACCTCTTTTCTTTGTACAATGTATAATGGAGGCGGCGGCCCCGGGCCGAGGGAGACGGGGCTTGATATAGTCTACATCTACCAATCACCTAACCCTACGTGGCGCGCCAGGATAGGTTGTCTCCAAGCAGAATTAAGAGGATACATGACCTTTGCCTTATTTGGAGTTGTTTACCACAGAGAGCGCTCGCCGTCGGGCCGGCAGAAGGCGGAAACCGGCGCCATCTTTTGGGTGCGGTTTTCTGCAGCTCCCTACAGGATACTATGAAAACAGTGTTAAGAGAGAAATTCATGGCACTAAATGCCTATGTAATTCTGTGGAGATCTCTTACAGTAGCAACTGATCAGGACAACTGAAAGCTCTCGACCAAAAACAAGCAAAGTCATCCATGAGGAGTATAGGAGAGGAAATAACCAAATTGAGGGCTGAAATCAGTAAAAAAAAATAGAACAATAAAAAAACAAACCCTTATCCAAACTAACCAAAAGACAGAGAGAATACACAAATTAACAAAATCAGAAATGAAAGGGGGGTGTAACAATAGACATTGAAGAAATCCAGAGAATCATCTTTTCATTCTTCAAAATCTTGTACTTCACAAACTGGAAATTTTGAAAGAGACAATTTTATAAATAGGTAATGCATACTAAATTAAATCAAAATGAGATAAACAATTTAAATAAACCAATAACCCCTAAGGACATAGACACAATATTTAAATATATTCCAAGTAAATAACAGCCCAGGACCAAAAGCTTTCAATGTAGAATTATACCAGAATTTCAAAGAAGAGTTGATACCAGTAATCCTCATTTGTTCCACACAATAAAACCGAAGGAACTTGATAAAACTCCTTTTATGAGGCTACAGTTACCTAGATTCATGAAACACACAAAGATTCTACCAAGAAATTGAATTACAGACCAGTATTCTCATGTACACTGATGCAAAAATACTCAATAAAATACTGTCAAACTGAACCCAAGAACACATAAAAAAATCATCCACCATGATCATGTAGGCTTCATCCCAAAGATGCAGGGCTTTAACAAGATCCAATCTGCTTCATGGTAAAAGTCCTAGAAAGAATGGATGTTCCCCTAGAGGGAACATACCTCAGCATAGTAAAAGCTATGTATGACAA